>NC_086445.1:30461825-31061825 GCF_028390025.1 Pseudophryne corroboree | reverse complement strand
CAGAGGCCAGACATCTCAAGAACTCAACGGCTCATTGGTGAGAGTGAGTGCTTTTGTCCTGTGTTGCTGGCACATGTGTCTGCCCCCAGGGCCATGTTGTGGAACTATTTTCAAGTCTTCAAAAGATCTTTTGTCCACTTTAGAATTTTGGCTCATATTCCTTCATATAATCATATCTACTTGTTGCAATGAGCTACAACGTAATAACAGGCATCAGATTGATATACACATTAATCTGGTTGCTTTAATACCAAATACGACATGTCCATCTTGCTTCGTTCCAATAATACACATACATGACGTTATTCCATTATATAATTTTAAATCATTATGATGTCTGGCACTTGATATGTTATAATTATGTACTGTATGAAATATGTGTTGAATCTATCTCTGTGGCATGTCTGTATAAATGTGTATGTTACCATATATTGCTGTGCTCGCCGCGCGTATTTGCAAGCTTAGCGACTCATATGTGTGGAGTCTGTATGTTCTCTCTATGTAATATTTTTGACTTCAACAGTCTATAAAATGATAAAGAATACATTTGTTGAGACATGTTATATAGGTGTAAAATATATATACAACATAACATTGATGATATAAAATTGACCTATTGTTTTGCTTTGATTGCATTCCTCATCCTATCCTCCACTTCCACGTTCTCTGCAATAGATCACTTACTGTACCTCAATCCAGCTCTGGATCTTAGTTTGATATCATATTTAGGAAACATTTCATTGCTTCAGATGTGTGTTATTGCCTTATCCCGATGTCACTCTGGGTGGTAAGAGTAATGTCTCTGGGTTGGGATATTCCTGCATAAGTACACCAGAACCTGTGCATAATACTACAACAGTTAGGATCAGGAAGGTCCTCCAAAACCAGGCTTGGAACGGCCTACAGGGGTACAGGGGAAACCCCTGGTGGGGCCCTCTGCCTGGGGGGCCCTCCTCCTCCTCTAGGGATCAGGTTCCAGACTGTACACATGAATTATACATTATACATATGTTACCTTGTACTGCACAGGACTATGGTGTATTCTCTACAGTGCATTGCTGTTACTAATCTGGTACATTACCATGCACGCACTAGCAGTATTTACTAAATTTATCAAGGGTCCCAGCACATGCACTCTGTAATGGTTACACAAACCAATGTAGCGGCTGGTCACACCCCCTCTGGAGACTGGCCACTCCCATAAATATGGGCCCCTACCACTGCATTCCTTGGTGGGCCCTTCATGACCAAGTTAGATGCTGTCCACGACTACTGTATAGAAGAGACCTTTTTAATGATACCACTCCCCATACATAGAACTTATTGTGGTCACCACCCTTCCCAACATCCGTCATCTCATCTAAGATTAGATCCCTCAGCCCAGAATGTTTTCCTGTTTAATTTCTTCATTTTTTAAAGTCTGTAATTACATTATGTAGACAATGGTTGACCAGTTCAGCAGCTGAAGCCGAATGACCTGTCGCTGAGAGATAAAATAAAACTTCTCATTAAATTCTTCTACTGCTGCGACACAGACTGAGTAGAGGTTTTACTTCTTCTAATCTTACTGTGTATATAGTCAGTGGCTGGGAACACGAGGCATCTATTCAATTCTGCTGGAGAATATATGCTCTCTGCTGCGATACATGATCCATAATATAAACTGGAGGGATACAGTGTTATTATTATTACCAGTTATTATTATAGCGCACACATATTCCACAGCGCTGTACAGAGAATATATGCTCTCTGCTGCGATCCATAATATAAACTGGAGGGATACAGTGTTATTATTATTACCAGTTATTATTATAGCGCACACATATTCCGCAGCGCTGTACAGAGAATATATGCTCTCTGCTGCGATACGTGATCCATAATATAAACTGGAGGGATACAGTATTATTATTATTATTACTAGAGATGAGCGGGTTCGGTTCCTCGGAATCCGAACCCCCCCGAACTTCAGCCTTTTTACACGGGTCCGAGGCAGACTCGGATCTTCCCGCCTTGCTCGGTTAACCCGAGCGCGCCCGAACGTCATCCCGCTGTCGGATTCTCGCGAGGCTCGTATTCTATCGCGAGACTCGGATTCTATATAAGGAGCCGCGCGTCGCCGCCATTTTCACACGTGCATTGAGATTGATAGGGAGAGGACGTGGCTGGCGTCCTCTCCGTTAGAATAGATAGAGACACTTGAGTTGATTTACTACTAACTTAGTAATTTTGGGTAGCATTAGTACTCAGAGTGCAGAGTTTTGCTGATAGTTACTAGTGACCACCACCAGTTTTATTTATTATTTTATATAATCCGTTCTCTGCCTGAAAAAAAAACGATACACAGTCACATACCATATCTGTGCTCAGCCTCAGTGTGCTGCATGATAATATCATCTATGTATATCTGACTGTGCTGAGTGCTCACTGCTCACACAGCTGAATTGTGGGGGAGACTGGGGTGCAGTTATAGCAGGAGTACAGTGCACACTTTTGCTGCCAGTGTGACTGACCAGTGACCACCAGTATATTGTCTGCCTGAAAAAGTTAAACACTCCTGTGGTGTTTTTTTTTTTATTCTATAAACGCATTCTGCTGACAGTGTCCAGCAGGTCCGTCATTCATTATATTATATAAATATTTACCTGCAGTAGTGTTATATTTTTTTTGTTAATCTCTATCATCTTTATCATCTCTATACTAGCAGACGCAGTACGGTAGTCCACGGCTGTAGCTACCTCTGTGTCGTCAGTGCTCGTCCATAATTGTATACCTACCTGTGGTGGGGGTTTTTTTTCTATCTTTTTCATACTAGTAGTTTAGGAGTCTGCTGACAGTGTCCAGCAGGTCCGTCATTATATTATATATACCTGCAGTAGTGATATATATATTTTTTTTATATCATTATCATCTCTATACTAGCAGACGCAGTACGGTAGTCCATGGCTGTAGCTACCTCTGTGTCGTCAGTGCTCGTCCATAATTGTATACCTACCTGTGGTGGTTTTTTTTTTTCTATCTTCTTCATACTAGTAGTTTAGGAGTCTGCTGACAGTGTCCAGAAGGTCCGTCATTATATTATATATACCTGCAGTAGTGATATATATATTTTTTTTATATCATTATCATCTCTATACTAGCAGACGCAGTACGGTAGTCCATGGCTGTAGCTACCTCTGTGTCGTCAGTGTTCGTCCATAATTGTATACCTACCTGTGGTGGGGGTTTTTTTCTATCTTCTTCATACTAGTAGTTTAGGAGTCTGCTGACAGTGTCCAGCAGGTCCGTCATTATATTATATATACCTGCAGTAGTGATATATATATATATTTTTTATATCATTATCATCTCTATACTAGCAGACGCAGTATGGTAGTCCACGGCTGTAGCTACCTCTGTGTCGTCAGTGCTCGTCCATAATTGTATACCTACCTGTGGTGGGGTTTTTTTTTCTATCTTCTTCATACTAGTAGTTTAGGAGTCTGCTGACAGTGTCCAGCAGGTCCGTCATTATATTATATATACCTGCAGTAGTGATATATATATTTTTTTTATATCATTATCATCTCTATACTAGCAGACGCAGTATGGTAGTCCACGACTGTAGCTACCTCTGTGTCGTCAGTGTTCGTCCATAATTGTATACCTACCTGTGGTGGGTTTTTTTTTCTATCTTCTTCATACTAGTAGTTTAGGAGTCTGCTGACAGTGTCCAGCAGGTCCGTCATTATATTATATATACCTGCAGTAGTGATATATATATATTTTTTATATCATTATCATCTCTATACTAGCAGACGCAGTACGGTAGTCCACGGCTGTAGCTACCTCTGTGTCGTCAGTGCTCGTCCATAATTGTATACCTACCTGTGGTGGGGTTTTTTTTTCTATCTTCTTCATACTAGTAGTTTAGGAGTCTGCTGACAGTGTCCAGCAGGTCCATCATTATATTATATATACCTGCAGTAGTGATATATATATATTTTTTATATCATTATCATCTCTATACTAGCAGACGCAGTACGGTAGTCCACGGCTGTAGCTACCTCTGTGTCGTCAGTCACTCGTCATCCATAAGTATACTAGTATCCATCCATCTCCATTGTTTACCTGAGGTGCTTTTTAGTTGTGCCTATTAAAATATGGAGAACAAAAATGTTGAGGTTCCAAAAATAGGGAAAGATCAAGATCCACTTCCACCTCGTGCTGAAGCTGCTGCTACTAGTCATGGCCGAGACGATGAAATTCCATCAACGTCGTCTGCCAAGGCCGATGCCCAATGTCATAGTACAGAGCATGTAAAATCCAAAACACAAAATATCAGTAAAAAAAGGACTCAAAAATCCAAAATAAAATCGTCGGAGGAGAAGCGTAAACTTGCCAATATGCCATTTACCACACGGAGTGGCAAGGAATGGCTGAGGCCCTGGCCTATGTTCATGGCTAGTGGTTCAGCTTCACATGAGGATGGAAGCACTCAGCCTCTCGCTAGAAAAATGAAAAGACTCAAGCTGGCAAAAGCACAGCAAAGAACTGTGCGTTCTTCGAAATCACAAATCCACAAGGAGAGTCCAATTGTGTCGGTTGCGATGCCTGACCTTCCCAACACTGGACGTGAAGAGCATGCGCCTTCCAACATTTGCACGCCCCCTGCAAGTGCTGGAAGGAGCACCCGCAGTCCAGTTCCTGATAGTCAGATTGAAGATGTCAGTGTTGAAGTACACCAGGATGAGGAGGATATAGGTGTTGCTGGCGCTGGGGAGGAAATTGACAAGGAGGATTCTGATGGTGAGGTGGTTTGTAAGTCAGGCACCCGGGGAGACACCTGTTGTCCGTGGGAGGAATATGGCCATTGACATGCCTGGTGAAAATACCAAAAAAATCAGCTCTTCGGTGTGGAAGTATTTCAACAGAAATGCGGACAACAGGTGTCAAGCCGTGTGTTGCCTTTGTCAAGCTGTAATAAGTAGGGGTAAGGACGTTAACCACCTCGGAACATCCTCCCTTATACGTCACCTGCAGCGCATTCATCATAAGTCAGTGACAAGTTCAAAAACTTTGGGCGACAGCGGAAGCAGTCCACTGACCAGTAAATCCCTTCCTCTTGTAACCAAGCTCACGCAAACCACCCCACCAACTCCCTCAGTGTCAATTTCCTCCTTCCCCAGGAATGCCAATAGTCCTGCAGGCCATGTCACTGGCAATTCTGACGAGTCCTCTCCTGCCTGGGATTCCTCCGATGCATCCTTGAGTGTAACGCCTACTGCTGCTGGCGCTGCTGTTGTTGCTGCTGGGAGTCGATGGTCATCCCAGAGGGGAAGTCGTAAGACCACTTTTACTACTTCCACCAAGCAATTGACTGTCCAACAGTCCTTTGCGAGGAAGATGAAATATCACAGCAGTCATCCTGCTGCAAAGCGGATAACTGAGGCCTTGGCATCCTGGGCGGTGAGAAACGTGGTTCCGGTATCCATCATTACTGCAGAGCCAACTATAGACTTGTTTGAGGTACTGTGTCCCCGGTACCAAATACCACCATCTAGGCTCCATTTCTCTAGGCAGGCGATACCGAAAATGTACACAGACCTCAGAAAAAGACTCACCAGTGTCCTAAAAAATGCAGTTGTACATAATGTCCACTTAACCACGGACATGTGGACAAGTGGAGCAGAGCAGACTCAGGACTATATGACTGTGACAGCCCACTGGGTAGATGTATTGACTCCCGCCGCAAGAACAGCAGCGGCGGCACCAGTAGCAGCATCTCGCAAACGCCAACTCTTTCCTAGGCAGGCTACGCTTTGTATCACCGCTTTCCAGAATACGCACACAGCTGAACACCTCTTACGGCAACTGAGGAAGATCATCGCAGAATGGCTTACCCCAATTGGACTCTCCTGTGGATTTGTGGCATCGGACAACGCCAGCAATATTGTGTGTGCATTAAATCTGGGCAAATTCCAGCACGTCCCATGTTTTGCACATACCTTGAATTTGGTGGTGCAGAATTATTTAAAAAACGACAGGGGCGTGCAAGAGATGCTGTCGGTGGCCAGAAGAATTGCGGGACACTTTCGGCGTACAGGCACCACGTACAGAAGACTGGAGCAACACCAAAAACGCCTGAACCTGCCCTGCCATCATCTGAAGCAAGAAGTGGTAACGAGGTGGAATTCAACCCTCTATATGCTTCAGAGGTTGGAGGAGCAGCAAAAGGCCATTCCAGCCTATACAACTGACCACGATATAGGAGGTGGAATGCACCTGTCTCAAGCGCAGTGGAGAATGATTTCAACGTTGTGCAAGGTTCTGCAACCTTTTGAACTTGCCACACGTGAAGTCAGTTCAGACACTGCCAGCCTGAGTCAGGTCATTCCCCTCATCAGGCTTTTGCAGAAGAAGCTGGAGACATTGAAGGAGGAGCTAACACTGAGCGATTCCGCTAGGCATGTGGGACTTGTGGATGGAGCCCTTAAATTCGCTTAACAAGGATTCACGGGTGGTCAATCTGTTGAAATCAGAGCACTACATTTTGGCCACCGTGCTCGCTCGTAGATTTAAAGCCTACGTTGTATCTCTCTTTCCGGCAGACACAAGTCTGCAGGGGTTCAAAGAACTGCTGGTGAGAAAATTGTCAAGTCAAGCGGAACGCGACCTGTCAACATCTCCTCCTTCACATTCTCCCGCAACTGGGGGTGCGAGGAAAAGGCTCAGAATTCCGAGCCCACCCGCTGGCGGTGATGCAGGGCAGTCTGGAGCGACTGCTGATGCTAACATCTGGTCCGGACTGAAGGACCTGCCAACGATTACGGACATGTCGTCTACTGTCACTGCATATGATTCTCTCACCATTGAAAGAATGGTGGAGGATTATATGAGTGACCGCATCCAAGTAGGCACGTCAGACAGTCCGTACGTATACTGGCAGGAAAAAGAGGCAATTTGGAGGCCCTTGCGCAAACTGGCTTTATTCTACCTAAGTTGCCCTCCCACAAGTGTGTACTCCGAAAGAGCGTTTAGTGCCGCCGCTCACCTTGTCAGCAATCGGCGTACGAGGTTACTTCCAGAAAATGTGGAGAAGATGATGTTCATTAAAATGAATTATAATCAATTCCTCCATGAAGACATTCACCAGCAACAATTGCCTCCACAAAGTACACAGGGAGCTGTGATGGTGGATTCCAGTGGGGACGAATTGATAATCTGTGAGGAGGGGGATGTACACGGTGATGAATCGGAGGATGATGATGAGGTGGACATCTTGCCTCTGTAGAGCCAGTTTGTGCAAGGAGAGATTAATTGCTTCTTTTTTGGTGGGGGCCCAAACCAACCCGTCATTTCAGTCACAGTCGTGTGGCAGACCCTGTCACTGAAATGATGGGTTGGTTAAAGTGTGCATGTCCTGTTTATACAACTTAAGGGTGGGTGGGAGGGCCCAAGGACAATTCCATCTTGCACCTCTTTTTTCTTTCATTTTTCTTTGCGTCATGTGCTGTTTGGGGAGTATTTTTTGGAAGGGCCATCCTGCGTGACACTGCAGTGCCACTCCTAGATGGGCCAGGTGTTTGTGTCGGCCACTAGGGTCACTTATCTTAGTCACACAGCTACCTCATTGCGCCTCTTTTTTTTCTTCTTTGCATCATGTGCTGTTTGGGGAGTATTTTTTGGAAGGTCCATCCGGCCTGACTCTGCAGTGCCACTCCTAGATGGGCCAGGTGTTTGTGTCGGCCACTAGGGTCGCTTAGCTTACTCACACAGCTACCTCATTGCGCCTCTTTTTTTCTTTGCGTCATGTGCTGTTTGGGGAGTGTTTTTTGGAAGGGCCATCCTGCGTGACACTGCAGTGCCACTCCTAGATGGGCCAGGTGTTTGTGTCGGCCACTTGGGTCGCTGAGCTTAGTCACACAGCTACCTCATTGCGCCTCTTTTTTTCTTTGCGTCATGTGCTGTTTGGGGAGTGTTTTTTGGAAGGGCCATCCTGCGTGACACTGCAGTGCCACTCCTAGATGGGCCAGGTGTTTGTGTCGGCCACTTGGGTCGCTGAGCTTAGTCATCCAGCGACCTCGGTGCAAATTTTAGGACTAAAAATAATATTGTGAGGTGTAAGGTGTTCAGAATAGACTGAAAATGAGTGGAAATTATGGTTATTGAGGTTAATAATACTTTGGGATCAAAATGACCCCCAAATTCTATGATTTAAGCTGTTTTTTAGGTTTTTTTTAAAGAAACACCCGAATCCAAAACACACCCGAATCCGACAAAAAAAATTCGGTGAGGTTTTGCCAAAATGCGTTCGAACCCAAAACACGGCCAGGGAACCGAACCCAAAACCAAAACACAAAACCCGAAAAATTTCCGGTGCACATCTCTAATTATTACCAGTTATTATTATAGCGCACACATATTCCGTAGCGCTGTACAGAGAATATATGCTCTCTGCTGCGAGACATGATCCATAATATAAAGTGGAGGGATACAGTGTTATTATCATTATTACCAGTTATTATTATAGCGCACACATATTCTGCAGCGCTGTATAGAGAATATATGCTCTCTGCTGCGAGACGTGATCCATAATATAACCTGGAGGGATACAGTGTTATTATTATTATTACCAGTTATTATTATAGCGCACACATATTCCGTAGCGCTGTACAGAGGATATATGCTCTCTGCTGCGAGACGTGATCCATAATATAAACTGGAGGGATACAGTGTTATTATTATTAGAGATGAGCGCCGGAAATTTTTCGGGTTTTGTGTTTTGGTTTTGGATTCGGTTCCGCGGCCGTGTTTTGGGTTCGACCGCGTTTTGGCAAAACCTCACCGAATTTTTTTTGTCGGATTCGGGTGTGTTTTGTATTCGGGTGTTTTTTTCAAAAAACACTAAAAAACAGCTTAAATCATAGAATTTGGTGGTCATTTTGATCCCAAAGTATTATTAACCTCAAAAACCATAATTTACACTCATTTTCAGTCTATTCTGAATACCTCACACCTCACAATATTATTTTTAGTCCTAAAATTTGCACCTAGGTCGCTGGATGACTAAGCTAAGCGACCCTAGTGGCCGACACAAACACCGGGCCCATCTAGGAGTGTCACTGCAGTGTCACGCAGGATGTCCCTTCCAAAAAACCCTCCCCAAACAGCACATGACGCAAAGAAAAAAAGAGGCGCAATGAGGTAGCTGTGTGAGTAAGATAAGCGACCCTAGTGGCCGACACAAACACCGGGCCCATCTAGGAGTGTCACTGCAGTGTCACGCAGGATGTCCCTTCCAAAAAACCCTCCCCAAACAGCACATGACGCAAAGAAAAAAAGAGGCGCAATGAGGTAGCTGTGTGAGTAAGATAAGCGACCCTAGTGGCCGACACAAACACCGGGCCCATCTAGGAGTGTCACTGCAGTGTCACGCAGGATGTCCCTTCCAAAAAACCCTCCCCAAACAGCACATGACGCAAAGAAAAAAAGAGGCGCAATGAGGTAGCTGTGTGAGTAAGATAAGCGACCCTAGTGGCCGACACAAACACCGGGCCCATCTAGGAGTGGCACTGCAGTGTCACGCAGGATGTCCCTTCCAAAAAACCCTCCCCAAACAGCACATGACGCAAAGAAAAATTAAAGAAAAAAGAGGTGCAAGATGGAATTGTCCTTGGGCACTCCCACCCACCCTTATGTTGTATAAACAGGACATGCACACTTTAACCAACCCATCATTTCAGTGACAGGGTCTGCCACACGACTGTGACTGAAATGACGGGTTGGTTTGGACCCCCACCAAAAAAGAAGCAATTAATCTCTCCTTGCACAAACTGGCTCTACAGAGGCAAGATGTCCACCTCATCATCATCCTCCGATATATCACCGTGTACATCCCCCTCCTCACAGATTATCAATTCGTCCCCACTGGAATCCACCATCTCAGCTCCCTGTGTACTTTGTGGAGGCAATTGCTGCTGGTCAATGTCTCCACGGAGGAATTGATTATAATTCATTTTAATGAACATCATCTTCTCCACATTTTCTGGATGTAACCTCGTACGCCGATTGAATAAAGCCAGTTTGTGCAAGGGCCTCCAAATTGCCTCTTTTTCCTGCCAGTATAAGTACGGACTGTGTGACGTGCCTACTTGGATGCGGTCACTCATATAATCCTCCACCATTCTTTCAATGGTGAGAGAATCATATGCAGTGACAGTAGACGACATGTCCGTAATCGTTGTCAGGTCCTTCAGTCCGGACCAGATGTCAGCATCAGCAGTCGCTCCAGACTGCCCTGCATCACCGCCAGCGGGTGGGCTCGGAATTCTGAGCCTTTTCCTCGCACCCCCAGTTGCGGTAGAATGTGAAGGAGGAGATGTTGACAGGTCGCGTTCCGCTTGACTTGACAATTTTCTCACCAGCATGTCTTTCAACCCCAGCAGACTTGTGTCTGCCGGAAAGAGAGATCCAAGGTAGGCTTTAAATCTAGGATCGAGCACGGTGGCCAAAATGTAGTGCTCTGATTTCAACAGATTGACCACCCGTGAATCCTTGTTAAGCGAATTAAGGGCTCCATCCACAAGTCCCACATGCCTAGCGGAATCGCTCCGTGTTAGCTCCTCCTTCAATGTCTCCAGCTTCTTCTGCAAAAGCCTGATGAGGGGAATGACCTGACTCAGGCTGGCAGTGTCTGAACTGACTTCACGTGTGGCAAGTTCAAAGGGCATCAGAACCTTGCACAACGTTGAAATCATTCTCCACTGCGCTTGAGACAGGTGCATTCCACCTCCTATATCGTGCTCAATTGTATAGGCTTGAATGGCCTTTTGCTGCTCCTCCAACCTCTGAAGCATATAGAGGGTTGAATTCCACCTCGTTACCACTTCTTGCTTCAGATGATGGCAGGGCAGGTTCAGTAGTTTTTGGTGGTGCTCCAGTCTTCTGTACGTGGTGCCTGTACGCCGAAAGTGTACCGCAATTCTTCTGGCCACCGACAGCATCTCTTGCACGCCCCTGTCGTTTTTTAAAAAATTCTGCACCACCAAATTCAAGGTATGTGCAAAACATGGGACGTGCTGGAATTTGCCCATATTTAATGCACACACAATATTGCTGGCGTTGTCCGATGCCACAAATCCACAGGAGAGTCCAATTGGGGTAAGCCATTCTGCGATGATCTTCCTCAGTTGCCGTAAGAGGTTTTCAGCTGTGTGCGTATTCTGGAAAGCGGTGATACAAAGCGTAGCCTGCCTAGGAAAGAGTTGGCGTTTGCGAGATGCTGCTACTGGTGCCGCCGCTGCTGTTCTTGCGGCGGGAGTCCATACATCTACCCAGTGGGCTGTCACAGTCATATAGTCCTGACCCTGCCCTGCTCCACTTGTCCACATGTCCGTGGTTAAGTGGACATTGGGTACAACTGCATTTCTTAGGACACTGGTGAGTCTTTTTCTGACGTCCGTGTACATTCTCGGTATCGCCTGCCTAGAGAAGTGGAACCTAGATGGTATTTGGTAACGGGGGCACACTACCTCAATAAATTGTCTAGTTCCCTGTGAACTAACGGCGGATACCGGACGCACGTCTAACACCAACATAGTTGTCAAGGCCTCAGTTATCCGCTTTGCAGCAGGATGACTGCTGTGATATTTCATCTTCCTCGCAAAGGACTGTTGGACAGTCAATTGCTTACTGGAAGTAGTACAAGTGCGCTTACGACTTCCCCTCTGGGATGACCATCGACTCCCAGCAGCAACAACAGCAGCGCCAGCAGCAGTAGGCGTTACACGCAAGGATGCATCGGAGGAATCCCAGGCAGGAGAGGACTCGTCAGAATTGCCAGTGACATGGCCTGCAGGACTATTGGCATTCCTGGGGAAGGAGGAAATTGACACTGAGGGAGTTGGTGGGGTGGTTTGCGTGAGCTTGGTTACAAGAGGAAGGGATTTACTGGTCAGTGGACTGCTTCCGCTGTCGCCCAAAGTTTTTGAACTTGTCACTGACTTATTATGAATGCGCTGCAGGTGACGTATAAGGGAGGATGTTCCGAGGTGGTTAACGTCCTTACCCCTACTTATTACAGCTTGACAAAGGCAACACACGGCTTGACACCTGTTGTCCGCTTTTCTGTTGAAATACCTCCACACTGAAGAGCTGATTTTTTTGGTATTTTCACCAGGCATGTCAACGGCCATATTCCTCCCACGGACAACAGGTGTCTCCCCGGGTGCCTGACTTAAACAAACCACCTCACCATCAGAATCCTCCTGGTCAATTTCCTCCCCAGCGCCAGCAACACCCATATCCTCCTCATCCTGGTGTACTTCAACACTGACATCTTCAATCTGACTATCAGGAACTGGACTGTGGGTGCTCCTTCCAGCACTTGCAGGGGGCGTGCAAATGGTGGAAGGCGCATGCTCTTCACGTCCAGTGTTGGGAAGGTCAGGCATCGCAACCGACACAATTGGACTCTCCTTGTGGATTTGGGATTTCGAAGAACGCACAGTTCTTTGCGGTGCTTTTGCCAGCTTGAGTCTTTTCAGTTTTCTAGCGAGAGGCTGAGTGCTTCCATCCTCATGTGAAGCTGAACCACTAGCCATGAACATAGGCCAGGGCCTCAGCCGTTCCTTGCCACTCCGTGTGGTAAATGGCATATTGGCAAGTTTACGCTTCTCCTCCGACAATTTTATTTTAGGTTTTGGAGTCCTTTTTTTACTGATATTTGGTGTTTTGGATTTGACATGCTCTGTACTATGACATTGGGCATCGGCCTTGGCAGACGACGTTGCTGGCATTTCATCGTCTCGGCCATGACTAGTGGCAGCAGCTTCAGCACGAGGTGGAAGTGGATCTTGATCTTTCCCTAATTTTGGAACCTCAACATTTTTGTTCTCCATATTTTAATAGTATACAAAGTGTTACCAGTTTCTTGTGCGCAAAAAAACCTCCTATAATGCAGCTAGTTAAGTATATCAGAGTAAAGCATCCGTATTACTCAGGGGGAGTGATTTGAAAGAAGAAGATAGATATACACCATCTAGCGCTAAGGAGAATACCACATTCACAATATATTTTTCTATAAAACACCACACACAAACGTCTGCCACCAATAGGAAAAATAACACAATTGGTAGTACTTAACGTTTAGAAAAGTGGTCAACATATGGGCAGGTGTTTCTTAATCCATGGATATCGACAATTTTGTCATGTGAAAAGAAAAAAACGTATAATTGTGCAGATTATTTCAAGTAGATTGCGAGTTTTATTAAATGGATCCACTTACAAGTGTAGACTTTAAATTGAGCCTGATTGAGTTCCAAAACTGGCAGAATACAGCAACGGACAGGTGCATCGATTTTCAAAGTCGTAGGGGGACTTTCATGCAGACTCCATAATGAGAATGCACAATACCATAAGGAAGAAATATAGATAGTGCAAGTATGTAAAAACAATCCACAGTTTTAATACACATATACACTTACAAAAACTTGATAGAAATACAGCATAACGGGTGCCCCACTGGCAAGACAGCAAAGGTGAGTTCCTGATGTTCGAGGAATAATCCAGCTCTCACTTCCGGAATGTGAGTACTGTACCAAACCCAAGGTCTTTAAGCCGAGCGGGGTGTCCCTTCCAAAGCCACGCTAGACGCGTTTCAGACCGAAGTCCTTCCTCAGTAGCATGGCTCATAACCTCCCAGAACCTCCTTATATTGAGAGAGAAACAGGTGCTCCAAATCGCTGCTAATCGCTGTCTTCCTCGTTTCCGGCATGTGCGGCACAACCGGAACCGGAAGTGACGTCAGGATTTGCGTTCCACACAGACAGGAAGTTCTCCATATGCGTTCCACATATCGTGGAACCGGAAGTGGGGAAACATTTATTATTCCGCTTGATTAGAGATGGTTTAAATACATTCCATAATTCATTATTATGATAAGTAGTACAAACGGAAGTCCATGGGTAAATTCTGTACACAGCCGGAGCTAAATAATCATACAAAACATATAAAAAAACATATATATATTTATAAAAGAACATATATATATATATAAAAAGACATATATTTAAAAAGGCATATATTTAGAGATTGATATCATCACGAATCCAAAAAGAATAAATCAATAGAGTAATAAATATTTATATATAAATATACTAATAAATATACGAGGTCTATTCATATTAGGTTAAAAAGCATTTAAGCTCGAAGTCGACATTCAAGCCCTTGGGTACAAGGGTGCTTAGAGAATGTACCCACCGCATCTCAGCTTGGGATAATCGTTTATCTATATCGCGGCTTCTGGGTTTAGGTAATATTAATTGAATACCCCAAAAATTCTTTATGAAACATTCCTTTGATTCGTGATGAGTGTGAAAATGTGCAGAGACATTGTGAGTTAAAAGGGATTTCCGGATATTATAAATATGTTCGGCTGCTCTCACTTTTAATTTTCTAGTGGTCTTACCCACGTAGAACAACCCGCAAGTACATTGTAAAAGATACACAACGTTTTTAGAATGGCATGTAATAAATTCGTTCGTGGATATATTTTATTATCAATATTTAAACTACTACATTTTTTCTCTTTGATTTTCACAGTCTTACACATAAGGCAATCTCCACATCGATGGAAGCCCTTTGTTCTGACACTCTGTCGGACCTCTGTTGTTAAATTACTGTTTACTAAATGATCTTTTAAAGAGGGTGCCTTCCTATAAACAAAGGTTGGTTTATTAGGGATTGCACTACCTAAGATTGGGTCTTGTTGTAGTAGTTTCCAATTATTACTAATAACCCTTTCTATCTCGCGGTGACAATTACTATATTGGCTAAAAAAAGCCCATTCATGTTTGTTATATTTTGTGTTATCCTGTTTTGTTTTCAAAAGATCCTTTCTTTCAACTCGATTTATTTTATCTCTAGCATTTTGCAAAAGATCATCAGAGTAACCCTTTGCACTTAATCTCAATGATACCTCATCTAATTGCACCTCGCATATGTGATCGTCTGTGCAATTACGTTTAATCCGAGAAAATTGCCCAAATGGGATAGCGGTCAGCCAGTTTTTATGATGCTGGCTAGAAGTGTTTATAAAACTATTTGAATCCGTCTTTTTCCTAAAAGTTTTGGTTTTTAAAAGGCCATCCTCAATATATATGTTAAGATCTAAAAAAGACACTTCTAGAGGACTACAGGAGAAAGTGAATACAATCGAAAATGAATTAGAGTTAAGATCTGTACACCACTGGTTAAAAAGATCCGTGCCACCTCTCCATATAAAAAGCACATCATCGATAAAACGATGCCAGGACACCAGGCCTGCCGCCAGCACGCCACCCTGCCATATAACTTGATCTTCCCAATAGGCCATATATAGGTTGGCGTAGCTGGGGGCGAACCTGGTGCCCATAGCAGTGCCCACGGACTGTAAATAAAAAGACCCCTCGAATAAAAAATAGTTATTTATAAGGATAAAATTAATACTATCCAAGATAAATTTCTTTAAGTTAGAATCTAAAGTGCTTTTATCTAAAAAGTAAGATACTGCCATCAAACCTTTTTCTCTATCTATTATGGTATAGAGTGTGCTTACGTCAGCACTGCAAAGCAAATCATCCTTCTGCCAATTATAAGGTGCCAATTTCCTTAAGATGTCACCAGTGTCCTTTAAGTAAGCTTTTGTTTCTAATACTAAAGGTTGAAGGTAATGGTCAACCATGGCAGAAAGATTACTGGTAATGCTATTGCAGCCGGAAATGATGGGTCTTCCCGGGGGGTGGAGGGGGTCCTTGTGCACTTTAGGAAGAACATATATACAAGGAATAGTTGGCTCATTGATATTCAAAAAATCAAATTCACTCTTATTAATGACTTTATTATTCAAAGCATCAGAAGTTAACACTCGAAGAGCTTCACTAATTTTAGAGGTGGGGTCATTCTTAAGTTTTTTATATGTATGGCCATTTCCCAATTGTTTGTTTATTTCTCCTATATAAGCATCCCGTGTTAATAGAACCACCCCTCCACCCTTATCTGCAGGCTTTATAATTAATGAACTATCATCTTTAAGTGTTTTTAATGCAATAGCTTCTTTTTTAGTCAAGTTACACTTCTTATTTCTCCGGAATTTATTACCTTTATTTTTCTGTTCCCTTTGTACTATTTTATTAATTTCCTCACATACCACATTATTAAAACAGTCTAAAAAACTTCCTTTAAAATGAGATGGATAAAAGGTGGATGGGGGTTTAAATTTAGAGGGATTAGTGGACTCATTACTTTGTGGGCCATCTTCTCTTTCTTTGTTAAGAAAAAAACGTTTAATAGTAAGCTTTCTTATATATTTCTGCACATCTATAAATAAATTAAAAGAATTAGGATGAAACGAGGGTGCAAATTTAAGTCCTTTTTGTAGGACACTTAGTTCTTCCTCAGTTAGCTCTCTGCCTGTAAGGTTAAACACTTTACCTTTAGCGGAGTCAGTGCCAGTAGTTTCATCAGTATTTGTTGTTAACAAAGTACTAGATGCTTTACTTCTTTGAGACTTTGATTTAAATTTAGGTTTATGTTTCTGACCTGCTCTTTTTCCCCTCTTAGTTTTCTTAGTAGCTAATAGTTCTTCCTTGGGTTCCTGCGATCCCACAAAAAAGATTGCCGTTCTACTTCATGGGATTGCTGCTGTTCCTGATTTTCCAAAACTGAAAATCTATTTAGGTGGTTAAATCGGGCATAATCAGAGTCAGTTCTTTCTCGCCTATTAAATCCCCCGGTTTTAGTATCTCGTCTGTTAAACCCTATTTGTTCCCGCGAATTATGGTTATTTCCATACTGATTATCCCTAAATTCCCATTTGGGATGATATCCGTTATTCCTATCATCCCAATCATTCCTGTATTCATTAGGGTATCTCGGTTTGTTAACATAATTGAACCTTCTGTTATCCCGATAATTTCTATATTCATCGGGATATCTATAGTTATTAGTGGTCTTTCGTCTATGTTCATTAGTTCTATATTTCTTATTATTATTATCAGTGGGGGGAATGGCATGGTTATTAACTTGTGTGCTGGATTGTGCCATGGTAGAGCATGGTGTATCATCTAGAGCTACTGGATGATCAATATCCCTAAAAAACTTTTTCTGTTTCTTCTCCCTTAAGTCTTTAGTATTTTTATTTATTTTATATAGCAGATCTTTCTCATATGATGCAAAATCATCTAAATCCTTATAAGGGTGTACCAAGGATTGTAGTAAGCTAATTTCATCATTAAGTTTCTTCAAGAGAGTGGTTCTTGCCCTTATGATTAAACCCACAAGGGACTGAGAGCAACTCTCCAATATTGCATTCCATTCATTTTTAAAAATATCATCGCTAGTGCCAAATGAAGGTTGTTTATTAATCTTTAATCCTTTCGGAACAATATGGGAAGCCTGATATTGTTCTAGAGTGGCCACCTCCCACCACAGTTTATTTTCTTTAATCATAACTATCTCTAGTTTCTTAAATACAGACCCTAGGTCATCATCACATAATTGAGAATCATTCACAGATTTAGTGAATGTATTTTTTACCATTTGGTTCCTAGATTCTCTATAAGTGAACATGTTCGTGGCACTGAAACTGGAAGAAAGGGTGCTAAGGAATCTATAGTATACAAAGTGTTACCAGTTTCTTGTGCGCAAAAAAACCTCCTATAATGCAGCTAGTTAAGTATATCAGAGTAACGCATCCGTATTACTCAGGGGGAGTGATTTGAAAGAAGAAGATAGATATACACCATCTAGCGCTAAGGAGAATACCACATTCACAATATATTTTTCTATAAAACACCACACACAAACGTCTGCCACCAATAGGAAAAATAACACAATTGGTAGTACTTAACGTTTAGAAAAGTGGTCAACATATGGGCAGGTGTTTCTTAATCCATGGATATCGACAATTTTGTCATGTGAAAAGAAAAAAACGTATAATTGTGCAGATTATTTCAAGTAGATTGCGAGTTTTATTAAATGGATCCACTTACAAGTGTAGACTTTAAATTGAGCCTGATTGAGTTCCAAAACTGGCAGAATACAGCAACGGACAGGTGCATCGATTTTCAAAGTCGTAGGGGGACTTTCATGCAGACTCCATAATGAGAATGCACAATACCATAAGGAAGAAATATAGATAGTGCAAGTATGTAAAAACAATCCACAGTTTTAATACACATATACACTTACAAAAACTTGATAGAAATACAGCATAACGGGTGCCCCACTGGCAAGACAGCAAAGGTGAGTTCCTGATGTTCGAGGAATAATCCAGCTCTCACTTCCGGAATGTGAGTACTGTACCAAACCCAAGGTCTTTAAGCCGAGCGGGGTGTCCCTTCCAAAGCCACGCTAGACGCATTTCAGACCGAAGTCCTTCCTCAGTAGCATGGCTCATAACCTCCCAGAACCTCCTTATATTGAGAGAGAAACAGGTGCTCCAAATCGCTGCTAATCGCTGTCTTCCTCGTTTCCGGCATGTGCGGCACAACCGGAACCGGAAGTGACGTCAGGATTTGCGTTCCACACAGACAGGAAGTTCTCCATATGCGTTCCACATATCGTGGAACCGGAAGTGGGGAAACATTTATCATTCCGCTTGATTAGAGATGGTTTAAATACATTCCATAATTCATTATTATGATAAGTAGTACAAACGGAAGTCCATGGGTAAATTCTGTACACAGCCGGAGCTAAATAATCATACAAAACATATAAAAAAACATATATATATTTATAAAAGAACATATATATATATATATATAAAAAGACATATATTTAAAAAGGCATATATTTAGAGATTGATATCATCACGAATCCAAAAAGAATAAATCAATAGAGTAATAAATATTTATATATAAATATACTAATAAATATACGAGGTCTATTCATATTAGGTTAAAAAGCATTTAAGCTCGAAGTCGACATTCAAGCCCTTGGGTACAAGGGTGCTTAGAGAATGTACCCACCGCATCTCAGCTTGGGATAATCGTTTATCTATATCGCGGCTTCTGGGTTTAGGTAATATTAATTGAATACCCCAAAAATTCTTTATGAAACATTCCTTTGATTCGTGATGAGTGTGAAAATGTGCAGAGACATTGTGAGTTAAAAGGGATTTCCGGATATTATAAATATGTTCGGCTGCTCTCACTTTTAATTTTCTAGTGGTCTTACCCACGTAGAACAACCCGCAAGTACATTGTAAAAGATACACAACGTTTTTAGAATGGCATGTAATAAATTCGTTAATTGGATATATTTTATTATCAATATTAAACTACTACATTTTTTCTCTTTGATTTTCACAGTCTTACACATAAGGCAATTTAGACTGTTTTAATAATGTGGTATGTGAGGAAATTAATAAAATAATACAAAGGGAACAGAAAAATAAAGGTAATAAATTCCGGAGAAATAAGAAGTGTAACTTGACTAAAAAAGAAGCTATTGCATTAAAAACACTTAAAGATGATAGTTCATTAATTATAAAGCCTGCAGATAAGGGTGGAGGGGTGGTTCTATTAACACGGGATGCTTATATAGGAGAAATAAACAAACAATTGGGAAATGGCCATACATATAAAAAACTTAAGAATGACCCCACCTCTAAAATTAGTGAAGCTCTTCGAGTGTTAACTTCTGATGCTTTGAATAATAAAGTCATTAATAAGAGTGAATTTGATTTTTTGAATATCAAGGAACCAACTATTCCTTGTATATATGTTCTTCCTAAAGTGCACAAGGACCCCCCTCCACCCCCCGGGAAGACCCATCATTTCCGGCTGCAATAGCATTACCAGTAATCTTTCTGCCATGGTTGACCATTACCTTCAACCTTTAGTATTAGAAACAAAAGCTTACTTAAAGGACACTGGTGACATCTTAAGGAAATTGGCACCTTATAATTGGCAGAAGGATGATTTGCTTTGCAGTGCTGACGTAAGCACACTCTATACCATAATAGATAGAGAAAAAGGTTTGATGGCAGTATCTTACTTTTTAGATAAAAGCACTATAGATTCTAACTTAAAGAAATTTATCTTGGATAGTATTAATTTTATCCTTATAAATAACTATTTTTTATTCGAGGGGTCTTTTTATTTACAGTCCGTGGGCACTGCTATGGGCACCAGGTTCGCCCCCAGCTACGCCAACCTATATATGGCCTATTGGGAAGATCAAGTTATATGGCAGGGTGGCGTGCTGGCGGCGGGCCTGGTGTCCTGGCATCGTTTTATCGATGATGTGCTTTTTATATGGAGAGGTGGCACGGATCTTTTTAACCAGTGGTGTACAGATCTTAACTCTAATTCATTTTCGATTGTATTCACTTTCTCCTGTAGTCCTCTAGAAGTGTCTTTTTTAATCTTAACATATATATTGAGGATGGCCTTTTAAAAACCAAAACTTTTAGGAAAAAGACGGATTCAAATAGTTTTATAAACACTTCTAGCCAGCATCATAAAAACTGGCTGACCGCTATCCCATTTGGGCAATTTTCTCGGATTAAACGTAATTGCACAGACGATCACATATGCGAGGTGCAATTAGATGAGGTATCATTGAGATTAAGTGCAAAGGGTTACTCTGATGATCTTTTGCAAAATGCTAGAGATAAAATAAATCGAGTTGAAAGAAATCCTGTTTTGTTTTCAAAAGATCCTAACACAAAATATAACAAACATGAATGGGCTTTTTTTAGCCAATATAGTAATTGTCACCGCGAGATAGAAAGGGTTATTAGTAATAATTGGAAACTACTACAACAAGACCCAATCTTAGGTAGTGCAATCCCTAATAAACCAACCTTTGTTTATAGGAAGGCACCCTCTTTAAAAGATCATTTAGTAAAAAGTAATTTAACAACAGAGGTCCAACAGAGTGTCAGAACAAAGGGCTTCCATCGATGTGGAGATTGCCTTATGTGTAAGACTGTGAAAATCAAAGAGAAAAAATGTAGTAGTTTAAATATTGATAATAAAATATATCCAATTAACTAATTTATTACATGCCATTCTAAAAACGTTGTGTATCTTTTACAATGTACTTGCGGGTTGTTCTACGTGGGTAAGACCACTAGAAAATTAAAAGTGAGAGCAGCCGAACATATTTATAATATCCGGAAATC
This sequence comes from Pseudophryne corroboree, assembly GCF_028390025.1. Taxonomy (NCBI): domain Eukaryota; kingdom Metazoa; phylum Chordata; class Amphibia; order Anura; family Myobatrachidae; genus Pseudophryne; species Pseudophryne corroboree. The sequence continues at coordinate 31,040,677 of NC_086445.1, read as the reverse complement.
CCTTTTAACTCACAATGTCTCTGCACATTTTCACACTCATCACGAATCAAAGGAATGTTTCATAAAGAATTTTTGGGGTATTCAATTAATATTACCTAAACCCAGAAGCCGCGATATAGATAAACGATTATCCCAAGCTGAGATGCGGTGGGTACATTCTCTAAGCACCCTTGTACCCAAGGGCTTGAATGTCGACTTCGAGCTTAAATGCTTTTTAACCTAATATGAATAGACCTCGTATATTTATTAGTATATTTATATATAAATATTTATTACTCTATTGATTTATTCTTTTTGGATTCGTGATGATATCAATCTCTAAATATATGCCTTTTTAAATATATGTCTTTTTATATATATATATATATATGTTCTTTTATAAATATATATATGTTTTTTTATATGTTTTGTATGATTATTTAGCTCCGGCTGTGTACAGAATTTACCCATGGACTTCCGTTTGTACTACTTATCATAATAATGAATTATGGAATGTATTTAAACCATCTCTAATCAAGCGGAATGATAAATGTTTCCCCACTTCCGGTTCCACGATATGTGGAACGCATATGGAGAACTTCCTGTCTGTGTGGAACGCAAATCCTGACGTCACTTCCGGTTCCGGTTGTGCCGCACATGCCGGAAACGAGGAAGACAGTGATTAGCAGCGATTTGGAGCACCTGTTTCTCTCTCAATATAAGGAGGTTCTGGGAGGTTATGAGCCATGCTACTGAGGAAGGACTTCGGTCTGAAACGCGTCTAGCGTGGCTTTGGAAGGGACACCCCGCTCGGCTTAAAGACCTTGGGTTTGGTACAGTACTCACATTCCGGAAGTGAGAGCTGGATTATTCCTCGAACATCAGGAACTCACCTTTGCTGTCTTGCCAGTGGGGCACCCGTTATGCTGTATTTCTATCAAGTTTTTGTAAGTGTATATGTGTATTAAAACTGTGGATTGTTTTTACATACTTGCACTATCTATATTTCTTCCTTATGGTATTGTGCATTCTCATTATGGAGTCTGCATGAAAGTCCCCCTACGACTTTGAAAATCGATGCACCTGTCCGTTGCTGTATTCTGCCAGTTTTGGAACTCAATCAGGCTCAATTTAAAGTCTACACTTGTAAGTGGATCCATTTAATAAAACTCGCAATCTACTTGAAATAATCTGCACAATTATACGTTTTTTTCTTTTCACATGACAAAATTGTCGATATCCATGGATTAAGAAACACCTGCCCATATGTTGACCACTTTTCTAAACGTTAAGTACTACCAATTGTGTTATTTTTCCTATTGGTGGCAGATGTTTGTGTGTGGTGTTTTATAGAAAAATATATTGTGAATGTGGTATTCTCCTTAGCGCTAGATGGTGTATATCTATCTTCTTCCTCCATATTTTAATAGGCACAACTAAAAGGCACCTCAGGAAAACTATGGAGATGGATGGATACTAGTATACTTATGGATGGACTGCCGAGTGCCGACACAGAGGTAGCTACAGCCGTGGACTAACGTACTGTGTCTGCTGCTAATATAGACTGGATGATTGATAATGAGATGAAATCAATATATATATGTATGTATATATAATATCACTAGTACTGCAGCCGGACAGGTAGATAATATATTTATTAGGTAATGATGACTGATGACGGACCTGCTGGACACTGTCAGCTCAGCAGCACCGCAGACTGCTACAGTAAGCTACTTTACTATAGTAGTATGTACAAAGAAGAAAGAAAAAAAAAAAAAACACGGGTAGGTGGTATACAATTATGGATGGACTGCTGAGTGCCGACACAGAGGTAGCTACAGCCGTGGACTAACGTACTGTGTCTGCTGCTAATATAGACTGGATGATTGATAATGAGATGAAATCAATATATATATGTATGTATATATAATATCACTAGTACTGCAGCCGGACAGGTAGATAATATATTTATTAGGTAATGATGACTGATGACGGACCTGATGGACACTGTCAGCTCAGCAGCACCGCAGACTGCTACAGTAAGCTACTATACTCTATAGTAGTATGTACAAAGAAGAAAGAAAAAAGAAAAAACACGGGTAGGTGGTATACAATTATGGATGGACTGCCGAGTGCCGACACAGAGGTAGCTACAGCCGTGGACTAACGTACTGTGTCTGCTGCTAATATAGAGTCTAGACTGGATGATAAATTATTGATAATGAGATGAAATCAATATAATATCACTAGTACTGCAGCCGGACAGGTACTATATATATTTATTATGTAATGACTGATGACGGACACTGTCAGGTCAGCACAGCACCGCAGACTGCTACAGTAAGCTACTATAGTAGTATGTATAAAGAAGAATGAAAAAAAAAAAAACCACGGGTAGGTGGTATACAATATTATATATATATATATATTATATACAATTATATATATATATATATATATATATATATATATTAAACTGGTGGTGATTGATTATTAAACTGGTGGTCACTTCAGGACAGGTCACGTTGCAACTTGCAACTAGTACTCCGAGGCCTAAGCAGACAATCACAAAATATATTATTATACTGGTGGTCAGTGTGGTCACAACAATGGCAGTGTGGCACTGACTCTGGCAGCAAAAGTGTGCACTGTACGTTATATGTACTCCTGAGTCCTGCTCTCAGACTCTAACTGCTCCCCACTGTCAGTGTCTCCCCCACAAGTCATATAATACACTTACAGTCACACTATCTAATCTATAAATATCACTTCAGCAAGTAGTATAGTAGTATACAGTAGTACTCCTCCTAATAATGCTCCCCGAAAATACTGTGTCTCTCTCTTCTCTAAACGGAGAGGACGCCAGCCACATCCTCTCCCTATGACTCTCAATGCACGTGTGAAAATGGCGGCGACGCGCGGCTCCTTATATAGAATCCGAGTCTCGCGATAGAATCCGAGCCTCGCGAGAATCCGACAGCGTGATGATGACGTTCGGGCGCGCTCGGGTTAGCCGAGCAAGGCGGGAAGATCCGAGCCTGCTCGGACCCGTGTAAAAAACCTGAAGTTCGGGCGGGTTCGGATTCAGAGGAACCGAACCCGCTCATCTCTAATTATTATTATTACCAGTTATTATTATAGCGCACACATATTCCGCTGCGCTGTACAGAGAATATATGCTCTCTGCTGCGAGACGTGATCCATAATATAAACTGGAGGGATACAGTGTTATTATTATTACCAGTTATTATTATAGCGCACACATATTCCGCAGCGCTGTACAGAGAATATATGCTCTCTGCTGCGAGACGTGATCCATAATATAAACTGGAGGGATACAGTGTTATTGTTATTTTTGTTGTGGGGGTTTGTGGGGACTGCGCTTACACCTAGTAATTATAGGGAGCAGCTGCTATGGAGATGGATAAGGTGGCTCGTGCAGGCGCTGGTCCGGGGATGTCTGCCGGCAGACTGATGGAGCTGTGCTGCGGAAGGACAGTGCAGTTTGTGTCTGTGTCCAAAGTCCGTAGCCGATCTACGCGTTTCACCTGTGTTGTCAGGCTTCGTCAGGATGCTCATTACTCCGTACTCCGTCCTTAAATCCTCCTGGTCTGCCCTTTCTCGTGGGCTGTGTGTGACGTCATTTCTGCCCTTAGTTGGTGTCCTTCCGTATACTTGATTGATATTCAGCTTGAGAAAAAATGATCATTTCTCTTGTTTAAAATATCGATGTTATTCGTAGATAAAGATCCATAATAAAATAAAGTATAAAGGATTCGAAAAACAGGAATAATAATTCAATATATATATTTGAAAAAATTTGTATGAAATTAGTAAGGATTAGAGAGAAATAATCCAAGGGAGAAGGAGCCACCACAGGTGTGCCGGAAAAAAGAAAGAAAGACAGTGGCGCACCCAGGGGGGTTTCCGAGCACCCAGAAACACCCTCCACTAAAAAAAAATATATATATATATATATATATATTTTTTTTTTTAAATAGCTGCATGAGTATTATTAATGGCTGTCTAGCATCCTCTGCAGCCTGCTGTCTTCCTGGTGGCACTTGTAAGTGCAATAAAAGTTTACTTTATTTTAATTATAGTACATATATATCCATGTGCATACATATATACACATGTATATACATATATACTGTACATATAAACACACACACACATATGATATATATATACATGTGTATATATATGTGTACTGTATGCGTGTGTACACATATATATATATATATATATATATATATATATATGCATGTTTAATATGCTATATGTGTGTGTGTGTGTGTGTGTGTGTGTGTGTGTGTGTGTGTGTGTGTGTATGTATGTCTGTATGTATATATATATATATATATATATATATGTATGTGTATATATATATATATATATATATATGTGTAGATATATGTATATATATACGCACACACACACAGACACACTAGTTTTATGTACCCAGCATATACTGGGTCACCTCAGTCCCCACCCCCATGATTGGCTCCGTCCAGTTCTGGAAACCCCCCAATGCAAATCCTGCGTTTGCCACTGAAAGACATATACTATTGATTCTAAATTGCACAGTACTGTGTATCTTTATTATATATGTATTCGGAATATACAATGGGTAGTATGAATAATAGTGCTATACACTGTATGAAGGTAATATTTAAATGGAGATTTCGGAAATTAGTTAATTAAATCAATGATGTTCAAAAAGAGATTCTCGGAATTAGTCAATTAAATTGAGACAGAGCCATTATGACCTCTGAAAAATGAATTTATTCTCATAGTCAATAATTAAGTATAAGTATGAAAATTGTGGTGGATGAATTTAATCAATTAGTGATGGTAATATTAAGGTGGAAATTCCAAAACTTGATGCTGGTAATATAAATATGGAAAAAGAAAAGAAAAGAAAAAATGAACAAATAATTAATACAAATAAGGTTCTCCAATTAATTTTCGTTTATTTAGAATAGGACGTGAGTTGAGCCACATGAATTAGTCTATTCCCGTTATGCAGTAAAATCAGTAGTATAGTGTATAGACTTTTCAAGGGTTTAATATGGTATGGTATATGGAGGGATTATTGCAGCTTTTATTGAAGTTGTTAGGTTTTCAGAAAGCGGTGTAGTTCGAAGTCTTCATTTAGTCCTTCTGGTGTTAAAGTGGCAAGTTCGTAAATGAGTTTTGATTCTTCCTTCAATAATAACTGATCCCAATCTCCGCCTCTCCAGGGTTTCTTTATATGTTTGAGACCTATAAACTTTAAAGTTGATGGATCACTTCCATGGGTATCCTTGAAGTGTTTTGGAATACTGTGGTTATCTTTCTCGTTCTTGAAGTTGTTCAGGTGTTCGTTGATTCTAATATATAATTTCCGGGTGGTTTTCCCTATGTATTGTAGTCCACATGGACAGATAAGGAGATAGATGACTCCAATGGTGTTGCAGGTGATCTTACCTCTAATTTTGAATTCTTTATTGTTGCTTCTTGAGGAAATGTTTTTTTACAGATTTTGTGGTTGTTGTTTTGTTTTTTTTACATGCTATACAGTTGTTGCATCTGTAGAAACCCGGTTCTCCATATTTTAGCCGCATGTTCTCTATTTTTGGTTCTGTTTTTAAATGGTTTCTTATTAGATCTCTTCCTATCGTCGGAGCACGTCTGTAAATAATTTTTGATTTTGGTGGAAATATGGTTTTTAATTCTTTATCTGTTGTGAGAATATGCCAGTGTTTTCTCAGGCTGGTTTCTACAAAATTCCTTTGTCCAGAATAATTCGTAATGAATAATAGTTCTTTATTCGTTTCTTCTGTCTTATTGTTATAATGTAAGAGTTCGGATCAGTTAATCATTTCTATTTCGCCTCTGTCTTTTTCTAGCTTTTCTTTTGTATAGCTCTTGCTTTCAAACTGACTCAGGAGTTTGGTGGTCTGGTAATCGAAGTCTTTCTATTATAGCGCACACATATTCCGCAGCACTGTACAGAGTTGTTATAGTAAAAAAAAAAAAAGAGATTATAAAACAGAGGATTTGGGAGTAATACAGAAGATAGAAATTCTGAGGGTCGGCGTCATTAGGTGAACAGTCAAAAAGCCGACAGGGTCAAAAGGCCGACAGTCAAAAGGTTGACGGGGTAAATTTACTAAGATGGGAGTTCTATTTAAGATGGATGTTGTCAGCCTGGGAAATTTCTAGAAGCAGCCCTAATGGGAACAGGGTCTTTTGATGGGGTGTGAACCATTGATGGGGGTGGGATCCCTCCTCATAGTGCCTGATTATGCTGCAGTTGTGTCGGTGACTCTATTATCATGCTGTTACAAATAGAGTTTTGGTTTTGGATCTGGACCCTCGCTCGTGTTTTGGATCTGGATTGATTTTGCCAAAACACCCCCTTTCGGGTTTTGGTTTTGGATCTGGAAGATTTTTGGAAAAAAAAAAACCCTTAAATACAGCTTAAATCATAGAATTTGGGGGTAATTTTGATCCTACGGTATTATCAACCTCAATAACATTCATTTCCACTCATTTCCAGTCTATTCTGAACGCCTCACAGCTCACAATATAGTTTTTAGGCAAAAAGGTTGCACCAAGGTCACTGGATGAATAAACACCTGGCCCATCTAGGAGTGGCACTGCAGTGTCAGACAGGATGGCACTTCAAAAAAATTGTCCCCAAGCAGCACATGATGCAAATTAAAATGAAAAAAAAAAGAGGTGCAAGATGGAATTTTCCTTGGGCCCTCCCACCCACCCTTATGTTGTAAAAACAGGACATGCACACTTTAACAAACCCATCATTTCAGCGACAGGGTCTGCCACACAACTGTGACTGAAATGACGGGTTTATTTGGGCCCCCACAAAAAGAGAAGCAATCAATCTCTCCTTGCACAAACTGGCTCTACAGAGGCAAGATGTTGTCCTCATCCTCCGATTCCTCACCTCTTTCAGTGTGTACATCCTCATCCTCACAGATTTTTAATTCGTCCCCACTGGAATCCACAATCACATGTCCCTGTGTACTTTCTGGAGGCAAATGCTGGTAAATGTCTTCCTGGAAGAATTTATAATTTATTTTGATGAACATCATCTGTCCCACATTTTGTGGAAGTAACCTCCTACCCAGTGGCGTAACTAGAAATTTTTCTCCAGCAAGCCAAAAAATTCTTCGGCGCCCCCCCCCCCCATAATTGGTAGTAGTAAAGGGACAAATATGCGCGTGCGCGCCGTCAACAAGGGTGTGTGGCTTAGTTGAAATGGGTGTGGCTTCGCATAAAGGGGCATGGCATTGCAGGAAAAGACTACCTTATACCCCAGTTTTGCAACCTGCATGCCCAGACGTTAGCCACCACAGGAAAGAAAAATAATCCTGATTCATGCCCCTTACATTATTTGTAATTTTTCCTCCTTATAGTAATGCCCAGTATACATTATGCCACATACTGCAATGGCCCTTAGACATTATGCCACACACAATAATGCCCATGACACAATATGCACACACTGTAATGCCCCCGACACATTATGCCACACACCGTAATGCCTGCAACACATTATGCCACACACCGTAATGCCTGTGACACATTATGACAGGAATCGCAATGCCCGTTATACATTATGCTACACACTGCAATGCCCCTGATACATTATAGCACATACAATGCCTGTGACACATTATGACACACACCGCAATGATCCTGAGACATTATACCACATACCACAATGCCCGTGATATAGTATACAACACACCGTAATGCCTGATACATTATGACACACACCGCAATGTCCATGATAGATTATGCCACACACCGTAATGCCCATTACACATTAAGTTCTACAGTAAGGCTTCTAATTACTTTTAAATTACCTGCTCGTTGCCAGGGGTTTCATGCTCTTGGTTCCATGCACGGTGCCAGGGATTTTCATGCTCAGGGTGTCATGCTCGTTGCCAGGGGTTTCATGCACTGGGTGTCATGCTCGTTGCTAGGGGGTAGTGCTTGTTGGTAGGGCCGTGCTCCCAGTGCCACATATGCCCCCAGTGCCAGATATTCCACCACAGTGCCAGGTACATGCCCCCAGTGCCAAATATACCCCCCCCCAGTGCCACATATGCCCCCAGTGCCAGATATTCCCCCACAGTGCCAGGTATATGCCCCCAGTGCCAGATATTCCCCCACAGTGCCACATATGCCCCCTCAGTGCCTGCTCCCCCCAGTGCCAGATATTTCCCCACAGTGCCAGGTATATGCCCCCAGTGCCAGATATTCCCCCACAGTGCCAGGTATATGCCCCCAGTGCCAGATATTACCGCCCAGTGTCACATAAGCCCCCTCAGTGCCTGCTCCCCCCAGTGCCAGATATTGCCCCACAGTGCCAGGTATATGCCCCCAGTGCCAGATATTCCTCCACACAGTGCCAGGTATATGCCCCCAGTGCCAGATATTCCCCAACAGTGCCGCCAGGTACATGCCCTCAGTGCCAGATATTCCCCCACAGTACCTGCTCCCCTATTCTTTCCCCCCCCTGCTCCTTTGTATTGGAGGGACACGGAGCGCACAGCGCGCGCCTCACCCGTGTCCTTCCTGGCTCTCCTGCGGGTCTAATAAAGGAAGTGCCGGTTTGTGAGCCAATCAGAGCTCACGAACGGCACTTCCTTTCTTACACCGGCCGGAGAGCCAGGAGGGACACTGGAGAGGCGCGCGCGGTGCCCTCCGTGTCCCTCCAACACAGCAGCAGAGGGAAGGAGACCGCAGATTGACATGCGGACGCTCGTCCGCATGTCAATCTGTTCTAAGTCAGTAGCGCCCCCGCAGCCCCTCGCCCCCAAGCCACCACGAGGACTGCGGGGGCAGTAGTTACGCCACTGCTCCTACCCTGATCGCTGACAAGGTGACTGGCTGCACTAAACACTCTTTCAGAGTACACACTGGAGGGGGAGCAACTTAGGTAAAATAAAGCCAGTTTGTGCAAGGGCATCCAAATTGCCTCTTTTTCTGCCAGTATACATATGGACTGTCTGACTTGCCTACCCTACTTGGATGTGGTCAACCATTTAATTGTCCACCATTCTTTCAACGGTGACAGCATCACATGCAGATGTCAACACTTGCTCCTGACTGCCCTGCATCCCCGACAGCGGGTGGGTTAGGAAATGTTATCCTTTTCCTCACAGCCCCAGTTGCAGGAAAAAATGAAGGAGGAGCTGTTGTTGGGTCACATTCCACTTGAGTTGACAATTTTCTCACCAACAGGTCTTGGCACCTCTGCAGACTTGTGTCTGCTGAAAAGAGAGAAACAACGTAGGCTTTAAACCTAGGATCGAGTTTGTTGGCCAAAATGTAGTGCTCTGATTTCAACAGATTGACCACCCTTGAATCCTGGCAGAGCGAATGAAGGACTCCATCCACAAGTCCCACACACTTAGCGGAATCGAGCTAACAGAAATTAGAAATCAGTATTTACACCATAAGAGCTAGTACACTGTAATTCATATATCAAATATCATCATTACGTCCCTTTTCGGTAGAGTAGGGAATTCCTGTGTTGAAATCTTCAATCTATCTTTTCATATTGATCAATCTAAAGTAAATTTTCTTGATATAACAGTCTACATAAATCAAGGGAGGATCAATACGAAGACGTTCTCCAAACCTACTTATTTTGGTACATTTATCTCTATGGACAGTTGTCACCATGAGAGTTGGCTCAACTTTATCCCTGTGGGCCAGCTAAAAAGGTTGAAAAGAAACTGCATCGACAATGCTACTTTCCAACAACAAGCCAGTATTTTTACACAAAAATTTGAGGCTTGTGGCTATAAAAAAGACAAGATAGCAAAGGTTATGGAGAAAGTGAGTACTGTGGAGTGACAGGATCTCCTCAAAAATAAAAATCTGAAGAGAGAAAGGGATAAAAAAATATGAATGCGCATTCATAACAGAATATACCATGCAATATAAGTCGATTGAGAAATAAATAAACATTGGAACCTTGTACGTATTGATCCAGTGGACTTATACGGCAGTACTCCTGGACTTATACGGCAGCACCACTGGACTTATACAACATTACCACTGGACTTATACAGCAGTACCCCTGGACTTATATGGCAGTACCCCATGACTTAAACGGCAGTACCCCTGGACTTATACAGCAGTACCCCTGGACTTAAATGGCAGTACTCCTTGACTTATATGGCAGTACCCATGGACTGCCATTACCCCTGGAATTATTCGGAAGTACCCCTGGACTTATATGGCAGTATCCCTGGACTTATATGGCAACACCACTGGACTTATATGGCAGTATCCCTGGAATTATACGGCAACACCACTGGACTTATACAGCAGCACCACTGGACAAGACTTATATGGCAGCATCCCTGGACTTATACGGCAGTACCGCTGCACTTATACGGCAGTACCCCTGGACTTATATGGCAGCACCACTGGACTTATATGGCAGCACCACTGGACTGGACTTTTATGGCAGCACCACTGGACTGGACTTATACGGCAGCAAAACTGGACTTATACAGCAGCACTACTAGACTTAACTTATACGTCATTACCCCTGGACTTATACAGCAACACCACTGTACTGAACTTATATGACAATAGCCTTAGACTTATACAGCAGTACCTCTGAACTTATACGGCAGCACCACTGGACTTATATGGCAACACCACTGGACTGGACTTATACGGCAGTACTCCTGGACTTATACGGCAGTACCCCATGACTTATACAGCAGTACCGCTTGACTTATTTGGCAGAACCACTGGACTGGACTTATACGGCAGTACCCCTGGACTTATACGGCAGTACTGCTGGACTTATACAACAGCACCACTGGACTGGACTTATACGCAGTATTCCTGGACTTATACGGCAGTACCCTATGACTTATACGGCAATACCGCTTGACTTATTTGGCAGCACCACTGGACTGGACTTATACAGCAGCACCACTGGACTTATATGGCAGCACCACTGGACTGGACTTATATGACAGTACCCCTGGACTGGAATTTTACGGCAGCACCACTGGAATGCACTTATACAGCAGCACCACTGGACTTATATGGCAGCACCACTGGACTGGACTTATATGACAGTACCCCTGGACCTTTACTGCAGTACTACTGGACTAATATGGCATTACCAATGGACTGGACTTATACGGCAGTGCTCCTGGAGTTATACAGCCATTCAGCTGAACTTATATGGTAATACCCCTGGACTTATATGGCAGCACCACTGGACTGGACATATATTGCAGTACCTCAGGACTTCTATGTCAGCACCACTGGACCGGACTTATATCTCAACACCACTGGACTGGATTTATACGGCAGTACCCCTGGACTTATACGGCAGCACCACTGGATTGGATTTATACCACAGCTCCATTGGACTGGACTTATACGGCAGCACCACTCAACTCAACTTATACGGCAGCATTGCTGGACTTATATAGCAGCACCACTGGACTGATATGGCAGCACCACTGGACTGGACATATACGGCAGTACTTCTGGACTTATATGGCTGTACCACTGGAATTATATGGCAATACCCCTGGACTTATACTGCAGCACCACTGGACTTATATGGAAGCACCATTGGACTGGACTTATACGGCAGTACCGCTGGACTTATACGGCAGTACCGCTGGATTTATACAGCAGTACCGCTGGACTTATACGGCAGTACCCCTGGACTTATACGGCAGCACCTCTGGATTTATATGGCAGCACCACTGGACTGGACTTATATGGCAGTACCCCATGGACTTATACGGAAGTACCCCATGGACTTATACGGCAGTACCCCCAGACTTATACGGCAGTACACCTGGACCTATATGGCAGCACCACTGGACTGGACTTATGACAGCACAGGACACCACCACTGGACTTGTGGCAGCACAGCAGACCAACACTGGACTGATGCAGCACAAGTCAGCAACACTGGACTGGACTTGTACAGCAGGAACTCCAGGGGTACAGAGGGGGTCAGCAATTAATATTTCAAAGGTGTCTGATTTTGCAAGGCCAACCCAGTTGCACCAGATAATGTAAGAGAGCAAATCCTGATAACAATGGTCCAGATATATAGAAGCTTGGAGAGATAAAGTGGAGAGAGATAAAGTAAAAACCTATCAGCTCCTAACTGCCATGGTACAGGCTGTGTTTGAAAAATGACAGGAGCTGATTGGTTGGTACTTTATCTCTCTCCACTTTATTTCCATTCAAGCTATGATAAATCTGGGCCATACTCTTAGTGAACAAAGTAGTTGTTTTCAGTTCACCATACAGTACATTCAGGGATGGAAGAGATTCTGTAACGTTCCTCCAGCCCAGAAAATAACAGTACAATACCTGTGTATGTCATACTCTATATTAGTGATGTGCACCGGAAATTTTTCGGGTTTTGTGTTTTAGTTTTGGATTCGGTTCCACGGCTGTGTTTTGGATTCGGACGCGTTTTGCCAAAACCTCCCTGAAAATTTTTTGTTGGATTCGGGTGTGTTTTGGATTCAGGTGTTTTTTTTACAAAAAACCCTCAAAAACAGCTTAAATCATAGAATTTGGGGGTCATTTTGATCCCATAGTATTATTAACCTAACAACTTAGTACAGAATTTCATGTACGGCTCTCAGATAATTATCATTCTATCTACATTCTAAAAGATTTATAATTATTACCTTATGGACAGTCAAGGAGAGTAACCTTCACTTCAAAAACCACACTAGTAGCTAAATATCACTACAGTGTCCAAATGACAGTAAATATGCCATTTACATTTTTACATATATATATATATATACATATGTGCATCCGCACACACATATATATACATTTCTATATATCCCAAGGAGACATGTCAAGAAGAATATATATAATAAAGATAAACGTGAAAATGAAAATAAAAATAAAAAATAATAAAGATAAAGATAAAAATAGTGCAACTTAGCACGCATAGAATATCTAATCAATAAATTCAGGTGTAAATATACATGCATGCATACCCATACATGAACACACGCATACACATATATATATGCATGCACATATGTATGTACACACACATATATATACATATGACCATATACAAGGAGTCTAGATCCCTATCAAAGTTTTATCTAAATCATCCACAGAGAGGAGAAGTTACTATACTATTTATACATAGATGTTATTTACCATAATTTATACTTTTATTATATCAATATAAATGCAGCAAGAGGTATCCTTGGAAAACAAACATCTATATAGTCCTAATATATATATATATATGTATATATTCCTTTTTTTCAAAATCTTTCCATTTAATCCGGCCATAATCAATTTAATCTCCGACATATTCATTATATTCATTATATTCATTATCCCATACATTCTTCTGTACGTTCGCGTGAACAGATACACACACGTACCCACATCTAACGTGTGTGTGCCCGTATGTCTAAATGCTCACACACACACCGGAAAAAAAAAGGGGAATCCAACTGTATATGTCATCATAGACCATAATAGACACAAAAATAATACATATGTAATACATAAAAATGGAGAGGAACGAAAAGTAATATATATCCCAGATCGTATTTCTTTGGGATCAAGCTGTAGATTCTTTTTTGATGTTACTAAGGCATATGATGTTGTTCCAATCAGAAGGAAGATCAAAAAGATGAGGATGGGGGGGGGGAGGGGGAGGGGAAAGGGGGGACAAAAGAAAAATATATATATATGAGAGACATATACTTGCAAGAGTAACGGAAGATGAAGTGTAGTTCTAAATGTTATTTAATTCAATGGCGTCATTAAGTCCATTCGGGACCATGGTGTCTAGTCTAAATATCCAGAATGCCTCACGTCTACACAATCTCCCAAACCTATCGCCCCCTCTATGTGTTTTCTTCACTTGTTCGATCGCCGTTACTGATACACTTTTCATATCACCATTCTGGCATAGTGTAATATGTTTTGACAAGATGATATTTTTTTCTTTTGTCCCCCCTTTCCCCTCCCCCTCCCCCCCCCCCCCCTCCCTCATCTTTTTGATCTTCCTTCTGATTGGAACAACATCATATGCCTTAGTAACATTAAAAAAGAATCTACAGCTTGATCCCAAAGAAATACGATCTGGGATATATATTACTTTTCGTTCCTCTCCATTTTTATGTATTACATATGTATTATTTTTGTGTCTATTATGGTCTATGATGACATATACAGTTGGATTCCCCCTTTTTTTTCCGGCGTGTGTGTGAGCATTTAGACATACGGGCACACACACGTTAGATGTGGGTACGTGTGTGTATCTGTTCACGCGAACGTGCAGAAGAATGTATGGGATAATGAATATAATGAATATGTCGGAGATTAAATTGATTATGGCCGGATTAAATGGAAAGATTTAAAAAAAAAGGAATATATACATATATATATATATATATATATATATATATATATTAGGACTATATAGATGTTTGTTTTCCAAGGATACCTCTTGCTGCATTTATATTGATATAATAAAAGTATAAATTATGGTAAATAACATCTATGTATAAATAGTATAGTAACTTCTCCTCTCTGTGGATGATTTAGATAAAACTTTGATAGGGATCTAGACTCCTTGTATATGGTCATATGTATATATATGTGTGTGTACATACATATGTGCATGCATATATATATGTGTATGCGTGTGTTCATGTATGGGTATGCATGCATGTATATTTACACCTGAATTTATTGATTAGATATTCTATGCGTGCTAAGTTGCACTATTTTTATCTTTATCTTTATTATTTTTTATTTTTATTTTCATTTTCACTTTTATCTTTATTATATATATTCTTCTTGACATGTCTCCTTGGGATATTTAGAAATGTATATATATGTGTGTGCGGATGCACATATGTATGTATGTATATATATATATATATATATATATGTAAAAATGTAAATGGCATATTTACTGTCATTTGGACACTGTAGTGATATTTAGCTACTAGTGTGGTTTTTGAAGTGAAGGTTACTCTCCTTGACTGTCCATAAGGTAATAATTATAAATCTCTTAGAATGTAGATAGAATGATAATTATCTGAGAGCCGTACATGAAATTATGTACTAAGTTGTTAGGCACTTGTATTGTGCTGAGGATACAGCTAATGAATGACTGACTGCAGATGTGGGCTTACAATCATGAGAAGTGCAGAAAGTCACTATACACCTGAAAGCCGATTTGCGCCTCATAGCCAGAATGAGGGCTGAAACGCCCAAGAGACTTAAAACGTCAGCATGATGGGCGGGCTAACGATTGAGCGCACAGCTTAAATACGGAGAGAGGAGATACCACACTTATTCTGATGAAGCCGCTGAGTCTGGAGGGAGGCGGGGAAACGCGTCAATTACTCATCTAAATTGCTACATATACCACTATCCGGAGGTCTCGATAATCACCACGAACGCTCCAACAGCTCTTAACTGGAATTCTTCACCTCTTTCTACGATCCCCCAGAGATGACTGCAAGATAAAGGTTAAAAGCACCAGCAGCCGGGGAGGATCCCTTGGGTGAAACAATCCATATACAGAAGTGGTGAGACCGCACAATATAGTTGTCTGGCCAGACACATTTTTAGAGTGAGCACTGGCTCATATTATTAAAGAACTGTGGCTATATAAATGGGACAGCACATAAATTTACAGTTCAAGTGAGGAATAAACCTTATCTTTATCAATTCTGCACCAAAAGTGTCTGTCACGTAATTCCACAGGAAAGAACACTGTGTGCACTATTTAGCTCTAATAGATATTGGATAAGCTACATTTTTACAATAGGTGTTGGAAAGAAATTTTAAGTGGATACAGAGTAACCTGTTATAATATATGTTACACTCATTTCATATGTGAAGTGATCACTGTAAAATATTAACCGGCCGGTGGTATAAATTACATATTTTATTTTTATGTGTGTCTTTTAATAAAAAGATCTTTATAAATTCTAATCCATGTGCGCTGTAACATTAGTTCTTTTTTTGCTTGTCTTGATTTTTTAAATCAAATAGGGGTGAGTAGCCCCATGTTACTGGCAGCATATTGATTGGAGTGACAGAGCGCTAGATTCAGTATTGTTTGTTTGGTATTGTTTTCTACTCAAATCGGGCAGCTTGTCACAGTTGTGTATATATATTTTTGGGAGACATGTCATCTTTAAGGTGTATATCTGAAAGGAGGAATTCATACCTCAAGGGTACTGGACCAATAGAAACACACAATTCCAAAACAGAAGGAACTGATATGCATAGACTCTTCAATACGTTGGAAGATCTATGTATATCAGAGACTAAACATTGGTGGGACCAAATTAGTCTGCAGAAATATCTTGATCAGAACCTGATCCCTAGAGGTTTAAGGATTTTAAAAACTTCCACATTTAAAAATGATTTAGAATTTACAAAAAATTGGAACGAAACATTAGAAATTTGTTCCAAACAACTTATGAGATTATTAATAAAATATAGAGAGGAGAAGGTTAGGAGTATTCAGGAAGAAATAGAGAGTTTACACACACAGTTGAAGAAGTTTGAAGGCAGTGCAGAATTTAAGGAAAGAGACATAAGGGTCAATAAAAAGATAGAGGATTTTGAAAAAAGTCTAATTGAAAGGAAAGAAAACAAACTTGATAGAGATATGCAGGACTATGACAAGGGAGAGGTATACAGTTACAGAGGTGGAGGTAACAGAGGTCCGATGAATAATAAGGGACGATTACAGCAGAATAATTATTACTCTAATTATCAACATCGAGAGTTTAGGAAAAGAAAGAATTCCTATAAAGGAAGGAATGATCGTCCCCAAGAAAATTCCCCCCCATTATAACCCAAGACAGAGAGGTCCCAAAATTCAATTCCATCAAGGACGTAATATATATCAAGTACCAGTGAGGAATAGATTTGAGACATTGGAGGATTATCACTCTCCAAGAAACAATAGAGCTAGAGGACGGTTTTATAGTGGTCCCTCAGAGACTGAGGAGGAATGGGAGGCCTCACCACAGACCTCACATTTTTTAGGGAAACGCCAACCCTTAAAGGGTTCCCTAAGGGACGATCGCAAACTCCCGTTAAAACGACCAAGAGAACAAGGAGAGGCCATAGAGGAGGAAGAAGAGGTAGAAATAAGCAAAAAGAAACCTCTTCATATGAAATAGAAGGAGACAATAATGGGATATATAATCTATCCACCAAAGTACTAACAGCTAACGAAACCCGACTCCTAGAAAGAGGCCTTAACTTTGCCCCTGTAACAAAACCTAACATTTTTGTTTTATTTGTGGATTTGAATCGCTACGTGAGAAATTTAAGTAGAAAGAGATATTTTGCATTAAAAGCCATAAAATCAAAAAAAGAACTAGGTGCTCCTTTATTGTTAGATATAGATGAAATTGATGCACTTAGAAGTCTAGAGGAACTAGAATCAGAATCAGCAGTAGTAGAACCCCAAAGTGTGAAAATATTTGATACCAATCGTGAAAGACTATTTAGGAACAAATCGGAATTCTATCCGCTACAATATAAAGGACCCTTTATAGAATGTTTCTATAAGAGTACATTACAGCAGTTCCGGGATATGTGCGAACGGGCAGATAAATTTATTTTGAAAGATAATCTATAGGCGAAAGGAAATCCATTAAACTTCTGTGCAATGATAAAAATATAACCATTAAGCCTGCTGATAAGGGGGGTGGGATAGTTATCCTCAACACTATAGACTATATACAAGAGTCTTTGAGACAACTTCAGGATGAGAAATTTTATAAAGTGTTGGAGAAGGACCCCACCCCACAGTATCAGAAAGATCTAGGAATGTTGTTGGATCTCGCTCTCGCCGAGGGTGTGATATCCAAAGAAACTTTTTGGTTTTTGTTTAATAAGCACCCCATCACTCCTACTTTTTATTATTTGCCCAAAATTCACAAATCACTTCACCAACCACCTGGACGCCCTATTATTTCGGGAGTGGATTCTCTTACTAGTAATTTATCTGCTTATGTTGATTTTCACTTACAAGGTCACGTAGAGAGTCTGAAATCTTATATTAAAGACACCAAACACTTTTTAAATAAAATAAATTCAATACCATGGAAAGAAAATTACCATCTGTTGACTCTAGATGTAGAATCATTGTATTCTAATATACCTCATGATATGGGTATTAGAGCAATAGAGGATTGTATCTACAAGAGAAATCTTCTATCGGACTCTCTATGTGACTTTTTGATTTCATCTATTACATTTATTTTAGAACACAACTATTTTACATTTGATTCACGGTATTATTTACAAACACGGGGGACTGCTATGGGGACCAGGTTCGCCCCGAGTTATGCGAACCTATACATGGGTGCCTTCGAGGACGACCATGTGTGGGTCGAACGCTACGAGGCGAATCTGGTCCTCTACGTACGTTTTATAGATGATTTGTTTATTATTTGGAATGGGGACACAGATTCTATACAATCTTTTATCACTAGTCTTAATAATAATAATTTTGGTTTAAAGTTCACTGCCACTTTTAGTTTAACTCAGATTAATTATTTGGATGTCACACTCTCGGTGAGAGAAAATAGACTTATAATGGAAACTTATAAAAAACCAGTTGATAAAAATAAATATCTTAATTATGAAAGTTCACACTTTAATGCCTGGAAAAACAATATACCAAAAAGTCAGCTAATTCGTACAAAACGGAACTGTACTCTAGAAACTACATATCAACATCAAGCAACTAGATTGATGAAGACCTTTTCAGGATAAGGATACCCTAGAGACATCATTCAGAAGGCATATGAAGAAGTTAACAATATAGATAGACAAACATTGTTACAAATAGGACATACACGGCAAAGTAAAGTCCCAAGTAGAGAAGAGAAGAACATAGGTTTTATTACACAGTTTAATGGCAGTTCTAAGGAAATAAGAAACATCATAAAAAAGAACACACCCATCTTATTACAAGATGATATTATTAAAGATTTAATTAACCCACAGGGAAAAGTGATCTTTAGGAGGGCTGAAAATTTGAAAACTAAATTGGTCCAGAGCCATTTTATTATGGCAAAGGAACCAATTATGGATAAAATGTGGCTCCCAAAGAAACCTGTAGGTTACCATAGGTGTGGGAATAGTAGATGTTTCATGTGTAACAACTCGGTGAGGAAAACCACAGAATTTTCCTCCTTTACCTCTGGGATTAGATTTGAAATTAAAGACTTTTTAAACTGTCAATCTTCCTATGTTATCTACATTCTGAACTGCAAATGCGGAAAACAATATGTGGGACGAACAACCCGCACGCTCCATGTAAGATACATGGAGCACAAAAGAAATATACAGAATGGTAATAAATTACATCCCTTGTCAAAACATATTACACTATGCCAGAATGGTGATATGAAAAGTGTATCAGTAATGGCGATCGAACAAGTGAAGAAAACACATAGAGGGGGCGATAGGTTTGGGAGATTGTGTAGACGTGAGGCATTCTGGATATTTAGACTAGACACCATGGTCCCGAATGGACTTAATGACGCCATTGAATTAAATAACATTTAGAACTACACTTCATCTACCGTTACTCTTGCAAGTATATGTCTCTCATATATATATTTTTTTCTTTTGTCCCCCCTTTCCCCTCCCCCTCCCCCCCCCCTCCCTCATCTTTTTGATCTTCCTTCTGATTGGAACAACATCATATGCCTTAGTAACATCAAAAAATAATCTACAGCTTGATCCCAAAGAAATACGATCTGGGATATATATTACTTTTCGTTCCTCTCCATTTTTATGTATTACATATGTATTATTTTTGTGTCTATTATGGTCTATGATGACATATACAGTTGGATTCCCCTTTTTTTTCCGGTGTGTGTGTGAGCATTTAGACATACGGGCACACACACGTTAGATGTGGGTACGTGTGTGTATCTGTTCACGCGAACGTGCAGAAGAATGTATGGGATAATGAATATAATGAATATAATGAATATGTCGGAGATTAAATTGATTATGGCCGGATTAAATGGAAAGATTTTGAAAAAAAGGAATATATACATATTTATATATATATATATATATATATTAGGACTATATAGATGTTTGTTTTCCAAGGATACCTCTTGCTGCATTTTTATTGATATAATAAAAGTATAAATTATGGTAAATAACATCTATGTATAAATAGTATAGTAACTTCTCCTCTCTGTGGATGATTTAGATAAAACTTTGATAGGGATCTAGACTCCTTGTATATGGTCATATGTATATATATGTGTGTGTGTACATACATATGTGCATGCATATATATATGTGTATGCGTGTGTTCATGTATGGGTATGCATGCATGTATATTTACACCTGAATTTATTGATTAGATATTCTATGCGTGCTAAGTTGCACTATTTTTATCTTTATCTTTATTATTTTTTATTTTTATTTTCATTTTCACTTTTATCTTTATTATATATATTCTTCTTGACATGTCTCCTTGGGATATATAGAAATGTATATATATATATATATGTGTGTGCGGATGCACATATGTATATATATATATATATATATATAAATATATGTAAAAGTGTAAATGGCATATTTACTGTCATTTGGACACTGTAGTGATATTTAGCTACTAGTGTGGTTTTTGAAGTGAAGGTTACTCTCCTTGACTGTCCATAAGGTAATAATTATAAATCTTTTAGAATGTAGATAGAATGATAATTATCTGAGAGCCGTACATGAAATTCTGTACTAAGTTGTTAGGCACTTGTATTGTGCTGAGGATACAGCTAATGAATTACTGACTGCAGATGTGGGCTTACAATCATGAGAAGTGCAGAAAGTCACTATACACCTGAAAGACGATTTGCGCCTCATAGCCAGAATGAGGGCTGAAACGCCCAAGAGACTTAAAACGTCAGCATGATGGGCGGGCTAACGATTGAGCGCACAGCTTAAATACGGAGAGAGGAGATACCACACTTATTCTGATGAAGCCGCTGAGTCCGGAGGGAGGCGGGGAAACGCGTCAATTACTCATCTAAATTGCTACATATACCACTATCCGGAGGTCTCGATAATCACCACGAACGCTCCAACAGCTCTTAACTGGAATTCTTCACCTCTTTCTACGATCCCCCAGAGATGACTGCAAGATAAAGGTTAAAAGCACCAGCAGCCGGGGAGGATCCCTTGGGTGAAACAATCCATATACAGAAGTGGTGAGACCGCACAATATAGTTGTCTGGCCAGACACATTTTTAGAGTGAGCACTGGCTCATATTATTAAAGAACTGTGGCTATATAAATGGGACAGCACATAAATTTACAGTTCAAGTGAGGAATAAACCTTATCTTTATCAATTCTGCACCAAAAGTGACTGTCACGTAATTCCACAGGAAAGAATACTGTGTGCACTATTTAGCTCTAATAGATATTGGATAAGCTACATTTTTACAATAGGTGTTGGAAAGAAATTTTAAGTGGATACATAGTAACCTGTTATAATATATAAAAATAGAAAGAAATTATTGCGCCACGTGTGTTCACCAACGTTTACTTATCCTGAATGTGATTTATACCAAACAAATAGATCTGACACTCCCTAAGAATTTAAAAGGGCGTCTGCTTACCCCCAAACAGGGATGGCGGTTCCCTGTATCGTAAATTTGGTACACAATTGGGAGGAGGGGGTTTAGCGACCAATGGTGTCTAAAAGAACTCACACTTTAGGTGAATAATTAAAAATATAAAATACAATTTATTCACGTATAAATTTAAAACAACAAATCTTTTTCTAAAAAATGGGATAAAAAGGATACACACATAACATATAATACCAGTTAAAATGAATAAATAATAAAAGATTCCTTAACTTGGTATGCAGTCACTGCCAGATAGCCCAACGCGTTTCGTCAATCAGACTTCATCAAGGGGTCCCCTTGATGAAGTCTGATTGACGAAACGCGTTGGGCTATCTGGCAGTGACTGCATACCAAGTTAAGGAATCTTTTATTATTTATTCATTTTAACTGGAATTATATTTTATGTGTGTATCCTTTTTATCCAATTTTTTAGAAAAAGATTTGTTGTTTTAAATTTATACGTGAATAAATTGTATTTTATATTTTTAATTATTCACCTAAAGTGTGAGTTCTTTTAGACACCATTGGTCGCTAAACCCCCTCCCCCCAACTGTTATAATATATGTTACACTCATTTCATATGTGAAGTGATCACTGTAAAATATTAACCGGCCGGTGGTATAAATTACATATTTTATTTTTATGTGTGTCTTTTAATAAAAAGATCTTTATAAATTCTAATCCATGTGCGCTGTAACATTAGTTCTTTTTTTGCTTGTCTTGATTTTTTAAATCAAATAGGGGTGAGTAGCCCCATGTTACTGGCAGCATATTGATTGGAGTGACAGAGCGCTAGATACAGTATTGCTTGTTTGGTATTGTTTTCTACTCAAATCGGGCAGCTTGTCACAGTTGTGTATATATATTTTTGGGAGACATGTCATCTTTAAGGTGTATATCTGAAAGGAGGAATTCATACCTCAAGGGTACTGGACCAATAGAAACACACAATTCCAAAACAGAAGGAACTGATATGCATAGACTCTTCAATATGTTGGAAGATCTATGTATATCAGAGACTAAACATTGGTGGGACCAAATTAGTCTGCAGAAATATCTTGATCAGAACCTGATCCCTAGAGGTTTAAGGATTTTAAAAACTTCCACATTTAAAAATGATTTAGAATTTACAAAAAATTGGAACGAAACATTAGAAATTTGTTCCAAACAACTTATGAGATTATTAATAAAATATAGAGAGGAGAAGGTTAGGAGTATTCAGGAAGAAATAGAGAGTTTACACACACAGTTGAAGAAGTTTGAAGGCAGTGCAGAATTTAAGGAAAGAGACATAAGGGTCAATAAAAAGATAGAGGATTTTGAAAAAAGTCTAATTGAAAGGAAAGAAAACAAACTTGATAGAGATATGCAGGACTATGACAAGGGAGAGGTATACAGTTACAGAGGTGGAGGTAACAGAGGTCCGATGAATAATAAGGGACGATTACAGCAGAATAATTATTACTCTAATTATCAACATCGAGAGTTTAGGAAAAGAAAGAATTCCTATAAAGGGAGGAATGATCGTCCCCAAGAAAATTCCCCCCACTATAACCCAAGACAGAGAGGTCCCAAAATTCAATTCCATCAAGGACGTAATATATATCAAGTACCAGTGAGGAATAGATTTGAGACATTGGAGGATTATCACTCTCCAAGAAACAATAGAGCTAGAGGACGGTTTTATAGTGGTCCCTCAGAGACTGAGGAGGAATGGGAGGCCTCACCACAGACCTCACATTTTTTAGGGAAACGCCAACCCTTAAAGGGTTCCCTAAGGGACGATCGCAAACTCCCGTTAAAACGACCAAGAGAACAAGGAGAGGCCATAGAGGAGGAAGAAGAGGTAGAAATAAGCAAAAAGAAACCTCTTCATATGAAATAGAAGGAGACAATAATGGGATATATAATCTATCCACCAAAGTACTAACAGCTAACGAAACCCGACTCCTAGAAAGAGGCCTTAACTTTGCCCCTGTAACAAAACCTAACATTTTTGTTTTATTTGTGGATTTGAATCGCTACGTGAGAAATTTAAGTAGAAAGAGATATTTTGCATTAAAAGCCATAAAATCAAAAAAAGAACTAGGTGCTCCTTTATTGTTAGATATAGATGAAATTGATGCACTTAGAAGTCTAGAGGAAATAGAATCAGAATCAGCAGTAGTAGAACCCCAAAGTGTGAAAATATTTGATACCAATCGTGAAAGACTATTTAGGAACAAATCGGAATTCTATCCGCTACAATATAAAGGACCCTTTATAGAATGTTTCTATAAGAGTACATTACAGCAGTTCCGGGATATGTGCGAACGGGCAAATAAAATTTTTTTGAAAGATAATCTAACTATAGGCGAAAGGAAATCCATTAAACTTCTGTGCAATGATAAAAGTATAACCATTAAGCCTGCTGATAAGGGGGGTGGGATAGTTATCCTCAACACTATAGACTATATACAAGAGTCTTTGAGACAACTTCAGGATGAGAAATTTTATAAAGTGTTGGAGAAGGACCCCACCCCACAGTATCAGAAAGATCTAGGAATGTTGTTGGATCTCGCTCTCACCGAGGGTGTGATATCCAAAGAAACTTTTTGGTTTTTGTTTAATAAGCACCTCATCACTCCTACTTTTTATTATTTGCCCAAAATTCACAAATCACTTCACCAACCACCTGGACGCCCTATTATTTCGGGAGTGGATTCTCTTACTAGTAATTTATCTGCTTATGTTGATTTTCACTTACAAGGTCACGTAGAGAGTCTGAAATCTTATATTAAAGACACCAAACACTTTTTAAATAAAATAAATTCAATACCATGGAAAGAAAATTACCATCTGTTGACTCTAGATGTAGAATCATTGTATTCTAATATACCTCATGATATGGGTATTAGAGCAATAGAGGATTGTATCTACAAGAGAAATCTTCTATCGGACTCTCTATGTGACTTTTTGATTTCATCTATTAAATTTACTTTAGAACACAACTATTTTACATTTGATTCACGGTATTATTTACAAACACGGGGGACTGCTATGGGGACCAGGTTCGCCCCGAGTTATGCGAACCTATACATGAAAAAACGAAAAAATGAGAAAGCGCTATTCACATTTGATGTGGATTTTATTTTTCCTTAATAATCAATTTTTTCTAAAAGCACATTTAAATGCCGGCCGGCAATGCACAGACAATAATAATAAAAATATTACAATCAACTCAGTAATAATCACAATAATTATGGATAAATCCTTTCACCTATATATTATGAATACAATGGTTCTAATTTCTAATCTGTCTTATATTAAGACAGAAATTTACATGCATACAATGTATCCACCTGTTGATCTTCTCATGTGAATATCTTATTGCTCTTTAGTCAGGCAATTTTTGAACATGTGTCTCTATAACAAATTAAACCACGCTTGTGTCCATGAGTCCCGAGTTACTGGAGTGCATGTGTTCCCAGTTGATATGATTAATCCTATGGTGGGCTTATTTGAAAAAGTTAAACGTGGTTCATATATAGAATTAATGCATGTATGATGAATATGCCACTATGTATATAATATGAAAGTACCGTGAGATAGCCTCTGTTTAGGCACAAAGATGGTAATGCTCCTCCTGGTTGATACTCCGCAAATGCCTTTAATTAGGGTTAAACGGCTTTTAACCACAGTGTGCTCCGTTCTCCTCCCGGCCGGTGAGCACTAACCCGGGCCTTATCCGGAGTCCGTGAACGGGTGATGTTAAGGGATTCTCTTCTCCACAAAAACTATGCTCCGTGTTTCTCCCGGCCGGTAAGCACTCCCCTCGGCCTTGTCAGGAGTCCGTGAGCAGGTAAGGTGAAAGATTTCTCCTCTCCACAGAGACTGTGCTCAGCTGGCTGGCTGGTGAGCTCGGTCTACAATGCAATGTGACCGGAGATGCTGACATACGCGTTTCTCCGCCTACTTGCAGGTATCGGCGGCTTCCTCAGTGTCATGAACTTTCTCCCCTGGCTACTCCTTTTTAATGGTCATTTAATTAAACAAATCATGTGCATTCCATATACTAATCATTCCCTTTCTCCATAGACATACATCTCTATTCTGTTATTAATCATTATTACTTTATCGCTTTATATATTGCCTAGGAAACAGCTTTAAATATACATATATAATATATATATATAGAAAACACATATTGTGCAAATAATCATATATGTAAATAAATAAAAATAACAATAAAAAGAATAATGAATATAAAAAATATATATGAATATAAAAACTATAAAGATGTTTATAAAAATAAATATAAAAAGACCCTTCTTCTATATTGCCAACATGATACATTTTAATATGTACCCATAATAATAGCACTCATTTACATTTTTATTTTTATTTTCTTTTTTATATTTTATACATAAAAAGTGTCTCCAATCTTTACAGTTAAATTAACATAAAAAAAACGTAACACGCAAAAAACGTAACACGCAATCCTCTGTAATCGAACTCCACTTTATTCTTTTATGGCCATTATTAATTATGGACCATTCTTATTCATTTAGCTTCCCACCTAATATAGTGGACAATATAAAATCTAGTAAATGTATATTATTAGTTATTTGAGTACATATCATATAATTCTAATATGCCCTAAAATATCTACTCATATCTATCATCCCTATGGATGTGTACATGTATACATGCATATATATGTATATGCATATATATAGAACTAGTAACTGTGATAGTATTATATCTTCATTATTTAACCCTAATTTAAAAAAATGCACATAGTATTATTGAGGATATATACAGTTATTAAATGGACAATTTCTAATCCTCTCTACACTCCATTTAATTCTACCGTATCATTCAGGCCCGAGGGAACCATGGTGTCTAATAAAAAGATCCAGTAAGCTTCGCGCCTGCGGAGCCTATTGAAACGATCTCCCCCTCTACTTGTTGTTTTGATATGTTCAATACCTATCATGGTTATATTCTCCCATCTTGCCTTTTGACACTGTATCACGTGATCTGACAGGGGATGTTTTGCTCCTCTAATTATGTTCCTCCTATGCTCCATGTATCTAACGTGTAGGGTTCTTGTAGTGCGCCCCACATATTGTTTTCCACATTGACAGGATATTAAGTATATAATAAATGTGGACATGCAATTAATGAAATCTTTAATCGGATATATTACCCCTGTTGTATGGGATTTATAATTCACACTTTTTTGGGGGATATTCATACAGGACTGACAATTGACTTTGCCACACCTGTGGTATCCTATTGGTCGTACAGGAAGCCATGTGTTCTGTGTTATAGAAATGGATTTCTTTTCCTTAACAAAATGACTGGGTACTAGTTTTTTTCTTAAATTATCAGCCTTCCTAAAAATCATAGAGCCTTTCGGATTTATAAGTGGCTTTAATACATCATCCAAGAGTAACAATGAAGTATTTTTCCTTATTACTTGACTGATTTTGTGTGCACAGCTGTTATATTGTGTAATAAAAGCCATACTTTTATCGTTCTTATTAGTACCTAAAGTATGTCCTTTTTCTTTTCTATTCTTAGGTGCTAGTAATTGTTCTCTTTGTATTTTCTCAACTTCTGTATAAGCTTTTTCTAATAAGTCTTGAGGATATCCTTGTTCAGAAAAAGATTCCATAAGTATGTTAGCTTGGGTTTTATAGGTGGTGATAGAAGTGCAATTTCGTCTTAGACGTAAAAATTGGCCCCTGGGGATATTGTCCTTCCAACACTGTTTATGGGAACTTTTATAATTCAAATATTTATTATGATCTACTTCCTTAATAAAAGTTCTTGTGATCAATTTTTCTTGCTCAATTATTAGCTCTATATCAAGAAAACTAATATTATTTTTACTATAATTAGATGTAAATTTTAATCCATATTCATTATTATTTAAACTATTCGTGAATAAGTGAAGTGAATCTAATGTGCCGCCCCAAATAATAAACAAATCATCTATATACCGACCATAGTAGACCAGATCCGCCCCGAGCTCACTCCCCCACACATGCTCCTCCTCAAACATGCCCATGTATAGGTTTGCGAAACTCGGAGCGAATCTGGCTCCCATGGCCGCACCTCGTGTCTGTAAATAATATTGAGTGTCAAACATAAAATAATTATGTGATAAAATAAATTGAATTGCTTTTAAGACAAAGACACGCAGAGAGTCCGCAAGATCACTTTGTTTTAAATAGTGATCAACTACAGATATTCCTTTATCATGTGGTATGTTCGAGTATAATGCCTCGACGTCACATGTAAGTAAATAATAATTATTTTTCCATACTATCGTATTGATAACATTCAAAAAATGTTGAGTATCTTTTATGTGTGATCTCAGACTCTCTACGTGTCCCTGTAAATAATGATCAACAAAAAAGGACAAATTATTAGTAAGTGATCCCACTCCCGAAATTATTGGTCGCCCAGGTGGATTGATGAGTGTCTTGTGAATTTTGGGTAAAACATAAAACGTGGGTGTAATGGGGTGTGCGCAAAATAAAAAGTTTTGAGTTTCTTTTGATATAGAGCCTTCCTCATAAGCAGAGTCTAATAATTCATTGAGTTGTTTTTGGAACAGGACGGTGGGGTTTGAACCCATACTACGATAGAAGTGCCCATCTCGCAATTGTCTATAGCACTCTGAGGTATAATCCTCCGTATTTAAAATTACAACCCCACCGCCCTTATCCGCAGATTTTATTATAATAGATGTATCCCCTTGTATTGTTTTTAGGGCCTTTCGTTCCCCAGGGGTCAAGTTATCCCAATGTTTGCACTCCTCTGATTTTTCACATATGTCCCTGAAATTAGCTAGTGTGGACTTATAAAAACTGTCTATATAAGGTCCTTTATAAGCTAAAGGGTAAAAGTCTGTTTTCTTTTTAAATAAATGATTTTTTATATCATAGATAGGAATCTTACTTTCTGTCTTAGACATCTCTGTGGCTCCTTCCTGTTCCAGACATTCGAGGATCTCCAATGCATTAGAATCATCCTCATCTAATATTATAGGCACTTCGTCACTTTTGTTCTTTTTTAAAACTTTGAGAGCAAAATACCTTTTCCTACTTAATGTGCGGATGTATCTATTTAGATCTACAAATAACTGGAAGAGGTTGGGTTTAGCCACAGGCGCATAATTTAATCCCTTTTCAAGCAAGTTTTTCTCCTCCTCTGTTAACACTCTCTTGGATAAATTAAAAATGCCTTTCCCAGTTCCCTTATGTGTTATTTTCTGCGGGGTGTTTTGAATCTGTTTCCGTCTCCCTCCTCCTCTACATCCTCTCCTTCTCTGTTTCTTCCTCTCTTCATGTGATATTTGTTTGTGTGCCACATATTTGATCCCCTGCGCCTGTCTAAAAAATTATTATGATTAACAGGTGTGGATTCCTGTTCCTCCTCAGTTTCAGATGGTCTCATTGTTCTATTGTAAGAGCTGTGATTTCTATCATCATCTAGCACCTGATATCTATTTCTATGTGTGAATTCTACTCTCCGATTTTGCATTTGTATGCGTGAGTTCCTCCCCCTATTCTCATATTGATTTTCCCATTGTCGTGATGTATTTTGGCCTCTATAGGGTTGTCTCTTTTTATACCCTGCATTAGGTGTATCCTGATAGGAATTGTAGTTATTGGATGCATAAGCCTTTCTATAGTCACGTGATATTCCCTTCTCATAATCTGTAACATCCCTTTCCATTTTGTGATCTTTTCTGTCCACTAATGTTTGTTCAAAATCTAACAACTTTTTGTTTACTTTGAAATCTCTCTCTTTAAATTCTTCTAATTTTTCATATTCTTTTAAGGAAGAGTGAATGGTTTCTATTTCTGTTTGGAGTTCTTTAACTTTTTGTTCTCTATACTTAATGAGTAACTGCATAAGATGCCTAGAACAATTGTCCAATGTGGTGTTCCATTCATCAGTGAAGGTCTTATCTTCTCTGAAGGTGGATTCCTTCAAGATTCTAAGGCCCCTAGGGATGAGACCCCCATCTAGATATTTTTGTAAGGATACTTGGTCCCACCAGTGCTTGGTTTCAGAGATGCAGAGGTTTTCCAATTTATTGAACCAACCGTGCATCTCTGCTACCGCCCCGGTGCTTTTTTCCACATTCACAGTATTATTGCCCCTCAAGTATAGGTCTCTCCTCTCAAGTCTATTGGCAATACACGTTAATTGTGTCATATTAACTCTATATACAAATATGTCTTAAAATAAGAAACTTTTTTTTGTATATTAAAAAATGAAGAAGGGTTCCCTTATATATATATATATGTATATAATGATAAATAAATCCACAATAAATCAAAAGCTGCCTGGATACCAATAAGGAAAGGAGAACAAGAGAAAATACCAGGCGCTATGATTTAAACAAGTGCGTAAGCAGCTTTCTCAGGGGCAATTGGTATTTCGCCCCTGATAAAGAAACAGAAAAAACGAAAAAATGAGAAAGCGCTATTCACATTTGATGTGGATTTTATTTTTCCTTAATAATCAATTTTTTCTAAAAGCACATTTAAATGCCGGCCGGCAATGCACAGACAATAATAATAAAAATATTACAATCAACTCAGTAATAATCACAATAATTATGGATAAATCCTTTCACCTATATATTATGAATACAATGGTTCTAATTTCTAATCTGTCTTATATTAAGACAGAAATTTACATGCATACAATGTATCCACCTGTTGATCTTCTCATGTGAATATCTTATTGCTCTTTAGTCAGGCAATTTTTGAACATGTGTCTCTATAACAAATTAAACCACGCTTGTGTCCATGAGTCCCGAGTTACTGGAGTGCATGTGTTCCCAGTTGATATGATTAATCCTATGGTGGGCTTATTTGAAAAAGTTAAACGTGGTTCATATATAGAATTAATGCATGTATGATGAATATGCCACTATGTATATAATATGAAAGTACCGTGAGATAGCCTCTGTTTAGGCACAAAGATGGTAATGCTCCTCCTGGTTGATACTCCGCAAATGCCTTTAATTAGGGTTAAACGGCTTTTAACCACAGTGTGCTCCGTTCTCCTCCCGGCCGGTGAGCACTAACCCGGGCCTTATCCGGAGTCCGTGAACGGGTGATGTTAAGGGATTCTCTTCTCCACAAAAACTATGCTCCGTGTTTCTCCCGGCCGGTAAGCACTCCCCTCGGCCTTGTCAGGAGTCCGTGAGCAGGTAAGGTGAAAGATTTCTCCTCTCCACAGAGACTGTGCTCAGCTGGCTGGCTGGTGAGCTCGGTCTACAATGCAATGTGACCGGAGATGCTGACATACGCGTTTCTCCGCCTACTTGCAGGTATCGGCGGCTTCCTCAGTGTCATGAACTTTCTCCCCTGGCTACTCCTTTTTAATGGTCATTTAATTAAACAAATCATGTGCATTCCATATACTAATCATTCCCTTTCTCCATAGACATACATCTCTATTCTGTTATTAATCATTATTACTTTATCGCTTTATATATTGCCTAGGAAACAGCTTTAAATATACATATATAATATATATATATAGAAAACACATATTGTGCAAATAATCATATATGTAAATAA
Source organism: Pseudophryne corroboree (assembly GCF_028390025.1). Lineage (NCBI taxonomy): Eukaryota > Metazoa > Chordata > Amphibia > Anura > Myobatrachidae > Pseudophryne > Pseudophryne corroboree. The sequence continues at coordinate 31,009,373 of NC_086445.1, read as the reverse complement.
ATAAAAATAACTTTATTCTTTTATGGCCATAAAAGAATAAAGTGGAGTTCGATTACAGAGGATTGCGTGTTACGTTTTTTGCGTGTTACGTTTTTTTTATGTTAATTTAACTGTAAAGATTGGAGACACTTTTTATGTATAAAATATAAAAAAGAAAATAAAAATAAAAATGTAAATGAGTGCTATTATTATGGGTACATATTAAAATGTATCATGTTGGCAATATAGAAGAAGGGTCTTTTTATATTTATTTTTATAAACATCTTTATAGTTTTTATATTCATATATATTTTTTATATTCATTATTCTTTTTATTGTTATTTTTATTTATTTACATATATGATTATTTGCACAATATGTGTTTTCTATATATATATATTATATATGTATATTTAAAGCTGTTTCCTAGGCAATATATAAAGCGATAAAGTAATAATGATTAATAACAGAATAGAGATGTATGTCTATGGAGAAAGGGAATGATTATTATATGGAATGCACATGATTTGTTTAATTAAATGACCATTAAAAAGGAGTAGCCAGGGGAGAAAGTTCATGACACTGAGGAAGCCGCCGATACCTGCAAGTAGGCGGAGAAACGCGTATGTCAGCATCTCCGGTCACATTGCATTGTAGACCGAGCTCACCAGCCAGCCAGCTGAGCACAGTCTCTGTGGAGAGGAGAAATCTTTCACCTTACCTGCTCACGGACTCCTGACAAGGCCGAGGGGAGTGCTTACCGGCCGGGAGAAACACGGAGCATAGTTTTTGTGGAGAAGAGAATCCCTTAACATCACCCGTTCACGGACTCCGGATAAGGCCCGGGTTAGTGCTCACCGGCCGGGAGGAGAACGGAGCACACTGTGGTTAAAAGCCGTTTAACCCTAATTAAAGGCATTTGCGGAGTATCAACCAGGAGGAGCATTACCATCTTTGTGCCTAAACAGAGGCTATCTCACGGTACTTTCATATTATATACATAGTGGCATATTCATCATACATGCATTAATTCTATATATGAACCACGTTTAACTTTTTCAAATAAGCCCACCATAGGATTAATCATATCAACTGGGAACACATGCACTCCAGTAACTCGGGACTCATGGACACAAGCGTGGTTTAATTTGTTATAGAGACACATGTTCAAAAATTGCCTGACTAAAGAGCAATAAGATATTCACATGAGAAGATCAACAGGTGGATACATTGTATGCATGTAAATTTCTGTCTTAATATAAGACAGATTAGAAATTAGAACCATTGTATTCATAATATATAGGTGAAAGGATTTATCCATAATTATTGTGATTATTACTGAGTTGATTGTAATATTTTTATTATTATTGTCTGTGCATTGCCGGCCGGCATTTAAATGTGCTTTTAGAAAAAATTGATTATTAAGGAAAAATAAAATCCACATCAAATGTGAATAGCGCTTTCTCATTTTTTCGTTTTTTCTGTTTCTTTATCAGGGGCGAAATACCAATTGCCCCTGAGAAAGCTGCTTACGCACTTGTTTAAATCATAGCGCCTGGTATTTTCTCTTGTTCTCCTTTCCTTATTGGTATCCAGGCAGCTTTTGATTTATTGTGGATTTATTTATCATTATATACATATATATATATATAAGGGAACCCTTCTTCATTTTTTAATATACAAAAAAAAGTTTCTTATTTTAAGACATATTTGTATATAGAGTTAATATGACACAATTAACGTGTATTGCCAATAGACTTGAGAGGAGAGACCTATACTTGAGGGGCAATAATACTGTGAATGTGGAAAAAAGCACCGGGGCGGTAGCAGAGATGCACGGTTGGTTCAATAAATTGGAAAACCTCTGCATCTCTGAAACCAAGCACTGGTGGGACCAAGTATCCTTACAAAAATATCTAGATGGGGGTCTCATCCCTAGGGGCCTTAGAATCTTGAAGGAATCCACCTTCAGAGAAGATAAGACCTTCACTGATGAATGGAACACCACATTGGACAATTGTTCTAGGCATCTTATGCAGTTACTCATTAAGTATAGAGAACAAAAAGTTAAAGAACTCCAAACAGAAATAGAAACCATTCACTCTTCCTTAAAAGAATATGAAAAATTAGAAGAATTTAAAGAGAGAGATTTCAAAGTAAACAAAAAGTTGTTAGATTTTGAACAAACATTAGTGGACAGAAAAGATCACAAAATGGAAAGGGATGTTACAGATTATGAGAAGGGAATATCACGTGACTATAGAAAGGCTTATGCATCCAATAACTACAATTCCTATCAGGATACACCTAATGCAGGGTATAAAAAGAGACAACCCTATAGAGGCCAAAATACATCACGACAATGGGAAAATCAATATGAGAATAGGGGGAGGAACTCACGCATACAAATGCAAAATCGGAGAGTAGAATTCACACATAGAAATAGATATCAGGTGCTAGATGATGATAGAAATCACAGCTCTTACAATAGAACAATGAGACCATCTGAAACTGAGGAGGAACAGGAATCCACACCTGTTAATCATAATAATTTTTTAGACAGGCGCAGGGGATCAAATATGTGGCACACAAACAAATATCACATGAAGAGAGGAAGAAACAGAGAAGGAGAGGATGTAGAGGAGGAGGGAGACGGAAACAGATTCAAAACACCCCGCAGAAAATAACACATAAGGGAACTGGGAAAGGCATTTTTAATTTATCCAAGAGAGTGTTAACAGAGGAGGAGAAAAACTTGCTTGAAAAGGGATTAAATTATGCGCCTGTGGCTAAACCCAACCTCTTCCAGTTATTTGTAGATCTAAATAGATACATCCGCACATTAAGTAGGAAAAGGTATTTTGCTCTCAAAGTTTTAAAAAAGAACAAAAGTGACGAAGTGCCTATAATATTAGATGAGGATGATTCTAATGCATTGGAGATCCTCGAATGTCTGGAACAGGAAGGAGCCACAGAGATGTCTAAGACAGAAAGTAAGATTCCTATCTATGATATAAAAAATCATTTATTTAAAAAGAAAACAGACTTTTACCCTTTAGCTTATAAAGGACCTTATATAGACAGTTTTTATAAGTCCACACTAGCTAATTTCAGGGACATATGTGAAAAATCAGAGGAGTGCAAACATTGGGATAACTTGACCCCTGGGGAACGAAAGGCCCTAAAAACAATACAAGGGGATACATCTATTATAATAAAATCTGCGGATAAGGGCGGTGGGGTTGTAATTTTAAATACGGAGGATTATACCTCAGAGTGCTATAGACAATTGCGAGATGGGCACTTCTATCGTAGTATGGGTTCAAACCCCACCGTCCTGTTCCAAAAACAACTCAATGAATTATTAGACTCTGCTTATGAGGAAGGCTCTATATCAAAAGAAACTCAAAACTTTTTATTTTGCGCACACCCCATTACACCCACGTTTTATGTTTTACCCAAAATTCACAAGACACTCATCAATCCACCTGGGCGACCAATAATTTCGGGAGTGGGATCACTTACTAATAATTTGTCCTTTTTTGTTGATCATTATTTACAGGGACACGTAGAGAGTCTGAGATCACACATAAAAGATACTCAACATTTTTTGAATGTTATCAATACGATAGTATGGAAAAATAATTATTATTTACTTACATGTGACGTCGAGGCATTATACTCGAACATACCACATGATAAAGGAATATCTGTAGTTGATCACTATTTAAAACAAAGTGATCTTGCGGACTCTCTGCGTGTCTTTGTCTTAAAAGCAATTCAATTTATTTTATCACATAATTATTTTATGTTTGACACTCAATATTATTTACAGACACGAGGTGCGGCCATGGGAGCCAGATTCGCTCCGAGTTTCGCAAACCTATACATGGGCATGTTTGAGGAGGAGCATGTGTGGGGGAGTGAGCTCGGGGCGGATCTGGTCTACTATGGTCGGTATATAGATGATTTGTTTATTATTTGGGGCGGCACATTAGATTCACTTCACTTATTCACGAATAGTTTAAATAATAATGAATATGGATTAAAATTTACATCTAATTATAGTAAAAATAATATTAGTTTTCTTGATATAGAGCTAATAATTGAGCAAGAAAAATTGATCACAAGAACTTTTATTAAGGAAGTAGATCATAATAAATATTTGAATTATAAAAGTTCCCATAAACAGTGTTGGAAGGACAATATCCCCAGGGGCCAATTTTTACGTCTAAGACGAAATTGCACTTCTATCACCACCTATAAAACCCAAGCTAACATACTTATGGAATCTTTTTCTGAACAAGGATATCCTCAAGACTTATTAGAAAAAGCTTATACAGAAGTTGAGAAAATACAAAGAGAACAATTACTAGCACCTAAGAATAGAAAAGAAAAAGGACATACTTTAGGTACTAATAAGAACGATAAAAGTATGGCTTTTATTACACAATATAACAGCTGTGCACACAAAATCAGTCAAGTAATAAGGAAAAATACTTCATTGTTACTCTTGGATGATGTATTAAAGCCACTTATAAATCCGAAAGGCTCTATGATTTTTAGGAAGGCTGATAATTTAAGAAAAAAACTAGTACCCAGTCATTTTGTTAAGGAAAAGAAATCCATTTCTATAACACAGAACACATGGCTTCCTGTACGACCAATAGGATACCACAGGTGTGGCAAAGTCAATTGTCAGTCCTGTATGAATATCCCCCAAAAAAGTGTGAATTATAAATCCCATACAACAGGGGTAATATATCCGATTAAAGATTTCATTAATTGCATGTCCACATTTATTATATACTTAATATCCTGTCAATGTGGAAAACAATATGTGGGGCGCACTACAAGAACCCTACACGTTAGATACATGGAGCATAGGAGGAACATAATTAGAGGAGCAAAACATCCCCTGTCAGATCACGTGATACAGTGTCAAAAGGCAAGATGGGAGAATATAACCATGATAGGTATTGAACATATCAAAACAACAAGTAGAGGGGGAGATCGTTTCAATAGGCTCCGCAGGCGCGAAGCTTACTGGATCTTTTTATTAGACACCATGGTTCCCTCGGGCCTGAATGATACGGTAGAATTAAATGGAGTGTAGAGAGGATTAGAAATTGTCCATTTAATAACTGTATATATCCTCAATAATACTATGTGCATTTTTTTAAATTAGGGTTAAATAATGAAGATATAATACTATCACAGTTACTAGTTCTATATATATGCATATACATATATATGCATGTATACATGTACACATCCATAGGGATGATAGATATGAGTAGATATTTTAGGGCATATTAGAATTATATGATATGTACTCAAATAACTAATAATATACATTTACTAGATTTTATATTGTCCACTATATTAGGTGGGAAGCTAAATGAATAAGAATGGTCCATAATTAATAATGGCCATAAAAGAATAAAGTGGAGTTCGATTACAGAGGATTGCGTGTTACGTTTTTTGCGTGTTACGTTTTTTTTATGTTAATTTAACTGTAAAGATTGGAGACACTTTTTATGTATAAAATATAAAAAAGAAAATAAAAATAAAAATGTAAATGAGTGCTATTATTATGGGTACATATTAAAATGTATCATGTTGGCAATATAGAAGAAGGGTCTTTTTATATTTATTTTTATAAACATCTTTATAGTTTTTATATTCATATATATTTTTTATATTCATTATTCTTTTTATTGTTATTTTTATTTATTTACATATATGATTATTTGCACAATATGTGTTTTCTATATATATATATTATATATGTATATTTAAAGCTGTTTCCTAGGCAATATATAAAGCGATAAAGTAATAATGATTAATAACAGAATAGAGATGTATGTCTATGGAGAAAGGGAATGATTAGTATATGGAATGCACATGATTTGTTTAATTAAATGACCATTAAAAAGGAGTAGCCAGGGGAGAAAGTTCATGACACTGAGGAAGCCGCCGATACCTGCAAGTAGGCGGAGAAACGCGTATGTCAGCATCTCCGGTCACATTGCATTGTAGACCGAGCTCACCAGCCAGCCAGCTGAGCACAGTCTCTGTGGAGAGGAGAAATCTTTCACCTTACCTGCTCACGGACTCCTGACAAGGCCGAGGGGAGTGCTTACCGGCCGGGAGAAACACGGAGCATAGTTTTTGTGGAGAAGAGAATCCCTTAACATCACCCGTTCACGGACTCCGGATAAGGCCCGGGTTAGTGCTCACCGGCCGGGAGGAGAACGGAGCACACTGTGGTTAAAAGCCGTTTAACCCTAATTAAAGGCATTTGCGGAGTATCAACCAGGAGGAGCATTACCATCTTTGTGCCTAAACAGAGGCTATCTCACGGTACTTTCATATTATATACATAGTGGCATATTCATCATACATGCATTAATTCTATATATGAACCACGTTTAACTTTTTCAAATAAGCCCACCATAGGATTAATCATATCAACTGGGAACACATGCACTCCAGTAACTCGGGACTCATGGACACAAGCGTGGTTTAATTTGTTATAGAGACACATGTTCAAAAATTGCCTGACTAAAGAGCAATAAGATATTCACATGAGAAGATCAACAGGTGGATACATTGTATGCATGTAAATTTCTGTCTTAATATAAGACAGATTAGAAATTAGAACCATTGTATTCATAATATATAGGTGAAAGGATTTATCCATAATTATTGTGATTATTACTGAGTTGATTGTAATATTTTTATTATTATTGTCTGTGCATTGCCGGCCGGCATTTAAATGTGCTTTTAGAAAAAATTGATTATTAAGGAAAAATAAAATCCACATCAAATGTGAATAGCGCTTTCTCATTTTTTCGTTTTTTCTGTTTCTTTATCAGGGGCGAAATACCAATTGCCCCTGAGAAAGCTGCTTACGCACTTGTTTAAATCATAGCGCCTGGTATTTTCTCTTGAACCTATACATGGGTGCCTTCGAGGACGACCATGTGTGGGTCGAACGCTACGAGGCGAATCTGGTCCTCTACGTACATTTTATAGATGATTTGTTTATTATTTGGAATGGGGACACAGATTCTATACAATCTTTTATCACTAGTCTTAATAATAATAATTTTGGTTTAAAGTTCACTGCCACTTTTAGTTTAACTCAGATTAATTATTTGGATGTCACACTCTCGGTGAGAGAAAATAGACTTATAACGGAAACTTATAAAAAAACAGTTGATAAAAATAAATATCTTAATTATGAAAGTTCACACTTTAATGCCTGGAAAAACAATATACCAAAAAGTCAGCTAATTCGTACAAAACGGAACTGTACTCTAGAAACTACATATTAACATCAAGCAACTAGATTGATGAAGACCTTTTCAGGACAAGGATACCCTAGAGACATCATTCAGAAGGCATATGAAGAAGTTAACAATATAGATAGACAAACATTGTTACAAATAGGACATACACGGCAAAGTAAAGACCCAAGTAGAGAAGAGAAGAACATAGGTTTTATTACACAGTTTAATGGCAGTTCTAAGGAAATAAGAAACATCATAAAAAAGAACACACCCATCTTATTACAAGATGATATTATTAAAGATTTAATTAACCCACAGGGAAAAGTGATCTTTAGGAGGGCTGAAAATTTGAAAACTAAATTGGTCCAGAGCCATTTTATTATGGCAAAGGAACCAATTATGGATAAAATGTGGCTCCCAAAGAAACCTGTAGGTTACCATAGGTGTGGGAATAGTAGATGTTTCATGTGTAACAACTCGGTGAGGAAAACCACAGAATTTTCCTCCTTTACCTCTGGGATTAGATTTGAAATTAAAGACTTTTTAAACTGTCAATCTTCCTATGTTATCTACATTCTGAACTGCAAATGCGGAAAACAATATGTGGGACGAACAACCCGCACGCTCCATGTAAGATACATGGAGCACAAAAGAAATATACAGAATGGTAATAAATTACATCCCTTGTCAAAACATATTACACTATGCCAGAATGGTGATATGAAAAGTGTATCAGTAATGGCGATCGAACAAGTGAAGAAAACACATAGAGGGGGCGATAGGTTTGGGAGATTGTGTAGACGTGAGGCATTCTGGATATTTAGACTAGACACCATGGTCCCGAATGGACTTAATGACGCCATTGAATTAAATAACATTTAGAACTACACTTCATCTTCCGTTACTCTTGCAAGTATATGTCTCTCATATATATATTTTTTTCTTTTGTCCCCCCTTTCCCCTCCCCCTCCCCCCCCCCTCCCTCATCTTTTTGATCTTCCTTCTGATTGGAACAACATCATATGCCTTAGTAACATCAAAAAAGAATCTACAGCTTGATCCCAAAGAAATACGATCTGGGATATATATTACTTTTCGTTCCTCTCCATTTTTATGTATTACATATGTATTATTTTTGTGTCTATTATGGTCTATGATGACATATACAGTTGGATTCCCCTTTTTTTTCCGGCGTGTGTGCGAGCATTTAGACATACGGGCACACACACGTTAGATGTGGGTACGTGTGTGTATCTGTTCACGCGAACGTGCAGAAGAATGTATGGGATAATGAATATAATGAATATGTCAGAGATTAAATTGATTATGGCCGGATTAAATGGAAAGATTTTGAAAAAAAGGAATATATACATATATATATATATATATTAGGACTATATAGATGTTTGTTTTCCAAGGATACCTCTTGCTGCATTTATATTGATATAATAAAAGTATAAATTATGGTAAATAACATCTATGTATAAATAGTATAGTAACTTCTCCTCTCTGTGGATGATTTAGATAAAACTTTGATAGGGATCTAGACTCCTTGTATATGGTCATATGTATATATATGTGTGTGTGTACATACATATGTGCATGCATATATATATGTGTATGCGTGTGTTCATGTATGGGTATGCATGCATGTATATTTACACCTGAATTTATTGATTAGATATTCTATGCGTGCTAAGTTGCACTATTTTTATCTTTATCTTTATTATTTTTTATTTTCATTTTCACTTTTATCTTTATTATATATATTCTTCTTGACATGTCTCCTTGGGATATATAGAAATGTATATATATGTGTGTGCGGATGCACATATGTATATATATATATATATATATATATATATATATATATGTAAAAATGTAAATGGCATATTTACTGTCATTTGGACACTGTAGTGATATTTAGCTACTAGTGTGGTTTTTGAAGTGAAGGTTACTCTCCTTGACTGTCCATAAGGTAATAATTATAAATCTTTTAGAATGTAGATAGAATGATAATTATCTGAGAGCAGTACATGAAATTCTGTACTAAGTTGTTAGGCACTTGTATTGTGCTGAGGATACAGCTAATGAATGACTGACTGCAGATGTGGGCTTACAATCATGAGAAGTGCAGAAAGTCACTATACACCTGAAAGACGATTTGCGCCTCATAGCCAGAATGAGGGCTGAAACGCCCAAGAGACTTAAAACGTCAGCATGATGGGCGGGAAACGATTGAGCGCACAGCTTAAATACGGAGAGAGGAGATACCACACTTATTCTGATGAAGCCGCTGAGTCCGGAGGGAGGCGGGGAAACGCGTCAATTACTCATCTAAATTGCTACATATACCACTATCCGGAGGTCTCGATAATCACCACGAACGCTCCAACAGCTCTTAACTGGAATTCTTCACCTCTTTCTACGATCCCCCAGAGATGACTGCAAGATAAAGGTTAAAAGCACCAGCAGCCGGGGAGGATCCCTTGGGTGAAACAATCCATATACAGAAGTGGTGAGACCCCACAATATAGTTGTCTGGCCAGACACATTTTTAGAGTGAGCACTGGCTCATATTATTAAAGAACTGTGGCTATATAAATGGGACAGCACATAAATTCACAGTTCAAGTGAGGAATAAACCTTATCTTTATCAATTCTGCACCAAAAGTGACTGTCACGTAATTCCACAGGAAAGAATACTGTGTGCACTATTTAGCTCTAATAGATATTGGATAAGCTAAATTTTTACAATAGGTGTTGGAAATAAATTTTAAGTGGATACAGAGTAACCTGTTATAATATATGTTACACTCATTTCATATGTGAAGTGATCACTGTAAAATATTAACCGGCCGGTGGTATAAATTACATATTTTATTTTTATGTGTGTCTTTTAATAAAAAGATCTTTATAAATTCTAATCCATGTGCGCTGTAACATTAGTTCTTTTTTTGCTTGTCTTGATTTTTTAAATCAAATAGGGGTGAGTAGCCCCATGTTACTGGCAGCATATTGATTGGAGTGACAGAGCGCTAGATTCAGTATTGTTTGTTTGGTATTGTTTTCTACTCAAATCGGGCAGCTTGTCACAGTTGTGTATATATATTTTTGGGAGACATGTCATCTTTAAGGTGTATATCTGAAAGGAGGAATTCATACCTCAAGGGTACTGGACCAATAGAAACACACAATTCCAAAAAAGAAGGAACTGATATGCATAGACTCTTCAATACGTTGGAAGATCTATGTATATCAGAGACTAAACATTGGTGGGACCAAATTAGTCTGCAGAAATATCTTGATCAGAACCTGATCCCTAGAGGTTTAAGGATTTTAAAAACTTCCACATTTAAAAATGATTTAGAATTTACAAAAAATTGGAACGAAACATTAGAAATTTGTTCCAAACAACTTATGAGATTATTAATAAAATATAGAGAGGAGAAGGTTAGGAGTATTCAGGAAGAAATAGAGAGTTTACACACACAGTTGAAGAAGTTTGAGGGCAGTGCAGAATTTAAGGAAAGAGACATAAGGGTCAATAAAAAGATAGAGGATTTTGAAAAAAGTCTAATTGAAAGGAAAGAAAACAAACTTGATAGAGATATGCAGGACTATGACAAGGGAGAGGTATACAGTTACAGAGGTGGAGGTAACAGAGGTCCGATGAATAATAAGGGACGATTACAGCAGAATAATTATTACTCTAATTATCAACATCGAGAGTTTAGGAAAAGAAAGAATTCCTATAAAGGGAGGAATGATCGTCCCCAAGAAAATTCCCCCCACTATAACCCAAGACAGAGAGGTCCCAAAATTCAATTCCATCAAGGACGTAATATATATCAAGTACCAGTGAGGAATAGATTTGAGACATTGGAGGATTATCACTCTCCAAGAAACAATAGAGCTAGAGGACGGTTTTATAGTGGTCCCTCAGAGACTGAGGAGGAATGGGAGGCCTCACCACAGACCTCACATTTTTTAGGGAAACGCCAACCCTTAAAGGGTTCCCTAAGGGACGATCGCAAACTCCCGTTAAAACGACCAAGAGAACAAGGAGAGGCCATAGAGGAGGAAGAAGAGGTAGAAATAAGCAAAAAGAAACCTCTTCATATGAAATAGAAGGAGACAATAATGGGATATATAATCTATCCACCAAAGTACTAACAGCTAACGAAACCCGACTCCTAGAAAGAGGCCTTAACTTTGCCCCTGTAACAAAACCTAACATTTTTGTTTTATTTGTGGATTTGAATCGCTACGTGAGAAATTTAAGTAGAAAGAGATATTTTGCATTAAAAGCCATAAAATAAAAAAAAGAACTAGGTGCTCCTTTATTGTTAGATATAGATGAAATTGATGCACTTAGAAGTCTAGAGGAACTAGAATCAGAATCAGCAGTAGTAGAACCCCAAAGTGTGAAAATATTTGATACCAATCGTGAAAGACTATTTAGGAACAAATCGGAATTCTATCCGCTACAATATAAAGGACCCTTTATAGAATGTTTCTATAAGAGTACATTACAGCAGTTCCGGGATATGTGCGAACGGGCAGATAAAAATTTTTTGAAAGATAATCTAACTATAGGCGAAAGGAAATCCATTAAACTTCTGTGCAATGATAAAAATATAACCATTAAGCCTGCTGATAAGGGGGGTGGGATAGTTATCCTCAACACTATAGACTATATACAAGAGTCTTTGAGACAACTTCAGGATGAGAAATTTTATAAAGTGTTGGAGAAGGACCCCACCCCACAGTATCAGAAAGATCTAGGAATGTTGTTGGATCTCGCTCTCGCCGAGGGTGTGATATCCAAAGAAACTTTTTGGTTTTTGTTTAATAAGCACCCCATCACTCCTACTTTTTATTATTTGCCCAAAATTCACAAATCACTTCACCAACCACCTGGACGCCCTATTATTTCGGGGGTGGATTCTCTTACTAGTAATTTATCTGCTTATGTTGATTTTCACTTACAAGGTCACGTAGAGAGTCTGAAATCTTATATTAAAGACACCAAACACTTTTTAAATAAAATAAATTCAATACCATGGAAAGAAAATTACCATCTGTTGACTCTAGCTGTAGAATCATTGTAATCTAATATACCTCATGATATGGGTATTAGAGCAATAGAGGATTGTATCTACAAGAGAAATCTTCTATCGGACTCTCTATGTGACTTTTTGATTTCATCTATTAAATTTATTTTAGAACACAACTATTTTACATTTGATTCACGGTATTATTTACAAACACGGGGGACTGCTATGGGGACCAGGTTCGCCCCGAGTTATGCGAACCTATACATGGGTGCCTTCGAGGACGACCATGTGTGGGTCGAACGCTACGAGGCGAATCTGGTCCTCTACGTACGTTTTATAGATGATTTGTTTATTATTTGGAATGGGGACACAGATTCTATACAATCTTTTATCACTAGTCTTAATAATAATAATTTTGGTTTAAAGTTCACTGCCACTTTTAGTTTAACTCAGATTAATTATTTGGATGTCACACTCTCGGTGAGAGAAAATAGACTTATAATGGAAACTTATAAAAAACCAGTTGATAAAAATAAATATCTTAATTATGAAAGTTCACACTTTAATGCCTGGAAAAACAATATACCAAAAAGTCAGCTAATTCGTACAAAACGGAACTGTACTCTAGAAACTACATATCAACATCAAGCAACTAGATTGATGAAGACCTTTTCAGGACAAGGATACCCTAGAGACATCATTCAGAAGGCATATGAAGAAGTTAACAATATAGATAGACAAACATTGTTACAAATAGGACATACACGGCAAAGTAAAGACCCAAGTAGAGAAGAGAAGAACATAGGTTTTATTACACAGTTTAATGGCAGTTCTAAGGAAATAAGAAACATCATAAAAAAGAACACACCCATCTTATTACAAGATGATATTATTAAATATTTAATTAACCCACAGGGAAAAGTGATCTTTAGGAGGGCTGAAAATTTGAAAACTAAATTGGTCCAGAGCCACTTTATTATGGCAAAGGAACCAATTATGGATAAAATGTGGCTCCCAAAGAAACCTGTAGGTTACCATAGGTGTGGGAATAGTAGATGTTTCATGTGTAACAACTCGGTGAGGAAAACCACAGAATTTTCCTCCTTTACCTCTGGGATTAGATTTGAAATTAAAGACTTTTTAAACTGTCAATCTTCCTATGTTATCTACATTCTGAACTGCAAATGCGGAAAACAATATGTGGGACGAACAACCCGCACGCTCCATGTAAGATACATGGAGCACAAAAGAAATATACAGAATGGTAATAAATTACATCCCTTGTCAAAACATATTACACTATGCCAGAATTGTGATATGAAAAGTGTATCAGTAATGGCGATCGAACAAGTGAAGAAAACACATAGAGGGGGCGATAGGTTTGGGAGATTGTGTAGACATGAGGCATTCTGGATATTTAGACTAGACACCATGGTCCCGAATGGACTTAATGACGCCATTGAATTAAATAACATTTAGAACTACACTTCATCTTCCGTTACTCTTGCAAGTATATGTCTCTCATATATATATTTTTTTCTTTTGTCCCCCCTTTCCCCTCCCCCTCCCCCCCCCCCTCCCTCATCTTTTTGATCTTCCTTCTGATTGGAACAACATCATATGCCTTAGTAACATCAAAAAAGAATCTACAGCTTGATCCCAAAGAAATACGATCTGGGATATATATTACTTTTCGTTCCTCTCCATTTTTATGTATTACATATGTATTATTTTTGTGTCTATTATGGTCTATGATGACATATACAGTTGGATTCCCCTTTTTTTTCCGGTGTGTGTGTGAGCATTTAGACATACGGGCACACACACGTTAGATGTGGGTACGTGTGTGTATCTGTTCACGCGAACGTGCAGAAGAATGTATGGGATAATGAATATAATGAATATAATGAATATGTCGGAGATTAAATTGATTATGGCCGGATTAAATGGAAAGATTTTGAAAAAAAGGAATATATACATATATATATATATATTAGGACTATATAGATGTTTGTTTTCCAAGGATACCTCTTGCTGCATTTATATTGATATAATAAAAGTATAAATTATGGTAAATAACATCTATGTATAAATAGTATAGTAACTTCTCCTCTCTGTGGATGATTTAGATAAAACTTTGATAGGGATCTAGACTCCTTGTATATGGTCATATGTATATATATGTGTGTGTACATACATATGTGCATGCATATATATATGTGTATGCGTGTGTTCATGTATGGGTATGCATGCATGTATATTTACACCTGAATTTATTGATTAGATATTCTATGCGTGCTAAGTTGCACTATTTTTATCTTTATTATTTTTTTTTTTTATTTTCATTTTCACTTTTATCTTTATTATATATATTCTTCTTGACATGTCTCCTTGGGATATATAGAAATGTATATATATGTGTGTGCGGATGCACATATGTATATATATATATATATATATGTAAAAATGTAAATGGCATATTTACTGTCATTTGGACACTGTAGTGATATTTAGCTACTAGTGTGGTTTTTGAAGTGAAGGTTACTCTCCTTGACTGTCCATAAGGTAATAATTATAAATCTTTTAGAATGTAGATAGAATGATAATTATCTGAGAGCCGTACATGAAATTCTGTACTAAGTTGTTAGGCACTTGTATTGTGCTGAGGATACAGCTAATGAATGACTGACTGCAGATGTTGGCTTACAATCATGAGAAGTGCAGAAAGTCACTATACACCTGAAAGCCGATTTGCGCCTCATAGCCAGAATGAGGGCTGAAACGCCCAAGAGACTTAAAACGTCAGCATGATGGGCGGGCTAACGATTGAGCGCACAGCTTAAATACGGAGAGAGGAGATACCACACTTATTCTGATGAAGCCGCTGAGTCCGGAGGGAGGCGGGGAAACGCGTCAATTACTCATCTAAATTGCTACATATACCACTATCCGGAGGTCTCGATAATCACCACGAACGCTCCAACAGCTCTTAACTGGAATTCTTCACCTCTTTCTACGATCCCCCAGAGATGACTGCAAGATAAAGGTTAAAAGCACCAGCAGCCGGGGAGGATCCCTTGGGTGAAACAATCCATATACAGAAGTGGTGAGACCGCACAATATAGTTGTCTGGCCAGACACATTTTTAGAGTGAGCACTGGCTCATATTATTAAAGAACTGTGGCTATATAAATGGGACAGCACATAAATTTACAGTTCAAGTGAGGAATAAACCTTATCTTTATCAATTCTGCACCAAAAGTGACTGTCACGTAATTCCACAGGAAAGAATACTGTGTGCACTATTTAGCTCTAATAGATATTGGATAAGCTACATTTTTACAATAGGTGTTGGAAAGAAATTTTAAGTGGATACAGAGTAACCTGTATTAATATATGTTACACTCATTTCATATGTGAAGTGATCACTGTAAAATATTAACCGGCCGGTGGTATAAATTACATATTTTATTTTTATGTGTGTCTTTTAATAAAAAGATCTTTATAAATTCTAATCCATGTGCGCTGTAACATTAGTTCTTTTTTTTTTGCTTGTCTTGATTTTTTAAATCAAATAGGGGTGAGTAGCCCCATGTTACTGGTAGCATATTGATTGGAGTGACAGAGCGCTAGATTCAGTATTGTTTATTATTAACCTCAATAACCATAATTTCCACTCATTTTCAGTCTATTCTGAACACCTCACACCTCACAATATTATTTTTAGTCCTAAAATTTGCACCGAGGTCGCTGGATGACTAAGCTAAGCGACCCAAGTGGCCGACACAAACACCTGGCCCATCTAGGAGTGGCACTGCAGTGTCAGACAGGATGGCAGATTTAAAAAAAAGTCCCCAAACAGCACATGATGCAAAGAAAAAAGAGGTGCACCAAGGTCGCTGGATGGCTAAGCTAAGTGACCCAAGTGGCCGACACAAACACCTGGCCCATCTAGGAGTGGCACTGCAGTGTCAGACAGGATGGCAGATTTAAAAAATAGTCCCCAAACAGCACCCTTATGTTGTATTAACAGGACATGCACACTTTAACAAACCCATCATTTTAGCGACAGGGTCTGCCACACAACTGTGACTGAAATGACTGATTGGTTTGGGTCCCCACCAAAAAAGAAGCTATCAATCTCTCCTTGCACAAACTGGCTCTACAGAGGCAAGATGTCCACCTCCCCCTCATCGTCCGATTCCTCACCCCTTTCACTGTGTACATCCCCCTCCTCACAGATTATTAATTTGTCCCCACTGGAATCCACCATCTCAAGTCTCTGTGTACTTTCTGGAGGCAATTGCTGGTGAATGTCTCCACGGAGGAATTGATTATAACTCATTTTGATGAACATCATCTTCTCCACATTTTCTGGAAGTAACCTCGTACGTCGATTGCTGACAAGGTGAGCGGCTGCACTAAACACTCTTTCGGAGTACACACTAGAGGGGGGGGCAACTTAGGTAAAATAAAGCCAGTTTCTGCAAGGGCCTCCAAATTGCCTCTTTTTCCTGCCAGTATACGTACGGAATGTCTGACGTCACGTGCCTACTTGGATGCGGTCACTCATATAATCCTCCACCATTCTTTCAGTGGTGACAGAATCATATGCAGTGACAGTAGACATGTCAGTAATCGTTGGCAGGTCCTTCAGTCCGGACCAGATGTCAGCACTCGCTCCAGACTGCCCTGCATCACCGCCAGCGGGTGGGCTCGGAATTCTTAGCCTTTTCCTCGCAGCCCCAGTTGCGGGAGAATGTGAAGGAGGAGCTGTTGACGGGTCACTTTCCGCTTGACTTGACAATTTTCTCACCAGCAGGTCTTTGAACCTCTGCAGACTTGTGTCTGCCGGAAAGAGAGATACAACGTAGGTTTTAAATCTAGGATCGAGCACGGTGGCCAAAATGTAGTGCTCTGATTTCAACAGATTGACCACCCGTGAATCCTGGTAAAGCAAATTAAGGGCTCCATCCACAAGTCCCACATGCCTAGTGGAATCGCTCTGTTTTAGCTCCTCCTTCTATGTCTCCAGCTTCTTCTGCAAAAGCCTGATGAGGGGAATGACCTGACTCAGGCTGGCAGTGTCTGAACTGACTTCACGTGTGGCAAGTTCAAAGGGTTGCAGAGCCTTGCACAACGTTGAAATCATTCTCCACTGCGCTTGAGTCAGGTGCATTGCATTCCCCCTCCTTTGCCTATATCGTAGGCAGATGTATAGGCTTGACTGGCCTTTTGCTGCTCCTCCATCCTCTGAAGCATATAGAGGGTTGAATTCCACCTCGTTACCACCTCTTGCTTCAGATGATGGCATGGCAGGTTCAGGACTGTTTGCTGGTGCTCCAGTCTTCGGCACGCGGTGGCTGAATGCCGAAAGTGGCCCGCAATTCTTCGGGCCACTGACAGCATTTCTTGCACGCCCCTGTCGTTTTTTAAATAATTCTGCCCCACCAAATTCAAGGTATGTGCAAAACATGGGACGTGCTGGAATATGCCCAGATGTAATGCACGCACAATATTGGTGCTGTTGTCCGATGTTACAAATCCCCAGGAGAGTCCAATTGGGGTAAGCCATTCTGCGATGATGTTCCTCAGTTTCCGTAAGAGGTTGTCAGCTGTGTGCCTCTTATGGAAAGCGGTGATACAAAGCGTAACCTGCCTAGGAACGAGTTGGCGTTTGCGAGATGCTGCTACTGGTGCCGCCGCTGCTGTTCTTGCTGCGGGAGGCAATACATCTACCCAGTGGGCTGTCACAGTCATATAATCCCGAGTCTGCCCTGCTCCACTTGTCCACATGTCCGTGGTTAAGTGGACATTGGGTACAACTACATTTTTTAGGACACTGGTGACTCTTTTTCTAACGTCTGTGTACATTTTCGGTATCGCCTGCCTAGAGAAATGGAACCTAGATGGTATTTGGTACCGGGGACACAGTACCTCAATCAAGTCTCTAGTTGCCTGTGAATTAACGGTGGATACCGGAAACACGTTTCTCACCACCCAGGCTGTCAAGGCCTGAGTTATCCGCTTTGCAGCAGGATGACTGCTGTGATATTTCATCTTCCTCGCAAAGGACTGTTGGACAGTCAATTGCTTACTGGAAGTAGTACAAGTGGTCTTCCGACTTCCCCTCTGGGATGACGATCGACTCCCAGCAGCAACAACAGCAGCGCCAGCAGCAGTAGGCGTTACACTCAAGGATGCATCGGAGGAATCCCAGGCAGGAGAGGACTCGTCAGACTTGACAGTGACATGGCCTGCAGGACTATTGGCTTTCCTGTGTAAGGAGGAAATTGACACTGAGGGAGTTGGTGGTGTGGTTTGCAGGAGCTTGGTTACAAGAGGAAGGGATTTAGTGGTCAGTGGACTGCTTCCGCTGTCATCCAAAGTTTTTGAACTTGTCACTGACTTCTGATGAATGCGGTCCAGGTGACGTATAAGGGAGGATGTTCCTAGGTGGTTAACGTCATTACCCCTACTTATTACAGCTTGACAAAGGCAACACACGGTTTGACACCAGTTGTACGCATTTCTGTTGAAATAATTCCACACCGAATAGGTGATTTTTTTTGTATTTTGACCAGGCATGTCAATGGCCATATTCGTCCCACGGACAACAGGTGTCTCCCCGGGTGCCTGACTTAAACAAACCACCTCACCATCAGAATCCTCCTTGTCAATTTCCTCCCAAGCGCCAGCAACACCCATATCCTCATCCTGGTGTACTTCAACAGTGACATCTTCAATTTGACTATCAGGAACTGGACTGCGGGTGCTCCTTCCAGCACTTGCAGGGGGCGTGCTAATGGTGGAAGGCGCATCCTCTTCCCTTCCAGTGTTGGGAAGGTCAGGCATCGCAACCGACACAATTGGACTCTCCTTGGGGATTTGTGATTTAGAAGAACGCACAGTTCTTTGCTGTGCTTTTGCCATCTTAACTCTTTTAAGTTTTCTAGCAGGAGGATGAGTGCTTCCATCCTCAGGTGAAGCTGAACCACTAGCCTTGAACATAGGCCAGGGCCTTAGCCGTTCCTTGCCACTCCGTGTCGTAAATGGCATATTGGCAAGTATACGCTTCTCCTCAGACGATTTAGATTTAGATTTTTCCATCATTTTACTGAGCTTTATTTTTTGGGATTTTACATGCTCTCTACTATGATATTGGGCATCGGCCTTGGCAGACGACGTTGATGGCATTTCATCGTCTCGGCCATGACTAGTGGCAGCAGCTTCAGCATGAGGTGGAAGTGGATCTTGATCTTTCCCTATTTTACCCTCCACATTTTTGTTCTCCATTTTTAATGTGTGGAATTATATGCCAGTATCAATAGCAATGGCCTACTACTATATATACTGCACACAAATGAAATGCACCACAGGTATGGATGGATAGTATACTTGACGACACAGAGGTAGGTAGAGCAGTGGCTTATTGTACCGTACTGCTATAAATTATATACTGGTGGTCGGCAAACTGTGCAAAACTGAAATGCACCACAGGTATGGATGGATAGTATACTTGATGACACAGAGGTAGGTAGAGCAGTGGCCTACTGTACCGTACTGCTATATATTATATACTGGTGGTCAGCAAACTGTGCAAAACAGAAATGCACCACAGGTATGGATGGATAGTATACTTGATGACACAGAGGTAGGTAGAGCAGTGGCCTACTGTACCGTACTGCTATATATTAAATACTGGTGGTCAGCAAACTGTGCAAAACTGAAATGTACCACAGGTATGGATGGATAGTATACTTGACGACACAGAGGTAGGTAGAGCAGTGGCCTACTGTACTGTACTGCTATATATTATATACTGGTGGCCAGCAAACTGTGCAAAACTGAAATGTACCACAGGTATGGATGGATAGTATACTTGACGACACAGAGGTAGGTAGAGCAGTGGCCTACTGTACCGTACTGCTATATATTATATACTGGTGGTCAGCAAACTGTGCAAAACTGAAATGTACCACAGGTATGGATGGATATTATACTTGACGACACAGAGGTAGGTAGAGCAGTGGCCTACTGTACCGTACTGCTATATATTATATACTGGTGGTCAGCAAACTGTGCAAAACTGAAATGCCCCACAGGTATGGATGGATAGTATAATTGACGACACAGAGGTAGGTAGAGCATTGGCCTTCTGTACCGTACTGCTATATATTATATACTGGTGGTCAGCAAAATTATGCACTGTACTCCTACTATATACTACAATGCAGCACAGATATGGAGCGTTTTTCAGGCAGAGAACGTATAATACTGGTGGTCACTGGTCAGCAAAACTCTGCACTGTACTCCTCCTATATAATACTGCTGGTCCCCAGTCCCCACAATAAAGCAGTGTGAGCACAGATATATGCAGCACACTGAGCACAGATATGGAGCGTTTTTCAGGCAGAGAACGTATAATACTGGTGGTCACTGGTCAGCAAAACTCTGCACTGTACTCCTCCTATATAATACTGCTGGTCCCCAGTCCCCACAATTAAGCAATAAGCACAGATATTTGCAGCCACCTGAATAAAACTGAGAGGACGCCAGCCACGTCCTCTCACTATCATTTCCAATGCACGAGTAAAAAATGGCGGCGACGCTCGGCTCCTTATATAGAATACGAATCTCGCGAGAATCCGACCGCGGGATGATGACGTTCGGGCGCGCTCGGGTTAACCGAGCAAGGCGGGAGGATCCGAGTCTTCCTCGGACCTGTGTAAAAAGGGTGAAGTTCGGGGGGGTTCGGATTCCGACGAACCGAACCCGCTATCACTACTGTATATACACAAATCTCAGCTAGGGACAACCATTTGCGCAGCTACAGTACATATGTAAATAAATGTTTCATTCTCTGTCGCATATACTGGTTCCATATAATAGATTTTTAGTAAGTTCAGAAGAAGTGAGATCTGCTTCCCATTCCAATACACAAATGCCTTTAATGTTTCAGTCTTATTAAATTCATTAAAAAACAATATCAGGCTAGTAAAGGGAAACAATTCAATGGATATTGTTCACATATACAGATGGTGCCATGCTCATTGAGCGTGGCTGCATGCAGGCGGGGGTGCGAGACATGCCTAGGTGCGCCTGCACCTCGTCCCGCCGCTGAGGGTACAGAGATGCTCCCATTCAAAGTAAAAGGGGCGTGTGCACGTCTAAGACACACACGCGTCCCATTGGTTCCCGGCGGGGCGCACCTAGAAGCAGACGGAGCCACGATTAGCGTTTCTCTATAAGTATACATACTGGCGTCCCAGTGAGTTTTTAATTATAAGTGCCAGTCCAATCACTGCATATGGAGACACTGAGTGAGTTAGACTAAATAAACACTGATTAGCCTTCCCGGGTCACAGGTGAATAACGGTGCCACTCTCAGTAAGTACCTTTTAGCCGCTTAATGGGGGGAATATGCAGCATGATCAGAGTTCCACACCTCCGTTATTTCTAGCCGCCTGTAGTGTGCTGCTGTGGGGCCTGTCACAAGCGGTTGTGGAGCCACCAATGGCCGAACAAAGTCTCCGCAAGCAGAAGAGTAAAATGACCGGGTGGAGTCTGCCAGGTCCCGCACTGTAGCGTGTGCTGGCGGTTAGGGGTGCAGTGCCGCTGGAGTTAGATCCAATGAAGAGTACAGTAGAACCATTGGCCCATATGTTAAAGGAATGCATCAAGATCTTTAATATATTAAAGCCCAGATTTATCAAGCCTTGGAGAGTGATAAATTGCACGGTGATAAAGTACCAACCTATCAGCTCTTAACTGTCATTTTTCAAACATAGCCTGTAACATGACGGTTAGGAGCTGATTGGCTGGATCTTTATCACCATGCAATTTATCACTCTCCAAGGCTTGATAAATCTGGGCCTAACTCTGGTAAATTCTGTCACTTTTGCTGTATTCACAAATGCTGTACGCTGCGGTAATGGTGGCTTCCTGACCACATCAGTTGTTTTTAGCATTGTTATTGAATAGGAATGTAAATACAGAGGGGGGATGTATCAAACCTTCAAGAGAGATAAAGTGGAGACAGATAAAGGATCAGTTTCTGTAATGTAGTTCAAACTCAGCCTGTAAGATGACAGCAGCTTGTGGGTACTTTATCTCTCTCCACATTATCTCATTCTAAGTTTTGATATACGTGTCCACATCTATCCTTCGTGCGTTGCAAGTCACATTACACATAACGCATGAGCGTCGTGTGACTCAGTAGCACTGAGCATCTTTTCTTGTGACTTTTCCATTGTGACACTGTAATGTAGCATTGTGCATGCAGATACAGCCGCAGTCGCACACAGTATATAGGCATGCCACATATCATGTAAATCAGCATAAACTGCTTGTTGCATCCCATTCCCATCGCTTTATGAATGCGACACATTTTAACAGAAAAGTTGCACAAAAAATGGTTGGCTCTACCGTAGAACCCCTGCATGGGTAGAAGGGCTGTTTAACATGCAAGGACACATCTGTACATCTCCACCATAGACTAATATCATCTCAAACGTACCTAATACTGTTCATGCAGGGCCATAGAGAGCAGAACCAGGCCCCTGTACTGCATGGGGGTATGGCCAAAAGTAGGGTGAGTTTCCACATGTCCTAGAAAAAATACATATAATTAAAAGCTAATTTCAGAGAGCCGTTCTGATCTTAACTTGCTTAATCTGGGAAGCAGCTCCCTCCTCAAATGGTGCCATCTTCCCAGTGATATTTGAGAAGTCCGCACATGTGCACTAGGACTCAACGGCTCTAGTACAGTTACCTACAGCGGGGTCTGCAGACTGGTAATACATTCAACCTCTCTCAAATGACTCTTTTACAGCAGTGTCCTCATTTATCATGTAAGTTTGTAAACTCTGTTTTCATTTTTTTTTCTAAACAAACTGTGGAAATATTTTTCAGATCAAATTTATTTAATCTAACATATTCTCTGTGTTTCTTGTTGAAGATGCGAGCATGTGAGGCCCAATGCTACATACCTATGTATAATTAAGTATGAAATTTTATTTTTTTGTGCAGAGAGTCACAAAGAGTTTGGTAACTTTGTGGAGGCAGTGACATTGTTTTCTTCTATGAGTTACCAAAGGGTGCAACCATCATGTCTTAGATTGCAGTATCTGAGTGCTGGCTGGACTCAATGGAGTCCTTAAATTCTCTGCACAAATATTAATATTTCACACTTAATTACACATAGGTGTGTAGCATTGGCCTCACAGGCTCGCAAGTTAATCAAGAAATGTGGAGAATACGCTAGATTAAATGTAGTTTAATCCAAAAAATATTTCCAAGGTTTGGTTACAGAAAAATATTATAAACATGGGCATACAGATTATATTGCATTAGTTTCAAGTAAAGAAAAAAGTGGGAAAAACAGTATTAATTTACTTACATAGTCGGCTAGGACTATGTGGTGAAAGGAATCACATGAGAAAAGGTTTGATGCATTACCAGTATGCAGACAATCCTTTAGGTGATGGACACATTATCTTTGTTGACTCAGTAATTTTTTCTCCCAGCAGCTGCTCCATGGGCCCCACCTTTGTGTTTAACTCTGTTAGTGCAAGATGGCTAATGAATGAATCACTCACTCCTAGGTAACTGTCTCTCAGTAGATAGGTGGGTTGGGAAAGTCCAGATTGACACAAAATTCTATTAGAGGTGAACCAATGAATCTTGGGACACCTCCTAATCTCGTTCATAACCACTTTGAGATTTATATTTCTTGAACTGACATTAAATGAATGTCTGCTGGTACAGGATCATTATCTCATTACTTTAACCTAAAGAAGCCCATAAACTATTGTTCTTCAGCCTGCAAACAGGTCACATACAGGACACATCATTTTAGTTATTTTGATACACAATACCAGGTTGCACCTATATCAATATCAATTGTTTTATGCATACAGAGTATATGAAATATAATTTCTGGTGATTACTTCTTATTCTAACTGCTACACTTCTCACTGAAGATAGGCATGGGAGAGATAGTGGTTATCTATCACATTATCTCCTGCGCCCCTGCTACCATGTTGTTGCTTTGTCAGGAGAGAACATCAGCATTCCAATGTTCTGCACCCTTGAGTTGCTGTAGTGGAAAATTGCACTGTTGCAATGCAAAATAAGGTTCCACCTTAAAAGTATCCAATTTTCACCAGACTCTATTCAGCCAGCTGAGGGGGTTCTGCCTGCCAGGGTCTGTACAATATGTGTACAGTATTTTCCCTTGCCCTGCTTCCAGGGAAAAAATGGGTTTTGTGTGGGGAACACTTTCTTTCTTACACTCTGTTTTCACGGTCTCTACTTCTGATATTAGCTGAGTCACAGCTCGGGCCTTTGTCATCTAGAATTTCATTCAGGCCCTTTTCCAGCAGCTCCCAAGTACTTGGAAAGATTTCTCCCTGCTGGTCTAGTTGTTGTGATAGGAGTATGTCAGAGGTAGCTGGAGTTTTAACCTCCCCCTCAAGAACCATTTGAGTACAGGGGACATTTACCTACCTGCTGTACCTCTTTAGAACCAGACTCATTTGTTCCTATATTTGGACCAGCAATCTTCATACAGTCAGGTGTAGTTTCTAACACAGTACTCACCATATCAGACCACCCCAGCTTAATGGGCTCTGCTCTGGGGGACAGAGAGATGGAAGGAGCAGGCCCTTTTCTAGCAGTCTGGTCAACTACTCGTTGTCTCTCTGCAGACCCAACTTTTGGTACATCTGTGGCATCTCTACCTGTATAAATTATTTTAAACTTCAACATATTCCTTTCCTGGCTCAGCCTCAACGAAAGGTTGATGAACCCTCACCCTTACAGATTTTAAGGTAATGTCCTCATGTTGCTCTCTCTGAAAACTAGACCCTTCTGATGTGTCTGACTGACTTTTATCCTCAAGGGTAGGGTCATTCTGTTTCACCACTTGAAAGGTTTCACATTTCATCCCTTGGTCGGTGTGGCGAGGGGGCCTTTAGGTGTATTTATGATTGTGCTGATTGTGGTGGGAGGGGGTATGCTGCTGCTAGGTCACTGCCACCTCTCCTTGACACATCCCCAACCAGCCCTTCAGAGGTTAAAGGAGAGGAGTTTTTCTGTGCCGGATCCCAGTTAGCTATATACATGTGTCCTTATACATTGTTGCCATGATACATACGCATTGCGGCATGCAGCTCCTGAGATTTGTGAGTGTGTGTATATGCTCACACTTGCAATCCATTCATTTGAATGGGAGACTCACGGGTGCGAATAATTGCAGCGTCCGTCAGCATACTGTAGCATTACCATGCATATGCATTGCGGTGACAAATTCTGCAGGGCTGCAATATGACACATCTGTATTTCTACACCCTTGGTCACTCTTAACACCTGGCACATGTAAATTGGCATGAACACTTTTCATCACATCCACAGAAATGTCATCCTGATTAGAGATAAGAATACACATTTCTATCTGATTAGACCAGAGGTTACCATACTGTGTGCCATGGCTCCCTGGGGTGCCTCGGGACACTTGCAGGGGTGCCCTGGGTTGGTGGTCCAGGACCAATTCAAATTATTCATAGTCAATATAATAGAAAAAAAACCAGTGCTGGTGGCTGCCAGTCATAACATATGTGGTCAAACAGAAGCAAATCTTGTCCCTCACCACACAACTGACCCTAAAGATGACATATAAACGCAATCTACTTAATGTAATATTTCTTTCTAAATTTCTCAAGAAATTTTTGGCCTAGGGGTGCCGTGAAAAAAAATCTGATATTCTAGGGTGCCGTGATTCAAAAACGTTTGGAATCCACTGGATTAGACTCTAAACTGTGGATTTTCAATGGGCTATTTCTTCCATAACAGAAACCTTAACGTCATCATAAGTACATACTGTAGGAATCAGTATGACATACCTACAATAGAAATACAGACAGTCAAAATCCTGACACCAATTGACCGATGCTCAAAATCCAGACAAAGTCAAAATCCCAACATGGTCAAAATACCAACATTCAAAATGTCGACAGGTCAAAAAATCAACAAGAGTTTTTCATTGCTTTTTGTTGTGTATGTCGACATAGGTCAACATGGACACTGTATAAGTGTACTGCATCCCCTTGCATGGCTCGCTGCGCTTGACACACTATTATATTCCCCCTTCAGGTCCACAGGGATGGTAAAGTATGAACAAGTCGGTTTCAATGAAAAAAATCATTAAAAACACATGTCGACTTTTTGACATGTCGACAATTTAAATGTCGGCATTATGACCTTGTCGATATTTTAAATGTCAGTATTTTGACCATGTCGGGATTTTGACCTTGTTTGGATTTCGACCGTCTGTGAATGGTTGTCGGTATTTTGACTGTCGGGATTTTGATTGTAGGTAAATTGGCTGCATCCCAGTACATATATTTGCACACAGTTTTCCTTGAACCACTGGGGTTACCTGGGGAAAACATGGTTAGCAGGTCTGATTGCATCAGTAATGACTTCACCATCATGTACATATGTGGAATGCATCATCCCCAGATCAGTCCCAAGTTTCTTTTCCTGAGCCCCAATTCAAATACTCTCCCTCGCATATCTCTATCACAGTACAAGATGCAAAATGATCACAGAGCATTTCAGGCGCTTTATACAGTGTCACGTCATTGCAAGATTCAGCATTGACAACATTTGCAGGAACATATTGGGATATTAATTGTCCAAAGTCAGTCCTCACTAGCACACTTGTGGGGATACTGTCAGACCCTCCCTCCTCTCTCACAAGTTTAGTCTTTTTCCTGATTAGGTCCTTGTTATAATCAGCAACCTCCAGTAACAAATCTTGGGCATCTTGTGGCAGTACACTGCTAGCACCATCAACTTTCCCCAGCAGAATAAACTGGGCCTCTGGATGCCATATCTCAGTAGCATATTCCACATTGACTGTAGCTGGTGGTGGCATCCTTTTCTTGTGTGACACACCTATAAGCTAGGCGGTAGCTTCTCCAGCTGGTGAAAGAACCTTTTGCAGGCAGTGTCCTTTGGCATCCAGCCGGCGACAATGATCTTGCCAGAATGGGGTATCAAGCTTCTCCCGTTCATATGCCTCTTCTTGAGAAACTTCATAACTCTCCTTTAGACACTCCAGCTGTTCCACTAGACCCACCTTATACCTGGAAAAAGATCCTCCGTGCTATACTGGCTGGAAGCATTGCCCATGTCTTCCTGTACCTAGGGGAGCTTTGCTCTTACTGTGCAGGGACATCTTCCCAAAGTTGCCACTGAGGAGGATGAGGTAATTTCTTCTCAGATCAAGGTATACTCAGGAGAGGAGGGGCGAGTGACAGACCCAGGCCCCTCCAGCAAGCTCCTGCCCAGGTAATTAAACATAGAAACATAGAATTTGACGGCAGATAAGAACCACTTGGCCCATCTACTCTGCCTCTTTTTTATCCTTTAGGTAATGCCAACCTTTTTTGAAACTTAATTCTTTGTAAGGATATTCATATGCCTATCCCAAGCATGTTTAAATTGCTCTACCGTCTTAGCCTCTACCACCTCTGATGGGAGGCTATTCCACTTATCCACTAACCTTTCTATGAAGTAATTTTTCATTAAATTTCCCCTGAACCTCCCCCCCTCCAGTCTCAGTCTATGTCCTCGAGTTCTAATACTTCTCTTCCTTTGAAGAATGTTTCCCTCCTGAACTTTAAGACCCTTGGTATATTTGAAAGTTTCTACCATGTTCCCCCTTTCTCTTCTCTCCTCCAAACTATACATGTTAAGATCTCTTAGCCTTTCCGGGTAAGTTTTGTGATGTAGGCCATGCACGATTTTAGTTGCCCTTCTTTGTACACTCTCTAATGTATTTATGTTTTTCTGGAAATATGGTCTCCAGAACTGGACACAGGGGCCCTCATTCTGAGTTGTTCGCTCGTTAGTTTTTTCGCAACGGAGCAATTAGTCGCAAACTGCGCATGGGCAATATGCGCAATGTTCGCAGTGCGCCTGCGCCAAGTAAATTTGCTAAAAAGTTTGGTATTTTGCTCACGGCCTAACGAAGAAATTTCATCATTCTGGTGATCGGAGTGTGATTGACAGGAAGTGGGTGTTTCTGGGCGGAAACTGGCCGTTTTATGGGTGTGTGCGAAAAAACGCTTGCGTTTCTGGGAAAAACGCGGGAAAGTCTGAAGAAACGGGGGAGTGTCTGGGCTAACGCAGGGTGTGTTTGTGACGTCAAGCCAGGAATGAAACTGACTGAACTGATCGCAGTGGAGGAGTAAGTCTCGAGCTACTCAGAAACTGCTAAGAAATTTCTATTCGAAATTCTGCTAATCTTTTGTTCGCAATTCTGCTATGCTAAGATACACTCCTAGTAGGCGGCGGCTTAGCGTGTGCAATGCTGCTAAAAGCAGCTAGCGAGCGAACAACTCGGAATGAGGGCCAGTATTTCAGATGAGGCTGTACCAATGACCTTTACAGTGGCATTATTACATCTTTTTTTCCTGCTACTGATTCCTCTCCCTATGCAACCAAGCATCTGACTTGTCTTTCTCATTACTTTGTTCCATTGCTTTCCTGACTTTAAATCACTTGAACTAGTGACTCCTAAATCCCTTTCCTCCTCAGTAGTTTCCATTATAGTACCCATGATACTATATTTAGCCTTTGGGATTTTGAGACCCATGTGCATGATTTTGCATTTTTTTAGCATTAAACTGTAGTTGCCATGTTCTTGACCATTTTTTCAAACCTACCTAGGTCATCAATCATTTGTTTTACCCCTCCCGGTGTGTTTACCCAGTTGCATATCTTTGTATCATCTGCAAAAATGCATACTTTCCCTTCAATACCATTTGCAATGTCACCAACAAAGATATTAATGAGAACTGGTCCAAGTACAGATACCTGGGGTAATACACTGGTAACATTTCCCTCCATAGATTGCACTTCATTAACTACAACTGTCTGTTTCCTATCCTGCAACCAGGTTCTTATCCATTTAACTGTTTTATAATCCACCCCTATGCTTTCAAGTTTAATTAGCAATCTGTGATGTGGGAAAGTGTCAAATGCCTTACTAAAGTCTAGATATGCTACATCTACACCTCCCCCTTGATCTATTATTTTCATCACAGAGTTAAAAAAGACAATAAGATTTGTTTGGCATGATCTCCCACCAGTAAATCCATGCTGTTTTGGATCCTGTAAGAGTTGTTTGATTTAAGATATTCAACAACTCTTTCTTTTAATAGTTTTTCCATTACTTTCCCTACTACTGATGTAAGGCTTACTGGTCTGTAGTTACTTGCTTCTTCCTTGCTTCCACTTTTGTGCAGTGGAACTACATTTGCTCTTTTCCAGTCTTCTGGAATGGCACCTTCATTTAGTAACTGATTAAATAATTCTGTTAAAGGTGTCACCAGCACATCTTTTAGCTCTTTTACAATCCTTAGTTGTATCCCATCTGGCCCCATTGATTTTATCCACTTTTAGTTTTGAAAGTTCTGTTAGGACCTTCTCTTCTGTAAATGTAGTTTCATCTACCTTAGTTTTATGAATGTACTTGCAACTTAACTGTGGCCGGCTCCCTTCTCCTTCTGTAGTAAATACTGAGTAAAAATAATTATGTAGGTGATCTGCAATTGCCTTGTCTCCCTCCACCAAATGCTCACTCTCTGTCTTAAGTCTTATTATTCCTCCATTTGATTTTCTCCTGTCACTTATATACTTAAAAAAAGTTTTGCCCGAGACTTCCGGTTCCGGGACCCATGGAGTGAGACTCACAGCGCCTGAGCTCCGCCCCGCCGGCCACCGCAACTAATCTTTTAAAGGCTGCTACAGCCTCCACACCACCCAGAACACCTCTGGCAAGACCCGCGGTCACCATGGACCGCTACGTGACACCCGTAGCCGCGGCTCCACAGGCTCCCGCTGGCGCTGCCACGAGGCTGGAGATACGCAGCGTGGGCAGCAGCATGGCGCATGGCGCCAGCCCGGAAGTCACCTCTCCTGCTTCAAAGAAAGCCGCGGCGGAGGGGACTGCTCATGCAGGATCACAGGTATGCCGTGATCCTGAGGCCCCTGTAACATATGGGGACGTAGTGGCAGCAATAAAAGCCACCATGGCCCCCCTGCTTTCTCAGGCTGTCAGTGATATAACAACACAGCTGCAGCATTTGCAACAGAGAGTCTCACACACTGAATCTCAGCTGCCCGCATGACATAGAGGGGCTGCATCACTCAGTGAAATCTCTTACTACAGAGAACTATCAGATCTGGAATAAGCTAGATGATATTGAAAATCGCTCAAGTAGAGATAATATCAGATTAGTGGGACTGCCGGAATCACTTAAAGGCACAGCACTGGCTCACTTTGTCCGGGTTACCCTTCCTGCGATTTTAGGCATAGAACGGGACTGCAGTGATCTAGTAATTGAGAGAGGTCACCGTGTGGGTCCGGTGCCCACCCCTAACAGACCGTGTCCACGTGTAACTTTGTTTCGCTGTCTGAACTACCTTCATAAATTGGCATTCTGGTCCGCATCTCGCAAAATGAAGGATATCCAATGGGAGGGTAATAAGCTTTTCATATTCCAGGACTATTCGGTGGAATTGACCCGGGCCCGTAAAGCTTTTTCCCCCATTTGCACTCAACTCGTTTCAGAGGGTCGCAGGTTTGGCCTGCTCTAACCTGCACGCTTGCGCATTTATGAGGGTACCTCCTACAAGGATTTTCTGTCACCTGCTGATGCGGTGGCCTACCTCCGTAATATATCCAGAGAAGACAACGCAGACATTTCTGATATCCCCTCAGCGGCAACTTGATCTTATATCACTGGTTCTCCCCCTGTGGAATAATCATTCCTTCCACATGGACTGCCTTGGCTCGTTTCGTTATAGCAACAATTACTCTCTGACACTACTGTAGCTGCTCCGTAATTGTTCTGCCAGCTCTTGGATTCTGTTTTGATCAATTTTCTGATATGTTCTCATATACAAGCTTATTCTACAAATGCTCACCGGGTTTTCTTTTACACGGGCTGGGGTATACCCCACTATGCTGGACTTTAGTGGTTATGTTTCCTTATTCACTAAATTATACATAGGTTTTCTAATGCATACTGCTCACTGCATCTCGCCTATAATATGTTGTTCTCTAGAGCATACTGTTATATTGTTTATTTGTTAGGAGTTTCTGGGTGGGCTTGTTTGTTTATTTACATTGCGGTGGGGAGGGGCTCCTCCTTTACTGTTGGTATACGCCACTTAATGCCAGGGTGCGGGACCGCTACCACTGGTATTCGCCCATGCTCGTTGACCGGAGGTCGCTGGTCACAGAAGTATTGGCTATTTTCTAAAGTATTACTTTTTCAATTGTATGACCTGTTATTTGCTATTGCTTTCTATTTCTTCTTTTCTCCTCTTGTTTTATCTCTTCCCTCCCCACTCTTTCCCACCCCCCTCCTCCGGGATGTGATTATGTTCATGCCTCTTATGAGGATAGTATAGAATGCATCTGTTTTGCCTTTTCCTCTGAACTATGCCTGATTTGACGGTGGGATCTTGGAATGTTGGGGGTTTTAATTCCACAGCAAAGAGACGGAAAATACTCCTCTATCTTGGTAAACAGCGGGTAGACCTGGCATTCCTCCAGGAAACACACCTGACTCCAGAGGAAACGGCAAAATTAAATGCTCTGAACTGGCGGGTTTTGGATTTCAGCTCTTTCAATTCTAAGGCCAGAGGTGTTGTTATATTGGTGAAACGTTCTATCCCCACTGAAGTCCTATCCACTGTT
This sequence comes from Pseudophryne corroboree, assembly GCF_028390025.1. Taxonomy (NCBI): domain Eukaryota; kingdom Metazoa; phylum Chordata; class Amphibia; order Anura; family Myobatrachidae; genus Pseudophryne; species Pseudophryne corroboree. Next base: position 30,977,256 of record NC_086445.1, on the reverse strand, counting down.
ATTGATCCTGATGGTCGTTATGTGATAATATCTGCTAAGATTAATGGTAGAATTTATTCACTGTGTAACGTATATGCACCCAATATTTACTCCAAGAAATGTTTTCAGTCCTTACTTGCCAAACTGACTCCCCTCCTCACAGACCCCTTAATACTCTGCGGAGATTTGAACCTTATCTCCTCCTCCTATTTAGACCGATCTCATATACCAACAAGACCTCTTTCACTGCCCAAATTTGGGGTCCCTCTATTAGCTGACATACTGCAGGCGGTAGATATCTGGAGAGCCTTACATCCCACAGAGAAGGAATACACTTGCCTCTCTGGGGCCCATCACACACTATCTAGGATAGACTATATTTTATTATCCCATTCTCTATTACCGAATGTGTCAGACTCTCGAATTGAGGCAATTTCCCTATCAGATCATGCTCTAGTCACTGCAACACTAGTGATGAGCGGGTTCGGTTCCTCGGAATCCGAACCCCCCTGAACTTCAGCCTTTTTACACGGATCCGAGGCAGACTCGGATCTTCCCGCCTTGCTCGGCTAACCCGAGCGCGCCCGAACGTCATCATCCCGCTGTCGGATTCTCGCGAGGCTCGTATTCTATTGCGAGACTCGGATTCTATATAAGGAGCCGCGCGTCGCCGCCATTTTCACACGTGCATTGAGATTCATAGGGAGAGGACGTGGCTGGCGTCCTCTCCATTTAGATTAGAAGAGAGAGAGTGAGAGTGAGACACTTGATTTACTGGAGCTTAGGAGTACTCAGAGAGTGCAGAGTTTACTAGTGACTGACCAGTGACCACCAGTGCAGTTTTTTTATATTATTATTTAATATAATCCGTTCTCTGCCTGAAAAAAACGATACACAGTGACACAGTAACAGTATACCATATCTGTGCTCAGCCTCAGTGTGCTGCATCATCTATGTATATCTGACTGTGCTGAGTGCTCAGTGCTCACACAGCTTAATTGTGGGGGAGACTGGGGAGCAGTTATAGCAGGAGTACATATTATTTAACAGTGCACACTTTTGCTGCCAGAGTGCCACTGCCAGTGTGACTGACCAGTGACCACTGTCTGACCACCAGTATATTGTGATTGTCTGCCTGAAAAAGTTAAACACTCGTCGTGTGGTGTTTTTATTCTATAAACGCATTCTGCTGACAGTGTCCAGCAGGTCCGTCATTAATTATATAATATATACCTGTCCGGCTGCAGTAGTGATATATATATATTTTTTATATCATTATCATCCAGTCTATATTAGCAGCAGACACAGTACGGTAGTCCACGGCTGTAGCTACCTCTGTGTCGGCAGTCGCTCGTCATCCATAAGTATACTAGTATCCATCCATCTCCATTGTTTACCTGAGGTGCCTTTTAGTTGTGCCTATTAAAATATGGAGAACAAAAATGTTGAGGTTCCAAAAATAGGGAAAGATCAAGATCCACTTCCACCTCGTGCTGAAGCTGCTGCCACTAGTCATGGCCGAGACGATGAAATGCCAGCAACGTCGTCTGCCAAGGCCGATGCCCAATGTCATAGTACAGAGCATGTAAAATCCAAAACACCAAATATCAGTAAAAAAAGGACTCAAAAATCTAAAATAAAATTGTCAGAGGAGAAGCATAAACTTGCCAATATGCCATTTACCACACGGAGTGGCAAGGAACGGCTGAGGCCCTGGCCTATGTTCATGGCTAGTGGTTCAGCTTCACATGAGGATGGAAGCACTCAGCCTCTCGCTAGAAAAATGAAAAGACTCAAGCTGGCAAAAGCACAGCAAAGAACTGTGCGTTCTTCAAAATCACAAATCCACAAGGAGAGTCCAATTGTGTCGTTTGCGATGCCTGACCTTCCCAACACTGGACGTGAAGAGCATGCGCCTTCCACCATTTGCACGCCCCCTGCAAGTGCTGGAAGGAGCACCCACAGTCCAGTTCCTGATAGTCAGATTGAAGATGTCAGTGTTGAAGTACACCAGGATGAGGAGGATATGGGTGTTGCTGGCGCTGGGGAGGAAATTGACCAGGAGGATTCTGATGGTGAGGTGGTTTGTTTAAGTCAGGCACCCGGGGAGACACCTGTTGTCCGTGGGAGGAATAGGGCCATTGACATGCCTGGTGAAAATACCAAAAAAATCAGCTCTTCGGTGTGGAAGTATTTAAACAGAAATGCGGACAACATTTGTCAAGCCGTGTGTTGCCTTTGTCAAGCTGTAATAAGTAGGGGTAAGGACGTTAACCACCTCGGAACATCCTCCCTTATACGTCACCTGCAGCGCATTCATCATAAGTCAGTGACAAGTTCAAAAACTTTGGGCGACAGCGGAAGCAGTCCACTGACCAGTAAATCCCTTCCTCTTGTAACCAAGCTCACGCAAACCACCCCACCAACTCCCTCAGCGTCAATTTCCTCCTTCCCCAGGAATGCCAATAGTCCTGCAGACCATGTCACTGCCACTGGCAATTCTGACGAGTCCTCTCCTGCCTGGGATTCCTCCGATGCATCCTTGCGTGTAACGCCTACTGCTGCTGGCGCTGCTGTTGTTGCTGCTGGGAGTCGATGGTCATCCCAGAGGGGAAGTCGTACTCGTAAGACCACTTTTACTACTTCCACCAAGCAATTGACTGTCCAACAGTCCTTTGCGAGGAAGATGAAATATCACAGCAGTCATCCTGCTGCAAAGCGGATAACTGAGGCCTTGGCATCCTGGGCGGTGAGAAACGTGGTTCCGGTATCCATCATTACTGCAGAGGCAACTAGAGACTTATTGGAGGTACTGTGTCCCCGGTACCAAATACCATCTAGGTTCCATTTCTCTTGGCAGGCGATACCGAAAATGTACACAGACCTCAGAAAAAGACTCACCAGTGTCCTAAAAAATGCAGTTGTACCCAATGTCCACTTAACCACGGACATGTGGACAAGTGGAGCAGGGCAGGCTCAGGACTATATGACTGTGACAGCCCACTGGGTAGATGTATGGACTCCCGCCGCAAGAACAGCAGCGGCGGCACCAGTAGCAGCATCTCGCAAACGCCAACTCTTTCCTAGGCAGGCTACGCTTTGTATCACCGCTTTCCAGAATACGCACACAGCTAAAAACCTCTTACGGCAACTGAGGAAGATCATCGCAGAATGGCTTACCCCAATTGGACTCTCCTGTGGATTTGTGGCATCGGACAACGCCAGCAATATTGTGTGTGCATTAAATATGGGCAAATTCCAGCACGTCCCATGTTTTGCACATACCTTGAATTTGGTGGTGCAGAATTATTTAAAAAACGAGAGGGGCGTGCAAGAGATGCTGTCGGTGGCCAGAAGAATTGCGGGACACTTTCAGCGTACAGGCACCACGTACAGAAGACTGGAGCACCACCAAAAACGCCTGAACCTGCCCTGCCATCATCTGAAGCAAGAAGTGGTAACGAGGTGGAATTCAACCCTCTATATGCTTCAGAGGTTGGAGGAGCAGCAAAAGGCCATTCAAGCCTATACAACTGAGCACGATATAGGAGGTGGAATGCACCTGTCTCAAGCGCAGTGGAGAATGATTTCAACGTTGTGCAAGGTTCTGCAACCTTTTGAACTTGCCACACGTGAAGTCAGTTCAGACACTTCCAGCCTGAGTCAGGTCATTCCCCTCATCAGGCTTTTGCAGAAGAAGCTGGAGACATTGAAGGAGGAGCTAACACAGAGCGATTCCGCTAGGCATGTGGGACTTGTGGATGGAGCCCTTAATTCGCTTAACAAGGATTCACGGGTGGTCAATCTGTTGAAATCAGAGCACTACATTTTGGCCACCGTGCTCGATCCTAGATTTAAAACCTACCTTGGATCTCTCTTTCCGGCAGACACAAGTCTGCTGGGGTTCAAAGAACTGCTGGTGACAAAATTGTCAAGTCAAGCGGAACGCGACCTGTCAACATCTCCTCCTTCACATTCTCCTGCAACTGTGGGTGCGAGGAAAAGGCTCAGAATTCCGAGCCCACCCGCTGGCGGTGATGCAGGGCAGTCTGGAGCGACTGCTGATGCTGACATCTGGTCCGGACTGAAGGACCTGACAACGATTACGGACATGTCGTCTACTGTCACTGCATATGATTCTCTCCCCATTGAAAGAATGGTGGAGGATTATATGAGTGACCGCATCCAAGTAGGCACGTCAGACAGTCCGTACTTATACTGGCAGGAAAAAGAGGCAATTTGGAGGCCCTTGCACAAACTGGCTTTATTCTACCTAAGTTGCTCTCCCACAAGTGTGTACTCCGAAAGAGTGTTTAGTGCCGCCGCTCACCTTGTCAGCAATCGGCGTACGAGGTTAAATCCAGAAAATGTGGAGAAGATGATGTTCATTAAAATGAATTATAATCAATTCCTCCGTGGAGACATTGACCAGCAGCAATTGCCTCCACAAAGTACACAGGGAGCTGAGATGGTGGATTCCAGTGGGGACGAATTGATAATCTGTGAGGAGGGGGATGTACACGGTGATATATCGGAGGATGATGATGAGGTGGACATCTTGCCTCTGTAGAGCCAGTTTGTGCAAGGAGAGATTAATTGCTTCTTTTTTGGTGGGGGTCCAAACCAACCCGTCATTTCAGTCACAGTCGTGTGGCAGACCCTGTCACTGAAATGATGGGTTGGTTAAAGTGTGCATGTCCTGTTTATACAACATAAGGGTGGGTGGGAGGGCCCAAGGACAATTCCATCTTGCACCTCTTTTTTCTTTCATTTTTCTTTGCGTCATGTGCTGTTTGGGGGGTGTTTTTTGGAAGGGCCATCCTGCGTGACACTGCAGTGCCACTCCTAGATGGGCCAGGTGTTTGTGTCGGCCACTAGGGTCGCTTAGCTTACTCACACAGCTACCTCATTGTGCCTCTTTTTTTTCTTTGCGTCATGTGCTGTTTGGGGAGTGTTTTTTGGAAGGGCCATCCTGCGTGACACTGCAGTGCCACTCCTAGATGGGCCAGGTGTTTGTGTCGGCCACTAGGGTCGCTTAGCTTACTGACACAGCTACCTCATTGCGCCTCTTTTTTTTCTTCTTTGCGTCATGTGCTGCTGTTTGGGGAGTGTTTTTTGGAAGGGCCATCCTGCGTGACACTGCAGTGACACTCCTAGATGGGCCAGATGTTTGTGTCGGCCACTAGGGTCGCTTAGCTTACTCACACAGCTACCTCATTGCGCCTCTTTTTTTCTTTGCGTCATGTGCTGTTTGGGGAGTGTTTTTTGGAAGGGCCATCCTGCGTGACACTGCAGTGCCACTCCTAGATGGGCCAGGTGTTTGTGTCGGCCACTTGGGTCGCTTAGCTTAGCCATCCAGCGACCGTGGTGCAAATTTTAGGACTAAAAATAATATTGTGAGGTGTGAGGTGTTCAGAATAGACTGAAAATGAGTGGAAATTATGGTTATTGAGGTTAATAATACTTTGGGATCAAAATGAACCCCAAATTCTATGATTTAAGCTGTTTTTTAGGGTTTTTTGAAAAAAACACCCGAATCCAAAACACACTCGAATCCGACAAAAAAATTCGGTGAGGTTTTGTCAAAACGCGTTCGAACCCAAAACACGGCCGCGGAACCGAACCCAAAACCAAAACACAAAACCCGAAAAATTTCCGGTGCTCATCACTATGCAACACTTCATTTTCCTGATATTTCCTCCTCTCCTAAACTGTGGAGATTCCCCTCATACCTTGCGAATTCCCTGAAATTTCAACAAAGATTGGAATCTTCTTGGGAATCCTTTAAAACTAACAATGCATCCCATTTAGATGATAATCCAATTTTGTTTTGGATGACCGCGAAAACGGTACTCCGGGGAGACATCATATCCTATGTCTCAGCCACCAATAAGAAATACGCCTCTCAATATTTAGAGTTTCAGAGACCCCTGTCAGCAGCCTATCAGCAATACAAATCTCTTCCAACTCCTCATAATCGTCTTATATATATTGAAGCCAAAACACACTTTGAGGAATTCCTGTCTTCCATGGGTATTAGATACTCTTTTTCGGTGAACTATCGGTTTTACAAATTTGGCAATAAAACTGGCAAATTGTTAACAACACTTCTCACTGGCTCCCGCCCTCCCATGGTAACTCATCCCTTGCGTACCCCCGCTGGCACTTTAACTACTAATAATCAAGAGATCTCAGATGTTATGATATCCTTTTACAAGGACTTATATTCCTCTTCCTCAGGCTCCTCCCCCTCCACTCCTCCCACCCCTTCACCATGGCCCAATGAATTTTGGGATAAACTTTCTGTTCCCCAGCTTCATTATTCCATGGTTCAATCATTGCTCATTCCTATCTCGTTAGAGGAAGTTCGGAGTGTCATTGGGCAATTTGGCAGGGACAAGGCACCGGGCCCTGATGGCTTTAGTGCTGATTTTTATAAAATTCTTCTACCCCGAATAGGAGACACCCTGGTGTCTGTCCTTAACGTGATTTTGTCTTCTGACACTCTTCCCAGGCATTTCAACACTGCCATCCTCAAAGTCCTCCCCAAACCTGGTAGAGACCTATCCCAACCGAGATCATATCGTCCAATTTCGCTGTTAAATCTTGATTACAAGCTACTCACTAAAATCTTAGCAAACCGGATTAAATTATTACTCCCCCATATCATACATAAGGATCAAACTGGGTTCATCTGGGGCAGACACTCAGAGATTAACGTACGGAGAGTACTATCTGCCATTTCTGCTTCTTCTTCTTCTTCTTCTTCAACCGCCCTTTCCTCTCTTCCAGTCATTCTCTCTCTTGACGCTGAAAAAGCGTTTGATATGGTGGACTGCGACCATCTTTTTTCCACTCTCCTACACTTTGGTTTTCCTGCTGATTTTGTAAATCTTTTAAAACTTCTTTACACAGTTCCACAACTCAGATATCCTGTAATGGAGTTCTCTCTTCTTCCTTTGAGATTCAGCGTGGTACCAGACAGGGCTGCCCTTTATCACCCTTGCTATTTGCAATAGCACTGGAGCCTCTGGCGATAGCCTTACGCCAATCGAATGTAATTAAGGGAATTAAAATTGGAAATGTTGACCTCCGCCTTGCTCTCTTTGCCGATGATATGCTGTTATTTGTTTCAGATCCGTCGACCTCTATCCCAGAGATCCTTGGATTGATACAGGCATTCGGAATTAGGGCAGGGTATAGGATCAATGTGGCCAAGTCGGAACTTTTACCCTTAGGTCCCTCTTGCCGCACCATTTCCACACTTCTCCCATCTCTTTCATTTAAAATTGCCCACACAAAGATTACTTACCTAGGGACTCAAATCCCAGCGAACTTCTCCAGACTATATGAGGAAAACTATACTCCTGCCCTGGCACGTATCAACTCACTATTAGACAGTTGGAAATTGTTACCCTTGTCCCTGTTAGGAAGAATAGCTGTAATACAGAGTATAGTCTTTCCAAAACTATTTTATCTTATGCAGATGCTTCCAGTCCGCCTCACTACACATGACATTCTCTATTTACGGATGGTTATGTAAAAATTCTTATGGAAGGGCAAAAAAGCGTTCATTGCTTTAGATAAATTGATGGCCCCTAAGTCAGCAGGTGGATTTGGTGTTCCTGATTACGCATCCTACTCAATGGCGTCTCTGTTCCGATGTGCTGCTGACTGGCTGTTTGACAGGGAACTCTTTACAGACTCTGCTTTAGATGAGGCTCTATTTACTCATTACTCCCCGGGGGCATTGCTCCTGTCCAAGCCCTCACTGATCCCGAACCACATCCTCAACAACCCTCTTTTTCACGATTTTTATTACAACTGGTGCACTTACACAAGAAATTTAAATGTAACCCCGAGATGTTCATATGCACTCCGCTATGGGGCAATCCCGCCTTTCCCCCATCTCTCATTAACTCCAATTACCGGCTTTGGAAAGAGAAAGGACTCTCTAACTCTTCCAAAGTGTTTGACCCAGGAGGCTCTATATATTAATTTTCATCACTCCAGGAGAAATTTGACCTACCTCATTCTCATTTTTTTATGTACCTCCAGACCCGACACTACCTAGGCTCAATCACCCACATGATCACTATTCCACATGACGCCACACCTTCTTCTCACCCATTGCTGCTCTCGCTTAATATACATAGAGCGGGCCCAACACGCATTAGACAAATTTATTCCATTCTGACATCCAGTGCAACAGAGTGTAGATGGGATAGACTACTTACCCAATGGCGTAAGGATATACCTAGCCTGACTAGTCATCACCAACTCAGTGATCATTATGTTTCTACCCTAAAAGCTCTGACTTTGCCTTACTTACAGGAGGTCCACCTCCGTACCCTACAGAGAGCCTATATCTCCCCAAGCCAACATGCTAGGTTCCACCCCACAGAATCTGGGGAATTCCCCAAATGTCATGTACGTACGGCTTCCTTCTACCATATGTTTTGGGAGTGTGGTCTGATCTGGCGTTTTTGGCACAAACTACTGGCCTACATTAATAAGCTCTTAAATATACGTGCAACAGCAACTCCCCTATCTTATCTGTGTGCACATTTTTCTGACTGGAATCTAGGACCTGAGAAGCGGCGAATTATACCGTTTCTCACTATTTTGGTAACGGCCTCAAAGAAAATGATCCTTTCCCACTGGTTATCGTCCTCTTCCCCTACACTGGTGGAAGTTCATGGTAAACTTTTACAGATACTATATTACAACAGGAAATCGGCTCAAGTCAATATAGAATTGGGTGTTAAATCTTTTTACAAAAAGTGGGGCGTCTATATAGATTCAAGGGATCAGTCCACACAGGCCCAGATATTTAAGGTCTTTGAACACACCGAATGGTTCCTCCATAGGAGGATATTGGAAGAGCCCATGTCATGACCATCTCTATCGTTATATTGTGATAAGCCCTAGGGTCGAGATCCCCTACACCCCAACTTACAATTGATGTATTAATTGCTATCCTACCTCACTTTCAATGATAGGAACATCCTTGCCCTCCTTCCCTATTTACCCTTGTGTATGTCTCTGCCCTCCTCCCCTTTCTCTTTCTAAACTCTCCTTTCTCTTATTCTCTTATCAAAATTGGTCTTCTGTGATGTTTCTAATGTTTAGTTTCAAGGAGTGCCTTCTTGTGGGTTTCTATGCCTCAATTATTGTGAACCTGAGCTGTGGATATATGTGCCTTATTCTACCTCCATATTCCTGTAACTTCGTGTGTTATTCTTTTTGATGTCATCCTATGATTTTATTGCTAATTCTTGGAGTACAGGATTTATTGATTTTTATACCATTGATGACTACAGGATCCTAGTATATGGTGTAGTTACTGGTGCATATCCCATATTCTGACGAGGTTGAATGTACACTTCATGATATAGATTGGTGTACCCACCTCTGTGATCTACTTGTTTAATTCATCAAATATGGGCGATTTGTCCATGTTTTGCCTTCTAATCTATGGAAACCAAAATAAACCGATTTATAAAAAGAAAAAAAAAAAGGTTTTGCCCCCTTTATCTACTGACTGGGCCATTTTCTCCTCAGCTTCTGCCTTTGCACGTCTGATCACTTTCTTAGCATCCTTCCGTCTGTCAAGAGAAACCTCTTTGTCATTATTATTTTGAGTCTGTTTCCTCAAGCAGTCCACCTGCTGAACTCCTGAGAAACCGCCAGGTTGACTGTCCAGTCACTCTACTCCGATCTTCTGATTGTAACGAATACTGTGTACTTTTACTTAAGCTGTATACTGCATATGTTCCCCCTCCCCATCCACCCCCCTCTTGTCTACATGTTCCCCCCTGGCTGCTGCACTGTAAACCAAAATCAAATTCATAGTAAACGCTCATATACCTGGCCATTAAAGCTGATTCTGATTTCCTAAAAGCCATCTTTTTTGCATTCACACTAGTTGATACTTCTTTTGTGAACTACATTGGCTTCCTTTTCCTGGTACTTTTCCTAACCCTTTTGATACAAAGGTCTGTTGCCCTTAATATTGCACTTTTTAGTTTTTCCCACCTCTCCTGCACCCCTTCCAAGTTCCTCCAGTCTGCCAAAGAATCACTAAACATCTCCCCATTTTTGCAAACTCAGCATTTCTAAAATCCAACACATTTGTTTTTGTGTGACAGGAGTTGGATCCTGTCTTTATACTAAACCATACTGCTTGATGATCACTGGATCCCAGGTGCTCACCCACATATATGGTTGATATCCTGTCACCATTTTTAAGAATTAAATCTAATATTGGTGGTCATTCCGAGTTGATGGCTAGCTGCATTCATTTGCTGTGCAGCGATGAGGCAAAAAATTGGCACTTCTGCGCATGCGGCGCAATGCGCACGTGCGGCATACAATCACAATGAATTATGTCGTTTCACACAGGGTCTAGCAAAGCTTTTCAGTCGCACTGGTTGCCGCAGAGTGATTGACATGAAGTGGGCGTTTCTGGGTGTCAACTGACCGTTTTCAGGGAGTGTTCAGATAAATGCAGGCGTGCCAGGAAAAACGCAGGCGAGGCTGGGCAAACGCAGGGTGTGTTCATGACGTCAAAACAGGAACTGAACAGTCTGAAGTGATTGCAAGCGCTGAGTAGGTTTTGAGCTACTCTAAAACTGCACTAAAAAACTTTGTAGCCGCTCTGCGATCCATTCGTTCGCACTTCTGCTAAGCTAAAATACACTCTCTGTGGGAGGCGGCATAGCGTTTGCATGGCTGCTAAAAACAATTAGCGAGCGATCAACTTGCACCTTGACTCTGTAATTTCCACAATATCTAGGTTATCCCTTGTCATTATCGCGATTAGCTCTGGAATTTTGTCTCCTAAGCTCCTAGCATTTGCACACATAGCTTTAAGAATTTTGTCTGTGCATCTGTTATTAGTAGCCATGTCCAGACAGTACAAAATAAATGACAAGTTTAAAGTTGAAATTACCTGTTTGGTGATGTTGCTCAGTGTTTGGTATTTGTTTTTTTACTAATCAAGAATCACACTCTGTCCTTTACACTACAACTACACCTCACTAAATGTACAGATATAGTACACCTGACCACAAATGGCCAAACGTTTAAAGGAGGTAAACATCAGATAGCATGCAATAATTTCACTGAGCAACTTCCCCACACATGCAATGCCTATTACAAGCAAAAAACATACGAGTTTGCATAAGAGAGAACTGTAATGAGCTGATTGGGGATGTCTTTCATAGTTTAAAAATATAGATAACATTGGTACAGGTGAGAATTCAGATGTTTTTGGTAAGCTGTTCGTTTACAAACACTTAGTATTATGAATAATTTACGTATGTGAAGGCACAGCACAGCTGACCCTAGATTGTATCTAAAGGAATTCTTGGCAAGAATTAATATCCACTTCTTCCCTCTCGGAGCCAGTGTGTACATGTCAACTGAAATCTCCAGATCACAAGTAGGCAGTTTAATACAAATGTATTATATGATTGTTCACCAGAAGGCAGGAGTTTGGGAGTAGGTTTATTTATTGTTTCTTTTTTCAACAGAGAACAAACAGTGATTGAGACTTCAACAAATGGTTAACTCCGCCGATTCCAACAGCAACATTACTGTATACATCAATACGGATATTGATTTTACAAGCATATGTTACTTAGTAGTGATGTGTCACGATCCGGGTATCTGGACGCCATTACTTACCCTTCAGATGCCTCCTAAGGCTGGCTCAGCGTTCCAGGACCGGATTCCATCTGTTATACTGATGTCCACATTCCTGCCTCCTCTCCTGTCACTCTGAGACGCTGTCACCGCGGCGCTATGTTACATCCGGAATGGCGTCTCCCGCGGCCTCCGCCGCCGTCCCAGAGTTTCTGCATGCACTATGTCAGAGTGGCGATTACGTCAGCCGCGGCCTCCGCTGTGCCCGCGTGGTTCAAATGTGCACTCATCAGTCTGGCGTCTCCTGTTTACTGTGGCCGGCGCCACCATTACTGTTAAAGTTCCCACATGGATTACAAACCAATCTTCCCTCCAAGTGTCTGCATGGGCGCAGCCATGTTGGATTCTGTCATCTGCTCATTTCCACCAATCTGTTGTTTGCATTGTTAATCTGAATAATTGCCTAGCCAATCCCTTCCTTGCTGCAGGTATAAGTATTCTGTGCCTGAGCAAGGAAGGCGTCAGTGCTTTGGTTGTCAAACCTAGTTCCAGTTTGTCTCTCTCCTATGGTTGTTTTCCAGGTTCCAGTTCCTATCTCCAAACCTCCACTAAAGAGATCCGCTCCTGTCTTCCATCTGCGGTGTAGCCTGACTCTCCTATCCTTTTGGATTCATCTGCTTCCAGCTACAGATCCACCTGCTTACAGCATTCAGCTTCCAGCAGAGGTCAACTCTTCTTAAAGTGCCGGTACCCTTTTCTGCAGATTACCACTCACCACCAGTATTATTATTTCACCGCTCTCAAGCTCCATATCATTTCATATTTCATCGCTCTCAAGAAACATTTATTATTTAACTGGTTCCAGCCAGTATCCACTCCGTGCCAACCCCAGTCTGGTTTCAGCCAGTACCCACAGCAGCTGTTTTATCCACAGCAACCCAGCTCTTCCTGGAACACCAGCTGGTACGATCCTGGGCTATCTCCATTGCTACAGTCGGGCCTGGTAAGGACTTTCCAACTAGAAGATTATAAGAACTATCTCATACTACCAGAGCCCTGTGGCCCTTGCCATCCTGTAGTACCCAGGAACTGTATTATTTCCCTGCTGAGTTTATGTTTTCTTTTATTTGCTGCTGTGTTACGGAGTATGTCATAATAAACATCATTGACTTTTACCCTGGTTGTCGTGGTCACGCCTTCGGGCAATTCTTCTACATGTAACTTACATGTCTAGGGGTCTGATACAACCTCCCAGGTTCCGTTACATCTCAGCCCCTACAACTGAGGCTGCCTCCCGTCAGCTCAGGCCCTCAGTTGTGACATGATGTTCTTCATGTTCTGCATCTTCTTGTACTTCATGGCCATTATACTGTATGCCTTCTTCACCGTTCCTCATGTCCGGGAGAACCCTCGCTATATACTGTTTATCCACATGCTTGTCAATGATCTTGTATATCTAGCTGTTTCATTTTTTCTCTTCCTGTCTCTTTTGTGCGCGGTATACATGCCTGTGCTGGTTTGCTACACAATCATCACCTTCTCCACGTGCACATTTAGTATTACTCCGTACAATGTGGCGGTCATGTCTTTAGAACGTTATGTAGCCATTTGCCATCCATTAAGACATGTGGAATTGTGCACTGCGCAGAGATCTAGTATTGCTATCGCCATCATGTGGACAGTGGTGCTCATTCCACAGCTCCCCGATTTTATTGCATTTTGTTTTACTGTGGAGAAACGCGTCTTTTCAATCAGTGTCCTCTGCAACTGGCCACTGCTAATAGTGAATGAGGTACAAGTGGTCTTAAGAACAGTAACCATAGTAATTAGCTTTACCGTGGTTGTACTGATAATCGGGTACACGTACATCAAAGTTATGCTGGTGGCTCGGAGGATTGCTTCTGGGAAATCTGCTTCTAAGGCTGGAAAAACTGTCCTGCTCCACGCGTTTCAGCTCATGTTGTGCATGTTGTCTTTATTGAATTCATATACTGACAAATATTTGTCACCATATTTTTACTATATGCCATTAATCAACTATTTCCTGCTTACGTGTATTCCCAGATTTATAAGTCCATTAATTTATGGAAGTAGGGATGAAGTTCTAGGTAAACGTATGAGACATGCACGCACATCATAAAGGTCCCTATCTGGAAAATTATAAAGAATACTTTTGAGGAGACATGTTATATAGCTGTATAATATATATACGAAATAACATTGATAAAATAATGTGGACCTCAAAGTTTTTCTTCATTTTCATTCTTCATTCTATCCCACCACTTCCATATTCTCTGCAGTAGGTCAGAGGTCATAAGATTCACTTACCGTACCTCAATCCAGCTGTGGATCTAAGTTTGGAATCCTATTTAGAAGACATTTCATTGTTCTCAAATGGAGTCAGGGAAAAGCTATGGCTCCCCTGCCCAAGTATATTGTGTATTATTGACCCAGTCTTAAGTCACTCTGTGTGGTAACAGACATGCCTATGGGTTGGGATTTTCCTACGTACAGTAGGTGCACCGACACCTGTGCATAATACCACAACAGTGAGGATTAGGAAAGTCTGTTCTACCTTTTCTCTGCTATAGGAGCTATGAGCCTCATTCATGTTTGTACACAAAAGCAATTGCGATTTTGTCGGCTACGGAACTGCTGATATTATAAAGTGAAGCTGCCGTCCAGGAATGATGCCCACCGGAGCCATCACAACGTCAACACCAATTGTGCACACATTCTTAGCCTGTACGTAAGAACGAGGAACATCGAGCTTAAGGGTTGGTCTATGGTAACGCAGACTGGACACAGCAGTAGCAATGCAGGAGCCATGTATTTGTACATAGGAGCTTGCAGCTGAAGGCAGGTACATGCCCCAAAACAGCCATGACACACCTGCGTTTTACCAACCACTCCCCAAAAACTCCCAGTTGACACCTCCAAATGGTCAGTTCCTGTCAATCACTATTAGATATAATCTTCAGTGTGAGACGATCACAGTTGCATCTTCATGCATTGCGATCGCGGCACATGCGAAGTCAGCCGATAATCACTCCATTGCGTGATAACCGGCCAATGCGTACAAACATGAATTAGGCTCTATGTGATGTGAGACTTGATTGATCATATACACTGGAGAGATACAGCGTTGTTATATTAAAACACAAGAGATTATTAAAAAAAGAAGCAATTAATGAGAATTTAATGGTCATAATTTCAAAGCCATTTAGGACTTTTGCACTTACTTGGAAAGCGTTTATTTTGTAGTATAAGATTATGTAAATGACAATCGGGGGGGGGGGGGGGGGGGGCGTGGGAGGGGAGAGGTCGCATTTACTGACGACTGCGGAGAATTTTCCCCCCTGCTAAGTATTTGAATTTACAATGTCTTAAGTGATGGTGGAAATCAGGTATCCTTCTCATGGGATATCTAATGTACTGTCACGGCACAGTTCATATGAAAAAGGAATTTCTGCCGATATAATAAACATATTTAATTGGTATTGATGTTCCTGTCTTTCTTAATGAAATCAAATTATGAAAGGCAATTAGTACACGGTAAACTAGTTCTTCTCTGTAGAAGTAGCTGGAAATAATAATAACATTTCATCTTCTCTCAATAATAATAATAATAATAAATATATTTTTTTTAGCTTCTCTCTTCTCATAATAATTCCTTCCACCAATAGCAGAAGAAGGAATTAGTCACCAATATAGCTATTTTTCATTGATGAATGTGTTCCTTCACCCCAGGACTGTGTGCAATGCTGAGGACAAGTAGGACTTGTGCACATCTGAAGGTCATACTCACTAATACTTAGCAGTTAAAGGGTTACAATCTGACCTCATACTACTTATAGAACTGGCCTTTAATTAATTACAAAAAATAATTTATAGAATTCTGCTGATTTTTTTTAGCCAGGATACACAAAGACAGTATAGAAATGTAGAGACTGTCTTTATTACAGTATCGACAGCGGCATCCCGTTAGCCAGAATCCCGGATGTGAGGCAGCGAGTCCCCTCGTGGTTTCACTGCGCTCGCCACGCTTTAGATCCAGTGGCGAGGTTTGCATGCCACAGCCTGGGTGTTGGCATGGACACACCAACCAAGTGGGAACACGGGCTGTGGTCGGTATTCCGGCCCCCAGCATTTCACCGGCTGTCAGGATTACGGCGTCGGTATCCTGAATGCCAGTATTCCAACAGCCAGTATATTAACTGCATGAAGGGCCAACCGAGGAAATGCAGTGGTATCGGCCCAAGCTTAAGGGTGTGGCCAGGTACCAGTGGGGGGTATGGCCATCCTCCAAAGAGGCCTGCCTAACCATTACTGAGTGAGTGAGTAAATATATATACAGTGTGTGTATATATATATATATATATATATATTAATTAGTAAATACTGCTAGTGCTTGCAAGATAATGTCCCAGATTAATATCAGCAATGCACTGTAGAAAGTAGACTATAGGAGGGAATTCCAAGTTGATCGCAGCAGGAATTTTTTTAGCAGTTGGGCAAAACCATGTGCACTGCAGGGGAGGCAGATATAACATGTGCAGAGAGACTTAGATTTGGATGGAATATTTTGTTTCTGTGCAGGGTAAATACTGGCTGCTTTATTTTACACTGCAATTTAGATTGCAGATTGAACTCACCACACCCAAATCTAACTCTCTCTGCACATGTTACATCTGCCTCCCCTGCAGTGAACATGGTTTTGCCCAACTGCTAACAAAGATCCTGCTGCAATTAACTCAGAATTACCCCCATGGTCCTATGCAGTATAATGTAGCATATATATATAATATATAATTTAAGTGCACTAGGATAGAGTCTGGAAGCTAATCCCTAGAGAAGGAGCTGGGCCCACAGGCAGTGGAGCCCACCGGGGGTTTCCTCTATGGGCCAGTCCGACACTGCCACTAGCTGAAGTACCCAGTGTTGCCCGTGTGTGTATTTTCCAGTTATCAAGTATGTCAGTGAGTTGGATGTAACTGTTAACATATTAAAAAATGATT
The DNA here is from genome assembly GCF_028390025.1 of Pseudophryne corroboree. Lineage (NCBI taxonomy): Eukaryota > Metazoa > Chordata > Amphibia > Anura > Myobatrachidae > Pseudophryne > Pseudophryne corroboree. The sequence goes on along the minus strand of NC_086445.1, from coordinate 30,960,610 downwards.
AGGATCTTAGTGTAGCCACATCTTTCAATTTGAAAATTCTCAACTTTTGTCTGACATTTTATGCTAAGGCTCCAATTCTCTGGCATTCATTTCCATTTGGAGATTTTGAAACTGTTTCTGTGTACTTGACAAACATTTTTCAATGTTCTCCTTTTCTCCTTGATATTTTTCAACCACTTAATTTGCATGGTTAATTTCCTTCTTCAAAGATTTACTTTGTTCTGCTGCTTTATGAAGACTTTCCTACAGAAACACATGTCTTTCAGTCAGATACTCTGGTTTTGCTCTGGCTGTAGCAAAGTTGTATTTGGGGTGTCTGTGTTTGCCCTGTTTGTGTGGACACAATTCAAGAGTCTTTTTCTCTTACCACCAGAATTAGATTTGCCATAATTATTTGTGTGATCTTTGCATTACTCTGATGCCCCATACACATTTTTTCAATTCTTTCACCTCCTGCTGAAGATCCAAACAGCTCTGGTGCAATTCAAAAACGTCTTGCTCTTGTTTGGCAAAAATCACCTGTTTCTCATGCGCCTGTTCTAACAAACTTTCATTGTGAGAAACACATCATTCTCATGTTTTGTAATTCATTTTAAATGCTTCATCCTCCTCAAGGCTTTCAGACATAACTGCCAATTTAAGATTGGTCTTTTTAAGAAGTTAAAACTCCAACTCTCTTTTTGTTGTTTTGTTTAAAGGACATTTTTAAAGAGGACAACCCCCTCTTTTAATAACTTGCTAATGTAACACTTTTTCTCTTAAGTTGACTTTCTCTTTAATTCACTTATCTGCACATAACAATATGATAGTATTTCATGCATAATTGTATTTATATGGTCATATTATTTCATGCTGATATAGACTTCACAATATTCATGTGGCAGACCCACCACCTTACACTGACCACACCACTGTTAGGGGATCCGGTCTGAAGATCGACACGGTCTAGGTCGACAATGTTTAGGTCAACCACTATAGTTCAACAGTCACTAGGTCGACATGGATGTAAGGTCAACAGGGTTTCTAGGTCAACATGTGCTAGGTCGACAGGTCTAAAGGTCGACATGAGTTTTTAAAAAAAAATTATTTTTTTGAATTTTTTTCATACTTAACGATCCACGTGGACTACGATTGGAATGGTAATCTGTGCCGAGCGAAGTGAAGGCACCATGCCCGAAGCATGGCGAGCGAAGCAAGCCATGCAAGGGGACGCGGTGCACTAATTGGGGATCCCGGTCACTCTACGACGAAAACGACACCAAAAAAAAATTCCTCATGTCGACCTTTAGACCTGTCGGACCTAGCACATGTCGACCTAGAAACCCTGTCAACCTTCCATCCATGTTGACCTAGTGACTGTCGACCTATAGTGGTCGACCTAAACATTGTCGACCTAGATACTGTCGATTTGATGAACCACACCCCACTGTTAGTTTTATTTTGCATGGTAACTTTAAATGTCTATTTCTTTGTAGCATATCTTTACAGTACATCACTTTGTAAAGATTTACCATACAGGAATTATAACATTTTTAGATCACTTTCTTGCAAAACATTTGCTTTATTCCCAAAACTGTGACTCTCTTGCTTTAGAGTGAACACTTGTAAGCATCAGTTTCCTTCTAGTATAATACTTTTTTATTATAATCCTTTTTGTTACCCATTTTTATTTGCTCACAATATACACATGAACAATATATCTTTTTTTGCTGTATCACACTTTGCTTTCAAAGTATTCTCAATACAGCAAAATATTTTTCTTAATGTGGCACTACAATTACCAGCATTTACCATAACACTTTCTCTTTTGCAAAAGATATCCATAGACAACACTTGATGAGGCAAATTTAAACCAATTGAGTTTTCAGCCAAAATGCTCTTTTCTCATTAACCCTTTCTCTGTTGAACCAATTTCACAGACACTTTACTTTTGCTTGCAGAAATTCACACTGTGTAAACACGTATTTATCTTCAAAGACACCATATAAATAGAATTCATCACTAATTCCACACATTTGCACTTTGCATAACTTTTTTTGCACATACTCAATTTTCAATTTAAACACTTCAAACAGGCTGTTTGTGTTTTCACTCTCCACTTTGATGAGCTCTGTCTTGTTGTCTCCATTATGCCATGCAATAAGCAACCATACTTTCCTATAAGTTGCTGTACAATTCACATTTCCTGTGTACTGTAGATCTTTTTGCAAGCCAATTACCCACCAAGGGGTAAATTTACTAAGATTCGTATTTTCCCGTTTCAGGTCAAAGTTCAATCACGAATGACATCGAAAGTGTAAAACTGCAACTTTTTGAATTTGTTACGATGGATTTACTAAGCTGTCGTATTCGGGTTTTTCTTTTCTTCCGATGTCGATGTCATTCGTGTTTTTTTTGGGTTTTTTACGGCAGTGATTAGCAAAACACTGCCGACTTTTTTACAATTAATCTCGGCCGGATCTGTGTGATCCGTGCTGGGGTTCTATTTTTTATTTTATTTTAATTAAACACTGTAAAATTTTAAAAAAAAATTGCGTGGGGTCCCCCCTCCTAAGCATAACCAGCCTCGGGCTCTTTGAGCCGATCCTGGTTGCCGAAATATGGGAAAAAAAATGACAGGGGTTCCCCCATATTTAAGCAACCAGCATCGGGCTCTGCGCCTGGTCCTGGTTCCAAAAATACGGGGGACAAAAAGAGTAGGGGTCCCCCGTATTTTTAAAACCAGCACCGGGCTCCACTAGCTGGACAGATAATGCAACAGCCGGGGGTCACTTTTATATAGTGCCCTGCGGCCGTGGCATCAAAAATCCATCTAGTCACCCCTGGCTGGGGTACCCTGGGGGAGTGGGGACCCCTTCAATCAAGGGGTCCCCGTCCCCCCAGCCACCCAAGGGCCAGGGGTGAAGCCCGAGGCTGTCCCCCCCCATCCAATGGGCTGCGGATGGGGAGGCTGATAGCCTTTGTTGTAAAAGAAAAGATATTGTTTTTAGTAGCAGTACTACAAGGCCCAGCAAGCCTCCCCCGCATGCTGGTACTTGGAGAACCACAAGTACCAGCATGCGACGGAAAAAAGGGCCCGCTGGTACCTGTAGTACTACTACTAAAAAAATACCCAAAAAAAGACAAGACACACACACCGTGAAAGTATAATTTTATTACATACATACACACATACATACATACTTACCTTAAGTTCCCACGCAGGTCGGTCCTCTTCTCCAGTAGAATCCAAGGGGTACCTGTTGAAGAAATTATACTCACGAGATCCAGGGGTCCAGGCTCCTTGGGAAATCCAGGGGTAATCCACGTACTTGAAAAAAATAACAAAACGGTGTCCCGACCACGAACTGAAAGGGGACCCATGTTTGCACATGGGTCACCTTTCCACGAATGCCAGAAACCCACTTTGACTTCTGTCTAAGTGGGTTTCTTCAGCCAATCAGGGAGCGCCACGTTGTAGCACTCTCCTGATCAGCTGTGTGCTCCTGTCCTCACTGACAGGCAGCACACGGCAGTGTTACAATGTAGCGCCTATGCGCTACATTGTAACCAATGCTGGGAACTTTCTGCTCAGCGGTGACGTCACTTTAGGTCAACCGCAGGGCAGAAAGTTCCCATCATTGGTTACAATGTAGCGCATAGGCGCTACATTGTAACACTGCCGTGTGCTGCCTGTCAGTGAGGACAGGAGCACACAGCTGATCAGGAGAGTGCTACAACGTGGCGCTCCCTGATTGGCTGAAGAAACCCACTTAGACAGAAGTCAAAGTGGGTTTCTGGCATTCGTGGAAAGGTGACCCATGTGCAAACATGGGTCCCCTTTCAGTTCGTGGTCGGGACACCGTTTTTTTTTTTTTTTCAAGTACGTGGATTACCCCTGGATTTCCCGAGGAGCCTGGACCCCTGGATCTCGTGAGTATAATTTCTTCAACAGGTACCCCTTGGATTCTACTGGAGAAGAGGACCGACCTGCGTGGGAACTTAAGGTAAGTATGTATGTATGTGTGTATGTATGTAATAAAATTATACTTTCACGGTGTGTGTGTCTTGTCTTTTTTTGGGTATTTTTTTAGTAATAGTACTACAGGTACCAGCGGGCCAGTTTTTCCGCTGCATGCTGGTACTTGTGGTTCTCCAAGTACCAGCATGCGGGCGAGGCTTGCTGGGCCTTGTAGTACTGCTACTAAAAACAATATCTTTTCTTTTACAACAAAGGCTATCAGCCCCCCCATCCGCAGCCCATTGGATGGGGGGGGACAGCCTCGGGCTTCACCCCTGGCCCTTGGGTGGCTGGGGGGGGGGACCCCTTGATTGAAGGGGTCCCCACTCCCCCAGGGTACCCCGGCCAGGAGTGACTAGTTGGATTTTTGATGCCACGGCCGCAGGGCACTATATAAAAGTGACCCCCGGCTGTGGCATTATCTGTCCAGCTAGTGGAGCCCGGTGCTGGTTTTAAAAATACGGGGGACCCCTACTCTTTTTGTCCCCCGTATTTTTGGGACCAGGACCAGGCGCAGAGCCCGATGCTGGTTGCTTAAATATGGGGGAACCCCTGTCATTTTCCCCCCCATATTTTTGCAACCAGGATCGGCTCAAAGAGCCCGAGGCTGGTTATGCTTAGGAGGGGGGACCCCACGCAATTTTTTTTGAAAAAATAAGCACTTTCCCACCCCTTCCCACTGATATACATGCACGGATCTCATGGATCCGTGCATGCCTATCTAATCACGGGAAAAAAAATAAGGTCTGTTTTTTTTTAGCACTTTTTTACGAGTTGTAATTTTTCACGGCAGTGTTTGTTTTTTTTTTGCTTTGCACTTCTTAGTAAATGACCGAGATTCATACTTAAACAGCCGCGTTTTGACCGATGGTGTATTCATTCGTAATTTTTTACTTGGACTTGCAAAAAATTACGAATGCCCTCATCTCTGCCGTGATTAGTGTTTAGTAAATTACCGAGATGACACTTTGATGAAAAAACGGCATCTCGGTCAAAATCGGGAGCTTAGTAAATTTCCCCCCAAGTGTGACAATTCTTGGGTAATTAGCTGGTAGGGTAGTGCAGTGGTACAGTGTCTATTTGCATAATCAGGGTCCGCACACATCTTTTCAGGTAAATAAATGAAAGTAATATTTTACTGGCAGCATAAATGAAACAGATAATAACAAACAATCCAGCCCACTTTCAGGACAATAGCTCACTTTTTCACCCCTCTCTATGTTGGGTAGCTAGTCTGCATTACAAAGTCTCTCTTAAAAGTCATGCCTGCTTCCTGTAGGTATGTTCACAGGTTCCAGCATGGCTTGATTTGGCTTGGCTTCTACAACTACTCACATAGAGTCAAAGAGTTTTCTGTTTCTCCCTGCCTCCTGTAGGTTTGAACGCTGGCTTCTTAGCCTACTAACATACAATGCCCACTGGCCTGGCCTAGACTCAGCAACATAAGCTCAGCCAGAGAGATTAGTAGTATTCCCTGTCTCCTGCAGGTTTAGACACTGGCCTCCTCTGGCCCCCACTGCAGTCTAACTGGCTTTCCCAGACTGACTCCACTCAGCAGTGATTGGGTGTGCTCACACCTGCCCTTTATTACATGTGTGGATGGAATTCTGTCCATGCCAATAGTTACAGATTTCAGCTTTTGCTGAATAATTCCATTGCACCCCTTACATCAGTGACTGTGTTGAGTGCTTTTTGTTTGTTTTCTACTATTTTGTATTGTATTGTACTGTACAGCTGTACTTAGAACTGTCTTATTGTTTTTCCCTCTTTACAGCACTGCAGGCCACTTGCAGAACCATATAAAGTTTAATAATAATAATAATAATAATAAACTTCATGACGTGCTGTGAAAAGATCAAATTGAAGAAATGCATCAGCTGCTGTTCATCTCCAGGCTCTGTGTCAGTAGTAAAGGTTATTAGCGCTGACTGTTTACCCTTTCCAGTGGTGCACACTGATTGTGGAGAACCCCACCTCCTACACAGTTACAGATGTGGCCAGGCTGGTTGTTACCACAATGCTTATGCACAAGTAGTTGCATCGGGGCAGTGTCTTCATGCGCTGGGGTGCAACTAATCGCAGTCACACAATGTTAAACCTAGGGCCGCAGGTATGAATATAGGCAAGTGCATGTGAACGTATACTGTACACTCCCCACAGGAAATGAGTCATGGGTATGATGAATCACAATGGAATTTGCTGCGCTATATAAGAAACTGATAATAAATAAATAATCGCAGAATGGCTACATCTGTATAGGGCCTGATTCTGATTTGTAATGTAAATCAGGAAAGGGGCTGTGTAATACCGTACAAATAAAATGTACAAGCAGCAAGAGGTGTCTGTAGGAAATAGATGCCTCCTGCGTGCATCTGCCATCCAAGTGCTACTGAATGTCTGATGATGCAGCATTGGATCACCATCAGGACCAATGCAACCATCGGCTATGATGTCACAGCATTTGGCCAATCTGTGTAAGCCAAATCTTTCTCAAACTGGAACTGATAAGTTGTGTCCATGAAGTCTGCATCCGACGATGCAGACCCAGGGCTTAGCACACCCATAAAATGGGGGTGACATGTAAAACCAGGTTTGTCGCCCTCCACTCTCCAAATGGTGCAGCTAGTCAATCATGCAGCAACTATGTGGGAACTACAAATAATCTTGCAGGACCTGTTCTGCACATACGCTGAATGGGTCCTGAGCAGGAGGAGAACCCAAAACATTGGATCTGTGCATAAACCATCGGTTTTACTTTAATTTCAGATGAAGATAGTTGACAGCCAAAGATGTCTATGTCAAGACCAAATGGTCGACATGTACAAGGTCAATAGGGTCAAAAGGTAGGAAATGGAAATGGTCATCACATGAAAAGGAAGACACATGAAATGGTCAACCTGAGTATTTGGGTGTTAAATTTTCCCTTCCAGTCATGGATCCCCAATTAGTGCACTGCGTCCTCTCTCGTGGCTCGCCGTGCTTGGGGCAAGGTGCCTCGTTCTGATATTGCATCGCTCAGCACAGGTTAGTATTCCCAATCGTAGTCCACATGGATGGTAAATTATGAAAAAGTTTAAAAAATGTAAAAAATGCAAAACATTCATGTTGACCTTTTCATGTGTTGACCATTGTCATGTCGACATTTTGACTATTCTGACCTTTTTGACCATGTCGACCATATGCATGTCAACTATTTGGTGTCAAACCTATTGCTTGCCGACCTTTTGACTGCCAACCTATCATCTGGATACCCCTGTGAAATGGTTATTGTGAGGGAATTCTGGTGAAGGTTGGCTTAAGTTGCCTTAATTGATAGATGGACCGTATGGATCCTGAGAAAGATCTCCAAGTCTTGTTTTATTTGATCAGTCTGCTCATTCGACTAAGTCAGATGAGGAGAAGGAGAGATGGATGCTCGGTAGCTTACTGTACATAAATATTCCCAGAAATTGTAAACAAATTAAACCCACAATCAGAGACAATTTCCTGGGAACATTGGTGCAGGCAGAATACCTCGTTGATGAAAGGTGTTTCCTTAGTTGGGATGGACAGCCAGTGGAATAACAATTGAATGGAATAATCTCTAAGTGCTGCACAGACCACAATCCATGTGTGTAGGAGTAAAAACATCTAATGAATGGAGTCTAAACAGTGTCGGACTGGGGCATGAAGGGCCAACCGGGGGAATGCTGCTATAGGGGCACATGCTTAAAGGTGTAGTCAGGTTCCAGTGGGGAAGTGGCCAACCACCACAGAGGTTTGACTAACCATTACATGCTCCGTGCCCCTTGGTAAATATATAATAAACCAAATTATTGTGAAGTATAATTTAACATATGTATAATGCATAAATCCAGTGCACTAGGATAGTCTGGAACTTGATCCCTAGAGGAGGTGGATGGCCCACAGGCAGTAGGGCCAACTGGTGGTTTTCCCTGTTCTCCTGTGGGCCAGTCCAACCCTGAGTCTAAGTAGCATCTCGGTAAACCACAAATTGTACGGTAGGTGTTAGCTAATGACTGAATCAATGCAATTCTTTAAGTCAAAGTAGAGACAGCGCAGTATATTGAATCATCATTAGCACCTAAATAATATGCATTAAATGCATCAATTCACCATACTGCAAATATTTAGCAGCTATATAATATATCTCAAGCAGTAAACATAAGAATGTATGACCATGTAAAAATCATATACAGTAAGTCAATAAAATTGTGAGAGCGTAGATCACAATGCGATCAGTCATGAGGAGTATGTCTGCAGGGTCACATATAAAGAGCTACAAAAATAACTATAAATGTATATAAATAATACTGTAGTTCAATAAAAAAAAGCATTAGTAGGAACTACTAGGGCCCCCTGAGGGTTTAGAGACTCCAACGAACAGTGAGTCTCTCCAATTTGCATAAGTTAAAATAAGTTACCGTAACTCAGTGGTTCTCAAATTTTTTATAATCACGGCATCCTAAATTTAGAAATAAATATTAAATTAAGTAAATTGTGTTTATATGTCAACCTTAGGTTCAATTGTGTGGTCAGGGACAAGATTTGCTTCTGTTTGTTCACAAATTGTATGAAGGAAAGAGACAAGCGCTTGTTTTCCCTATTACATTGACCAAAAATAATTTGAATTGGTCCTGGACCACCAATCCAGGGCACCCCTGTAAGTGGCCCGAGGCACCCCAGGATGCCACTGCAAATAGTTTTAGAACCACTGCCATAACTGATGTAAGGTATGAGATCTTTCCTGTACTACCATTTGTGGCATATCAATGAAATCCAGACTCGTGACGTGACTGCAGCTTGTGTAGACGTGTGTGGTGGAGGTGGGCATCACAATGGAAAACCGGAGGGCCTTTAGTGCAAGGTATAATTGTTATGAATTAGAATCCTGTTAGGAGATGTCACCAGGAGTATTTAATGGCAGGACTCCTGGAAACTTTCATTAACATACTGTGTTTTATAATCTGAGTATATAAATTCACTGTCACACTTTCCCGCATCACTCCATCCTTTTCATGTTCTGCATCATCACTTTCCCACTTATATTCAATTTCTAACATATGATAAATAAACCTTTGGGCACTAAAATGCTTTAGATGTGTAGCGCATTGATATCAAATCTTATTTTGATTCACATTGCTGAAAAAAAGGTCCTGTGAAAGACTGTTTCCAGTGCTGGTGCTGGAAGAGGCTAAAAGGTGGAAACCACTGATAAAAGCATTTACCTGGAGATAGTCATCCCTGAAGCTCTCACTGGGTAAAGATCCATGAACACTGGAGTCATCACTGATGATGCTACGCTGAGGATGGAAATGAGGAAGGAGGAAACTGGTCATGTAATTTTACATGTTACTTTGACCATGATTTGTTTGAATCAACAGAGATTCAAATCCAGCTAGGTGGACTACTACTGTCAGCCAAACAGGGTTCTCCATAAGCTGGTCAGTAACAGACATCTTCAACAAACACATTTTGACTTACCTTGTATTAGATGGTGAGTGCCAGAAGTTCAGAATGAAGGCAGAGCAGAAAAGTGTTCCAGAAGAAAGAAGATGTTTCCAAATAAGGGAAGAGAATCCACCAGCAAGAAGAATAGAGAAGAGATAAATTTGCACTTAAGCAAATAAGATAGACACCTTACACTTGACTTCTTGCTATCCAGGTAAAGATCAGCCACAGTCAAGAGGCCACCCAGAGACAAGCCACTGAATGTCAAGGAGCAATGAGTGGCACAGGGCCTAGTACAAAAGATCTGATCCTGGCAATCTACTGGTTAACTTGAAGACTCTTGACCTGGTAAAGGTCCATGTGGGGCACCCCTATAGCCCTAGTCACACCATCAACATCCCAAGATTTTACTCTTCATTCCAAACGTTGGGCATTAAGCATAGATGCTATACTGTGGGGGGGGGGGGGGGGGTAATAGACCTAGCTGTCCCTTTAATGCCTTCTGTTGGGCCTTAGATCTTGTCCCTATTTGTAGACACTAGTCTCATGTTTATCTTTGTTAGGAACTCATGAGTGCAACTACCTGGGTTCATGTAGGGGGATGCAGTCAGTTTACCTCCAATCAAAATACCGACGTTCAAAATCCCGACACCAAGTGACCGATGGTCGTCAAAATCCTGACAAGGTCAAAATACCGACATGGACAAAATACCGACATTTAAAATACCGACAAGGTCAAAATACCGACATGTAAAATGCCGACAGGTCAAAATACCGACATGAGTTTTTCATGATTTTTTTAATTGAAACCGACTTGTTCATACTTTACCATCCCAGTGGACCTGGAGGGGGAATATAATAGTGTGCCGAGCGCAGCGAGGCACCGTGCCCGAAGCATGGCGAGCGCAGCGAGCCATGCGAGGGAACGCGGTACACTTTATATGGTGTCCATGTTGATTTATGTCGACATACACACAAAAAAACATTAAAAAATGCATGTCGGTATTTTGACCTGTCGGCATTTTACATGTCTGTATTTTGACCTTGTCGGTATTTTAAATGTCGGTATTTTGTCCGTGTCGGTATTTTGACCTTGTCGGTATTTTGACCATCGGTCAATTGGTGTCGGGATTTTGAACGTCGGTATTTTGATTGGAGGTATTTCATACCGATCCCCATGTAGGTAGATACCTATTTTACCAATGATTATCCGCACAATTTACAATAAGTACTGTATGCATTAGGACTATTTTGCAATATTGGTGCATAGGCCTGATACGTTGCTGGAGGGTTTGGCCACCAGTAGATTAGGACTGGGTGAAGGGCAGGCCCACCAGAGATATGTGAATCTCAGCCTTATTTAACTGAACATTTCCCTATTTTCCAGATTATAAGCCGCTTCTGTCTCCACTTCCCCACTACATACACCTGAGTTCCCCAGTGAGTATGTTGGGGTGTGGATTTGCTGCCTCGTTCCTTTTGCTTGCACTGTAGGAACCCGTGCGGGAAGTGAATGCAGACCCTTACCCAAATGGTTTGTTTTGCATCCAGTTTGCTGTGGGTGGAGTTCAGATCATTAAGCATTAATGGTCCACACAATTTACCAGCCATATCAAAGATAATACACATAAAATCAATTGAAAAGTAGCACTAATTTTCTACTTTATTTTTAATAATCCACTATCCTATTACTAATAGGAGTTTGCAGCTGTTGAGAAATGCGCAGCTTCTCAAACCATGGGATCATATTGGAAACAGCCTCCATTTTATTTCTTGTTCCACATTGGTTATTGCAAAAAAGTTACTTTGATCACAGCACCCGACGAGACTCCAGCTCCATACAGATATGACATTGCAAATGGATTTGCTGAGCACCCAGCAGCAGATATTCCCACTATACTGACACTCAAGACGTAGATTGTTCATGTTGCCAATTTTTGGTATTCCCAGATGCAGGCCCTTGTTCACTGGGTCAACCAGGAGTTAACCAATGGCTGCTCAGAAGTTCAGCTGCTCTTGTGTGTGGTGGTGCACAGTTTGGTAATCACTGCTGTATGATATTTAGCAAAGGGCATTCAGGATACCGATGCCAGAATCCTGACAGCGTGGAAAAGGCTGGCGTTCGGAATATCGTCCGCAGACCGGTATTCCCATTCAGGTGGTGGGTCCTCGCCACCACCCGAGTGGGAATATAGCCTGTGGTGAGCGGCGCCGGTATGCTGGTTGCCGGGAGCCCGACCGCCGGCAATCCGTAGTGAACCCGCACTGACTGTATATGGCTGTATGTACAGGGTCTGCACTGACTGTATACGGCTGTATGTACAGCAAGAGCCGTGTGGGACAATTACATTGTAAGTATAGTCTGTGTGGTGTATAAATCACATTACCTGCAGTTTGGCCACCAGCGTATGTAAATGTCTTTCCAAGTCTATATATTTTGTGTGCTCACAGGTACCAGGGGAAACACCAGAATTTTTCTGTCTGACGGAACCCTCTCCCAGCTACTGAGAAGGCAGAATTCTATCATACCGCTGTCCAGTGCTGAGACCCAGGTAAGTGGTATTCTGAATTCTATCATACCGCTGTCCAGTGCTGAGACCCAGGTAAGTGGTATTCTGAATTCTATCATACCGCTGTGCAGTGCTGAGACCCAGGTAAGTGGTATTCTGTATTCTATCATACCGCTGTGCAGTGCTGAGACCCAGGTAAGTGGTATTCTGCATTCTATCATACCGCTGTTCAGTGCGGAGACCCAGGTAAGTGGTATTTTGAATTCTGTCATACCGCTGTCCAGTGCTGAGACCCAGGTAAGTGGTATTCTGAATTCTATCATACCGCTGTCCAGTGCTGAGACCCAGATAAGTGGTAATCTGAATTCTATCATACCGCTGTGCAGTGCTGAGACCCAGGTAAGTGGTATTCTGTATTCTATCATACCGCTGTGCAATGCTGAGACCCAGATAAGTGGTAATCTGAATTCTATCATACCGCTGTGCAGTGCTGAGACCCAGGTAAGTGGTATTCTGTATTCTGTCATACCGCTGTCCAGTGCTGAGACCCAGGTAAGTGGTATTCTGAATTCTATCATACCGCTGTGCAGTGCTGAGACCCAGGTAAGTGGTATTCTGCATTCTATCATACCGCTGTTCAGTGCGGAGACCCAGGTAAGTGGTATTTTGAATTCTGTCATACCGCTGTCCAGTGCTGAGACCCAGGTAAGTGGTATTCTGAATTCTATCATACCGCTGTGCAGTGCTGAGACCCAGATAAGTGGTAATCTGAATTCTATCATACCGCTGTGCAGTGCTGAGACCCAGGTAAGTGGTATTCTGCATTCTATCATACCGCTGTCCAGTGCTGAGACCCAGGTAAGTGGTATTCTGAATTCTATCATACCGCTGTGCAGTGCTGAGACCCAGATAAGTGGTAATCTGAATTCTATCATACCGCTGTGCAGTGCTGAGACCCAGGTAAGTGGTAATCTGAATTCTGTCATACCTCTGTCCAGTGCTGAGACCCAGGTAAGTGGTATTCTGACTTCTATCATACCGCTGTGCAGTGCTGAGACCCAGATAAGTGGTAATCTGAATTCTATCATACCGCTGTGCAGTGCTGAGACCCAGGTAAGTGGTAATCTGAATTCTGTCATACCGCTGTCCAGTGCTGAGACCCAGGTAAGTGGTAATCTGAATTCTGTCATACCTCTGTCCAGTGCTGAGACCCAGGTAAGTGGTATTCTGAATTCTATCATACCGCTGTGCAGTGCTGAGACCCAGGTAAGTGGTATTCTGAATTCTATCATACCGCTGTTCAGTGCGGAGACCCAGGTAAGTGGTATTTTGAATTCTGTCATACCGCTGTCCAGTGCTGAGACCCAGGTAAGTGGTATTCTGAATTCTATCATACCGTTGTCCAGTGCTGAGACCCAGGTAAGTGGTATTCTGACTTCTATCATACCGCTGTGCAGTGCTGAGACCCAGGTAAGTGGTATTCTGCATTTATGTGTACATCTGATTATTCAGTTATGTGTAATTAAACATGATGGAAGCCCATGAAGTGTCACCACTGTATATTGGGGGACATTCTGAGTTGATCGCTCGCTAGCAGTTTTTAGAAGCCGTGCAAACGCGTTGTCGCCGCCCACAGGGGAGTGTATTTTGGCTTTGCAGGAGTGTGAACGCAGCAGAGCAAAACAAGACCAGCCCTGTAGTTACTTATCCTGTGTGCTGATTGCTGCGACGAGTGACACGGTAATGACGTCAGACACCCGCCCAGCAAACACCCGGCCACGCCTGCGTTTTTCCAAACACTCCCAGAGAACAGTCAGTTGACACAGAGAAACACCCTCTTCCTGTCAATCTCCTTGCGTACGGCTGTCCGATTGGGGTCGTCCTAGAACCAGTGCAAAACCACAAAGGACTTTGTACCCGAACGACGCGCGTGCGCATTTCGGGTGCATACGCATGCGCAGAATAACCATTTTTTTTACTGATCGCTATGCAGCGAACAACGGCAGCTAGCGATCAACTCGAAATGACCCCCTCTCTGTCACCTGTCCTTAGCAGTCAGAATGGTGACAGAATATGTGCACATTACATACAGTATCTGCAAACAGTCTATAACGTGTTTTCTGTCCTTTTCTTCAATAACCTTTTATATCCACATTGAATTGAGTTACTAATAAATGAGTAATAAAATAACTGTTTGCAGCAACAAATTCTAATCAGGACATTTTATTCCCTCTTTATTTGCGTACTTACTGACGCAGGAAAACATTTTACTTTACTGTTATATGGTTTTACTGCGGACACCTGCCTAGTTTCAGAACGCAGCATCCTGTGTGTATAATACGTGATTGTGGATCCGGTGTAGGGTAAATGAAACTAGTACAGTATATAAATCATTTAAATAATCTCTTATTTTACATGTGGTAATTTACTGACATATAGACGTGTCCTCATTGGCTAGTATTGTTGCGCCGTGTAGCGTGAGATGCTTGGTGCGACTTGGCCCCACCACAGATATCTAGTTTCATACTTACAGTATTGCATCTTGTTTGCACCACAATGCACTTTTTCACACTGCAGCTGCAATCCAGACAAGTAATACACTGGGGTCTGAGGATCTGCACTTTTCCCGTTACCCTGGCGCAAAGTGGCAAATGCGTGGTGCTCTTCAGTCATATTGGTCCCCAGTATCTTATATAGTTTTCCTAAGATTGGTGTCTTGTTTGTGCCGCTCTTGCACCAGTGACATATTAGGAGAGGAGGGGGACCCGTGCGCAGTCTCCATCTGGGCCCCTCCTATGTCTCTAGCCAGCAGCGCAGCAGCTTCTGAGCGGTAGGGTCACTAGGAGACAGAAACTAGTGCTCATGCACAGGACTCAGAGAAATTGTCGCAGCGGCAATTTTCTCAGTGATTTTCCTACAACTCCAGGAAAACAGCCACCGCGCCATTTTCCCGGTGACTTTTGCAGCTCTGCTGCCACCGATGCAGGACTCCAGATGGGTAAGTATTCAAGAAATTGGTGCAGGGTGTGTACTGTGGGACCCCTGGACCTAGGGGCCCCTGTGTACCTCACACCACTAGTTGAGGGTAATTCAGAGTTGATCGCAACAGCAAATTTGTTAACAAGTGGGCAAAACCATGTGCAGTGCAGGTGGGGCAGATGTAACATGTGCAGAGAGAGATAGATTTGGGTGGGGTGTGTTCAAACTGAAATCTAAATTGCAGTGTAAAAATAAAGCAGCCAGTACTTACCCTACTACTTCTGAGGAAACAGCCCCTGATCTGAGGCGGAGAAACGCGTCAAGTACCCCGCTCAGTGGTTTACTGACACTCAATAGAGAGTGACTACTGACCCCCATAGGATCCTATTGGCGGCTTTCACTGCACCAACGGGAACGAGTGGACCGTGGCTCAAGCTTATGCTTTCCTGACCACTGCATAACGTGGGCCCCGCCATCCGTCACCTTTACAGCTCAGGACAGCTTCTTCATCATTACAGCTAACTGAGCGGGCAGCCGGCGCCCACGATTACCAGCGAACCATTGATCACCTGTATACTAATAGAGGCTGGGGTAAGCACTGTGCTTCTGGAGACTGCTCCACAGTGTTACACTGCCATGCATTGTTTAGTACTTTGAACTGTGCTTTAAACGTGACCCTAGCAAAGCCTCTTAAACACCGGATGATATTGCTGGGAGCTATAAAAAGGTGTAAAGTCCTTTTATACATATAGTCAACGCAGTGGTTATTTCAATGTTGAACTTTTCATTACATTCTTGATATGGATGGACTATAAAACTTCCAAACGTCCAATAAGTCCACATGTCCTAATAAAACCCACACGTGGAGCCTGCTTCATTGAGTTCCTCTTAATCTTAAGAGCTTTACAATCAAAAACAAAGCTGGATACAATGTTTAAAGGAATGTCCTAGGGCAGGGATGGCCAACCAGTCAGAGACAAAGAGCCAAGAAATCTTGTTAGGTACATCAAAGAGCCGACTTCGAGCTGAAGGTGCACTTGCAAAAATGGGGTGTGACCTTGTGCCTGCTAGGCCACACCCCTGGTATAAAACACATTGAAAAAGCCAGATCCAACATAAAATACAAAGAAAAAGCCACTTTTACATCAAATAATTGAAAAAGCCAGATCCGCATAAAATATATTGAAAAGCCAGTCACATAATACACTTCAGTTCCCCCATGTGTCACTCCAGCCAGCACCCGCCTGTGTCACTCCAGCCAGCTCCCCTATATGTATTTGGCTCCCTCAGTTCTCAGTCTACATAGTGCTGCTGCATGCCTGGCTGGAGTGCAGCAGTTTACAGATCTCTTGTGGTCACGTGACTTTGAGTGTTGAGAGCCACATTTGAATAAAGAAAGAGCCGCATGTGGCTCAAGAGCCACGCGTTGGCCACCACTGTCCTAGGGTGTCATTTATTTGTTGCATACATAAATTAAAGCTACAATTGTTTCTATTATAGAGATTACAATTTCAGTCACTGCTTAAAGTATCAGGATATTTGGTTGATTTATAATTGTGCTAAATATATATATTTTTAATGAATTGGTTTTAAAAAATTGTACTAATACTTTTTACGACAGTGCTTCTCTGTGTTTTTTACTATTTATGATTTTTTTGAGGTTCAGCACCTGAAATTGTGAAGCTGCAGTCATTGATAAGTATTGTAGAATTATTATCATTGTCTCATAACCAGTACACTAGCGCCCACTTATATCTTTTTTTGTGTGTGTATAAATAAAGCAGCCAGTATTTACTAGAGATGAGCGGGTTCGGTTTCTTTGAATCCGAACCCGCACGAACTTCACTTTTTTTTTCACGGGTCCGAGCGACTCGGATCTTCCCGCCTTGCTCGGTTAACCCGAGCGCGCCCGAACGTCATCATGACGCTGTCGGATTCTCGCGAGACTCGGATTCTATATAAGGAGCCGCGCGTCGCCGCCATTTTCACACGTGCATTGAGATTGATAGGGAGAGGACGTGGCTGGCGTCCTCTCCATTAGAATAGATTAGAAGAGAGAGAGAGAGAGAGAGATTGTGCAGACAGAGTTTACCACAGTGACCAGTGCAGTTGTTGTTAAGTTAACTTTTATTTAATATATCCGTTCTCTGCTATATCCGTTCTCTGCCTGAAAAAAACGATACACAGCAGTCACACAGTGTGACTCAGTCTGTGTGCACTCAGCTCAGCCCAGTGTGCTGCACATCAATGTATAAAAGCTTATAATAATTGTGGGGGAGACTGGGGAGCACTGCAGGTTGTTATAGCAGGAGCCAGGAGTACATAATATTATATTAATTTAAAATTAAACAGTGCACACTTTTGCTGCAGGAGTGCCACTGCCAGTGTGACTAGTGGTGACCAGTGCCTGACCACCAGTATAGTAGTATATTGTTGTATACTATCTCTTTATCAACCAGTCTATATTAGCAGCAGACACAGTACAGTGCGGTAGTTCACGGCTGTGGCTACCTCTGTGTCGGCAGTCGGCACTCGGCAGGCAGTCCGTCCATCCATAATTGTATAATTATATACCACCTAACCGTGGTATTTTTTTTTCTTTCTTTATACCGTCGTCATAGTCATACTAGTTGTTACGAGTATACTACTATCTCTTTATCAACCAGTGTACAGTGCGGTAGTTCACGGCTGTGGCTACCTCTGTGTCGGCAGTCGGCAGGCAGTCCGTCCATCCATAATTGTATTATTATAATATATACCACCTAACCGTGGTTTTTTTTTCATTCTTTATACCGTCATAGTGTCATACTAGTTGTTACGAGTATACTACTATCTCTTTATCAACCAGTGTACAGTGCGGTAGTTCACGGCTGTGGCTACCTCTGTGTCGGCAGTCGGCAGGCAGTCCGTCCATCCATAATTGTATTATAATATATACCACCTAACCGTGGTTTTTTTTTCATTCTTTATACCGTCATAGTGTCATACTAGTTGTTACGAGTATACTACTATCTCTTTATCAACCAGTGTACAGTGCGGTAGTTCACGGCTGTGGCTACCTCTGTGTCGGCAGTCGGCAGGCAGTCCGTCCATCCATAATTGTATTATAATATATACCACCTAACCGTGGTTTTTTTTTCATTCTTTATACCGTCATAGTCAGTCATACTAGTTGTTACGAGTATACTACTATCTCTTTATCAACCAGTGTACAGTGCGGTAGTTCACGGCTGTGGCTACCTCTGTGTCGGCACTCGGCAGGCAGTCCGTCCATCCATAATTGTATTATAATATATACCACCTAACCGTGGTTTTTTTTTTCATTCTTTATACCGTCATAGTCAGTCATACTAGTTGTTACGAGTATACTACTATCTCTTTATCAACCAGTGTACAGTGCGGTAGTTCACGGCTGTGGCTACCTCTGTGTCGGAACTCGGCAGGCAGTCCGTCCATCCATAATTGTATTACAATATATACCACCTAACCGTGGTTTTTTTTTCATTCTTTATACCGTCATAGTCAGTCATACTAGTTGTTACGAGTATACTACTATCTCTTTATCAACCAGTGTACAGTGCGGTAGTTCACGGCTGTGGCTACCTCTGTGTCGGCACTCGGCAGGCAGTCCGTCCATCCATAATTGTATTACAATATATACCACCTAACCGTGGTTTTTTTATACCACCTAACCGTGGCAGTCCGTCCATAATTGTATACTAGTATCCAATCCATCCATCTCCATTGTTTACCTGAGGTGCCTTTTAGTTCTGCCTATAAAATATGGAGAACAAAAAAGTTGAGGTTCCAAAATTAGGGAAAGATCAAGATCCACTTCCACCTCGTGCTGAAGCTGCTGCCACTAGTCATGGCCGAGACGATGAAATGCCAGCAACGTCGTCTGCCAAGGCCGATGCCCAATGTCATAGTACAGAGCATGTCAAATCCAAAACACCAAATATCAGAAAAAAAAGGACTCCAAAACCTAAAATAAAATTGTCGGAGGAGAAGCGTAAACTTGCCAATATGCCATTTACCACACGGAGTGGCAAGGAACGGCTGAGGCCCTGGCCTATGTTCATGGCTAGTGGTTCAGCTTCACATGAGGATGGAAGCACTCAGCCTCTCGCTAGAAAACTGAAAAGACTCAAGCTGGCAAAAGCACCGCAAAGAACTGTGCGTTCTTTGAAATCCCAAATCCACAAGGAGAGTCCAATTGTGTCGGTTGCGATGCCTGATCTTCCCAACACTGGACGTGAAGAGCATGCGCCTTCCACTATTTGCATGCCCCCTGCAAGTGCTGGAAGGAGCACCCGCAGTCCAGTTCCTGATAGTCAGATTGAAGATGTCAGTGTTGAAGTACACCAGGATGAGGAGGATATGGGTGTTGCTGGCGCTGGGGAGGAAATTGACCAGAAGGATTCTGATGGTGAGGTGGTTTGTTTAAGTCAGGCACCCGGGGAGACACCTGTTGTCCGTGGGAGGAATATGGCCGTTGACATGCCAGGTGAAAATACCAAAAAAATCAGCTCTTCGGTGTGGAGGTATTTCACCAGAAATGCGGACAACAGGTGTCAAGCCGTGTGTTCCCTTTGTCAAGCTGTAATAAGTAGGGGTAAGGACGTTAACCACCTCGGAACATCCTCCCTTATACGTCACCTGCAGCGCATTCATAATAAGTCAGTGACAAGTTCAAAAACTTTGGGTGACAGCGGAAGCAGTCCACTGACCAGTAAATCCCTTCCTCTTGTAACCAAGCTCACGCAAACCACCCCACCAACTCCCTCAGTGTCAATTTCCTCCTTCCCCAGGAATGCCAATAGTCCTGCAGGCCATGTCACTGGCAAGTCTGACGAGTCCTCTCCTGCCTGGGATTCCTCCGATGCATCCTTGCGTGTAACGCCTACTGCTGCTGGCGCTGCTGTTGTTGCCGCTGGGAGTCGATGGTCATCCCAGAGGGGAAGTCGTAAGCCCACTTCTACTACTTCCAGTAAGCAATTGACTGTTCAACAGTCCTTTGCGAGGAAGATGAAATATCACAGCAGTCATCCTACTGCAAAGCGGATAACGGAGTCCTTGACAACTATGTTGGTGTTAGACGTGCGTCCGGTATCCACCGTTAGTTCACAGGGAACTAGACAATTTATTGAGGCAGTGTGCCCCCGTTACCAAATACCATCTAGGTTCCACTTCTCTAGGCAGGCGATACCGAGAATGTACACGGACGTCAGAAAAAGACTCACCAGTGTCCTAAAAAATGCAGTTGTACCCAATGTCCACTTAACCACGGACATGTGGACAAGTGGAGCAGGGCAGGGTCAGGACTATATGACTGTGACAGCCCACTGGGTAGATGTATGGACTCCCGCCGCAAGAACAGCAGCGGCGGCACCAGTAGCAGCATCTCGCAAACGCCAACTCTTTCCTAGGCAGGCTACGCTTTGTATCACCGCTTTCCAGAATACGCACACAGCTGAAAACCTCTTACGGCAACTGAGGAAGATCATCGCGGAATGGCTTACCCCAATTGGACTCTCCTGTGGATTTGTGGCATCGGACAACGCCAGCAATATTGTGTGTGCATTAAATATGGGCAAATTCCAGCACGTCCCATGTTTTGCACATACCTTGAATTTGGTGGTGCAGAATTTTTTAAAAAACGACAGGGGCGTGCAAGAGATGCTGTCGGTGGCCAGAAAAATTGCGGGACACTTTCGGCGTACAGGCACCACGTACAGAAGACTGGAGCACCACCAAAAACTACTGAACCTGCCCTGCCATCATCTGAAGCAAGAAGTGGTAACGAGGTGGAATTCAACCCTCTATATGCTTCAGAGGTTGGAGGAGCAGCAAAAGGCCATTCAAGCCTATACAATTGAGCACGATATAGGAGATGGAATGCACCTGTCTCAAGTGCAGTGGAGAATGATTTCAACGTTGTGCAAGGTTCTGATGCCCTTTGAACTTGCCACACGTGAAGTCAGTTCAGACACTGCCAGCCTGAGTCAGGTCATTCCCCTCATCAGGCTTTTGCAGAAGAAGCTGGAGGCATTGAAGAAGGAGCTAACACGGAGCGATTCCGCTAGGCATGTGGGACTTGTGGATGCAGCCCTTAATTCGCTTAACAAGGATTCACGGGTGGTCAATCTGTTGAAATCAGAGCACTACATTTTGGCCACCGTGCTCGATCCTAGATTTAAAGCCTACCTTGGATCTCTCTTTCCGGCAGACACAGGTCTGCTGGGGTTGAAAGACCTGCTGGTGACAAAATTGTCAAGTCAAGCGGAACGCGACCTGTCAACATCTCCTCCTTCACATTCTCCCGCAACTGGGGGTGCGAGGAAAAGGCTCAGAATTCCGAACCCACCCGCTGGCGGTGATGCAGGGCAGTCTGGAGCGACTGCTGATGCTGACATCTGGTCCGGACTGAAGGACCTGACAACGATTACGGACATGTCGTCTACTGTCACTGCATATGATTCTCTCAACATTGATAGAATGGTGGAGGATTATATGAGTGACCGCATCCAAGTAGGCACGTCACACAGTCCGTACTTATACTGGCAGGAAAAAGAGGCAATTTGGAGGCCCTTGCACAAACTGGCTTTATTCTACCTAAGTTGCCCTCCCACAAGTGTGTACTCCGAAAGAGTGTTTAGTGCCGCCGCTCACCTTGTCAGCAATCGGCGTACGAGGTTACATCCAGAAAATGTGGAGAAGATGATGTTCATTAAAATGAATTATAATCAATTCCTCCGCGGAGACATTGACCAGCAGCAATTGCCTCCACAAAGTACACAGGGAGCTGAGATGGTGGATTCCAGTGGGGACGAATTGATAATCTGTGAGGAGGGGGATGTACACGGTGATATATCGGAGGGTGAAGATGAGGTGGACATCTTGCCTCTGTAGAGCCAGTTTGTGCAAGGAGAGATTAATTGCTTCTTTTTTGGGGGGGGTCCAAACCAACCCGTCATATCAGTCACAGTGGTGTGGCAGACCCTGTCACTGAAATGATGGGTTGGTTAAAGTGTGCATGTCCTGTTTTGTTTATACAACATAAGGGTGGGTGGGAGGGCCCAAGGATAATTCCATCTTGCACCTCTTTTTTCTTTTCTTTTTCTTTGCATCATGTGCTGATTGGGGAGGGTTTTTTGGAAGGGACATCCTGCGTGACACTGCAGTGCCACTCCTAGATGGGCCCGGTGTTTGTGTCGGCCACTAGGGTCGCTAATCTTACTCACACAGCTACCTCATTGCGCCTCTTTTTTTCTTTGCGTCATGTGCTGTTTGGGGAGGGTTTTTTGGAAGGGACATCCTGCGTGACACTGCAGTGCCACTCCTAGATGTGCCCGGTGTTTGTGTCGGCCACTAGGGTCGCTAATCTTACTCACACAGTCAGCTACCTCATTGCGCCTCTTTTTTTCTTTGCGTCATGTGCTGTTTGGGGAGGGTTTTTTGGAAGGGCCATCCTGCGTGACACTGCAGTGCCACTCCTAGATGGGCCCGGTGTTTGTGTCGGCCACTAGGGTCGCTAATCTTACTCACACAGCTACCTCATTGCGCCTCTTTTTTTCTTTGCGTCATGTGCTGTTTGGGGAGGGTTTTTTGGAAGGGACATCCTGCGTGACACTGCAGTGCCACTCCTAGATGGGCCCGGTGTTTGTGTCGGCCACTAGGGTCGCTTATCTTACTCACACAGCGACCTCGGTGCAAATTTTAGGACTAAAAATAATATTGTGAGGTGTGAGGTATTCAGAATAGACTGAAAATGAGTGTAAATTATGGTTTTTGAGGTTAATAATACTTTGGGATCAAAATGACCCCCAAATTCTATGATTTAAGCTGTTTTTTAGTGTTTTTGGAAAAAAACACCCGAATCCAAAACACACCCGAATCCGACAAAAATAATTCGGTGAGGTTTTGCCAAAACGCGTTCGAACCCAAAACACGGCCGCGGAACCGAACCCAAAACCAAAACACAAAACCCGAAAAATTTCAGGCGCTCATCTCTAGTATTTACCCTGCACAGAAACAATACAACCCACCCAAACCTAGCTCTCTATGCACATGTTACATTTGCCTCCCCTGCAGTGCACATGGGCTGTCATTCCGAGTTGATCCGCTAGATAAAAATGTTTAATGCGAATGCAGCGCAATACGCACGCGCGACGTACTTTCACAACAGCCGATGTAGTTTTACACAAAATCTAGCGAGGCGTTTTATTCGCAATGTCCGCCGCAGAGTGATTGACATGAAGTGGGCGTTTCTGGGTGTCAACTGACCGTTTTCAGGGAGTGTTCGGAAAAACGCAGGCGTGCCAGGAAAAATGCAAGCGTGGCTGGTAGAACGCAGGGCGTGTTTGTGATGTCAAATCCGGCACTGAACATTCTGAAGTGATCGCAAGCGCTGAGTAGGTTTGGAGCTACTCTGAAACTGCACAATATTTTTTTGTAGCCGCTCTGCGATCCTTTCGTCCGCACTTCTGCTAAGCTAAAATACACTCCCAGTGGGCGGCGGCATAGCGTTTGCACGGATGCTAAAAACTGCTAGCGAGTGATCAACTCGGAATGACCCCCATGGTCTCCCTACTATGGCATAAGCATGCCAGCTGGTTCAGCTCAGTGCTGGTTACTGAAACAAATGGATGGGACCCCACACTGTTTTTCCCCCCAATTTTCCAGTATCGGAGTGGGCTCAGAAGTCCAGAGCTGGTGATGCTTTGGCTTTTTTTCAAAAATGTAACCCTTGTTTAGCAGTAGAATACAGCAAGGACTGCACCGATCATGCATCCATTAGGTTGTGGATTCTATTGTAAACGCGGCAATGTGACTGAAACCGCGCACGACACAAATCAATGAGTATCCCCATTGGTTCAAAATAGACACTCAAAAACGCTCTCTAGTAAATTCAGGATTTATTCCCGCATTCGATTCTTAGTAAATTTACCTTTTGAAGTGTGAAGGGAGCGCAGTGGAGCACATGAAAGATCCGAGACCACCGTCACTTCAATATCCTTTTACTGTATACCTGTCCAATGGAAATGTCCAAGTCACAAGTAGATAGGTAAAATGTAACTTTATTTTGAAACTAGTTGTTCACCAGATGCTCCTTGTTTCCATCTCTATTTTCTGCAGGGCTCATCCAGCAACGTCAGGTCTATCGTATGGCCAACTCCACCCAGCTCAATGGCACCATGACTGCACAAGACAATAAGACCACATCAGCCATAAGGACAAGTGTTCTAGTAGTGATGCTCTCCTTGTTCTGCATCTTCTTGTACTTCATGAGTGTTATACTGAATGCCTTCTTCACTGTTCCTCATGTCCGGGAGAACCCTCGCTATATTCTCTTCATCCACATGCTTGTCAATGATCTGGTATATCTAGCTGTTTCCTTTCTTCTCTTTACCTTTGTTGTGTACCTTGTATACATGCCTGTACCAATCCGCTACACAATTCTCACCTTCTCCACATGCGCGTTTAGGATTACACCTTACAATTTGGCGGCCATGTCTTTGGAACGCTACGCAGCCATTTGCCATCCATTAAGACATGCGGAATTGTACACTGCACAGAGATCTAGTTCTGCTATCGCCATCATGTGGACAGTGGGGCTCATTCCACAGATTGCAGATTTTATTGTTTTTTGTTTTTCTGTGGAGAAACGCGTCTTCTCACTCAGTATCATCTGCAACTGGCCAAAATTAACAGTGAATGAGGTACAGGTAGTATTAAAAATAGTATCTACTGTACTTAGCTTTACCACTGTTGGGCTGATAATCGTCTACACGTACATCCAAGTTATGCTGGTGGCTCGGAGGATTGTTTCTGGGAAATCTGCTTCTAAGGCTGGAAAAACTGTCCTGCTCCACGCGTTTCAGCTCATGTTGTGCATGTTGTCTTTCACTTCCTCGTATACTGACAAATATTTGACACCATATTTTTACTTCACGCCATTAATGAACTTCATACTGCTTATGTGTATTCCCAGATTTATAAATCCACTAATTTATGGAGTTAGGGATGAGGTTCTTGGTAAACATATGAGAAAAGTGCACGCATCGTGGAGGTCCCGATCTGAGACAAAGTAAATTTAGGAAGACATCTTACTGTATATTGGTGTTAAGTAAAAAAAAAAAATATATATATAAGGTGGTAAAATAAAGTGGATCTTCATTTGGATTCGTCCTTCTATCCCTCAGCCTCAAGGCCAATAAGTTTATTGCCGTATTTCTCAGACTTGTTCCCAAGAACTCTAACAGTTCATGTTTTCAATGTCCCTCGATTTTTTTAAATGTGACCATAACAGACGTGTCCTTGCCAGGAGTGGTTCTAGGCATGGGCAAGCCGGTCGGGTGCCCATGGTGCTGCGGCATGAAGGCACCGCCACAGTCACCCCAAAGGCGCCCGCCACCCACCTGCATGCCGCATCCCGCACCCTGGCTGCAACAGGCGCCATGGGCTGTGTGGGCACCTGCTGCAGCCTGAAGCTTCCACTCAGCAGCAGCCGTCCGAGGCTAGAGCTCACTCCTGAGCTCCGGCTTCCGGCTCAGGCAGTGTGCGTCTGTGTGGTGCTATGGGAGAGACGTCATGATGTCTCTCCCATAGATCCGAGGAGCGAGAGACAGACGGAGGTCAGTGGCTGGTGAGTATTGTGGTTTTGTGTGTGTGTGTGTAAGTGACGATACTAGGTAGCATCTCTACAGGGAGCATCACTTCAGGAGGCATCTCCACTGGGGGCATCACTACAGGGGCATCTCTACTGGGGGCATCACTACAGGGGGCATCTCTACTGGGAGCATCACTACAGGAGGCATCTCCACTGGAAGCATCTCCACTGGGGGCATCACTACAGAGGCATCTCCACTGGGGGCATCACTACAAGGGCATCTCTGCAGGGGGTATCTCTACTGGGGACATCCCTACAGGGGGCATCTCTACTGGGGGCATCTCCACTGGGGCATTTCTACTGGGGGCATGTCTACTTGGGGCATCTCTACTGGGGGCATCTCTACAGGGGGCACCTCTACTGGGGGCATCTCTACAGGGGGCATCACTACAGTGGGGCATCTCTACAAGGGGCTTCACTAATGGGGGCATAACTACAGGGGGCATATCTACAGGGAGCACAACTGCAGGGGGCATCTCTACTGGGGTCAACTCTACAGGGGGCATCACTACCAGGGGGCATCTCTACAGGGGGCATCTCTACAGGGGGCTTCACTACTGGGAGCATAACTACAGGGGCATATCTACACTGAGGTATAGCTACACTGGGGGCATTACTACTGGGGGCACTGCTAATGAGGGCATTGCATAGGGGGCACTTAATAAGTGCAATGTGTTTAAGGGGCTACCTGTTGCAATGTGTATAAGGGACTCTGCTCTACTGTGGTGTAATGTGTATAAGGGGCTCTAACATGGTATAAGGGGTACTACTGTGCTGTGTAATGTGACTGATGGACATTACTGTGTGGTGTAATGTGACTGACGGACACTACTGTGTGGTGTAATACGACTGATGGACACTACTGTGCTGTGTAATGTGACTGATGGACACTACTGTGTGGTGTAATGTGACTGATGGACACTACTGTGTGGTGTAATGTGACTGATGGACACTACTGTGTGGTGTAATGTGACTGATGGACACTACTGTGCTGTGTAATGTGACTGATGGACACTACTGTGTGATGTAATGTGACTGATGGACACTACTGTGTGGTGTAATGTGACTGATGGACACTACTGTGTGGTGTAATGTGACTGATGGACACTACTGTGCTGTGTAATGTGACTGATGGACACTACTGTGTGATGTAATGTGACTGATGGACACTACTGTGCGGTGTAATGTGACTGATGGACACTACTGTGCGGTGTAATGTGACTGATGGACACTACTGTGTGGTGTAATACGACTGATGGACACTACTGTGTGGTGTAATGTGACTGATGGACACTACTGTGCTGTGTAATGTGACTGATGGACACTACTGTGAGGTGTAATGTGACTGATGGACACTACTGTGTGGAGTAATACGACTGATGGACACTACTGTGTGGTGGAATGTGACTGATGGACACTACTGTGCTGTGTAATGTGACTGACAGACACTACTGTGCAGTGTAATGTGACTGACGGACACTACTGTGCTGTGTAATGTGACTGATGGACACTACTGTGTGGTGTAATGTGACTGATGGACACTACTGTGTGGTGTAATGTGACTGACGGACACTACTGTGTGGTGTAATGTGACTAATGGACACTACTGTGCAGTGTAATGTGACTGATGGACACTACTGTGCGGTGTAATGTGACTGATGGACACTACTGTGTGGTGTAATGTGACTGATGGACACTACTGTATGGTGTAATGTGACTGATGGACACTACTGTGCGGTGTAATGTGACTGATGGACACTACTGTGTGGTGTAATGTGACTAATGGACACTACTGTATGGTGTAATGTGACTGATGGACACTACTGTGCTGTGTAATGTGACTGATGGACACTACTGTGCGGTGTAATGTGACTGATGGATACTACTGTGCTGTGTAATGTGACTGACGGACACTACTGTGCGGTGTAATGTAACTGATGGACACTACTGTGTGGTGTAATGTGACTGATGGACACAACTGTGTGGTGTAATGTGACTGATGAACACTACTGTGCTGTGTAATGTGACTGATGGACACTACTGTGCGGTGTAATGTGACTGATGGATACTACTGTGCTGTGTAATGGGACTGATGGACACTACTGTGCGGTGTAATGTGACTGACGGACACTACTGTGCGGTGTAATGTGACTGATGGACACTACTGTGTGGTGTAATGTGACTGATGGACACTACTGTGTGGTGTAATGTGACTGATGGACACTACTGTGCGGTGTAATGTGGATTGTCAATATTCTGTGGCCATGCCCCTTCCCTATGAAACCACGCCCCTATATTTTGCCACGCGCCTTTGGTGCGCACTAACCCTATTTTACCTGTCGGGGGGCCAAATAAACTTTAACTCTGGGAGCCACAAGGTCTAGAACTGGCCCTGGTCCTTGCTCATCTTACCTGCAAATGGGTCACACGTGTGGTCACATCACAATTGCAACTAGCGGCATATGCACCCATGCACGGCTGTGGGCAAATTAGTTGTGGCAAATGACCGGCGATTGCCGCGACTAGTAAGTAAGTTGAACAAAGATTCATCTTTTGCAATGAACACACCTGAGCACCAGCTATGTGGTCTGTAAAGTGAGAACTGTTATTGGGGGTCATTCTGAGTTGATCGCTCGCTAGCTGTTTTTAGCAGCAGTGCAAACACATAGTCGCCGCCCACGGGGGAGTGTATCTTCGCTGTGCAATTGTGCGAACGCCTGTGAAGCCGAGCTCTACAAAAACATTTTGTGCAGTTTCAGAGTAGGTCTGAACTTACTCAGCGCTTGCGAGCACTTCAGTCTTTTTGGTGCCGGAATTGACGTCACACACCTGCCTTCCAAACACGCGGACACGCCTGCATTTTCCCTACCACTCCCAGAAAACAGTCAGTTGACACCCATAAACGCCCTCTTCCTGTCAACTTCCTGCGATCGGCTGCGCGTATGGATTCTTTGTTAAATCCAATGCTCAGATACTATCCGCCTTGTACCCGTACAGCACGCATGCACATTGCGGTGCATACGCATGCGCAGTAGAGACCTCATCGCAGCACAGTGAAAATCGGCAGCGTGCGATCAACTCAGACTGACTCCCATTGTCCCTCGGAACGAGTTTGAAAAACACTGATATATATTCTGTAGGGTAAGAAATAAGTTGCTTGTTAAACATACAGTACGATAGATATGTACTCACGCAAGAGGTCCCAATGTGTAATATGTACAGAGTGAGTTGGGGGGATCCTGTATCTTACATAGGTGATATACGACTATTACATACATTTGTAGGTAGACTGCAGAATTATGCACCAACAAGAAGAGGAAAAGAAAGGAGTTTTGTGCTGCACAAAGGACCAGACGTAAATTTTATTCAAAGTTTTAACTTTATTGGAATATACTAAAATATCTCTTCATGGACATCAAAAAACAGGTGACATAGGGGGTCATTCCGACCCGATCGCTCGCTGCAGTTTGTTGCAATGCCGCGATCGGGTCAGAACTGCGTATGCGCCAGCACATGGCAGCTTTCGTTACCTAGCAATTGCCTCTGAGACAGAGGCGGTCACTGGGTGGGAGGGGGCTGAACGGCGGCGTTAAGCTGCCATTTCGGGGGAGCGGTCTGGCCAAAGCAGTTGTGTCCAGACCGTTGGGGGGGGCGGGCCGCAGCGGCTTCGTGACGTCTCACGCAGCCAATGCGGCCAGCGGCAACGACAAGCAACTCCCGGCCAGCTGCAGGAGCTGCGCTGGCCGGGAGTTACTCCTCAAATACAAAGGCATCGCCGCTGTGCAGGGGGGCCGGCACTGACATGAGGGGTGTACTCGCCCTGTGCTGGGCGTCCCCCCGCATGTCTGAGTTAACGATCATAGCTGTGCTAAATTTAGCACAGCTACGATCAACTTGGAATGACCTCCATAGTACAATCATATAGAGTGGATGAAGTACAGAGAAAAATGTGTATTAAATATATATAAATCTTTTGCCCGCTGTCTTCTCTTTATTACACGTACATAACAGGTGTCTCCTCTACTAAATCCTAAATTGTTCCCTGTGACTCCTATTGTTCCCTGTGACTCCTATTGTTCCCTGTGACTCCTATTGTTCTCTGTGACTCCTATTGTTCCCTGTGACTCCTATTGTTCTCTGTGACTCCTATTGTTCCCTGTGACTCCTATTGTTCTCTGTGACTCCTATTGTTCCCTGTGACTCCTATTGTTCCCTGTGCTGTGACTCCTATTGTTCTCTGTGACTCCTATTGTTCCCTGTGACTCCTATTGTTCTCTGTGACTCCTATTGTTCCCTGTGACTCCTATTGTTCCCTGTGACTCCTATTGTTCTCTGTGACTCCTATTGTTCCCTGTGACTCCTATTGTTCTCTGTGACTCCTATTGTTCCCTGTGACTCCTATTGTTCTCTGTGACTCCTATTGTTCCCTGTGACTCCTATTGTTCCCTGTGCTGTGACTCCTATTGTTCTCTGTGACTCCTATTGTTCCCTGTGACTCCTATTGTTCTCTGTGACTCCTATTGTTCCCTGTGACTCCTATTGTTCCCTGTGCCTCCTATTGTTCTCTGTGACTCCTATTGTTCCCTGTGCCTCCTATTGTTCTCTGTGACTCCTATTGTTCCCTGTGACTCCTATTGTTCCCTGTGACTCCTATTGTTCTCTGTGACCCCTATTGTTCTCTGTGACTCCTATTGTTCCCTGTGACTCCTATTGTTCTCTGTGACTACAATGTGTTATTATGACGCCTCTTCTGAAGTGTTCTACATAATAATACATTTACAGCATCATGTGTCTGGGCATTATTCAGATACAGTGTAAACAGTGCTTAAAGTGGTCCTACAGAGGTGGTGGAACTCACCCCCCACCCCACGGCGCCCATGTAACAAAGCTATTGCGCGCGCCGCAAAAAACTGTGCGTAGTCTCAAAAAGAAAGGGGCGGGGTCACAGAATAGTAATAATGCCCACAGTAGTAGCACCCCGTAATACACATAGGGGGTCATTCCGAGTTGTTCGTTTGTTGCCGATTTTCGCAACGGAGCGATTAAGGCGAAAATGCGCATGCGCATGGTACGCAGTGTGCATGTGCTAAGTATTTTAGCACAAAACTTAGATTTACTCACGGCAGAACGAATAATTTTCATCATTGAAGTGATGGGAGTGTGATTGACAGGAAGTGGGTGTTTCTGGGCGGAAACTGACCGTTTTCTGGGAGTGTGCGGAAAAACGCAGGCGTGCCAGGAAAAAAACACGGGAGTGTCTGGAGGAATGGGGGAGTGGCTGTCCGAATGCAGGGCGTGTTTGTGACGTCAAACCAGGAACGAAACTGATTGAACTGATCGCAGTGTAGGAGTAAGTCTCGAGCTACTCAGAAACTGGTAAGAATTTTCTATTCGCAATTCTGCTAATCTTTCGTTCGCAATTCTACTAAGCTAAGATTCACTCCCAGAGGGCGGCGGCCTAGAGTGTGCAATGCGGCTAAAAGCAGCTAGCGAGCGAACAACTCGGAATGAGGCCCACAATGCCCACAGTAGTAGTAGTGCTCCTTATATAGACCCCATAATAGTGGTGCCCCTTATGCAATGCCCGCAATAGTAGTGGCCCTCATGTCCCCAGGAGTGATGCCCCTTATGAAGTGCCCTCTTTACAATGCCCTCATTAGAAGGGGCCGCCGTAGTAATGCCCTTAATGGTAATGCCCACGTGTAGTATTGCCCCCAGTAGTAATGTTGCCTGTACTAATGCCCCCAGTCGTTTAGCCAGGTGTTTTATGGTATGCCGGCGGCCGGGTTCCCAGCAACCAGCATACCGGCGCCGGGAGCCAGCCTGCCAGCATACCGACATCGTGGTGAGCGCAAATGAGCCCCTTGCAGGCTCGCTGCGCTACACGCACCACGCTATTTATTCTCCCTCCAGGGGGGTCGTGGACCCCCACGAGGGAGAAAATCTGTCGGTATGCCGGCTGTCGGGATTCCGGCGCCGGTATACTGTACGCCGGGATCCCGACAGTCGTCAACCTGAAGACCACCCGTTTAGCCCCCTGTAGTTTAGCCCTAGTAGTTATGCCCCCAGTGGTAATGCCCCTGCAGTTATGATCCCAGTAGTTTACCCCCCATTTAGTTTAGCCTCCCAGTGGTAATGCCCCCAGTAGTTTGCCTGCTTGAAGTTTAGCCAACAGCAATAATGCCCCCTGTAGTTTGCCCCCTTGTAGTTTAGCCCCTGTAGTTATGCCCCGCTTGTAGTTTAGCCCCAGTAGTAATGCCCCCAGTATTAATGCCCCTGTAGTTATGCTCCAGTAGTTAGCCCCTTTGTAGTTTGCCCACAGTAGTTTGCCCCCCCTAATAATGTCCCCCAGTAGATGCCCCCCAGTAGTAATGCCCTCCTGTAGTTTGCCCCCAGTAGTAATACCCTCTTGTAGTTTGCCCCCAGTGGTTTGCCCCCTTGTAGTTGGCCCCCAGTAATAATGTCCCCCAGTAGATGCCCCCCCAGTAGTAATGCCCTCCTGTAGTTTGCCCCCAGTAGTTAGCCCCTTTGTAGTTTGCCCCCAGTAATAATGTCCCCCAGTAGATACCCCCCAGTAGTAATGCCCCCAGTAGATGCCCCCCAGTAGTTTGCCCCCAGTAGTAATGCCCCCCAAGTAGTTTGCCCCAGCAGATACCCCCCTGTAGTAATGCCCCTAGTAGATGCCCCCCAGTAGTTTGCCCACAGTAGTAATGCCCCCCAGTAGTTTGCCCCCAGTAGATGCCCCCCATAGATGTGCCGCTAAGGAAGAAAACAATACTCACCAAGCCCCGCTCCCGCTACCAGACCACTGCAGTCCTCTCTCGCCGCCCGCTCCTCGGCACTATGGGAGAGACGTCATGACGTCTCTCCCATAGAGAACAGTGACAGCGCCGGAAGCCGGAGCTCAGTACTGAGCTCCTGAATCCTGGCTGCCGCCGGGCGCCCACTGGTAACGCAAACTCAGCGGTTGCCCGGCATCTCCCTGCAGTGCTGCACACAGCGGGTTAGGTGAGCCGGAGGAGGCGGAACTGCGTTCCGTCTCCAAGTGGAACTGACGGAATGCAGTTCCGCCCTGTTCCGGCTCACTTTAACCCCTGAGTGTAAATTACTAAGGGAATAGTGAATCTTTGTATCAGACCTAAATTCCAGTGTCTCTTCTATCTATTCTGTATCTCATAAGTGTCCAGTATGATATCCCGATGGACGGGATGCCGGCTTAAGAATACCGACAGCGGCATTCTGGACAGCAGAATCCCGACTTCCCCCCAGAAAGTACCCTGACTGCATCCTGTGTCCACTATGTATAAATATATTGTAGTGTCTGTTCATGCCAAAAAAAAGGAGGGTTTCCTCACAGGTTCATGTCGACTAACCCCAATAAGAAAATAAATATTATCTAATAAATACAGGTTGAGTATCCCATATCCAAATATTCCAAAATACGGAATATTCCGAAATACGGACTTTTTTTGAGTGAGAGTGAGATAGTGAAACCTTTGTTTTTTGATTGCTCAAAGTACACAAACTTTGTTTACTACACAAAGTTATACAAGATATTGTATTAAATGACCTTCAGGCTGTGTGTATAAGGTGTATAGGAAACATAAATGAATTGTGTGAATGTACACACATTTTGTTTAATGCAAAAAGTGATAAAAAATATTGGTTAAAATTAACTTCAGGCTGTGTATATGAAGTGTATATGTAACATAAATGCATTCTGTGCTTAGATTTAGGTCCCATCAGCATGATATTTCATTATGGTATGCAATTATTCCAATACAGGTTGAGTATCCCATATCCAAATATTCCGAAATACGTAATATTCCGAAATACGGACTTTTTTGAGTAAGAGTGTTATGCACACCAGTGCCTGCAGGAATGTACTGGTGTTTGAACTGTTATGCAAAACAAATGGACTCACAGACAGACTGGGGAATATGACATAACGTACACAGAAGGTGATAGGGTAACAAAATACACACAAAGTGAACCGAGAAGCCCAGAGGCTAAGGAACTGGGTGTCTCCCTTGTATTAGTAATGCTCAGATGAGAAAAGCAAGATGTTGTGTTTTAATACGTAGAGAACCCGAAATGCTGTTGCTAAGGGCAACAGCAAAACCCTAAAGGGTTACCAACGGGTGTGGCAGTAAACTCCTTGGTCAGAGATGAAATGATAGATACAAGGAGAGTCTCCACAATCCTAATTCTCACTTGCAGTGCACAGGTTCAGCTTACTGCCACTAAACTGACCCCTGACACCTAGCACAGTGAGACAGGATTAGACAGGCAAGTCTTAGAATACAGCCGCAAACTTGCTAAGTTCACAGAGTAGTAACAGAACCCCAGCAAGCTAAACGACTGACTCCAGTCTTACTGCTAGGTCTGGATTGGCAGAGTGTAATACCAAATCCCCAGGCCTATTTGCAGTAAGCAACAAACAAATACAAAGCTACACAGTACTGGCTAACTTTCAGTAACTGACTAACCAACAAAGATTCAGCAGCATCTGCTTACCCTAAGAAGAGGCCTTATAAAGCAGGTGCTGTCCACGCCCCACTCAGACCTCACAGACTGTGAGCACAAAAACCAGCACCGGATCCCCTACCGTGCACAGAGCCTGTAACCACTGCACAGCAAAAGACCCGAACCGGAGTATCAGCTGCGCTCAGGTTACTCTGCTAGCACTTGTCTCCCGGTTGCCATGACGACGTGGCAGCACAGGGCAGGAGACCCTAACAGTACCCCCCCTCTGACGAGGGGTCAAAGAACCCCTACCACCGGGTTTATCGGGGAACTGCGAGAAGAAAGAGCGTATCAGTCTGGGGGCATGAAGATCACAACTGCGCACCCACGACCACTCCTCCGGGCCATACCCCTTCCAGTGCACCAAAAATGACAGCCGACCCCGAACCACCTTGGAGTCAAGAATCCTTTCAACAACAAACTCCCTCTGGCCACGTATCAGAAGAGGGGAAGGTCTTCCACTGGAAGAAGGATTACTAATCGCCCGTTTTAAAAGGGAACAATTAAATGTTTTATTGATACCCAAAGAACGGGGCAGATCTAACTGAAATGCCACCGGATTGATAACCCTGGTGATCTTATAAGGGCCGATGAACCGGGGGCCTAACTTATGAGATGGCTGTCTCAACTTCAAATTCTTGGTAGACAACCAGACGAAGTCTCCTAATTTGAAGCTGCAGGGTCTTTTCCGCTTATCAAAAACCCTTTTGGTCACTAATGACACAGACACAAGGGCTTTCTTCACTTTCCGCCAAATACCTCTAAGGACCGAAACCACAGAGGAACCACCAGGTGTGGAGTCCAGGGGGTCAAAAGAATTGGCCTTAGGATGATGCCCATACACACAAAGGAAGGGAGAGATCCCTGTAGCAGAGTGAGCCGCGTTGTTATAGGCAAACTCCGCCATGGACAGATGAGCAACCCAGTCAGTCTGACACTTGGAGACATAACACCAGAGGAACTGCTCCAAGGACTGGTTCACCCTTTCAGTCTGCCCATTAGACTGCGGATGGTAGCCTGACGACAAGCTGACAGAAATCTGGAGATCGGAACAAAATGCCCTCCAGAATTTGGCCACAAACTGGGATCCGCGGTCAGAGACCACATCAAGTGGCAACCCGTGGAGACGCACAACATGCATCATAAATAATTCAGACAGGCGTCTGGCCGATGGCAGCCCAACCAGTGGAACGAAGTGCGCCATCTTCGAAAACCTGTCAACGACAACCCAGATGGCTGTCATCCCCGAGGATTTGGGCAAGTCCACCACAAAATCCAT
Source organism: Pseudophryne corroboree (assembly GCF_028390025.1). NCBI lineage: Eukaryota > Metazoa > Chordata > Amphibia > Anura > Myobatrachidae > Pseudophryne > Pseudophryne corroboree. Next base: position 30,925,193 of record NC_086445.1, on the reverse strand, counting down.
TGAAATGTGGGTCCATGGCTTAGATGGGATAGAGAGTGGATGTAATGGGCCAACAGGAACCCCTCTAGGAGTCTTATTTCGGGCACAGATGTCACATGCCCGAACCCACTGATCCACATCCTTAGCCACCGAGGGCCACCACACCGCCCTAGATAGCAACTCCCGAGTTCTGGCAATACCCGGGTGACCTGCCGACTTCTTGGCATGGAATTCCAGGAACACTCGCTGTCTTAACCTAGGAGGCACAAACAAAAGACCTACCGGAAGGTCTGGAGGAGCCTGCTCCTGTGCTCTAAGGACTAATGATAAGAGGTCCTGGGTAATGCCCACTTTAATACATGATGGGGAAACAATGGGCAACGGCTCCTCGGTGGTCTCCTGGATTGGAGCAAAACTCTGCGAGAGCGCATCAGCCTTGATGTTTTTTGACCCAGGGCGATATGTTATCAAAAAATTAAAGCGAGCAAAAAACAAAGCCCATCGTGCCTGCCTGGCATTGAGACGCTTCGCTGACTCTAAATATGCCAGATTCTTATGGTCAGTGAGAATTGAGACCACAAACTTAGCCCCCTCAAGCCAGTGTCTCCACTCCTCGAGTGCATCCTTAATAGCCAACAATTCCCGGTTACCCACGTCATAATTCATCTCGGCAGGCGAAAATTTACGGGAAAAGTAAGCACAGGGATGAAGGCGATTATCAGACACTCCCATCTGAGAAAGCACTGCCCCAATACCCATCTCAGAGGCATCCACCTCCACCACAAAAGGACGCTCTGGATCTGGGTGTCGCAGCACCTTGGCCGAAACAAATGCCCTTTTGAGACGGGCAAAATCCGCTTTAGCCTCACAAGACCAGTGAGCAACATCCGCCCCTTTCTTAGTGAGTGCCACCAAGGGCGCCACTATAGACGAAAATCCAGCGATAAATCGTCTATAAAAATTTGCAAAGCCCAGGAAACGCTGAAGCGCCTTCAAACTAGTGGGCTGCACCCAATCCAGGACTGCCTGTACCTTGGAACCCTCCATTTGGAAACCTTCTGGGGAGATAATATATCCTAGAAATGCGATTTGCTGAACTTCAAATTCGCACTTCTCCAGCTTCGCCCCAAGCCGGTGGTCTCTGAGTTTCTGGAGGACTAAGCGTACATGCTTCCGATGTTCCTCCAGGGAATGGGAGAAGATTAGGATGTCATCTAAGTATACAACTAAGAATCTATCCAAATATTCCCTGAGCACATCATTCATGAAATCCTGGAAGACTGCCGGGGCATTACAGAGCCCAAAAGGCATCACCAAATATTCATAATGCCCTGAGTGGGTATTAAAGGCAGTCTTCCATTCATCCCCCTCTCTTATTCAGATTAGATTGTACGCACCGCGTAGGTCAATCTTAGAAAAAATGGTGGCAGTACGAAGCTGGTCAAACAAGACCGAAATGAGAGGCAGTGGGTATGAGTTTTTAATCGTGATACGGTTCAATTCCCTGAAGTCGATGCAGGGTCGCAACGAACCGTCCTTTTTACCCACGAAGAAGAACCCCGACCCAACTGGAGACTGTGAAGGTCTGATAAATCCCTTAGCCAAGTTCTCCTGAATGTACTCTGCCATAGCCTGAGTCTCAGGACGTGACAGGGAGTACAACCTGCTCTTGGGAAGCTTAGCATTTGGCAACAAATCAATGGCACAGTCATAGGGGCGATGGGGAGGTAGTACCTCTGCAACTTTTTTGGAGAACACGTCCGCAAAATCTGCATAACACCCTGGCAATCCTGGCAAACTTAGCTGCGAGAGCCTGACTGGAAGGCTCAAGCAACTCCTGAAACAATCAGTACCCCAACTAAGAATCTCCCCAGAGACCCAGTCAAATTGAGGATTGTGGGCCCTTAACCAGGGTAACCCCAACACCAATGGGGCAAAAGTACAGACAGTCACATAAAAGGACAATTTTTCAGAGTGTGTGGCTCCAATAAACAAAGAAATCTGGCTAGTGCAAGAGGTAATTTTACCTTGGGATAATGGTTCCCCGTTTAACCCACAAATCTCAATTTCCGATGCCAAGGGTACTAAGGGAACAGAGTGTTTCAGGGCGAATTGGCGGTCCATAAAAACCCCGTCGGCCCCACTGTCCACAAAGGCCTCAGTCTTGACAGTTTGACCGAGGATCTTCAAGGTCACCGGAATGATAAAAGTCTTCTTGGGAAATTCTGACTTCTGGCCTGACAGGATATTTCCCATCACCCTCAGGCCCTGAAGTTTTCCGGCTTTTCTGGGCATGATACTACCACATGACCTTTATTCCCACAGTACAAACACAACCCTTGCTGTCTCCTCCGCGTCTTCTCACGCGAGGAGAGGCGGGTAGCCCCAATCTGCATAGGCTCCTCGGAAAATTCCTCAGAGTCTGAGGTTCCCTTTGGAAGGAAGGAAATCTCAGTCTCCCTTTCAAGCCTACGCTCTCTCAGCCGTCTATCCACCCGGATGGATAACTGCATGAGCTGATCCAAGCTATCAGGCAAGGGATATTGTACCAGTTGGTCCTTTATCTGGTTAGAAAGACCTCTTCGGTACTGGTGTCTCAGGGCTGGGTCATTCCACTGGGTATCATGGGCCAACCTCCGAAACTCCGTACAGTAAAACTCAACTGGCCTTCGCCCTTGCTTAAGGATCGAAATCTGAGCCTCGGCTGAGGCCGTCTTGTCAGGGTCATCATACAACATGCCCAGTGCCGTAAAAAAAGCATCAACACTTTTAAGCGACGGACAGTCAGGCTGCAACCCATATGCCCAGACCTGTTGGTCTCCTTGTAGCAAGGAAATCACTATGCCCACCCGCTGAATCTCCGACCCAGAAGACTGAGGCCTAAGCCGGAAGTATAGCTTGCAGCTCTCCTTGAAACAAAAGAACTGCGAGCGATCTCCAGAAAAACGATCCGGGAGATTTACTTTCGGCTCCTTAACCCCTGCAGGTGCTGCTGCTGCGGGAGCTCCGCCAGCAGCCTGGGAGGTGTGCATTTTAATGGACAAATCATTAAATTGTCGAGTCAGGACCTGCACCTGATCGACCACCTGTTGCAATGTATTTTGAGGGGTATGCTCCATATTCCCACAAAATTTCAACAGGAGTATTAGGCTGCTGAATATGTTATGCACACCAGTGCCTGCAGGAATGTACTGGTGTTTGAACTGTTATGCAAAACAAATGGACTCACAGACAGACTGGGGAATATGACATAACGTACACAGAAGGTGATAGGGTAACAAAATACACACAAAGTGAACAGAGAAGCCCAGAGGCTAAGGAACTGGGTGTCTCCCTTGTATTAGTAATGCTCAGATGAGAAAAGCAAGATGTTGTGTTTTAATACGTAGAGAACCCGAAATGCTGTTGCTAAGGGCAACAGCAAAACCCTAAAGGGTTACCAACGGGTGTGGCAGTAAACTCCTTGGTCAGAGATGAAATGATAGACACAAGGAGAGTCTCCACAATCCTAATTCTCACTTGCAGTGCACTGGTTCAGCTTACTGCCACTAAACTGACCCCTGACACCTAGCACAGTGAGACAGGATTAGACAGGCAAGTCTTAGAATACAGCCGCAAACTTGCTAAGTTCACAGAGTAGTAACAGAACCCCAGCAAGCTAAACGACTGACTCCAGTCTTACTGCTAGGTCTGGATTGGCAGAGTGTAATACCAAATCCCCAGGCCTATTTGCAGTAAGCAACAAACAAATACAAAGCTACACAGTACTGGCTAACTTTCAGTAACTGACTAACCAACAAAGATTCAGCAGCATCTGCTTACCCTAAGAAGAGGCCTTATAAAGCAGGTGCTGTCCACGCCCCACTCAGACCTCACAGACTGTGAGCACAAAAACCAGCACCGGATCCCCTACCGTGCACAGAGCCTGTAACCACTGCACAGCAAAAGACCCGAACCGGAGTATCAGCTGCGCTCAGGTTACTCTGCTAGCACTTGTCTCCCGGTTGCCATGACGACGTGGCAGCACAGGGCAGGAGACCCTAACAAAGAGTGAGATAGTGAAACCTTTGTTTTTTGATGGCTCAATGTACACAAACTTTGTTTAATACACAAAGTTATTAATTGTATTAAATGACCTTCAGGCTGTGTGTATAAGGGGTATATGAAACATAAATGAATTGTGTGAATGTACACACACTTTGTTTAATGCACAAAGTTATAAAAAATATTGGCTAAAATGACCTTCAGGCTGTGTGTATAAGGTGTATATGAAACATAAATGCATTCTGTGCTTAGATTTAGGTCCCATCACCATGATATCTCATTATGGTATGCAATTATTCCAAAATACGGAGAAATCCCATATCCAAAATACCTCTGGTCCCAAGCATTTTGGATAAGGGATACTCAACCTGTATACGGAAAAATCCCATATCCAAAATACCTCTGGTCCCAAGCATTTTGGATAAGGGATACTCAACCTGTATGTGCAAAAAGTGGGTGTGCTACCTGCTAGCAGTTACACAACTGTATTACACAAGGAAAAAGGGGTAGCGGTGTGGTGCACTCAGTCGACAATATATAGATATTTATAATATAACTTTTAATCAATATAACTAAAAAGAAAGTAATTCCCCACCAAGAAAGTTAAAAAGCGAAAGATTAAATTTCATCATTATACTATTCTTTAGAGAATCTACTTTAGTGAGACAGTCACCTGGTACCAGGGGCGGATTGGGAACAAAAAGCGGCCCTGGAAAAATTTGTACTAGTGGCCCCACATGGGCAGCACCAGAGGTGTAAGGTCTAGACATGGGCCATGGCAGCAGCACCCTCCCCCCAAGACTTTCCAGATAGTGGGCATGTCCAGCATCAAGGGGGAAGTTAAAAAGAAATAAAATTAAATATTATGAGCACATTATATGATACACCTTCAGAATTTAGGAAACTATATCATTCTTTAGAAATATATATTTTCTTGCTTATTACACCAACCGTATCCCAATCACTATTCACTCAATCTTATATGTCAACCAAGCTGGCAGACAGAGCATACACTAGATCATCTGCAATCACAGGCTAAGTGGCAAAGTCATTTTCATATATGCAAATCATTTTGCATCTTTTTCATTATGTCTATAAAAAAGACCACGTCCTCAAACAAAACAGGCCCCACAGGTGCGTCGGCCCACCGGGAATTATCCCTGTAAACCCTATGGCCAATCCGCCTCTGCCTGGTACCAAGGAGAATAACTTGTCACAGGATACCTATTAGCACTATTGAGTGACATTTATTAACACAATTAAATATATTAGGAGTATTAATTGGCACCCTGGCGTGATATTTTAATATTCTTTATTTCTAACATATCTTCTATCTTTTTAATATTTTGCTTTTTAACTTTCTAGGTGGGGAATTACTTTCTTTTTAGTTATATTGATTAAAAGTTATATTTTTAATATCTATATAGTTTTGACTGAGTGCAGCACATCGCATCTCCTTTTTCCTCGTGTAGTACAGTGTCCGTTCATGCACCAGTAGTTGTAAAGGGATTGTATTGTAGTCTATGCGGGATGCGCATTTCCCAATTTATCGAAACGATTCTGCCAATGGGATAATCCTATGCCCGCTCTCTCCTGTCCAGACCATTTGTGGGGCTGGCCATGGTGGCTGTGTATGGTGGTCGGGATGCCGCTGTCTGTATTCTGACCGCCGGCACCCATAACCGACCTCTATAGAATATCTCCACCAGACCCCACATACAGTATATAAAAAAGTGAAATTGACCACAGCGTCCTATATCATTCCTAACATGCGGGCTAGGGTGTATACATAGAGAATAGATGGCACTCAAGGACTTTTCAAGTGAAAGTATATTGTGAGCAATTTTGTGACTTTATCACTGTAAAAGTCCATGAGTGTTGTCCCTTTTCTCTATATATATATATATGTATAATGATGCAATTCACGCCAGCCCACCTAGTGGCCACCTGCATCTCCCCTCCCAGAGGTGGTGGGGGGGTTGCAGGTTAGGGGGTGTTAGGCTGAAGCATTGTCTAAGGTGTAGAGAGATCTTGTGACGGCCCTGCCCCTAGCGTGTGATACAGTGTTCTCTAATGAGTATGTATTACATTCACAAACATTTAGGATTAAACTGATCCACATATTGTATATAATACCTAGGGTTATCCAAATAGTCACCGGGCTATATATATCTGGTGATATTACATTGGTAAAAATATCTCATCCATAGCATTTCATGATGGTCTAGGTGGTCTGGAATGAGAACAGTTAGGTCCTAAGTAACGAGTTTGAAAAATACTGATATATAATGTAGGGTAAGAAATAAGTTGCTTGTTAAACATACAGTATGATAGATATGTACTCATACAAGAGGTCCCAATGTGTAATATGTACAGAGTGAGTTGGGGAGATCCTGTATCTTACATAGGTGTAATACGACTATTACATACATTTGTAAGTAGACTGCAGAATTACGTATGCACGATTTCCATGTTTCATTCTTCTCACAATCACAATCTGCACACTGCCACAATAGGCCAGGGGTCATCATATTGGTAAGGTGTTTTAATGTTTTAATGCCACCACTACAAATGTGCTCTCACACAACTATCCTTTGTGCACCATACGGTACATGACTCCGGGTGCAACCTAGAAGCTCCGCCATCAGTAGCGACCTAGAAGCTCCGCCATCAGTAGCGACCTAGAAGCTCCACCATCAGTAGCGACCTAGAAGCTCCGCCATGTTTAGCAACCTAGAAGCTCCGCTACCAGTAGCGCCCTCGAAGCTCCACCATGAGTAGCATTTCCTGGAGTTTAGCCTCTTACTTGTATCATACACATACAAAGCTTCATAATTACCCTGGCCCAGGCCTGTCTTAGTGGCCCTGCAGGAGCCCAAGCCAGCTGAGGAGCTAGAGAAATCCCCCACTGCATGGCTGAGCATAAGGTATTTTTCTTTTCTTCTAAGCAGTCATTGGCCACACCTCCTGGATTTGGCCACGCCTCCCAGATTTGGCAATGCTTCTGCATCACCTGGGCCCGCGCATATTGTGATGTCCGTGGTCCTAGGCATGTAGGATTCATAATTTTGCCGCCAAGGAATTGGTATTAATGTGTAGATTAAGCACAATGATGTTCGGCATGATGCATGATGTGGGTCACTCATACTGGTCCTCAATCTTTTGCCTTGTTACCCAGGTTAGTGTGCCAGTCACACACAGCAGGGCCTAATTAGCCACAGATGGATGTAATGACATCTGAATGGCCTGAGGTGCAGGTTCCCGGCCGAACTCTGACATTTTTCTAAAGCGGCAATCATTTACAAGGCAAAACAATACCTTGTAAATGATTGCTGCTTTAAATAAAAGTCTGGTTTCACCTAGAAACCTGCACCTCTGTTCAACTCGGATGTCATTACATCTGGCCAGCAGTTGGAGTTGCTATCACTGCTGTTTCCTTGGAATGTATAGTAATGCAACAGGAGGTGTCTATTGCAAGTAGACATCTCCTTCTGCAGTAGTGACCTGAGTTCTACGACGCAGCATTGGATCACTCAGTCACCATCAGGCAGTTTATGTTGCAAGCCACCTGTCGCAGAGTCCAGGAAATTTCCATTCTATTACGGAGATCCCTGGCCTCTTTCCACCCCCTAAATGGAGACGACACGCCTCAGTTTTCACAAAAGGAGGCCACTGCAGCCTCTCAGATGGCAGCAGACTGTCAGTCACTTACAGTCGCTGCGGCCCAGCTTCGGACATTGCAGGACCTGTTCACACCTGCACAGAACGTTGGTACGTTGCACATAATGGTGCAGGAACGATGGCACCTAAATGACTCCTGCAATGCCAGTGCCAGAATTCAGGGTAACTCTGCATTGTATATTTGTCATATTATTAATACAAATATGATACAGATTTTGTGAAAAATTGTGTAGCAGGATGCATAATGCATAGCCGGAATGTCCGTTTGGTGCAACCTGAGGATAAGTGTATGAGGACAGATCTGTATGTAAGTAGCAAAGTCCCACTCAGACATAATCCCAAAACATTTACAAGAGGTTAAGAGAGACTAAGCACCTGGACTACGCAGGGGTGGATTGAGCCGTTGGGACATTGGGCCTCTGCCCGCTGGGTCAGTCTCATTGACCCCTCAGCAGAGGGCATGACAATGAGTCAGTCTGACTCATAATTTGCCTCCATTGGATGCCAGTGGTCCACTAACGCTGAGCTGGTGTCGTACTGTAGGAAGGCTAGCGTTAGCATCCCGGCTCCACCTCTCAGTCACAGCAGAGGCTGTCACCTCCGGTCAGCGGGGTGCTGGCTCTGTCTTCAGCCACTTCTCTGCTATAAGAGCCATCTCTAGGACCACCCAGGAATTCATTGGTGTTGGGGTCCAGTCATGCGTGCGGTGCCCACACAATCACTGTCAATGCTTTGCCCGACGGTTCCCTACCGCACACTGAGATGCAGAGCACAGACAGCCGCCATCAGCTGTTCTCCGGTGTATGTCCACTTGGGTAGACAGTTATAGGAGCTCACACTTGACCACTTGGAGTGCTGAGATGGCCATAGCCATGTCTACCTCAGAACTCCCAGTGGTCACGTGTGAACTCCTATACTGTAACTGTCTGCCCATGAGAACAGGAGTGAGGAGCATGTGAGTGTCAGTCATTGTTGGGGCTCCCAATGCTTTTTTGCCCAGCAGCAGATATATCCATATATTCAGCAACATTTCTATTAAAATATCATATTCTGAATGCTTCTAGTAATATAAAATGAAAAATACAGATTATTACTGGCATTACTATAATGTGGTATCTGGGTACTTTTTATATTGTAAAACATAATAGGTAGTGTCAAATTGGGGGGAAATGTGCTCATTAAAATTTTTGAAATACATTATGGAAGGGGACCATGAAGAAACAAAATGTAAATTCTGGATCCGTGTAAATTAGTTGTGTGACAATATAGATTATATACGAGAATATTCCTTATTTTGTATATTACTGTTTTATATATATATATATATATATATATATATACTATAACTGTCTGCCCACGTGAACAGATGTTTCCCTCTGTGTCAGCGTGTGCCGGCTTCAGTTCTTGTCGGACCCACTTGCTGCTGACTTTCCTCCCCAGGCACTGTCCTTGTACCTGTCACGGTCACTAACGTTAAACAATGTGGCAAATACGTATATAGGTATAGAGATAAGTGGCTGGCAGACCTCCTGAAATGCACAGGGCTGCATACACAGTATACTTTAAATAAAAGTACCATATGTAAGCCTCTTTTTGTTAAGTTGTGATACCATTTGTACTGTATGTCTTTATACAGTAGAGGGTCCTTAATGGGGAATCACATAACACACTGTGAGGGCATACTGTGTAAAGGCCACTAATACTGTGTGGCGTCACGTATATAAGAAGTTCTACTGTGTTGCATAATGTGTATAAGGAATACTACAGTGTGGCATAATGTCTATAAGGGTTACTACTGTGTGGCATAACATGAATAAGGGCACTACTGTGCGGAGCAATGTGAATAAGGGGCTCTACTCTGTAATGTAATGTGAATAAAGGGCTCTACTCTGTAATGTAATGTAAATAAGGGGCTCTACAATGTAAGGTAATGTAAATAAGGGGCTCTACAATGTAATGCAATGTAAATAAGGGGCTTTACTCTGTAATGTAATGTAAATAAGGGGCCCTAATCTGTAATGTAATGTGAATAAAGGGCTCTACTCTGTAATGTAATGTAAATAAGGGGCTCTACAATGTAATGTAATGTAAATAAGGGGCTTTACTCTGTAATGTAAATAAAGGGCTGTACTCTAAATTGTAATGCAAATAAGGCGCTCTACAATGTAATGTAATGTGAATAAGGGGCTCTACTCTGTAATGTAATGTAAATAAGGGGCTATACTCTGTAATGTAATGTAAATAAGGGGCTATACTCTGTAATGTAATGTAAATAAGGGGCTATACTCTGTAATGTAATGTGAATAAGGGGCTCTACTCTGTAATGTAATGTAAATAAGGGGCTATACTCTGTAATGTAAATAAGGGGCTCTACTCTGTAATGTAATGTAAATTAGGGGCTCTACTCTATAATGTAATGTGAATAAGGTTGCACTACTGTGGGCATAATTTGAATTTGGGGTACTATTGTTTTAACCACACCCCTTCTCAATAAGACCACACAACATTTTTTTGGCAGACGCTGTTCATATTTGCTATACTAATGTATATGTCGTGGGGCCCAATGCATATTGTTGCACATCGGCCCACACCTCACTAGTTCTGCCACTGCCCCTCAGTGTCCAACCATCAGAATCAGAATCAGCTTTATTGGCCAGGTATATTTGCGTATACTAGGAATTTGTCTACGGTTTGCTATACAACAGCCAAGTAGCTAACATAAGAAGGTGGGGGGGGGGGCAAGTAAAGTCATACAGATAGGTATACCGTAGGGACACAAGTGAGTTACATGTACTGTACGTCTAGACAGTCAATGTTCAGGAATTCAGCAGGTGGACCGCTTGGGGAAATAAACTTTTGGTGGACCCAGCAAGGATGGCCCTGTAATGCCTACCTGAAGGAAGCAAGTTAAACATGCTGAGGCCGGGGTATAGCTGGTCCTTTACTATCTTCGTTGCCCACTTTTTAGCTCTGGACAGGTACAGGTCCTGGACTGAGGGAAGGCCGGCCACAATGATCTTCTCTGCAGTTCTGACCACCTTTTGGAGCCTGCATCTGTCCATCATGCTGGCGGAGCTGTACCATACCAGTATCAAGGAGCACAGTACCAACTTCACAATCGCGGAGTAGAAGAGTAGCAGAAGCTTCTGTGGGATGTTGAACTTCTTTAGTTGCCTGAGGAAGAACAAACTCTGTTGCGCTTTCCCAACAGTGGCGTCAGCGTTGGACCCCTATTTAATGTCCCAGGAGATTGTGGTCCCTAGGAACTTGAAGGAGTCTACTAGCGATACCACACTGTCAGCAATCGTTAGTGGAGGTGCACTAGCTGACTTCTTCCTGAGGTCCACTATCATCTTGACAGTTTTGAGGGTGATGAGCTCAATGTTGTTGTGGCTGCACCACTGGGCCAACCGGTCTACTTCCTGTCTATAGGCCAATTCGTCCCCATCCTTGAAGAGGCCGATGATGGTGGTGTCGTTGGTGAATTTGATGATATATACTGATTACAGCTCTGTGCAGTCATTTGTGTACAGGTAGAAGAGCAGGGGTGAGAGGACACAGCCCTGAGGGGCCCCTGTACTAATGGACCACGCTTAAGAGGTGAATTTTCCTGCTTTCACCAACTGTGTCCTATCTGTCATGTAGTCTACTATCCAGAAACATGTAGCTTCTGGGACCCCTAGGCAAAGTAATTTGGGGAGGAGGATGCTGGGGATGATTGTATTGAAGGCTGAGCTGAAATCGACATATAGGACCCTCGCGTAGGTACCGGGAATGTCTAGGTGCTGTAGAATGTAGTGCAGTCCCAGGTTGACTGCATCCTTGACTCACCGATTCGATCGATAGGCAAACTGTAGGGGGTCATTTGGGGGCCAGTCACAGTTTACAGGTGATTCAAAACCAGATGCTCAAATGTTTTCATGACCACAGACGTCAGTGGTATCGGCCTGTAGTTGTTCAGGTTCGTGATAGAGGGTTTCTTGGGGACCGGGACGATAGTGGACCTTTTGAGGCAGGAAGGGACTTTCTGGTAGATCCAGATATTTGTTAAAGATCTTGGTGAATATGAGGGCAAGCTGACCCGCACATGCTCTCTGGGCAGATGGTGACACTTTCCTGGGTTTGGCCCTTTTGAACAGTGCATCCACCTCTTCTTGGGTGAATTGAAGTGCCTGGAGTTGTCCGTCGGTGTTCGGGGCGTCGTAGAGGTGATTGTTTGGGTTGCAGGAGACTTCTTTTGTGAACCTGCAATAAAAGTGGTTCAGCTCGTCTGCTAGGTCTTGGTGCATGGTGGTGGACTATGATGTTTCCTTGTAGTTGGTTATGGATTTCATTCCTTTCCATACATATATAGGGTCATTGGTGGATAGATCATTTGTCAGCTTGTCCGAGAACTTTTTCGCTAGCCTGATTTCTTTAGTCACAGAGTTCCTAATTTGGTTGTATAGTGCTCTGTCACCACTGCTATAGGCTTCCTCTTTGACCCAATGAAGTTGCCTGAGCTGGGCGTTGAACCAGGGCTTGTTGTTGTTGTAAATGCAGTAAGTCTTAGTAGGTAAACACATGTCCTCACAGTAGCTGATGTAGGATGTGACCGTGTCTGTCAGGTCAGTTGCCGAGGCTTCGAAGACCCCCCTTCCCCATTCCGCACAGTCGAAGCAGGCCTGGAGCTTCATCTTAGCCTTGTTGGTCCATTTCTTAACAGTCTTGATGACAGGCTTAACCACTCTCTGTTTCTGTGTATAGGTAGGGGGTAGCTGGACGAGGCAGTGGTCAGATAGGCCGAGTGCAGCACCCAGGATAGACCGGAAGGCAGACTTCAAGGTAGTGTAGCAGTGGTCAAGGGTGCGCCCTTCCCTAGTGGGACATGTGACTTGTTGTTTGTACTTAGGTAGCCCCTTGCTCAGGTTAGTTCTGTTGAAGTCACGCAGCACTATAAGCAGAGAGTATGGGTGTTTTTGTTCTATGTCGAATATTCATACGGCCAGGTGGTGCAGGGCTTCGTTCGTGCAGGTGAGGGGGGGGGGGTGCACTCCCACAAGGACAATTGAGGCAAATTCCGGGGGGAATAGTAGGGGTTGCAGTTGAGACTTAGCATCACTCAACCCTCCGCCAGACTACAGTACCTGCTGATCAGCTCTGATCAGGCAGCGTTAGCAGACAGCTTCTGCGCACGTTCAAAAAACGGAGCCAGCACATCCTAATTCAATGCAAATAACAGGAAACTGTATAAAAATATCAGCAACAAGAATAAAGGGCATATGTACAGAGGGCAGTTCAATATACAGAGAGGAATGATGTTATCAGTATCATGAATACCTATCACAAAATAGTAGAGATGAGCGCCTGAAATTTTTCGGGTTTTGTGTTTTGGTTTTGGGTTCGGTTCCGCGGCCGTGTTTTGGGTTCGAACGCGTTTTGGCAAAACCTCACCGAATTTTTTTTGTCGGATTCGGGTGTGTTTTGGATTCGGGTGTTTTTTTCAAAAAACACTAAAAAACAGCTTAAATCATAGAATTTGGGGGTCATTTTGATCCCAAAGTATTATTAACCTCAAAAACCATAATTTACACTCATTTTCAGTCTATTCTGAATACCTCACACCTCACAATATTATTTTTAGTCCTAAAATTTGCACCGAGGTCGCTGTGTGAGTAAGATAAGCGACCCTAGTGGCCGACACAAACACCGGGCCCATCTAGGAGTGGCACTGCAGTGTCACGCAGGATGTCCCTTCCAAAAAACCCTCCCCAAACAGCACATGACGCAAAGAAAAAAAGAGGCGCAATGAGGTAGCTGTGTGAGTAAGATTAGCGACCCTAGTGGCCGACACAAACACCGGGCCCATCTAGGAGTGGCACTGCAGTGTCACGCAGGATGGCCCTTCCAAAAAACCCTCCCCAAACAGCACATGACGCAAAGAAAAAAAGAGGCGCAATGAGGTAGCTGTGTGAGTAAGATTAGCGACCCTAGTGGCCGACACAAACACCGGGCCCATCTAGGAGTGGCACTGCAGTGTCACGCAGGATGTCCCTTCCAAAAAACCCTCCCCAAACAGCACATGACGCAAAGAAAAAAAGAGGCGCAATGAGGTAGCTGTGTGAGTAAGATTAGCGACCCTAGTGGCCGACACAAACACCGGGCCCATCTAGGAGTGGCACTGCAGTGTCACGCAGGATGTCCCTTCCAAAAAACCCTCCCCAAACAGCACATGACGCAAAGAAAAAAAGAGGCGCAATGAGGTAGCTGACTGTGTGAGTAAGATTAGCGACCCTAGTGGCCGACACAAACACCGGGCCCATCTAGGAGTGGCACTGCAGTGTCACGCAGGATGTCCCTTCCAAAAAACCCTCCCCAATCAGCACATGATGCAAAGAAAAAGAAAAGAAAAAAGAGGTGCAAGATGGAATTGTCCTTGGGCCCTCCCACCCACCCTTATGTTGTATAAACAAAACAGGACATGCACACTTTAACCAACCCATCATTTCAGTGACAGGGTCTGCCACACGACTGTGACTGATATGACGGGTTGGTTTGGACCCCCCCCAAAAAAGAAGCAATTAATCTCTCCTTGCACAAACTGGCTCTACAGAGGCAAGATGTCCACCTCATCTTCACCCTCCGATATATCACCGTGTACATCCCCCTCCTCACAGATTATCAATTCGTCCCCACTGGAATCCACCATCTCAGCTCCCTGTGTACTTTGTGGAGGCAATTGCTGCTGGTCAATGTCTCCGCGGAGGAATTGATTATAATTCATTTTAATGAACATCATCTTCTCCACATTTTCTGGATGTAACCTCGTACGCCGATTGCTGACAAGGTGAGCGGCGGCACTAAACACTCTTTCGGAGTACACACTTGTGGGAGGGCAACTTAGGTAGAATAAAGCCAGTTTGTGCAAGGGCCTCCAAATTGCCTCTTTTTTCTGCCAGTATAAGTACGGACTGTGTGACGTGCCTACTTGGATGCGGTCACTCATATAATCCTCCACCATTCTATCAATGTTGAGAGAATCATATGCAGTGACAGTAGACGACATGTCCGTAATCGTTGTCAGGTCCTTCAGTCCGGACCAGATGTCAGCATCAGCAGTCGCTCCAGACTGCCCTGCATCACCGCCAGCGGGTGGGCTCGGAATTCTGAGCCTTTTCCTCGCACCCCCAGTTGCGGGAGAATGTGAAGGAGGAGATGTTGACAGGTCGCGTTCCGCTTGACTTGACAATTTTGTCACCAGCAGGTCTTTCAACCCCAGCAGACTTGTGTCTGCCGGAAAGAGAGATCCAAGGTAGGCTTTAAATCTAGGATCGAGCACGGTGGCCAAAATGTAGTGCTCTGATTTCAACAGATTGACCACCCGTGAATCCTTGTTAAGCGAATTAAGGGCTGCATCCACAAGTCCCACATGCCTAGCGGAATCGCTCCCTTTTAGCTCCTTCTTCAATGCCTCCAGCTTCTTCTGCAAAAGCCTGATGAGGGGAATGACCTGACTCAGGCTGGCAGTGTCTGAACTGACTTCACGTGTGGCAAGTTCAAAGGGCATCAGAACCTTGCACAACGTTGAAATCATTCTCCACTGCACTTGAGACAGGTGCATTCCACCTCCTATATCGTGCTCAATTGTATAGGCTTGAATGGCCTTTTGCTGCTCCTCCAACCTCTGAAGCATATAGAGGGTTGAATTCCACCTCGTTACCACTTCTTGCTTCAGATGATGGCAGGGCAGGTTCAGTAGTTTTTGGTGGTGCTCCAGTCTTCTGTACGTGGTGCCTGTACGCCGAAAGTGTCCCGCAATTTTTCTGGCCACCGACAGCATCTCTTGCACGCCCCTGTCGTTTTTTAAAAAATTCTGCACCACCAAATTCAAGGTATGTGCAAAACATGGGACGTGCTGGAATTTGCCCATATTTAATGCACACACAATATTGCTGGCGTTGTCCGATGCCACAAATCCACAGGAGAGTCCAATTGGGGTAAGCCATTCCGCGATGATCTTCCTCAGTTGCCGTAAGAGGTTTTCAGCTGTGTGCGTATTCTGGAAACCGGTGATACAAAGCGTAGCCTGCCTAGGAAAGAGTTGGCGTTTGCGAGATGCTGCTACTGGTGCCGCCGCTGCTGTTCTTGCGGCGGGAGTCCATACATCTACCCAGTGGGCTGTCACAGTCATATAGTCCTGACCCTGCCCTGCTCCACTTGTCCACATGTCCGTGGTTAAGTGGACATTGGGTACAACTGCATTTTTTATGACACTGGTGAGTCTTTTTCTGACGTCCGTGTACATTCTCGGTATCGCCTGCCTAGAGAAGTGGAACCTAGATGGTATTTGGTAACGGGGGCACACTGCCTCAATAAATTGTCTAGTTCCCTGTGAACTAACGGCGGATACCGGACGCACGTCTAACACCAACATAGTTGTCAAGGCCTCAGTTATCCGCTTTGCAGTAGGATGACTGCTGTGATATTTCATCTTCCTCGCAAAGGACTGTTGAACAGTCAATTGCTTACTGGAAGTAGTACAAGTGGGCTTACGACTTCCCCTCTGGGATGACCATCGACTCCCAGCGGCAACAACAGCAGCGCCAGCAGCAGTAGGCGTTACACGCAAGGATGCATCGGAGGAATCCCAGGCAGGAGAGGACTCGTCAGAATTGCCAGTGACATGGCCTGCAGGACTATTGGCATTCCTGGGGAAGGAGGAAATTGACACTGAGGGAGTTGGTGGGGTGGTTTGCGTGAGCTTGGTTACAAGAGGAAGGGATTTACTGGTCAGTGGACTGCTTCCGCTGTCACCCAAAGTTTTTGAACTTGTCACTGACTTATTATGAATGCGCTGCAGGTGACGTATAAGGGAGGATGTTCCGAGGTGGTTAACGTCCTTACCCCTACTTATTACAGCTTGACAAAGGGAACACACGGCTTGACACCTGTTGTCCGCATTTCTGGTGAAATACCTCCACACCGAAGAGCTGATTTTATTGGTATTTTCACCTGGCATGTCAACGGCCATATTCCTCCCACGGACAACAGGTGTCTCCCCGGGTGCCTGACTTAAACAAACCACCTCACCATCAGAATCCTCCTGGTCAATTTCCTCCCCAGCGCCAGCAACACCCATATCCTCCTCATCCTGGTGTACTTCAACACTGACATCTTCAATCTGACTATCAGGAACTGGACTGCGGGTGCTCCTTCCAGCACTTGCAGGGGGCGTGCAAATGGTGGAAGGCGCATGCTCTTCACGTCCAGTGTTGGGAAGGTCAGGCATCGCAACCGACACAATTGGACTCTCCTTGTGGATTTGGGATTTCGAAGAATGCACAGTTCTTTGCTGTGCTGCTTTTGCCAGCTTGAGTCTTTTCATTTTTCTAGCGAGAGGCTGAGTGCTTCCATCCTCATGTGAAGCTGAACCACTAGCCATGAACATAGGCCAGGGCCTCAGCCGTTCCTTGCCACTCCGTGTGGTAAATGGCATATTGGCAAGTTTACGCTTCTCCTCCGACAATTTTATTTTAGGTTTTGGAGTCCTTTTTTTTCTGATATTTGGTGTTTTGGATTTGACATGCTCTGTACTATGACATTGGGCATCAGCCTTGGCAGACGACGTTGCTGGCATTTCATCGTCTCGGCCATGACTAGTGGCAGCAGCTTCAGCACGAGGTGGAAGTGGATCTTGATCTTTCCCTAATTTTGGAACCTCAACATTTTTGTTCTCCATATTTTAATAGGCACAACTAAAAGGCACCTCAGGTAAACAATGGAGATGGATACTAGTATACAATTATGGACTGCCTGCCGACTGCAGACACAGAGGTAGCCACAGCCGTGAACTACCGTACTGTACTGTGTCTGCAGCTAATATAGACTGGTTGATAAAGAGAAGATGTCTATGTAACTATGTATGTATAAAGAAGACTGAAAAAAATCCACGGTTAGGTGGTATACAATTATGGACGGACAGCCTGCCGAGTGCAGACACAGAGGTAGCCACAGCCGTGAACTACCGTACTGTACTGTGTCTGCAGCTAATATAGACTGGTTGATAAAGAGAAGATGTCTATGTAACTATGTATGTATAAAGAAGAATGAAAAAAAACCACGGTTAGGTGGTATACAATTATGGACGGACTGCCTGCCGAGTGCAGACACAGAGGTAGCCACAGCCGTGAACTACCGTACTGTACTGTGTCTGCAGCTAATATAGACTGGTTGATAAAGAGAAGATGTCTATGTAACTATGTATGTATAAAGAAGAATGAAAAAAATCCACGGTTAGGTGGTATTACAATTATGGACGGACTGCCTGCCGAGTGCAGAGACACAGAGGTAGCCACAGCCGTGAACTACCGTACTGTGTCTGCTGCGACTGGATGATAAATGATATAAAAAATATATATATATCACTACTGCAGCCGGACAGGTATATATTATATATTATATAATGACGGACCTGCTGGACACTGTCTGTCAGCAGAATGAGTTTTATTTTTATAGAATAAAAAAAAAAAAAAACACACAAGTGAAGTCACACGACGAGTGTTTAACTTTTTCAGGCAATCACAATATAAGTATACTACTAACTATACTGGTGGTCAGTGTGGTCGGGTCACTGGTCAGTCACACTGGCAGTGGCACTCCTGCAGCAAAAGTGTGCACTGTTTAATTTTAATATAATATGTACTCCTGGCTCCTGCTATAACCTATAACTGGCACTGCAGTAGTGCTCCCCAGTCTCCCCCACAATTATAAGCTGTGTGAGCTGAGCAGTCAGACAGATATATAATATATATAGATGATGCAGCACACTGGCCTGAGCCTGAGCAGTGCACACAGATATGGTATGTGACTGACTGAGTCACTGTGTGTATCGCTTTTTTCAGGCAGAGAACGGATATATTAAATAAACTGCACTGTGTGTCTGGTGGTCACTCACTATATAATATATTATGTACTCCTGGCTCCTGCTATAACCTATAACTGGCACTGCAGTAGTGCTCCCCAGTCTCCCCCACAATTATAAGCTGTGTGAGCTGAGCAGTCAGACAGATATATATAATATTATATATAGATAATAGATGATGCAGCACACTGGCCTGAGCCTGAGCAGTGCACACAGATATGGTATGTGACTGACTGAGTCACTGTGTGTATCGCTTTTTTCAGGCAGAGAACGGATATATTAAATAAACTGCACTGTGTGTCTGGTGGTCACTCACTATATAATATATTATGTACTCCTGGCTCCTGCTATAACCTATAACTGGCACTGCAGTAGTGCTCCCCAGTCTCCCCCACAATTATAAGCTGTGTGAGCTGAGCAGTCAGACAGATATATATAATATTATATATAGATAATAGATGATGCAGCACACTGGCCTGAGCCTGAGCAGTGCACACAGATATGGTATGTGACTGACTGAGTCACTGTGTGTATCGCTTTTTTCAGGCAGAGAACGGATATATTAAATAAACTGCACTGTGTGTCTGGTGGTCACTCACTATATAATATATTATGTACTCCTGGCTCCTGCTATAACCTATAACTGGCACTGCAGTAGTGCTCCCCAGTCTCCCCCACAATTATAAGCTGTGTGAGCTGAGCAGTCAGACAGATATATATAATATTATATATAGATAATAGATGATGCAGCACACTGGCCTGAGCCTGAGCAGTGCACACAGATATGGTATGTGACTGAGTCACTGTGTGCTGTGTATCGCTTTTTTCAGGCAGAGAACGGATTATAAAGTAAACTGCACTGTCCTCACTAGTAAACTCTCTCCACTCAGTCTCTACACTTCTACAGTAACAGTACTCCTCCTAGTCAGCTCCAGTAAATCTCTCTCAGTCTCTTATAATCTAAATGGAGAGGACGCCAGCCACGTCCTCTCCCTATCAATCTCAATGCACGTGTGAAAATGGCGGCGACGCGCGGCTCCTTATATAGAATCCGAGTCTCGCGATAGAATCCGAGCCTCGCGAGAATCCGACAGCGTCATGATGACGTTCGGGCGCGCTCGGGTTAACCGAGCAAGGCGGGAAGATCCGAGTCGCTCGGACCCGTGAAAAAAAACATGAAGTTCTGGCGGGTTCGGATTCAGAGAAACCGCACCCGCTCATCTCTACAAAATAGCCAGCACAAACTACAGCCCAACAGTCATTTCGGCATAGACCTCACGCCTTCCTCATGGATACAAGGTGGGGTAAATAATTAACATTTATGCCTGTAGCAAACTGTAATGTATCCAGTAAATGACAGGTCAGAGATTAACCATATACTGTCCAGTTAATGTCCACCACATTAGGCAAGGCAAAGCTCCATAGTCACTGCAGGTAGTGTGCGGCATACTATAACGTGCAGTTATAGTCTCCCACTATACGCACTTATGCACTGAATGTAGAAACAGGCTGGCAAAAAAAGCACTCCTCACGAGCCAGGTGGGCACTAGGTATGTGACATACCTTCCCTACTTTTTCCAGCCACTGCGATTCAGTGCCAACTGTTACCTATTTGGGCATGCCAGAAATCACACCTTGTCCACCTGGGTCAAACAAGTATGGGCTTATATTTTCATCTGGGGATGGAGGGTCTGGGCTCAGCAGTTCACAGTTTTTGAGACTCCCTCCAGTATCCCAGGCAATGGGTTTATCCACCCTGCACAGTGTTGGGCAGCCCACCTCGTTGGAGATTTGTCCCTCCCTCCTTTTTGGGGAAGCTCACTCCAGCCACCTCTGGCGCATCTGGGAGAGGCATGATCTGTGCCTGCAGGCTGGCATCAGGGACCCTGGCTGTGGGTCCTCCTTCCGCACTTAACAACAGGGCTACAGTTGGCTGCAGAGGAGCAGGAGACTTCTGCAATTCTTCTCCTCATGCTCCCCCCTCAAAAGCCTGTACACCCTTCCAGTTTCTGAGGGGTCAGTATATGCTCCATCTTCATCGGATGAAGTATCTGAAACATGTGTGGATTGTGAGGAAGTATTGGCCCACTTAGAGGACCCCTTGGTGCTAGGCTGGCAAGGGTTAGGTTTTTGTTTAGCCAAAGACTGATTTAATTTCTGTAACTGAGTGGACAGATTATCTGCCCATGATGGATTAACCACAGGGACAATATGTGGCTGTAACGGCACAGGAGGTCCCACAGGGGGTGCAAGTCTAGTTACTAGCGTAGTCAGTAAATTAGATAAGGCAGCCCCAAACCTTGACAGGGAGTGAGGGAGAGAGAGAGATGCAGCTCCAGGGTGGGAACATTTGCAGATAACGGCACCTGGGGCTGGGCGAGGGGCTACAGGTCAGAGCCTTATCCCTTTGCTGGACTTCACCACCAGGTATGCGGGACCCATTTGAAACAGATTTTAAGAAATCCGACCTGTGCCCCTTGCCCTGGTGGTCTAGTGGGCTCCCTGTATGGCCACAGTGTCCACGCCAGCAAACGCGGTCCATCTCCTAAAGACTGCACCAGATCGCGATTTCAGTGGGTCCCGCCTGGGGGACCCTCTTACCTCCTCCCGAAGATACTGCCACGCGATCCAGGAGAGCAGCGGCGGGTGTGTGCCTGAAGTGGCCGGAGCCCTCCACTGTAAGAACCCAGCAACCAGGACGCGGGAGTATACAGCCCTTGAAGTCTTCTTTTCTTCAAACCGCTCTTTTCAGGGCTGCCTAGCGCAGCCCTCCCTGTTAGCTGCCTGCACTGCAGGCACCAACTTACAAACTGAGCTCCAGTGCCTGGAGGCGGGGATATAGAGGAGGCGGCGCTATGCATCCTCGGAACAGTCAAAGCTTTTAGCCTGTTGTGCCTCAGATAAAGATGCACCTCTACACCCCAATGTAATTCCCTGTGGAATCACAGTGTACCCCGCAGCAGAAACAGGAAAAAAAATTTGATGTAGCAGGTCAATCTAGGGAGACATTGAGGAAATCATAGAAAACACAATTATGAGAAATGATGAGGACAAAAGTGTGAGCTCTTAAGTGAGAAGGTGAAGCGTTCCATTGGGTAAGAATGGAAGAGAGGGAAATAAATGTAAAAGAGGCAGATCCACAGGCTTTACTATGAGCATATTAAAGTCACTCAGGTTGATGTAGGTCCAAACAGAGAAAGTGGGGAAGTCAGTGCCAAATTGTCAAGGAAGGTGGAGGAGGGATGAAGGGAATAGTAGATGGACACAAACAATAGGTGGACAGGGTGGAAGAGATGATAGAGTAGAGGGGGCTCAGCTGGAATAACATGATAAATGCACCGATGTGAGAAAAACATATCCAGGTGGGGTCAGAGGAGGGTCAGATTGATAGGGTTAGGTCTGGGAGGAAACCGGGAGAAGTGGACGGGAGGAAAGGATGACAAAGTAGAGAAAGCAGACAAGAACCAGTGATCGGACAGGAAGGGTGTGAGGATAGTGAAGGTGCAGAGATGTGACTAGAGGTGGGAAGGTGGGAAGGATGGTAAAAATGGAGAAAGATGGCAGAAAGAGAAATGTATGGGAGATCATGATTGTGGGTTCACCAAGGTGGGTGGCATATTCATAGAGATAGGTGGGGCAATAGAGGTGATGAAGCAGTGATAGTGAGCAGCTATAGACTCTAAAGGTTGCAGCCTAAAAATCCCCAATGGGAAAGTGGCTTAATATAAAAATTATGAGGTTCTTATTTACTTTATACAGAAGGATATGTTGTAAGGAAATCTATAATTATTTTCTTTGTAATGTATAGTTACATTAATGTTATGTCACTCTGTATATCAGCAAGACAACAGGTTATAAGGCCAGTAAACCATAGCAAACACAAGATAAGATGGAAGTAATTAAACCTAATATATCAAAGTAGTCATGTGAAACTGTCTTCCAGTTACTGAAGCATGTCCTTCCTCCTGGGACCCACTTAGGACCTACTCACAGCATCAACTACATATAAGTTTAACAT
Organism: Pseudophryne corroboree; assembly: GCF_028390025.1. NCBI lineage: Eukaryota > Metazoa > Chordata > Amphibia > Anura > Myobatrachidae > Pseudophryne > Pseudophryne corroboree. The sequence continues at coordinate 30,902,571 of NC_086445.1, read as the reverse complement.
TTTTATTACGGTAATATAAATGGTGCATTATGCACTTCCAAGTACATTACAATATAAAGATCAATGATGTAAAACTCTATGGGGAGACTTACTGTGCGGCTATAAATATCTGTGCCAAAGATGAAGCAACAGAACTGATGACTGGTACTGCAATGCCTGATATTTCTCTGTGAGTATACATTTAATGAGGCATGCCTGTTTTAAATGATTTTATGTTTAAAGTTTATTCAAGTTCTAATAACATACAAAGATTGATTTTTCATATACAGGGATATACTTTTAATTGTATATGTAAATTTGTATTGTACTTTACATATAATTTATATTGGTATATTTTTTGTTTTTTTTCTTCCGTTTTCTACATTTCTTTATTTTGTGTCCATTGATAGTGTGTAAAGGACAAACTGTCTTCTGTCAATGTTTGTGCTCTTTTAAAAACTTTTTTGTGGTGTTATATATTGTAATTCTCTGCTTCACATGGAGTGCCCTTCATTAGTTCAGCCGCCTCATTAAATACTGTACTCTTGCTTTGCTTCTCCACAACCCTTTATGACATCATGTCCATTTAAATGGACATTAATAATAATAATAATAATAATAATAATATTATAAATAATAATAATAATACTATTTGCTTCAATAATATTTTAATGCAATAATAATTTAATAATTAAATAACAATTACATAATAATTTAGGGCCGCATTCATCTACTTTACCAGTGTCATCACTGGGATACACCGGAAACATGCAAGGGGTCATGAAGGGTTAAATCGTGCTGCTGAAAATAATGAAATGCAAATAAATTATAGAATTGGACATAATAAAAATGAAAGTATAAATAAAATAACAAATTGTAATAAATTAAATAGAATAAGAAACCAAATATTAACAAACATTATAAAAAAGCTTCCAATAATAGATAAATAAATAATGTTATTGGGACTGTGAAATTGACAGATTTATAGCAAAAATAAGAAAAATAAATTACTTCAAAATCAGTCTATTACTATCATCAGGAAAACCGATTTGGAAGGTAGTAAAGGAAACTATATTCAGTATAATGTATATATTTTTTATGCAACCCACAAACTTTCCAAAACTATGATATGATATGAAGTGCTGTGATGTGATTTCTGGTCATAGAGCTTTGGTAAACTTAACAAATGGGAATAACAAATGGGGTGTTTATTGTGAGCAGAGATTGGAGGAATTGCTTTGTGTGAAATGGTGAAAATATTTGTATTACAGCAGTATATACTGTATATATTCATATAGCATGTGTATTGAAAATATTAATAATAAAAATAATAATAATAATAATAATAATAATATTATTATGAAAAATATTTATTTTGTTGGTTGTTCTTGACTTTTTCTAGTTTAAAGTATAATGTAATCAAGTCATATACTGTAAAAAAAAATGACACCCTAACTAAGAAGGGATATTTATTATTTTTTAAATTTTCTTTATATTTTTATTTGTTTGAAGCACTGCTGTTGTTATTATAACATCTTTGACATTTTTTATAGCCTACCAAACCTTTTAGATATGTTGAACTATATTAATAAAATAAGAGAAAATGCAGATGCACACTCTAAACACTAAGAACACTATCAGTCAAACAATTATAACAAACTGCATTTAACATGGAATAAAATTGAGGTTATTAGCATAATTTTTGACAAAAAAATATAGGCCCATCTACCATGGACAAGTGACCTCATCAGGTGGGTCCCTAACATTCCTAAGGTTCAAATCCAGAGCACGGAATCCCCTGTCCAGCACAACCCAACCACCACAAGACATCACACTAGTGAGAAGTAGCAGTTTAAGTGTGAAAAGGTGTTACATTAATAAGAAGTAGCAGCTCTGAACTAAAAGTGTTACAGACTATAGGTGAGAAGTAGTAATTAGGGTTTTAAAAAGTGTTACATTAGTGAAAAGCAGATTAGGTACTAAAAAGTGTTACAAATTACAATAATGATGCCCTGAAGCAGCCTGGCCCCACACCCCTAAACTTACTCACGCATGTGTACTAATGCATTAATAGTTTTTCATTTCATACCCCTCATTTAAACCTAAAGGGACAAGCGTATTTAGTGTTAAGATCCAGAATGTTTCCCTTTTTAATAAATACTTCTCTCTATCACCTCCTCTTTTACCAAGTAATACTGCCTCAATGCATTTAAACTGCAAACACTCCGGACTTGGGCTATGACGCAGTCTGAAGTGTCTGGGCACCAGGGGCGGATTGGCCATAGGGCTCACCAGGAAGATTCCTGGTGGGCCAACAAGTGTGCAGGCCTGTTTTGTGTGTTGTCATGTGGCCCCACCACCCACATGACAGGCAGCCCACCGCACTCAGTGCACTGCCTGTGCCCATTCATTCTGTTATTCCATCTCTGCAGTACAGCAACTCTGCCATCCAGTGATGCCGCCATGGCTACACGGTCTGTTATATCTCTTGTGCTGCCATTGTCAGGACACGTCTATAAAAATTTTACAGGGACACTTTTAGTTCCCAAACTGCCCCTGGTCTCAGACACAACTGCAGCAAAGATGCAAGGATTGCCGCAATTGCGTACAATCAGACTCTATGAGGAGCGATCCCGCCCTCTCAACAGTCCCACCTCCTCATCAGACCACACCCCATTAGGGCTGCTTCCATTAATTTACCGGGCTGGTTTTCCACCTCAATCCATCCCTGCTGGGCACACTATGGTATGAGATCCCATTTTTAATTTTGCGTATACAGCCTGTAGAATAAGTACTGAACACATCAACATTTTTCTCAGTAAATATATCTGTATTGGGGCTATTGTAATGACATTTTCATTAAATGTCAGCAACAACCCATGTAATCCACAAATGCAAATCAAACCATAGGTGTCCATAAATTAAGTTATGTGTGATAAGGTGAAATGACACAAGGAAAAAGTATTGGACACATGAAGAAAAGATGGTGCGAAAAGGCATGGAAAGTGAAAACACCAGCTAACATCAGTAATTAGAAGGCAATCCTGCCCCTTGTCAGTGCGGGTGGTATTCATGTGACCGCCGGTCAGCTGACCGACAGTCACATGACCTCCTCCACCAGGCCGACGGGTCACTGTCTCGATGGTCGGCATGCCGACCAACAGGGACTATTTCCGTAGAGTGGGAATAGAACCCGTGGCGACCGCAGGTCGCCACCGAGCCCGCAGCGTGGCTAGCGCAGCGAGCCCACAAGGGGCTTGCTGCACTCGCCCCTCCCCGCCGGGATCCCGGAGTCGGTATGCTGCTGGGATCCCGGCATCGGTAAGCTGACCGACGGTCAGGAGACCGCCGGTCAGCTGTACTACACCCGTCAGTGCAAATTAATATAAGCTGGTTCAGTCCCAACGGATGGCCTATAAAAAGGTGTCTCATTACCAAGCGTCACACAAGAAATATCTCATGATGAGTAAAAGCAAAAAGTTCTCTGAAGACATTTGCAACCTTATTGTTGCAAAGCAGACTGATGGAATTGGTTACAGAAGGATTTCTATACTTCTGGGTGTTCCAGTCAGAGCCGGCCTTAGGCATAGGCAAACTAGGCAATTGCCTAGGGCATCTGGTATGCCTAGGGGCACAAGTAGCTTTTGCTGATTGAAATGATATGCAGCATGCCTCTATTCAGTGTGTGTAGCATTTTTTATGCAGATACAGCCACAGTCGCACACAGTATATAGGCATGCCGCATATCTTTTTAATCAGCGGAAGCTGCTTGTGCATCCTTGCTACATAGCAATGCAAATAAGATGCATTATCGTATGCTAAATTGTGAATAAAGTTGCACTACTGTTAGAGATGAGCGCCTGAAATTTTTCGGGTTTTGTGTTTTGGTTTTGGGTTCGGTTCCGCGGCCGTGTTTTGGGTTCGACCGCGTTTTGGCAAAACCTCACCGAATTTTTTTTGTCGGATTCGGGTGTGTTTTGGATTCGGGTGTTTTTTTCAAAAAACCCTAAAAAACAGCTTAAATCATAGAATTTGGGGGTCATTTTGATCCCATATTATTATTAACCTCAAAAACCATAATTTCCAGTCTATTCTGAATACCTCACACCTCACAATATTATTTTTAGTCCTAAAATTTGCACCGAGGTCGCTGGATGACTAAGCTAAGCGACCCTAGTGGCCGACACAAACACCTGGCCCATCAAGGAGTGGCACTGCAGTGTCACGCAGGATGTCCCTTCCAAAAAACCCTCCCCAAACAGCACATGACGCAAAGAAAAAAAGAGGCGCAATGAGGTAGCTGTGTGAGTAAGATTAGCGACCCTAGTGGCCGACACAAACACCGGGCCCATCTAGGAGTGGCACTGCAGTGTCACGCAGGATGGCCCTTCCAAAAAACACTCCCCAAACAGCACATGACGCAAAGAAAAAAAGAGGCGCAATGAGGTAGCTGTGTGAGTAAGATTAGCGACCCTAGTGGCCGACACAAACACCGGGCCCATTTAGGAGTGGCACTGCAGTGTCACGCAGGATGTCCCTTCCAAAAAACCCTCCCCAAACAGCACATGACGCAAAGAAAAAAAGAGGCGCAATGAGGTAGCTGTGTGAGTAAGATTAGCGACCCGAGTGGCCGACACAAACACCGGGCCCATCTAGGAGTGGCACTGCAGTGTCACGTAGGATGTCCCTTCCAAAAAACCCTCCCCAAACAGCACATGACGCAAAGAAAAAAAGAGGCGCAATGAGGTAGCTGTGTGAGTAAGATTAGCGACCCTAGTGGCCGACACAAACACCGGGCCCATCTATGAGTGGCACTGCAGTGTCACGCAGGATGTCCCTTCCAAAAAACCCTCCCCAAACAGCACATGACGCAAAGAAAAAAAGAGGCGCAATGAGGTAGCTGTGTGAGTAAGATTAGCGACCCTAGTGGCCGACACAAACACCGGGCCCATCTAGGAGTGGCACTGCAGTGTCACGTAGGATGTCCCTTCCAAAAAACCCTCCCCAAACAGCACATGACGCAAAGAAAAAAAGAGGCGCAATGAGGTAGCTGTGTGAGTAAGATTAGCGACCCTAGTGGCAGACACAAACACCGGGCCCATCTAGGAGTGGCACTGCAGTGTCACGTAGGATGTCCCTTCCAAAAAACCCTCCCCAAACAGCACATGACGCAAAGAAAAAAAGAGGCGCAATGAGGTAGCTGTGTGAGTAAGATTAGCGACCCTAGTGGCCGACACAAACACCGGGCCCATCTAGGAGTGGCACTGCAGTGTCACGCAGGATGTCCCTTCCAAAAAACCCTCCCCAAACAGCACATGACGCAAAGAAAAAAAGAGGCGCAATGAGGTAGCTGTGTGAGTAAGATTAGCGACCCTAGTGGCCGACACAAACACCGGGCCCATCTAGGAGTGGCACTGTAGTGTCACGCAGGATGTCCCTTCCAAAAAACCCTCCCCAAACAGCACATGACGCAAAGAAAAAAAGAGGCGCAATGAGGTAGCTGTGTGAGTAAGATTAGCGACCCGAGTGGCCGACACAAACACCGGGCCCATCTAGGAGTGGCACTGCAGTGTCACGTAGGATGTCCCTTCCAAAAAACCCTCCCCAAACAGCACATGACGCAAAGAAAAAAAGAGGCGCAATGAGGTAGCTGTGTGAGTAAGATTAGCGACCCTAGTGGCCGACACAAACACCGGGCCCATCTATGAGTGGCACTGCAGTGTCACGCAGGATGTCCCTTCCAAAAAACCCTCCCCAAACAGCACATGACGCAAAGAAAAAAAGAGGCGCAATGAGGTAGCTGTGTGAGTAAGATTAGCGACCCTAGTGGCCGACACAAACACCGGGCCCATCTAGGAGTGGCACTGCAGTGTCACGTAGGATGTCCCTTCCAAAAAACCCTCCCCAAACAGCACATGACGCAAAGAAAAAAAGAGGCGCAATGAGGTAGCTGTGTGAGTAAGATTAGCGACCCTAGTGGCAGACACAAACACCGGGCCCATCTAGGAGTGGCACTGCAGTGTCACGTAGGATGTCCCTTCCAAAAAACCCTCCCCAAACAGCACATGACGCAAAGAAAAAAAGAGGCGCAATGAGGTAGCTGTGTGAGTAAGATTAGCGACCCTAGTGGCCGACACAAACACCGGGCCCATCTAGGAGTGGCACTGCAGTGTCACGCAGGATGTCCCTTCCAAAAAACCCTCCCCAAACAGCACATGACGCAAAGAAAAAAAGAGGCGCAATGAGGTAGCTGTGTGAGTAAGATTAGCGACCCTAGTGGCCGACACAAACACCGGGCCCATCTAGGAGTGGCACTGCAGTGTCACGCAGGATGTCCCTTCCAAAAAACCCTCCCCAAACAGCACATGACGCAAAGAAAAAAAGAGGCGCAATGAGGTAGCTGTGTGAGTAAGATTAGCGACCCTAGTGGCCGACACAAACACCGGGCCCATCTAGGAGTGGCACTGCAGTGTCACGTAGGATGTCCCTTCCAAAAAACCCTCCCCAAACAGCACATGACGCAAAGAAAAAAAGAGGCGCAATGAGGTAGCTGTGTGAGTAAGATTAGCGACCCTAGTGGCCGACACAAACACCGGGCCCATCTAGGAGTGGCACTGCAGTGTCACGCAGGATGTCCCTTCCAAAAAACCCTCCCCAAACAGCACATGACGCAAAGAAAAATAAAAGAAAAAAGAGGTGCAAGATGGAATTGTCCTTGGGCCCTCCCACCCACCCTTATGTTGTATAAACAAAACAGGACATGCACACTTTAACCAACCCATCATTTCAGTGACAGGGTCTGCCACACGACTGTGACTGATATGACGGGTTGGTTTGGACCCCCCCCCCAAAAAAAAAAATGAATCTCTCCTTGCACAAACTGGCTCTACAGAGGCAAGATGTCCACCTCATCATCATCCTCCGATATATCACCGTGTACATCCCCCTCCTCACAGATTATCAATTCGTCCCCACTGGAATCCACCATTTCAGCTCCCTGTGTACTTTGTGGAGGCAATTGCTGCTGGTCAATGTCTCCGCGGAGGAATTGATTATAATTCATTTTAATGAACATCATCTTCTCCACATTTTTCTGGATGTAACCTCGTACGCCGATTGGTGACAAGGTGAGCGGCGGCACTAAACACTCTTTCGGAGTACACACTTGTGGGAGGGCAACTTAGGTAGAATAAAGCCAGTTTGTGCAAGGGCCTCCAAATTGCCTCTTTTTCCTGCCAGTATAAGTATGGACTGTGTGACGTGCCTACTTGGATGCGGTCACTCATATAATCCTCCACCATTCTTTCAATGGGGAGAGAATCTTATGCAGTGACAGTAGACGACATGTCCGTAATCGTTGTCAGGTCCTTCAGTCCGGACCAGATGTCAGCATCAGCAGTCGCTCCAGACTGCCCTGCATCACCGCCAGCGGGTGGGCTCGGAATTCTGAGCCTTTTCCTCGCACCCCCAGTTGCGGGAGAATGTGAAGGAGGAGATGTTGACAGGTCGCGTTCCGCTTGACTTGACAATTTTCTCACCAGCAGGTCTTTCAACCCCAGCAGACTTGTGTCTGCCGGAAAGAGAGATCCAAGGTAGGCTTTAAATCTAGGATCGAGCATGGTGGCCAAAATGTAGTGCTCTGATTTCAACAGATTGACCACCCGTGAATCCTTGTTAAGCGAATTAAGGGCTCCATCCACAAGTCCCACATGCCTAGCGGAATCGCTCCGTGTTAGCTCCTCCTTCAATGTCTCCAGCTTCTTCTGCAAAAGCCTGATGAGGGGAATGACCTGACTCAGGCTGGCAGTGTCTGAACTGACTTCACGTGTGGCAAGTTCAAAGGGCAGCAGAACCTTGCACAACGTTGAAATCATTCTCCACTGCGCTTGAGACAGGTGCATTCCACCTCCTATATCGTGCTCAATTGTATAGGCTTGAATGGCCTTTTGCTGCTCCTCCAACCTCTGAAGCATATAGAGGGTTGAATTCCACCTCGTTACCACTTCTTGCTTCAGATGATGGAAGGGCAGGTTCAGTAGTTTTTGGTGTTGCTCCAGTCTTCTGTACGTGGTGCCTGTACGCCGAAAGTGTCCCGCAATTCTTCTGGCCACCGACAGCATCTCTTGCACGCCCCTGTCGTTTTTTAAATAATTCTGCACCACCAAATTCAAGGTATGTGCAAAACATGGGACGTGCTGGAATTTGCCCATATTTAATGCACACACAATATTGCTGGCGTTGTCCGATGCCACAAATCCACAGGAGAGTCCAATTGGGGTAAGCCATTCCGCGATGATCTTCCTCAGTTGCCGTAAGAGGTTTTCAGCTGTGTGCGTATTCTGGAAAGCGGTGATACAAAGCGTAGCCTGCCTAGGAAAGAGTTGGCGTTTGCGAGATGCTGCTACTGGTGCCGCCGCTGCTGTTCTTGCGGCGGGAGTCCATACATCTACCCAGTGGGCTGTCACAGTCATATAGTCCTGACCCTGCCCTGCTCCACTTCTCCACATGTCCGTTGTTAAGTGGACATTGGGAACAGCTGCATTTTTTAGGACACTGGTGACTCTTTTTCTGAGGTCTGTGTACATTTTCGGTATCGCCTGCCTAGAGAAATGGAACCTAGATGGTATTTGGTACTGGGGACACAGTACCTCCAACAAGTCTCTAGTTGGCTCTGCAGTAATGATGGATACCGGAACCACGTTTCTCACCACCCAGGATGCCAAGGCCTCAGTTATCCGCTTTGCAGTAGGATGACTGCTGTGATATTTCATCTTCCTCGCAAAGGACTGTTGGACAGTCAATTGCTTGGTGGAAGTAGTAAAAGTGGTCTTACGACTTCCCCTCTGGGATGACCATCGACTCCCAGCAGCAACAACAGCAGCGCCAGCAGCAGTAGGCGTTACACGCAAGGATGCATCGGAGGAATCCCAGGCAGGAGAGGAATCGTCAGAATTGCCAGTGACATGGCCTGCAGGACTATTGGCATTCCTGGGGAAGGAGGAAATTGACACTGAGGGAGTTGGTGGGGTGGTTTGCGTGAGCTTGGTTACAAGAGGAAGGGATTTACTGGTCAGTGGACTGCTTCCGCTGTCACCCAAAGTTTTTGAAGTTGTCACTGACTTATTATGAATGCGCTGCAGGTGACGTATAAGGGAGGATGTTCCGAGGTGGTTAACGTCCTTACCCCTACTTATTACAGCTTGACAAAGGGAACACACGGCTTGACACCTGTTGTCCGCATTTCTGTTGAAATACCTCCACACCGAAGAGCTGATTTTTTTGGTATTTTCACCAGGCATGTCAACGGCCATATTCCTCCCACGGACAACAGGTGTCTCCCCGGGTGCCTGACTTAAACAAACCACCTCACCATCAGAATCCTCCTGGTCAATTTCCTCCCCAGCGCCAACAACACCCATATCCTCCTCATCCTGGTGTACTTCAACACTGACATCTTCAATCTGACTATCAGGAACTGGACTGCGGGTGCTCCTTCCAGCACTTGCAGGGGGCGTGCAAATGGTGGAAGGCGCATGCTCTTCACGTCCAGTGTTGGGAAGGTCAGGCATCGCAACCGACACAATTGGACTCTCCTTGTGGATTTGGGATTTCGAAGAACGCACAGTTCTTTGCGGTGCTACTGCTTTTGCCAGCTTGAGTCTTTTCATTTTTCTAGCGAGAGGCTGAGTGCCTCCATCCTCATGTGAAGCTGAACCACTAGCCATGAACATAGGCCAGGGCCTCAGCCGTTCCTTGCCACTCCGTGTGGTAAATGGCATATTGGCAAGTTTACGCTTCTCCTCCGACAATTTTATTTTAGGTTTTGGAGTCCTTTTTTTTCTGATATTTGGTGTTTTGGATTTGACATGCTCTGTACTATGACATTGGGCATCGGCCTTGGCAGACGACGTTGCTGGCATTTCATCGTCTCGGCCATGACTAGTGGCAGCAGCTTCAGCACGAGGTGGAAGTGGATCTTGATCTTTCCCTAATTTTGGAACCTCAACATTTTTGTTCTCCATATTTTAATAGGCACAACTAAAAGGCACCTCAGGTAAACAATGGAGATGGATGGATACTAGTATACAATTATGGACGGACTGCCGAGTGCCGACACAGAGGTAGCTACAGCCGTGGACTACCGTACTGTACTGTGTCTGCTGCTAATATAGACTGGTTGATAAAGAGATGTAGTAGTATGTATGTATAAAGAAGAAAGAAAAAAAACCACGGGTAGGTGGTATACAATTATGGACGGACTGCCGAGTGCCGACACAGAGGTAGCTACAGCCGTGGACTACCGTACTGTACTGTGTCTGCTGCTAATATAGACTGGTTGATAAAGAGATGTAGTAGTATGTATGTATAAAGAAGAAAGAAAAAAAACCACGGGTAGGTGCTATACAATTATGGACGGACTGCCGAGTGCCGACACAGAGGTAGCTACAGCCATGGACTACCGTACTGTACTGTGTCTGCTGCTAATATAGACTGGTTGATAAAGAGATGTAGTAGTATGTATGTATAAAGAAGAAAGAAAAAAAAACCACGGGTAGGTGGTATACAATTATGGACGGACTGCCGAGTGCCGACACAGAGGTAGCTACAGCCATGGACTACCGTACTGTACTGTGTCTGCTGCTAATATAGACTGGTTGATAAAGAGATGTAGTAGTATGTATGTATAAAGAAGAAAGAAAAAAAAACCACGGGTAGGTGGTATACAATTATGGACGGACTGCCGAGTGCCGACACAGAGGTAGCTACAGCCGTGGACTACCGTACTGTACTGTGTCTGCTGCTAATATAGACTGGTTGATAAAGAGATGTAGTAGTATGTATGTATAAAGAAGAAAGAAAAAAAAACCACGGGTAGGTGGTATACAATTATGGACGGACTGCCGAGTGCCGACACAGAGGTAGCTACAGCCGTGGACTACCGTACTGTACTGTGTCTGCTGCTAATATAGACTGGTTGATAAAGAGATGTAGTAGTATGTATGTATAAAGAAGAAAGAAAAAAAAAACACGGGTAGGTGGTATACAATTATGGACGGACTGCCGAGTGCCGACACAGAGGTAGCTACAGCCGTGGACTACCGTACTGTACTGTGTCTGCTGCTAATATAGACTGGTTGATAAAGAGATGTAGTAGTATGTATGTATAAAGAAGAAAGAAAAAAAAACCACGGGTAGGTGGTATACAATTATGGACGGACTGCCGAGTGCCGACACAGAGGTAGCTACAGCCGTGGACTACCGTACTGTACTGTGTCTGCTGCTAATATAGACTGGTTGATAAAGAGATGTAGTAGTATGTATGTATAAAGAAGAAAGACAAAAAACCACGGGTAGGTGGTATACAATTATGGACGGACTGCCGAGTGCCGACACAGAGGTAGCTACAGCCGTGGACTACCGTACTGTACTGTGTCTGCTGCTAATATAGACTGGTTGATAAAGAGATGTAGTAGTATGTATGTATAAAGAAGAAAGAAAAAAAAACCACGGGTAGGTGGTATACAATTATGGACGGACTGCCGTGTGCCGACACAGAGGTAGCTACAGCCATGGACTACCGTACTGTACTGTGTCTGCTGCTAATATAGACTGGTTGATAAAGAGATGTAGTAGTATGTATGTATAAAGAAGAAAGAAAAAAAAACCACGGGTAGGTGGTATACAATTATGGACGGACTGCCGAGTGCCGACACAGAGGTAGCTACAGCCGTGGAATACCGAACTGTACTGTGTCTGCTGCTAATATAGACTGGTTGATAAAGAGATGTAGTAGTATGTATGTATAAAGAAGAAAGAAAAAAAAACCACGGGTAGGTGGTATACAATTATGGACGGACTGCCGAGTGCCGACACAGAGGTAGCTACAGCCGTGGACTACCGTACTGTACTGTGTCTGCTGCTAATATAGACTGGTTGATAAAGAGATGTAGTAGTATGTATGTATAAAGAAGAAAGAAAAAAAAACCACGGGTAGGTGGTATACAATTATGGACGGACTGCCGAGTGCCGACACAGAGGTAGCTACAGCCGTGGACTACCGTACTGTACTGTGTCTGCTGCTAATATAGACTGGTTGATAAAGAGATGTAGTAGTATGTATGTATAAAGAAGAAAGAAAAAAAAACCACGGGTAGGTGGTATACAATTATGGATGGACTGCCGAGTGCCGACACAGAGGTAGCTACAGCCGTGAACTACCGTACTGTGTCTGCTGCGACTGGATGATAAATAATGATATAAAAAATATATATATATATCACTACTGCAGCCGGACAGGTATATATTATATAATGACGGACCTGCTGGACACTGTCTGTCAGCAGAATGAGTTTTTTATAGAATAAAAAAAAAAACACCACACAAGTGAAGTCACACGACGAGTGTTTAACTTTTTCAGGCAATCACAATATAGTATACTACTAACTATACTGGTGGTCAGTGTGGTCAGGTCACTGGTCAGTCACACTGGCAGTGGCACTCCTGCAGCAAAAGTGTGCACTGTTTAATTTTAATAATAATATGTACTCCTGGCTCCTGCTATAACCTATAACTGGCACTGCAGTGCTCCCCAGTCTCCCCCACAATTATAAGCTGTGTGAGCTGAGCACAGTCAGATATATACATAGATGATGCAGCACACTGGGCTGAGCAGTGCACACAGATATGGTATGTGACTGAGTCACTGTGTATCGTTTTTTTCAGGCAGAGAACGGATATATTAAATAAAACTGCACTGTCTGGTGGTCACTGTGGTCAGTCACTAGTAAACTCTGCACTCTCTACAGTTCAACAGTACTCCTAAGCTCCAGTAAATCAGGTCAATCTCTCTCTCTCTCTCTTCTAATCTAAATGGAGAGGACGCCAGCCACGTCCTCTCCCTATCAATCTCAATGCACGTGTGAAAATGGCGGCGACGCGCGGCTCCTTATATAGAATCCGAGTCTCGCGAGAATCCGACAGCGTCATGATGACGTTCGGGCGCGCTCGGGTTAACCGAGCAAGGCGGGAAGATCCGAGTCGCTCGGACCCGTGAAAAAAAACATGAAGTTCGGGCGGGTTCGGATTCAGAGAAACCGAACCCGCTCATCTCTAACTACTGTGAGGCATAAGTTGAATTGGGGGTACTATTGTGTGGCCATGCCCCTTGCCAGCAAAAACACATACCTTTTTGGCCTGGTGCTGGGAAAGGGGTGCAGGGTCAGAGGCGGAACTAGCGGTGGTGCTAGGGGGCACCAGCCAAAATCTTGCCTAGGGCATCATATTGGTTAGGGCCGGCTCTGGTTCCAGTGAGCACTGCTGTGGCCATAATCCGGAAGTGGTAGGCTCATCATTTTACCATAAACTGGTGCTCCTTGCAAGATTTCTGACAGAGGAGTGCAAAGAGTTACCTGAAGAGTTGTTCAAGAGCCAAGGACCACTTGTGGAGAGCTTCAGAAAGACCTGGAATTAGCAGGTACAATTCTTTCAAAGAAAACAATAAGTAATGCACCCAACCACCATGGCCTGTACACACGCTCACCACGCAAGACTCCATTACTGAAGAAAAAACATGCTGATGCTAATATAAAGTTTGCTGCAGAACATTTGGACAAGCCTGTGAATTACTGGGAGAAAATAGTCTGGTCAGATGAGACAAAAATTGAACTCTTTGAATGCCATAATACAATGTTTGGAGGAGAAATGGCACTGCACATTACCTCAAAAACACCATACCAACAGTGAAGTTTGGAGGTGGGAACATCATGGAGTGGGACTGTTTTAGCATATGGTATTTGCATACTTCCTATAATTGAAGGAAGGATGAATGGAAAAATAAGATTTTACTCACCGGTAAATCTATTTCTCATAGTCCGTAGTGGATGCTGGGAACTCCGTAAGGACCATGGGGAATAGCGGGCTCCGCAGAAGACTGGGCACTCTAAAGAAAGATTTAGTACTATCTGGTGTGCACTGGCTCCTCCCTCTATGCCCCTCCTCCAGACCTCAGTTAAGGAAACTGTGCCCGGAAGAGCAGACATTATAAGGAAAGGATTTTGGAATCCCGGGTAAGACTCATACCAGCCACACCAATCACACCGTATAACTTTTGATACACTTATCCAGTCAACAGTATGAACAACAACAGGGCATCAACAATGGATGCCAACATAACATAACCCATAATTAAGCAATAACTATGTACACGTATTGCAGAAAGTCCGCACTAGGGACGGGCGCCCAGCATCCACTACGGACTATGAGAAATAGATTTACCGGTGAGTAAAATCTTATTTTCTCTAACGTCCTAGTGGATGCTGGGAACTCCGTAAGGACCATGGGGATTATACCAAAGCTCCCAAACGGGCGGGAGAGTGCGGATGACTCTGCAGCACCGAATGGGCAAACTCAAGGTTCTCCTCAGCCAGGGTATCAAACTTGTAGAATTTTGCAAATGTGTTTGAACCCGACCAAGTAGCAGCTCGGCAAAGCTGTAAAGCCGAGACCCCTCGGGCAGCCGCCCAAGAAGAGCCCACCTTCCTTGTGGAATGGGCTTTCACTGATTTTGGATGCGGCAATCCAGCCGCAGAATGAGCCTGCTGAATCGTGTTACAGATCCAGCGGGCAACGGTTTGCTTTGAAGCAGGAGCTCCCAACTTGTTGGGGGCAGATAGGATAAACAGCGAGTCAGTTTTCCTGACTCCAGCCGTTCTGGCTACATAAATCTTCAAAGCCCTGACTACATCTAGTAACCTGGAATCCTCCAAGTCACGAGTAGCCACAGGCACCACAATAGGTTGGTTCAAATGAAAAGATGACACCACCTTTGGCAGAAATTGGGGACGAGTCCGCAATTCTGCCCTGTCCATATGAAAAACCAGATAGGGGCTTTTACATGACAAAGCCGCCAATTCTGACACACGCCTAGCCGAAGCTAAGGCCAATAGCATGACCACCTTCCACGTGAGATGCTTTAGCTCCACGGTCTTAAGTGGTTCAAACCAGTGGGATTTTAGGAAACCCAACACCACGTTGAGATCCCAAGGTGCCACTGGTGGCACAAAAGGGGGCTGAATATGCAGCACTCCCTTAACAAACGTCTGAACTTCAGGAAGAGACGCCAGTTCCTTTTGAAAGAAAATGGATAGGGCCGAAATCTGGACCTTTATGGATCCCAACTTCAAGCCTATAGTCACTCCAGACTGTAGAAAGTGCAGAAATCTGCCCAGTTGGAATTCCCCTGTAGGGCCCTTCCTGGCCTCACACCAAGCAACACGTCCTTCCTAGCCTTTATCAGCGTAGGAATAACTTCCTCCGGAATGCCTGTTTCCGCTAGGATCCGGCGTTCAACCGCCATGCCGTCAAACGCAGCCGCGGTAAGTCTTGGAACAGGCAGGGCCCCTATTGCAACAGGTCCTGTCTGAGAGGCAGAGGCCATGGGTCCTCTGTGAGCATTTCTTGCAGTTCCGGGTACCAAGGCCTTCTTGGCCAATCCGGAACAATGAGTATTGTTCTCACTCCTCTTCTTCTTACGATTCTCAGCACCTTGGGTATGAGAGGAAGAGGAGGAAACACATAGACCGACTGGATCACCCACGGTGTTACCAGGGCATCCACAGCTATCGCCTGAGGGTCTCTTGACCTGGCGCAATACCGTTGTAGCTTTTTGTTGAGACGGGACGCCATCATGTCTACCTGTGGCAGTTCCCATCGATTTGTAATCTGAATGAAGACTTCGTGATGAAGTCCCCACTCTCCCGGGTGAAGGTCGTGCCTGCTGAGGAAGTCTGCTTCCCAGTTGTCCACCCCCGGAATGAACACTGCTGACAGTGTTTGCACGTGATTCTCCGCCCACCGAAGAATCCTGGTGGCTTCTGCCATCGCGACTCTGCTTCTTGTGCCGCCCTGGTGGTTTACATGAGCCACCGCGGTGATGTTGTCTGAATGAATCAGCACCGGTTGGTTGCGAAGCAGGGGCTCCGCTTGACTCAGGGCGTTGAATATGGCCCTTAGTTCCAGGATATTTATGTGCAGACAAGCCTCCTGACTTGACCACAACCCTTGGAAGTTTCTTCCCTGAGTGACTGCCCCCCATCCTCGGAGGCTCGCATCCGTGGTCACCAGGACCCAGTCCTGTATGCCGAACCTGCGGCCCTCGAGAAGGTGAGCACTCTGTAGCCACCACAGAAGAGACACCCTGGCCCTGTGGGACAGGGTGATCAGCCGCTGCATCTGAAGATGCGATCCGGACCATTTGTCCAACAGATCCCATTGAAAGATCCTCGCATGGAACCTGCCGAAGGGAATGGGTTCGTACGATGCCACCATCTTTCCCAGGACTCGCGTGCAGTGATGCACCGACACCTGTTTCGGTTTTAAGAGGTCTCTGACTAGAGTCACAAGCTCTTGAGCCTTCTCCGTCGGGAGAAACACCTTCTTCTTGTCTGTGTCCAGAATCATGCCCAGAAAGGGCAGACGTGTCGTAGGAATCAGCTGCGACTTTGGGATATTCAGAATCCAGCCATGCTGTTGCAACACTTCCTGAGAGTGCGCTACGCTGATCTGCAACTGCTCCCTTGACCTCGCCTTTATGAGGAGATCATCCAAGTATGGGATAACTGTGACTCCTTGCTTTCTCAGGATCACCATCATTTCTGCCATTACCTTGGTAAATATTCTCGGTGCCGTGGAGAGCCCAAACGGCAACGTCTGGAATTGGTAATGACAGTCCTGTACCACAAATCTGAGGTACTCCTGATGAGGTGGATAAATGGGGACATGCAAGTAAGCATCCTTGATGTCCAGAGACACCATAAAATCCCCCTCTTCCAGGCTTGCAATGACCGCTCTGAGCGATTCCATTTTGAACTTGAATCTTTTCAGATAAATGTTCAGGGACTTTAAATTTAATATAGGTCTGACCGAACCGTCCGGTTTCGGTACCACAAACATTGTGGAATAGTATCCCTTTCCCTGTTGAAGAAGGGGAACCTTTACCACCACCTGCTGGAGAAATAGCTTGTGAATTGCCGCTACCACTACTTCCCTTCCTATGGGGGAAGCTGGCAGGGCCGATTTTAGGTAACGTTGAGGGGGCATCACCTCGAATTCCAGCTTGTATCCCTGAGACACAATCTGTATAGCCCAGGGATCCACCTGTGAGCGAACCCACTGGTGGCTGAAATATCGGAGATGCGCCCCCACCGCTCCTGGCTCCACCCGTGGAGCCCCAGCGTCATGCGGTGGATTTAGTGGAAGCCGGGGAGGACTTCTGTTCCTGGGAACTAGCTTTAAGGTGCAGCTTTTTTCCTCTACCCCTGCCTCTAGCAAGAAAGGAAGCACCTCTGACCTTCTTGCTTCTTTGTGTGCGAAAGGACTGCATTTGGTAATACGGTGCTTTCTTAGGTTGTGAGGGAATATATGGCAAAAAGTTTGACTTCCCAGCAGTAGCTGTGGAAACCAGGTCCGAGAGACCATCCCCAAACAATTCCTCACCCTTGTAAGGTAACACCTCCATGTGTTTTTTGGAGTCGGCATCACCTGTCCACTGCCGAGTCCACAGGACCCTCCTGGCAGAAATTGACATTGCATTAATTCTAGAGCCCAGTAGGCAAATGTCCCTCTGGGCATCCCTCATATATAGGACAGTTTCTTTTATATGCCCCAGGGTCAGCATAATGGTATCCCTGTCCAAGGTATCCATTTCCTCAGACAGATTATCTGTCCACGCTGCTACAGCACTACACATCCATGCCGACGCAATTGCCGGCCTCAGTAGAGTCTCTGAATGTGTATAAACAGATTTCAGGATACTTTCCTGCTTTCTATCTGCAGGATCCTTTAGGGTGGCCGTATCCTGCGACGGCAGGGCCACCTTCTTAGATAAGCGTGTGAGAGCTTTATCTACCCTAGGGGAGGATTCCCAGCGCACCCTGTCCTCTGGCGGGAAAGGGTACGCCATAAGTAACCTTTTGGAAATCAGCACTTTCTTATCGGGGGAATCCCACGCTCTTTCACATAACTCATTTAACTCATGTGAAGGGGGAAAAGTCACCTCTTGCTTTTTCTCCCCATACATATAAACCCTCTTGACAGGGACAGGGTTTACCTCTGATATGTGTAAAACATCCTTCATCGCTATAATCATGTAGCGTATAGCTTTTGTCATTTTCGGTTGCAATTTTGCATCATCGTCGTCGACACTGGAGTCAGAATCCGTGTCGACATCTGTGTCAACCATGTTGGATAGTGGACGCTTTTGAGACCCTGAGGGCCTCTGCGCTGTAGGATCAGGCATGGGTTGAGAACCTGACTGGCCCGAGGTATCAGCTTTATCCAACCTTTTATGTAAGGAGTTTACATTATCATTTAACACCTTCCACATATCCATCCAATCAGGTGTCGGTACCGTCGGCGGCGACACGTCAGTCAACTGCACTTGCTCTGCCTCCACATAGCCCTCTTCGTCAAACATGTCGACACACGCGTACCGACACACCACACACACAGGGGAAGCTCTAAATGAGGACAGGACCCCCACAAGGCCTTTTGGAGAGAAAGAGAGAGAGTATGCCAGCACACACCCCAGCGCTATATAACCCAGGGATTACACAGTACTTTAGTGTTTACCCAGTAGCTGCTGTATTATGATTAATGCGCCTAAATTTATGTGCACCCCCCTCTCTTTTTCACCCTTCTACCGTGATTCTGCAGGTGAGAGCCTGGGGAGCTTCCTCTCAGCGGAACTGTGGCAGGAAAATGGTGCTGGTGAGTGCTGAGGACGAAGGCCCCGCCCCCTCAGCGGCGGGCTTCTGTCCCGCGATTTTCTGTAAAATAAATGGCGGGGGCTCATACATATAACAGTGTCCCACTGTCTATATGCAGTTTTCACCAGGAGGTATCAATTGCTGCCCAGGGCGCCCCCCCCTGCGCCCTGCACCCTACAGTGACCGGAGTGTGTGGGTTAGTGTGGGCGCAATGGCGCACAGCTGCAGTGCTGTGCACTACCTCATGTGAAGACAGGAGTCTTCTGCCGCCGATTTCGATGTCTTCTCCGCTTCTGCCGGCTTCTGTCTTCTGGCTCTGCGAGGGGGACGGCGGCGCGGCTCCGGGAACGGACGACAAGGTCAGGTCCCGTGTTCGATCCCTCTGGAGCTAATGGTGTCCAGTAGCCTAAGAAGCGCAACCTAGCTGCAGTTAGTAGGTTTGCTTCTCTCCCCTCAGTCCCACGTAGCAGAGAGTCTGTTGCCAGCAGAAGCTCTCTGAAAATAAAAAAACCTAACTAAAATACTTTATTAGCAAGCTCAGGAGAGCTCACTAAAAGCACCCAGCTCTGTCCGGGCACAGATTCTAACTGAGGTCTGGAGGAGGGGCATAGAGGGAGGAGCCAGTGCACACCAGATAGTACTAAATCTTTCTTTAGAGTGCCCAGTCTCCTGCGGAGCCCGCTATTCCCCATGGTCCTTATGGAGTTCCCAGCATCCACTAGGACGTTAGAGAAAATGTATTGAGACATTCTTGATTAAAATCTGCTGGCATCCACCAGGATGCTGAAGATGAAATGAAGGTGGACATTTCAGCAAGGCAATGATCCCAAACACACAGCCAAGGACACTCTCAATTGGTTTCAGAGAAAGAAAATAAAGCTGCTAGAATGGCCCAGCCAATCACCTGACTCGAATCCAATTGAAAATCTACAGAAAGAACTAAAGATCAGAGTTCATAGAGGAAGCCCATGGAACCTTCAAGAATTGAAGTTTCTGTGAAAGAATGGGCCAAAATCACACCTGAGCAATGTATGCGACTAGTTTCTCCATACAGGAGGCTTCTTGAAGCTGTCATTACCAACAAAGACCAACAATACTTATTTTACCTACTGTATGTTCTAGAATTCCTATTTTTAGAACTCTTTCAATCTTGCTTATATATTTCAGACTACACGGGCACATTAACATACAGTATATACAGCATACTTACCGACTTCTGGGCTGCTCTCTCCGGGAGAGAGCAGCCCGTTGGCTCAGCAGGGGGGGCTGGCAGTCAGGTGACGCGCAAGGGGGGCGGACCAGAGGCGGAACGGGGGCGGACCGGAGGTGGAACGGGCGTGGCTTCTGGATCGCGTCATTTAAGCCACGCCCCCACTGTGTAATGCCGCGATTACCGGCATTATACAGCAGGGGGCATGGTTACGATGACGCGATTCAACAAGAATCGCGTCATCGCCTGCCCGGACCGCCCACTTTACTCGTTATGTGGGCGGCGGGCAGAGGGTGACCCTCGTAAATCGGGAGACTTGCCTGCTCTTCCGGGGGGCCGGGAGGGTCACCCGTTTTTCGGGAGCCTCCCGGCCATTCCGGGAGGGTAGGCAAGTAGGATATACAGTACAACATAAGTTAAATTACAGCTGATAAAATAAATTCTATTATTTATTCTGGTACTGGAGTGTCCCACCTCTATCAAAGAGCCTTATTCTGTGAAAGGACATATCTTACATCAACCACATGGAAAGAAGCCTTATAAGTTTCTAAGAAAGTTCACCTGAGGTTCCCTAGATACCAATGGTTCAAGATAACTCTTTGACACAAAAGGACTTCACATTTTTTGCCCTTTCATATTCAATACTAGCTGTTCTACCCGTTCTTCACACGGGAGTTTCGGATTTTCACGGTTGTACACCCGGGTGTGACGCCTAGAAGGGGTGACACCAATCTGTGGGCTCCTCCGCAGTGACAGGAGCCAGGTGCTGCAGTGTGAAATTCTGCTACAGCACCCGGCTCCTGTCATAGAAGAGGAGCCGACAGCGCTGCAGACAGTCTCCAGGGACAGCCCAGCACAGCCCTGCCTCTCCGGAGATGCTCGGCACGCCTCTGGAGTGACAATCAATGAGGTCACGCCCCCTTTTGAGGCCACACCCCTTTTTGCAGCGAGCGCGCCTCTGGCGCGTTGGCATATCAAGGGTGCACACTGGGTGTCAATGAGTGTTAAAAATTTGGTAAATCTATAGAGATGTAAATTTTAGACGTCTGAATGTAAGTAAATATTAATCCATTGTTCTTGACGTTACCCGAGGAGAACCCGTAGCAGATACAGTAAAAAGTGACAGGACTATTGTTGTAGTTTATTAGATTCTACTCAGTGGAGACGCAATCCAAATTTTGATCCAATTGTCCATTTGCTATTATCATTAACGCAACGCAAGCCACGCATCGGTAATGATGTCATTATGTCACCCCCTTTTCATCCCCTTAGGGGAGGTTTATTAAAATACTTATTATGTAGTTTTCCTATTTCCCACCTGAAGAATACCTATGTTACATTTCATCTTCCTAACATATCGGGAAGTAAGAGAATAAGTGATGGGTCAGAGAGTGAGTCAGTGAGTGAGTGAGTGAGTGAGTGAGTGAGTGAGTGAGTGAGTGAGTGAGGGCTTCCACATACATATATATATATATATATATAAATGCAGAAATGAACCGTCACTCGTCGCTGATATAGATCATGTGCGGTGCCTTCAGTGAAGTATTGTAAAGCAAGTGGAAAAACTGCGGCACTCGTGATCGATGATAGTAAATATGCTGTTTATTGGATCAAGTCCATCATAAAAATGGCTCCACATGGCATTTTTATGATGGACTTGATCCAATAAACAGCATCTTTACTATCATCGATCACGAGTGCCGCAGTTTTTCCACTTGCTTTATATATATATATATATATATATATATATATATATCTATACATACAGGGACGTAGACAGAATTTTGTGGGCCCCATAGCAACATTTTGAAGGGGCCCCTGTCCCAATGCCTCTAGAGAGACACTTCTCTGCAGCAGTTGTTAATGTTATGCCCCATAGTAGTGCCCTAGTTTCTTTTATGAATCGCAGTTATGCTTAAGTTCCCCCTTATGTCACATTTCAGAGCTGCCAGTACACATTATGCCGCACAGTACCCCGAATTCACATTATGATATACAGTGCTCATCATTCATATTGTGCCTCATTACAGCGCCCCGGTTCATATTATATAACATTATGTATTTGTCAATGGGCCCAGCCCATGCACTCACTAATGGTTAGGCAAACCAATGTAGCCAGTGGCCACATCCCCTCTGGAGACTGACCACACCCCTAAACATGGTCCCCTAGTCCCCTAACACTATATTCCCCGGTGGGCCCTTTATGACCCAGTCCGACACTGCACATAACCCCAAAACAATGGCTAATCAATTCCGCACTTTTTATGAATCTCTTTATATTTTAACCTCTACCCCTTCAGACACGCCTCCAGATTATAACGTTATCTGCCGTTATCTCAACTCTTAATTTACCAAAAATGTCCTCATCTCAAGCATCTGCCCTTAACTCGCCTATAACAGAAGAAGAAATTTTGGGTGCTATTAAAACCTTGCGTCGTTCTGCAGCCGCTGGTCCGGACGGATTCACTTCCCTATATTATAAAAAAATTCTCTGC
Source organism: Pseudophryne corroboree (assembly GCF_028390025.1). Taxonomy (NCBI): domain Eukaryota; kingdom Metazoa; phylum Chordata; class Amphibia; order Anura; family Myobatrachidae; genus Pseudophryne; species Pseudophryne corroboree. Next base: position 30,880,123 of record NC_086445.1, on the reverse strand, counting down.
CTCCTTACTCCCGATGCTAAAGCTTTTATGTACCTCATTGCTTGAGGAAAGTGCGTTAGAGACAACCACCACCAGAGCTGGCATCAATGTTATACCTAAACCAGAAAGTGATCCAACAGATACTGTATGGGAAACTATAAACCTAAATCTCTACTAAATGTAGATTTTAAAAATGTTGCCAAAATTCGAGCAAACCGTCTTGCACCACTATTGACACCTCATCAATCTAATGCACTTAGCAAAGGAAAGCAACATGCCAGCTCTGGGGGTCTACTACGGTATGCTGGTGCTCATCATCCCAGCGCCCAGCATACAGGCGCCGGGATTCCGACCACCGGTATGCTGGCAGCGGGGCGAGCGCAAAAGAGCCCCTTGACGGGGGGCACGGTGGCACGCTACATACACCACACTATGTATTCTCCCTCCAGGGGTGTTGTGGACACCCCAACAGGGAAAATAGTTGACGGTATGCCGGGTGTTGGGATTCCGGCACCGGTATGCTGAGCGCCAGATCCTGACAGCCGGCATATCAAGTGCCACCCCAGCTCTGGTGGTGGCTCTTGATGCAGAAAAAGCATTCGACAGAGTCGCCTGGTCATGTATTCATCAAACCCTTCTTTGCATGGGTTTTGATGGCCCCTTTCTTACAGGTATTCTCTCTTTATATCATAATCCTTCGGCTACAGTGATGGTGAATGGCATTATATCAGAACCCTTTCTAATAAGTAATGGTATAAGGCAGGGTTCCCCCATTCTCCCCCCTGCTATTCGCTCTCATCATGGAGCCGCTAGCTGCAAGAATTCAATTAAATAACATCATTGTTGGTATTAAGGTAGGCACCGATGTTCATAAAATATCTCTATATGCAGATGATGTTATATTGACTATACGCAAACCTCATCGATCCCTCCCCAATCTCTTTACGGAAATTGACACATATAGCAAATTCTCTAACTATAAAATGAATACTACTAAATCTGAAGCCCTGGACATTAATATAGACCCCATAAACATTGCTCTTTTACGTGAAACGTACCCATTACGATGGCAAGATAATATACTGAAATACTTAGGTATATATCTAACTAAATCATATTCTGATCTTTACTCAGACTCTTAGCCTCTATTAAATCTGATCTTTCACACTGGAATAAGCAATTTATTTCTTGGCTTGGCCGTATGGCCTCCGTTAAAATGACAATTCTCCCTCGTTTACTATATCTTTGGCAGACTCTCCCAATAGCCATACCTGTTAAGATTTTGAAGCATCTCCAGCGTGAAATTAATAATTTTATATGGGCCGAGAAAAAAACAAGACTTCGCCTTTTACAAAAATACCACACTGCAAGAGGTTTAGGGTTACCAGATCTCATTAAATATTATCGAGCAGTTCATCTTGCCCCTTGTGTTCTCTGGCACGCTCCTCCACATGATAGAGTGTGGGTCTCCATTGAGGCAAACTCTTTAAATATTTACTCTTTATCTAGTTTACTCCGCCCCCCCCCCCCCCCCCTATGACTCGTACTGGACTCTTACCATCAACTCGTCATACGCTACACTTATGGAACTGTTGTACTTATAGGTATCAAATGCGCTCTCACCACCCTCTGTTAACTCCCTTATGGAATAATCCTACTTTTAAACCAGGCCTAGGTCATAAACTCTTTCACAATTGGACTAAACATAATATTCTTTTTCTAGTTGATATCGCCCTGCTCTTCTCCTTTCCTGATTTTGCAAGTATGCAATCCAAATTTACGCTTCCTCATAAGGTTTTTTTATCAATACTTACAATTAAGGCACTTGTATCACTCACTCCCATTGCCGCAAACACTTTATATATACACCCCAATGGAGTCTTTATGTCGACATCATCAATCCACTAAAAAGCTGATATCCACTATATATCAAATGATTTTATCGTTTAATCAACCATCCAAAGAAAATCACAAATTAGCTTGGGAACGTGATACTGGAGAACTTTTGAACCCTGAGGACTGGTCTCATATTAGATTAGCGATTGCAAAATGTTCCATATCTTCTCGCGTCAAAGAGAATGCCTATAAAATATACTATAGATGGGACTTAATCCCTAGTAGACTTCCCTTTATCCCTCAACATCGGACCTCTGTTGGAGACACTGTGGTCAGAAAGGTACCTTTTTACACATATGGTGGACCTGTCCTTTTATCCACCCCTTTTGGTCAGAGATACATAAATTAATTAAGTCTGTCGCCGATATTCAAATACCTACTTCACCACTACATTCTCTAATTTTAAAACCTATTCCTCACATCTCCCCATCAACCCAATGGAAATCGTACACTCTCCCTTCATAGACAGCTAAGCTCAACGCAGTTTGGTCAACATATAGAATCGAAAAAATTACCTCGCTTTTATACGACAATTCACCTACTTTTATAAATATTTGGACTCCTTGGACTAGTTTTTTTCAAGCTAAACATCCCTTAACCACTTTATAGACCATTTTCTTTCTTTCTTAGTATTTATTCCACGTTAGTGATTGGATGACACACATCGACCGTCCCACCTAACTTTCTCCACTTCTCTCTTGGCACCCTTTCCTTTTTACTTCTTTATCTTTCTCTCCTTTTCTTCTACTTTTCTCCTTAATTTCATTGACGATATAAACACTTGCGTTTTGTTTCAACTGTACTACATGCAAAAGATGTTTCTGAAAATTTGTTGCTAAGCCACAATCTACCTTTACTTCTGGTTCATGATAATGGCTCTTTGTATGGTTGTTCAATTGGGGCAGTACTGATTGTGTAATGGGTTCGATTCCCACCATGGCCCTAACTGTGCGGAGTTTGTATATTCTCCCCGTACTTGCGTGGGTTTCCTCCGGGTACTCCGATTTCCTCCCACAATCCAAAAATATACTGGTAGGTTAATTGGCTCCCAACAAGATTAACACTAGCGTGAATGTGTCTGTGTGTACAGTACATGTGATAGGGAATATAGATTGTAAGCTCCACTGGGGCAGGGACTGATGTGAATGGCCAAATATTCTCTGTAAAGTGCTGCGGAATATGTGTGCGCTATATAAATAACTGGTAATAATAATAATAATTGCTTATTAACATAAATTCAAATAAAAAAATGTTTCTGAACCAATTAAACATATGTAGCAACACTGAATCAACAACCTAAAAATAACACAGACAACATATAAAGCACTTGTAAGAATAAGCTATAACATAAACAAAGAAAGATGCAATTCTCACTTAACGGGCTCTTGCACCACGTATACCGGTACAGCTGACCACTTTCTGAGGCTGAAGGAATCTTGTCAGAATTGTCCCTGAAGACAAAAGCACGTGGTGGTAATCAGAGAAGATTATGTAGGAGGTTTGAGAAGTTATTTTGAAGGTATCAATGGGGAATTACAATTACTTCCATCAGTGCCAATCTACAGTATGTGTCTTCAGCTTTCCATGGTTGAGTTCGTGGATGACACTCAGTAGACAGTACAGCTGAAGCATACTTGGTCAAGGGCTGTTGCTACGGCATGAGCAAGATGTAATACTACTGCGTGTTTCTCTTGTAGGATGCCCTGACCCGCCATCTGGGCATGCTGGCACTTGTGGTTCTCCAAGTGTCGACATGTTGGTGCAGCCTTGCTGGGACCTATAGTTCCACTGTAAAGAGCAGTATTAATTCTATTATTGACAACATTAACCCGGCATCCACTGCCACCGGGGACGTGGGGAATAGCCCTGGTATTTCAGACTGGTCCAGGGGGGTTCCTCAGGACAAGTAACTCCTTTATTACAAGGTCCCTACTTACCAAGGAATTCCAGTCCTGGGCTGACCCACTTGGTAGTGGTTTACATGATGTCTGGGGGACCCCATGATAGGTGTCTCCCTACTATGATGTAAGCCCACCTCCTGGTTCAGCTCATTATTAGTTTCTGAAATAAACAGATGGGACCCCACACTGGTTTTTCCCCAAATTTTTCAGTACCACTCAAAAACGCTCTATAGTAAATTCATGATTTTCAGTCTAAAATGTTCCTAAAATGTCAATTAATTTAGTTTAGAAGTCAAACACGATAATTAGTAAATTTACCTCTTGAAGTCTGTAGGGAGTGCCGTGGAGCAAATTAAAGATCCGAGACCACTGTCCCTTCAATATCCTTTTATACCTGTCCAATGAAAATGTCCATGTCACAAGTAGATAGGTAAAATTAACTTTATTTTGACACTAGTTGTTCACCAGATGCTCCTTGTTTTTATCTCTATTTTCTGCAGGGCTCATCCAGCGACGTCAGGTCTATCGTATGGCCAACTCCACCCAGCTCAATGGCACCATGACTGCACAAGACAATAAGACCACATCAGCCATAAGGACAACTGTTCTAGTAGTGATGCTCTCCTTGTTCTGCATCTTCTTGTACTTCATGAGTGTTATACTGAATGCCTTCTTCACTGTTCCTCATGTCCGTCAGAACCCTCGCTATATTCTCTTCATCCACATGCTTGTCAATGATCTGGTATATCTAGCTGTTTCCTTTCTACTCTTTACCTTTGTTGTGTACCTTGTATACATGCCTGTGCCAATCTGCTACACAATTCTCACCTTCTCCACATGCGCATTTAGGATTACGCCTTACAATTTGGCGGCCATGTCTTTGGAACGCTACGCAGCCATTTGCCATCCATTAAGACATGCGGAATTGTGCACTGCACAGAGATCTAGTTCTGCTATCGCCATCATGTGGACAGTGGGGCTCATTCCACAGCTCGCAGATTTTATTGCATTTTGTTTTTCTGTGGAGAAACGCGTCTTCTCACTCAATATTCTCTGCAACTGGCCAGATTTAACAGTGAATGAGGTACAGGAGGTCTTAAAAATAGTATCTACTGTACTTAGCTTTACCACTGTTGGGCTGATAATCGCCTACACGTACATCCAAGTTATGCTGGTGGCTCAGAGGATTGTTTCTGGGAAATCTGCTTCTAAGGCTGGAAAAACTGTCCTTCTCCACGCGTTTCAGCTCATGTTGTGCATGTTGTCTTTCAATACCTCACATGCCGAAAAATATTTGACACCATACTTTTATTTCACGCCATTAATGAACTTCTTCCTGCTTATCTGTATTCCCAGATTTATAAATCCACTCATTTATGGAGTTAGGGATGAGGTTCTTGGTAAACATATGAGAAAAGTGCAAGGATCGTGGAGCACCAGTTCTGAGACAAAGTAAATTTGGGAAGACATCTTATATTGGTGTAAAGTATATAAAAAGACCCGATAAGTTGTTAGTATAAAGTTGACATCATAACCTTCAAGTGTTCCCTGAAAACTCACCTCTTCAGACAAGCTTATCAAATTCCAGAACCGCTCACATTACCTTCATAGCTTTCCTATCCAATTATATCCCCACAGTACAGTCCACACTTATCCTCACATATTTTCTTTCTTCACTCTCCCTTCCTCCTGACCCTGGTTCATCATCACTGCTGTGATGTGATATCATACAGCCCACCAAGAACCTTTACAATCTTGTGGACAACTATGCAATAGATAGCACCTATCCTTGTGTATCAATGACTATTTCCCCATAGATTGTAAGCTTGCGAGCAGGGCCCTCCTACCTCTATGACTGTTTGTTTTTATCCAGTTTTGTCTTTTAATTGTGTCCAATTTCGAAGCGCAACGGCATTTGCTCCGATATATAAGAAACTGTTAATAAATAAATAAATAAATAAATAATAAATAATAGTTTTGCTTCATTTGAATTCTTAATTCTATCCCTCAACCTCAAGTCCAATTAGATTATTGCAGTGTTTCTCAAACTTGCTCCCAGGAACCCTAACATGTCATGTTTTCCAGGACCCCTGGTTTTTAAATGTGACCGTTATAGATGTGTCCTTGCTCACTGTGATTGCGACTAGTGGCGCCCGCGTGCAACCCATTCCCGGGAGCATATGCACCTTATGCACGGCTGTGGGCACATTAATCGCGGCAAATGACCGGCGATTGCCGCGACTAGCGGGTAAGATGAGCAAGGACTCATCTTTTGCAGTGAATATACCTGAACACCAGCTATGTGGTCTGGAAAAGTAGAAATGTTAGGTCCTAAGGAAAAAGTTTAAAAAACACTGATATATACTGTATACCCCCAAACGTTCTACTTCTTAAAAGTGCTCCCGAAAAAGAGGTGTGTCCTTGGGAAAAGGGGCGTGGCTTCACAGTGATGCCGCAATTGTAAGCCATGCCCCCTGTCAGTCACTGCAGGGGGCATGCCCAACGCTCTGTGAGCTGCTGGCATGCCCCTTCTCCCTCTGTCACGCGTGAATAGAAGCAGCGTGCGTGCAAAGCAGAGCAGCAGTGACAGGAGCCTCCCCCCCCCCCACCGCGGGACACTGCGGCCCGTGGGTGGGATGCGGGACAGTCACAAAGAAAATGGGACTGTCCCGCGAAAATCGGGACAGTTGGGAGGTATGATTCTGTAGGGTAAGAAATAAGTTGCTTGTTAAACATACAGTATGATAGATATGTACTCATACAAGAGGTCCCAATGTGTAATATGTACAGAGTGAGTTGGGGGGATCCTGTATCTTACATAGGTGATATACGACTATTACATACATCTGTAGGTAGACTGCAGAATTATGCACCAACAAGAGGAAAAGAAAGGAGTTTTGTGCTGCACAAAGGACCAGACGTAAATTGTATTCAAAGTTTTAACTTTATTGGAATATACTAAAACATCTCTTCATGGACATCAAAAACAGGTGAAATATTAAACTCATAGAGTGGATAAAGTACAGAACAAAGTGCAATAAATATATATAAATCTTTTGGCCGCTGTCATTTCTTTATCACACGTACACAACCGGTATCTCCTCTACTAAATCCCACATTTATAGTGAGCCCTGTGGCGTCCCTGTGACTCCTATTGTTCCCTGTGACTCCTATTGTTCCCTGTGACTCCTATTGTTCTCTGTAACTCCTATTGTTCCCTGTGACTCCTATTGTTCTCTGTGACTCCTATTGTTCCCTGTGACTCCTATTGTTCTCTGTGACTCCTATTGTTCCCTGTGACTCCTATTGTTCTCTGTGACTCCTATTGTTCTCTGTGACTCCTATTGTTCCATGTGACTCCTATTGTTCTCTATGACTCCTATTGTTCTCTGTGACTCCTATTGTTATCTGTGATTCCTATTGTTCCCTGTGACTCCTATTGTTCTCTGTGACTCCTATTGTTCCCTGTGACTACTATTGTTCTCTGTGACTCCTATTGTTCTCTGTGACTCCTACTGTTCCCTGTGACTCCTATTGTTCCCTGTGACTCCTATTGTTCTCTGTGACTCCTAGTGTTCTCTGTGACACCTATTGTTCTCTGTGACTACAATGTGTTATTATGACGCCTCCTCTGAAGTGTTCTACATAATAATACAGTTACAGCATCATGTGTCTGGGCATTATTCAGATACAGTGTAAATTACTCGGGGATTAGTGACACTTTGTATCAGACCGAGGGCCCAAATCAGACCTGATCACTATTGTGCAAAATCGCACAGCGGCCGATTATCAGATGCCTGCGCATGAGTATGCACCGCAATGCACAGGCGCTTTCGAAACAGCGACAGGATGGTGTGACAATTTCGATGGCAGGAAGAGGACGTTTGGGGGTGGTAGCTGGCCGTTTCTGGGCGTGTCAGGAAGAACGCAGGCGTTTTCAGGGTGGGTGTGTCATCAGCTCCGGCCCCGATCAGTAGTAGGTCCTGGGCTACACACAGACTGCACAGACTAGAAGAATCATTCGATGGTGAGTGAGTTGTGAATGGATTTGCAGTTGTCTGGCGGAATTCTTGCACGGTGTGCACATGCAATCGCACACTTGCACAGGGCAGGTTTTTACTCGCCATGGTCGGCGGCTTTCTGATAACAGACTGTTGCAAAAACGCAGAGAAGCGATCAGGTCTGAATCGGGCCATTAAATTCCAGTGTCTCCTCTATTTTGTATCCCAAAAGTGTTCACTAAGTATCACTCTATAAATATACTGCAGTGTCTGTTCATGCACCAGCAGTTGTAAAGGGATTGTATTGTAGTCTATGCGGGATGCCCATTTCCCAATTTATCTAAATGATTCTGCCTTTGGGATAATCCATTGCCCACTCTCTCCTGTCTGGTATTTCCTTGGGCAGCGCGGCTCTACCATTAGGCGTCTGGCTAGGGGCGCTACTGAATTCATCTAACAAAAAACTAAAGGATGTCTATATGGGGCCGATTCAGCATGGAGCGCTGCTATGACAGCATGCGCACGTTGCTTTGATTTGAAGTGTGCGCATTCACAGAAGCCGCACTGTGCGTGCGCACACTGGGAGATGCGACGGCAGTCAGGCTGCGGCGCTCACGGGGCAGGAGAGGTCGTTGTGTCGCCATTTTGTGGGCATCGTTGCGGCGTTGGGGGGGGGGGGGGGCGTGGTCCGGAAAGCACAGATGTGTCCAGACTGTTTTTGGGGCAGGCAGTGGCAGCTGCATATGGTGGTTGGGATGCCGCTGTCTGTATTCTGACCGCCGGCATCCCACACCCAACCCCAATTAAATATCTCCAAAAGACCCCATATACAGTTTATAAAAAAGTGAAATTGGCCACAGCGTCCTATATTATTCCTAATATGCTGGCTAGGGTGTATACATAGAGAATAGACGGCACTCAAGGACTTTTCAAATGAATGTATATTGTGAGCAAAGTCAGCAAATTTGGTGACTTTATTTACAATATACTTTAAAAGTCCATGAGTGTTGTCCCTTTTCTCTGTATGTGTGTAATAGGGGTGTGCACTGGGCCATTTTTAGGGTATGTGTATAATAGGGGTATGCACCGGGCCATTTTTAGGGTATGTGTATAATAGGGGTGTGCACCGGGCCATTTTTAGGGTATGTGTATAATAGGGGTATGCACCGGGCCATTTTTAGGGTATATGTATAATAGGGGTGTGCACCGGGCCATTTTTAGGGTATGTGTATAATAGGGGTGTGCACCCGCCATTTTTAGGGTATGTGTATAATAGGGGTGTACACCGGGCCATTTTTAGGGTATGTGTATAATAGGGGTTTGCACCGGGCCATTTTTAGGGTATGTGTATAATAGGGGTGTGCACCGGGCCATTTTTAGGGTATGTGTATAATAGGGGTGTGCACCGGGCCATTTTTAGGGTATGTGTATAATAGGGGTGTGCACCGGGCCATTTTTAGGGTATGTGTATAATAGGGGTGTGCACCGGGCCATTTTTAGGGTATGTGTATAATAGGGGTGTGCACCGGGCCATTTTTAGGGTATGTGTATAATAGGGGTGTGCACCGGGCCATTTTTAGGGTATGTGTATAATAGGGGTGTGCACCGGGCCATTTTTATGGTATGTGTATAATAGGGGTGTGCACCGGGCCATTTTTAGGGTATGTGTATAACAGGGGTGTGCACCGGGCCATTTTTAGGGTATGTGTATAACAGGGGTGTACACCGGTCCATTTTTAGGGTATGTGTATAATAGGGGTGTGCACCGGGCCATTTTTAGGGTATGTGTATAATAGGGGTGTGCACCAGGCCATTTTTAGGGTATGTGTATAATAGGGGTGTGCACCGGGTCATTTTTAGGGTATGTGTATAATAGGGGTGTGCACCGGGCCATTTTTAGGGTATGTGTATAATAGGGGTGTGCACCGGGCCATTTTTAGGGTATGTGTATAATTGGGGTGTGCACCGGGCCATTTTTAGGGTATGTGTATAATAGGGGTGTGCACCGGGCCATTTTTAGGGTTTTGTGTTTTGGTTTTGGATCTGGATCTCCTTCCTGTTTTGAATCTGGATTGGTTTTGCCAAAATCACCAATGCGGGTTTTGGTTTTGGTTTTGGATCTGTAAAAATCATCAAAACAGCTAAAAGAACAGAATGTGTGGGTATTTTTGTTCCTGCGGTATTATTAACCTCAATATCATTCATTTCCAGACTATTGTGAACACCTCACACCTCACAATATTGTTTTTATCCAGTTTAGGCCGTAAGGTTGCACCGAGATAGCTGGACAGAGCAGCAGCCCTTGGATGTATATACCGGGAGGACAATATATATATATATACAGGTTGAGTATCCCATATCCAAATATTCCGAAATACGGAATATTCCGAAATACGGACTTTTTTGAGTGAGACTGAGATAGTGAAACCTTTGTTTTTTGATGGCTCAATGTACACAAACTTTGTTTAATACTCAAAGTTATTAAAAATATTGTATTAAATGACCTTCAGGCTGTGTGCATAAGGTGTATATGAAACATAAATGAATTGTGTGAATGTACACACACTTTGCTTAATGCACAAAGTTATAAAAAATATTGGCTAAAATTACCATCAGGCTCGGTGTCTAAAGTGTATTTGTAACATAAATGCATTCTGTGCTTAGATTTAGGTCCCATCACCATGATATCTCATTATGGTATGCAATTATTCCAAAATACGGAAAAATCCGATATCCAAAATTCCTCTGGTCCCAAGCATTTTGGATAAGGGATACTCAACCTGTATATAAAAAAAAGAATGTATTTAAAAAAGATGCATTAGGTAATGCTCAAGATTACAGTTTACAAAAATATGATTAAGGCAAAGAAGAAAAAAAAGATCATATTTTATATTTAATTTATTTTAATTTCAATTTATTTTAATTTAATTTATTTTATTTATTTAGAATCAAATTCTTCATTTCCTCAAAGATATCTTCGATATGCAGAAAGTTCACTATATGAGTGTGGAGAGTTTATTTATATTCAGTTAATTTACAGTTATCTAATTTATAATTATTATTAATAATATTAATTTGAATTAATTACAATGTGGTGATAATGTGGTGATGTCATGATTCGGATTACTGGATGCCATTATCTACCTTTCAGGTGTCTCCTGAGGCTGGCTCAGCGTTCCAGGGCCGAGTCTCAGTCGTGCTGCTGACATCATCACTGCACATCTCCCCCCTGTCACCCCGCAGGCGCTATCATAGTAAGCTCATACTGTTAAGAATGGCGCTCTCTGCCCTCTGCGGCCTCTGCCGTCATTCCTGCGCCACAGTATTCAAATAAACCTGCATGGCGTCACCATCTCTGTGGACCAAATCTGCAAACAAGTCTGCATGGCGTCTCCTGCCGGCTGCGGCCTCCACCGCCATCTCTGTGAATCAAGTATGCAAGTTAGCTTCTCCTGCCCTCCGCGGCCTCCACCGCCATTACTGTTATCACTCACAAGGTTCCACAAACTAACTTTCCCTCCAATTGCCAGTATGGGTGCAGCCATGTTGGTTTCACTCACATGAGATTACCTTCACCAATCCGCTGTACCACTGAACTCTGCCTGATTGACCAGCCAATCCCTGCACTGCTGCAGGTATAAAATGTCCTGTCTCTGAACCAGGAAGTTGTCAGTGCTTTGGTTGTCAACCCAGTGTTACCAGTCTCCCTGCGTTGTGGTTGTTTGCTCCTACAGGTATTCCAGCTCCATTCAGCGGTGCAGCCTGACTCAGCAATGTTCTAGCGTTGCCCCCTGCAACTGGCAGTGCTTAACATCGGCTTCCAGCATCCTGCTTCCAGCGGTGTTCAGTTACCAGCAATCATCGGTGCTCTGCCATCGACTTCCCCATTTCAGCGATCCCTAACATCACCAGTGCTACTTGCTACCTTCCAGCTACATTAATGCATCAAGCACTTCATTCAGCTCATCATTCAACCCGGTTCCGTTCGGCCTACCCAGCAGCTAACTTATCTTCCAGCCAGTACATCCAGCTTCCAGTGGACCACCTGCTGGCACCTGCATCTCTACTGCATTTACAGGAACTGTATATTGCATATTCATTCATCTTGTCTGACATACTGAAGCTGCTGATGTACCACCTGCACTGAGCTTGAGTAAAACTTTTAACCTTACTCCTGTTGTCGTGGTCACACCTTCGGGCTTGGGTACTGTATGTCAAAGAGTCCCATACTACCGCCTAGGTTCAACTATACCTCTGCCCCTACAACTGAGGCTTCCTCCCGTCAACCCCAGCCCTCAGTTGTGACAGGTGATGTGGTATGAGTTGTCAGCGCTTGGGAAGCCGTCAGCGGGGTGAGCGCAAAAGAGCCCCTTGCGGGCACGCTGTGCTCACCACACTGCGGGCATGGTGGTGTGTCATGGACACCCCAAGAGGGAGAGTAGGTGTCGGTATATCGGCACTGGTATGCTGAGCGCCGGGATCCCGACAGCTGGTATATCAAGTGCCATACGATAAAAAGAGTTATGAAAATAGGACAATAAGTTATAATAAGAATATGAGCAACAGACACCACACCCTGAAATGGACGGAGCACGCCTGGATGTAATATGGGAGTATACAGCACAACATATAAAAAAAGATGTCTTTTATTTTGGGTGGATTGTCAGAACAACCCTAGATGGACAGAGCAGCTGCAGTCCCTGGATGTATACTTGGATGACACAGCACAAAATATTAATTGAAATCAAAATATATACTGTATATTCTTTTTTATATCACACATGGCAGTTACAGTGTTGCACAAATGAGTCAAAAATCTGTAGATGTATTTTTTATATCACACATTGGCGGTTACAGTGTCGCACCAAATGAATCAGAAATATATATAATATTTACACACTGCGGTTGACTACACCGACAGCATCACACAATGCATTTAAGAGTAGGAAATAATATACTGCGGTCTGACCAGCAGTGTCACAGTACTTATGAAAATAAAATAAAAATTGTATAGTACACTGGGGTATAGCACAAACAGAAAAAAAAAATATATATTTTTTTATAATTAGAATTTTAGGCTTTTTGTTTTTAGCTTTTGTTATATTAAATTTACACCAGGGCAAAGCCCCTGGATGGATGGATGGATGGATGGATGGATGGATGGACAGACCATCCCCTTTAAAATACATAATAAAATATATTTTTGGCTTTGGATCACACACAGATATATAGCAGTAGTGTATGGCAGCCACAGTACTAGTCTTCATTGAGTGATGCACCAATAAAATATATATTTTTGCATTGGATCACACACAGATATATAATAGTAGTGTACGGCACTTCTGGTAGTCGTCACTGAGTGACGCACCAATATAAATATATTTTTTGCTCTAGATCACACACAGAGGCTATATAGCAGTAGTGTACGGCTGCCGCTGAACTAGTAGTCCGAGTGACGAACCAATAGAAATATATTTTTTGTTTTGGATCACACACAGAGGATATACAGTATAGCAGTAGTGTATGGCAGTACACATCACCTTATAGACAGAGAACTCCTGGTCCTATACATACACAGCCACAGTATGCTACTATGCAGAGCCCTAACACAGTGACAGCACACCCAACTCAACTCTCCTGCAAAACAACCCCTCTGCTCTCTCCTGCCCCCTCTGCTCTCTCCTGCCCCCCTTTACTCTCTCCTGCCCTGCTCTGCACTCTCCCGGCTAGCTCCTTCCCTAACAGCATACAGCACAGAAGGGACACATCCTTACTGTGCACTCTCTAAGTCCGGAGTGAAGATGGCCCCAATCACAGGGCTATATATACTATCCAAAACCTGTAAGATCCTACAGCAGAATGATGACGTTTTGCCTCGTTTTTGGATCCGGTTAGGCACGCAGCAAAACCATGCCTGACTCGGATCTGGGCTCGGATCTCAAAGTTCGGGGGAGGTGTTCGGTTCTCAGGGAACTGAACCCGCTCATCCCTAGTGTATAATGATGCAATACACCCCAGCCCACCCAGTGGCCACCTGTATCTTCCCTCCCAGAGGTGGTGGTGGGGGGATTGGCTGAAGCATTGTCTAATGTGCAGATAAATCTTGTTTAGGCTACAATTAATCCACATATTGTATATAATACCTGTTTAGGGTTATCCAAATAGTCACTGGGCTATATATATATCTATATATGAATCTCGCTGTATCTGTGTCCTGAGTGCCGCTTCCAAGTTCTGAGTATATATATATATATATATATATATATATATATATATATGGTGATATTATATTGGAAAAATATCTCATCCACAGAACAGCATTTTATCAGGCTAATTCCTTGGAAGATATAGACAAACTAGATACACAGAGAATTAGATGTAACAACAAGGAATTGATTATAAAACCTGCCAATAAGGGGGGCGGTATTGTCCTTTTGAATAAAAAGGACTATGAGGCAGAAATCTGTCGCCAACTGGAAGATAAATGCACTTATAAAAAAATGTGAGGGGATCCTACTAAAAAATTCCAACTGCAGCTTAAAGAACTTATAGAAAAATACAACAAAAAAGGGTTAGTAACAGAGACAGAATGCAAATTTTTGTATGTTGAGTATCCAGTAATATCGACTATTTATGTTTTACCTAAAATACATAAGAGTCTTATCAACCCTCCAGGGAGACCAATAGTGTCCGGTATTGACTCATTAACGGCCAATTTATCGCAATTAATTGATTTTAATCTTCAACCATTTGTTTTACGCAACCGTTCACATTTGAAAGACACTGGTGATGTCTTAAAATTTTTAAAGGACATTGGATGGGAAAATTATTATTATTTGGTGACGGCCGATGTGAACTCCTTATACACCATTATAGACCATCAACAAGGATTAAGAAGCAGTAAGGGAAGTGTTACTGAAGTCAGATTTGTCGACCAATTTCCAGGATTTTATAGTTGATGGTATCTGTTTCATCCTGTCCAATAATTATTTCGTTTATCAAGAAGAGTTTTTTATTCAGAAGTGTGGCACCGCCATGGGCACTAGTTTCACTTTTAGTTATGCCAACAATTTTATGGGGGCATGGGAAGATCAGTTTGTATGGAGCCTAGTGTCCTGGCATAGGTACATTAACGATATTCTATTTATTTGGAGAGGAGATAGGGAAACATTGAATCTTTTTTGTACCTATCTTAACAAAAATGACAATCAGGTCAAACTGACATTTGATATTAGTCAGGAAGTGGTTAATTTTTTGGACCTAAATATTTATGTCGAGGAAGGGGGTCTAAAATCGAAAATATTTATTAAACCGACAGATTCCCTATCTTATATTAATAGATTACATTGTCACCACGAGAACTGGCTTGACAGTATCCCTGTTGGTCAGTTTAAACGGCTTAAGAGAAATTGCACCGATCAACAAGTCTTCCTTACCCAGGCATCAATGATGAAGGATTGTTTCATTTATTGTGGTTATGATGAGGGCGGAGTGAAACAATCTCTGGACATTGAGGGTCATTCCGAGTTGTTCGCTCGTTATATTTTTCTCGCAACGGAGCGATTAGTTGCTAATGCGCATGCGCAATGTCCGCAGTGCGACTGCGCCAAGTAAATTTGCTATGCAGTTAGGTATTTTACTCACGGCATTACGAGGTTTTTTCTTCGTTCTGGTGATCGTAATGTGATTGACAGTAAGTGGGTGTTTCTGGGCGGAAACTGGCCGTTTTATGGGTGTGTGTGAAAAAACGCTACCGTTTCTGGGAAAAACGCAGGAGTGGCTGGAGAAACGGAGGAGTGTCTGGGCGAACGCTGGGTGTGTTTGTGACGTCAAACCAGGAACGAAACTGACTGAACTGATCGCTGATGCCGAGTAAGTCTGGAGCTACTCAGAAACTGCTAAGAAGTGTCTATTCGCAATTCTGCTAATCTTTCGTTCGCAATTTTGATAAGCTAAGATTCACTCCCAGTAGGCGGCGGCTTGGCGTGTGCAAAGCTGCTAAAAGCAGCTTGCGAGCGGACAACTCGGAATGACCCCCCTTGTTACTAATATTGAGAGGTCAGACCTTATGAAAACTAAGGATAAAAATATTAGTGCTGGGAACGATAGGTACAAGTGGGCATTTACTATAAACTACTCATCTCAACATAATAAAGTTAAAAACATTTTTAAAAAAACATTGGTTAATATTAAAAAGATACCCTGTGATTGGAACTGAATTACCGGATAACCCTGTCTGCATATACAGAAAAGCACCCAATTTGCAAACAAAGTTAGTACATAGCTTTCATCATACTGTACATCTCCCACGAGACCGATCATAGCATTGGAGGGGTTTTATAGATGTGGGTCTTGTATAGCCTGTAAAAACATTCCAAATACATTTGGAAATGAAAAAGTAGAAGTTATTATTAGAGATGTGCACCGGAAATTTTTCGGGTTTTGTGTTTTGGTTTTGGATTTGGTTCCATGGACGCGTTTTGGCAAAACCTCCCTGAAAATTTTTTGTCGGATTCGGGTGTGTTTTGGATACAGGTGTTTTTTTACAAAAAACCCCTCAAAAACAGCTTAAATCATAGAATTTGGGGGTTATTTTGATCCCATAGTATTATTAACCTCAATAACCATAATTTCCACTAATTTCCAGTATATTCTGAACACCTCACACCTCACAATATTACTTTTAGTCCTAAAATTTGCACCAAGGTCGCTGAATGACTAAGCTAAGCGACCCAAGTGGGCGGCACAAACACCTGGTCCATCTAGGAGTGGCACTGCAGTGTCAGACAGGATGGCACTTAAAAAAATTGGCCCCAAACATCACATGATGCAAAGATAAATAAAAAAAAAGGAAGTGCAAGATGGAATTGTTCTCGGGCCCTCCCCCCCACCGTTATGCTGTATAAACAGGACATGCACACTTTAACAAACCCATAATTTCAGCCACAGGGTCTGCCACACGACTGTGGTTGAAATGACTGGTTGGTTTGGGCCCCCACCAAAAAAGAAGCAATCAATCTCTCCTTGCTCAAACTGGCTCTACAGAGGCAAGATGTACACCTAATCATCATCCTCCGATTCCTCACCTCTTTCACTGTGTACATCCCCCTCCTCACAGAGTATTAATTCGTCCCCACTGGAATCCACCATCTCAGGTCCCTGTGTACTTTCTGGAGGCAATTGATGGTGAATGTCTCCATGGAGGAATTGATTATAATTAATTTTGATGTACATCATCTTCTCCACATTTTCTGGAAGTAACCTCATACGCCTATCGCTGACAAGGTGACCGGCTGCACTAAACACTCTTTCGGAGTACACACTGGAGGGGGGACAACTTAGGTAAAAAAAAGCCAGTTTGTGCAAGGGCCTCCAAATTGCCTCTTTTTCCTGCCAGTATACATACGGACTGTCTGACGGCACGTATGTATGTATACTGAATCCAAGTAGGCACTACTTGGATTCTATCACTCATATAATCCTCCACCATTCTTTCAATGGTGACAGAATCATATGCAGTGACAGTAGATGACATGTCAGTAATCGTTGGCAGGTCCTTCAGTCCGGACCAGATGTCAGCATTCGCTCCAGACTGCCCTGCATCACCCCCAGCGGGTGGGCTCGGAATTCTTAGCCTTTTCCTCGCAGCCCCTGTTGCGGGTGAATGTGAAGGAGGAGCTGTAGACGGGTCACGTTCCACTTGAGTTGACAAGTGTCTCACCAGCAGGTCTTTGAACCTCTGCAGACTTTGTGTCTGCCAGAAAGAGAGATACAATGTAGGCTTTAAATCTAGGATCGAGCATGGTGGCCAAAATGTAGTGCTCTGATTTCCACAGATTGACCACCCGTGAATCCTGGTTAAGCGAATTAAGGGTTCCATCCACAAGTTCCACATGCCTAGCGGAATTGCTCCATTTTAGCTCCTCCTTCAATCTCTCCAGCTGCTTCTGCAAAAGCCTGATGAGGGGAATGACCTGACTCAGGCTGACAGTGTCTGAACTGACTTCACGTGTGGCAAGTTCAAAGGGTTGCAGAACCTTGCACAATGTTGAAATCATTCTCCACTGCGCTTGAGCCAGGTGCATTCCCCCTCCTTTGCCTATATCGTAGGTAGCTGTATAGGCTTGAATGGCCTTTTGCTGCTCCTCCATCCTCTGAAGCCTATAGAGGGTTGAATTCTACCTCGTTACCACCTCTTGCTTCAGATGATGGCAGGGCAGGTTCAGGAGTGTTTGCTGGTGCTCCAGTCCTCGGCACGCGGTGGCTGAATGCCAAAAGTGGCCTGCAATTCTTCGGGCCACTAACAGCATCTCTTGCACGCCCCTGTCGTTTTTTAAAAAATTCTGCACCACCAAATTCAATGTATGTGCAAAACATGGGACCTGCTGGAATTTGCCCACATGTAATGCACACACAATATTGGTGGCGTTGTCCAATGTCACAAATCCCCAGGAGAGTCCAATTGGGGTAAGCCATTCTGCGATGATGTTCCTCAGTTTCCGTAAGAGGTTGTCAGCTGTGTGCCTCTTCTGGAAAGCGGTGATACAAAGCGTAGCCTGCCTAGGAACGAGTTGGCGTTTGCGAGATGTTGCTACTGGTGCTGCCGCTGCTGCTGTTGCTGCGGGAGGCAATACATCTGCCCAGTGGGCTGTCACAGTCATATAGTCCTTAGTCTGCCCTGCTCCACTTGTCCACATGTCCGTGGTTAAGTGGACATTGGGTACAACTGCATTTTTTAGGACACTGGTGAGTCTTTTTCTGACGTCTGTGTACATTCTTGGTATCGCCTGCCTAGAGAAATGGAACCTAGATGGTATTTGGTACCGGGGTCACACTACCTCAATCAATTCTCTAAGTCCCTGTGAACTAACGCCGGATACCGGACGCACATCTAACACCAACACAGCTGCCAAGGCCTGAGTTATCCGCTTTGCAACAGGATGACTGCTGTGATATTTCATCTTCCACGCAAAGGACTATTGGACAGTCAATTGCTTACTGGAAGTAGTACAAGTGGTCTTCCGACTTCCCCTCTGGGATGGTGATCGACTCCCAGCAGCAACAACAGCAGCGCCAGCAGCAGTAGGCGTTACACTCAAGGATCCATCGGAGGAATCGTCAGACTTGCCAGTGATATGGCCTGCAGGACTATTGGCTTTCCTGTCTAAGGAGGAAATTGACACTGAGGGAGTGTGGTTTGCAGGAGCTTGAACTTGTCAATGACTTCTGATGAATGCGCTCCAGGTGACGTATAAGGGAGGATGTTCCTAGGTGGTTAACGTCCTAACTCCTACATATTACAGCTTGACAAAGGCAACACGCAGCTTGACACCAGTTGTCCGCATTTCTGTTGAAATAATTCCACACCGAAGAGGTGATTTTTTTTGTAATTTGACCAGGCATATCAATGGCCATATTCATCCCACGGACAACAGGTGTCTCTCCAGTGCCTGACTTAAACAAACCACCTCACCATCAGACTCCTCCTTGTCAATTTCCTCCTCAGCGCCAGCAACACCCATATCCTCATCCTGGTGTACTTCAACAGTGACATCTTCAATTTGACTATCAGGAACTGGACTGTGGGTGCTCCTTCCAGCACTTGCAGGGGGCATGCAAATGGTGGAAGGAGCCACCTCTTCCCGTCCAGTGTTGGGAAGGTCAGGCATCGCAACCAACACAATTGGACTCTCCTTGGTATTTAGAAGAACGCACAGTTATTTGCTGTGCTTTTGCCATCTTAACTCTTTTTAGTTTTCTAGTGGGAGGATGAGTGCTTCCATCCTCATGTGAAGCTGAACCAGTAGCAATGAACACAGGCCAGGGCCTCAGCCGTTCCTTGCCACTCCGTGTCGTAGATGGAATATTGGGAAGTTTACACTTCTCCTCAGATGCTTTTAATTTAGATTTTTGGGTCATTTACTGAACTTTAGTTTTTTGGATTTTACATGCTCTCTACTATGACATTGGGCATTGGCCTTGGCAGACGACGTTGATGGCATTGAATCGTCTGTGCCATGACTAGTGGCAGCAGCTTCAGCACTAGATGGAAGTGGATCTTGATCTTTCCCTATTTCACCCTCCACATTTTTGTTCTCCATTTTTTAATGTGTGGAATTATATGTCAGTAATATTATTATATCAATAGCAATGGCCTACTGTACTGTACAACTATATACTGTTGGTCACCAAAACGCTGCACTGTACTACTATATATACTGTTTACAAAAATGCAGCACAGATATGGAATGGATACTTGCAGTGACATGGAGCTGCAAGATACAGCAATGGCCTACTGTACTGTACAACTATATACTGTTGGTCACAGAACTGCTGCACTGTAATACTATATATACTGCTCACAAAAATGCAGCACAGATATGAAATGGATACTTGCAGTGACACAGAGCTGCAAGATACAGCAATGGCCTACTGTACTGTACAACTATATACTGTTGGTCACCAAAATGCTGCACTGTACTACTATATATACTGCTCACAAAAATGCAGCACAGATATGGAATGGATACTTGCAGTGACACAGAGCTGCAAGATACAGCAATGGCCTACTGTACTGTACAACTATATACTCTTGGTCACCAAAATGCTGCACTGTACTACTATATATACTGCTCACAAAAAAATGCAGCACAGATATTGAATGGATACTTGCAGTGACACAGAGCTGCAAGATACAGCAATGGCCTAATATACTGTACAACTATATACTGTTGGTCACCAAAATGCTGCGCTGTACTACTATATATACTGCTCACAAAAATGCAGCACAGATATGGAATGGATACTTGCAGTGACACAGAGCTGCAAGATACAGCAATGGCCTACTGTACTGTACAACTATATACTGTTGGTCACCAAAATGCTGCACTGTACTACTATATATACTGCTCACAAAAATGCAGCACAGATATGGAATGGATACTTGCAGTGACACAGAGCTGCAAGATACAGCAATGGCCTACTGTACTGTACAACTATATACTGTTGGTCACCAAAATGCAGCACACTGAGTACAGATATTTGCAGCACACTGAGCACAGATATGGAGCTTTTCAGGCAGAGCACGTAGATATTTGCAGCACACTGAGCACAGATATTTGCAGCACACTGAGCACAGATATTTGCAGCACACTGAGCACAATATGGAGCTTTTCAGGCAGAGAACGTAGCCACTTCCTCTCCGATCAATCTCCAATGCACGAGTGAAAATGGCGATGACTCGCGTCTCTTTATATAGAATACGAATCTTGCGAGAATCCGACAGCGGGATGATGACGTTTGGCCGTGTCTGGGTAAACCAAGCAAGGCGGGAAGATCCAAGGCTGCCTCGGACCCGTGTAAAATAGGTGAAGTTCGGGGGGGTTTGGATCTCGACGAACCGAACCCGCTCATCTCTAGTTATTATCAATGATAAGAAATGTACTATCAAGGACTTCATCTGTAAATATTATTTATTGTATAGAATGTTGTTGCAATAAATTTTATATTGGTCAGACTAGTAGGGCTCTGAAGGTTAGAATGGGAGAACATCTCCGCAATATTAAAAAAGGGTTGGAGACCCATGCCTTATCATTACATTTAAAAAAAAAAAATCATAATTGTGATTCCAAGTTCATTAAAAATATATTTGCGTTGAAAAAGATAAAACCTGATATAAGAGGTGGGGATTTACACAAGAAATTGGCAAAGAATGAAATGCAATTGATCTTCATGTATCAAACCTTGGAGCCCACTGGTCTGAACAAGGATTTTGAAACTAAATGTTTTTTATGATTTTTATGATGTTTTATCCTTTTTATCCATATTGATTGTGTACTATGTCATAATCTTTTTACATATTTGTATCTTGTATTATAATACCACTTTTGTTTTATTTTCGGTGTGCATTTTTGGACTATCTCCAACAAAATGGCGGGGGCGGTGTATTGCCATATCTCAAGGACTCTACACCAATATGTCCGCTTCTACAAAATTGAGAGATAGGAACATAAGGGACCATTGATTTCCGGCCATGTGGTTTCCCCGCGTTGGAACGTAGGAACACTGTCCTTCCGGTTGTACGACTTCCTGGTTACGCTGATGCTGACGAAGTGGGGTAGCTCGCGGGACACTCAATTTCCACCGGAAGCAGAACACATGCGAACAGATATTCTGACACAGTTTTCCCAGGAATATACCCGCAAGGAGTTCTGGGTAACTTTATCGATCTCGTGGAAACGGAACTTGTGGACTTGACTCTCTATTGTATTGTATAGGGATTTTAGTTATTAGTTGAACCATGTCTGGTATTAGTTTATTTGTCTGGAATAATTGATTGGAGTGGGTGAGGTATAAATACCGCCTATGTGTAGTTACGTCCTACACCTTGAAAAAGATAACAGTAGGTTATCAAAACGCGTTGGTAGAGGTAACAGGAAGGCACATGGACGACTTATATCTGTAGACCATAACATTTGGTGAGAGTCCACCTGTCTAGAAGTTTTTACATATTGTTTTGTTTTGTCTGAATAAAAATAGTGTTACACTATTCGAGGCTTTCTTTCTATCTACTGTATGTGAATAATGTGGATGACCCATTGGAAGAGGGATCCTCGTCTTCAAGGAGCTGAGAAGGATTGGGATTAATCACCCTGGTGGCCCGCTCCCCCCCCAAAACACTATTCGTCTACTCTTTCCGTAGACCATTGGTCTGGGTACGAGTCTAATCCTTACCCTTTTTTTATGTGTTCTATTTCACAAAACAGTATTACACTAGGTTTGTGTTTTTGTTATCTCTTAAAGAGTGTTCAATACCATAATTATTGGTTTGGATATCTTCAAATGAATCTATGGATTGAGAGCACCTGTGGTCTGTTGTGGTAATTCCTTGGAGGTCTAGGTGGTCTGGAACAGTTAGGTCCTAAGGAACAAGTTTGAAAAACACTGATATACTGTAGGGTAAGAAATAAGTTGCTTGTTAAACATACAGTATATTATAACAGCTATGTACTCATACAAGAGGTCCCAATGTGTAATATGGTACAGAGTGAGTTGGGTAGATCCTGTATCTTATATAGGTGTAACATGACTAATACATACATTTGTAGGTAGACTGCAGAATTACGTATGCACGATTTGTATGTTTCATTCTTCCCACAATCTACACTGTGCCTACAATAGGCCAGGGGTCATCAGATTAATAAAGTCTTTTAATGCTACCACTGCAGATGTGCTCTCACACACCTATCCTTTGTGCACCATACGGCGCAAGACGCTGGGTGCTACCTCAAAGCTCCTCCGTGAGTAGCGATTCTTGGAGTTTAGCCTCTTACTTGCATCATACACATACATTACAAAGTTTCATAGAGCATCCTAGGCAGGGAGGTGAGCAGGTACTAATTACCCAGGCCCAGGCTTGTCTGAGGGGCCCTGCAGGAGCCCAAGACAGGTGAGGAGGTGAGAAATCCCCCACTTTATGGCTGAGCATAGGGTATTTTTCTTTTCTTGTAAGCGGGTGTCACCACGCCTCCCAGATTTGGCCACACCTCCCATATTTGGCCATGCCTCCCAGATTTTGCCTTGCTTCCTGCAACACCTGGGCCCAACGCATATCAGGATGTCCCTGGTCCTAGTCATGTAGGATTCATAATTTTGTCTCCAAGGAATTGGTATAAATGTGTAGATGAGGCACAATGATGTGTGGCATGATGTATTATGTGGGTCACTCATACTGGTCCTCAATCTTTTGCCTTGTTACCCAGGTTAGTGTGCCAGTCACACACAGCATGGCCTAATTCAGATCTGAAAGATATAGGATTTGGGTGGACTGCGCACAGAAATGTGCTAACGTTACGGGGAGTGCTGCTTGTGTTTAACAAGTTGGTCCTACTTGTTAAAATAATGGTAAAGAAGCAGAGAATTTTTTCACACTGCGCTCACCCCCGGTTTTAGATTTGCATGTATCTACCCTGGTGTAATAAATGGTGAGATGCTTAATTGATTATCAAAGTAATATTTATTTAATAACAATAAATGATAGTCCCGAATACTATGATTGCAATCTATTTGGCTGTGTAAAGCCTGCTTACTGGTTGTGCATAAGCATGCTTGATTCTAGGTTTAATGATGAAGTCCATTAACAGTGAAAATATGAATACAGAAATGAATGGAAAAAATGGAAAAATGAAATGAAAAAAATGAAAACAATGAAAAAAATGAAAAAAATGATGAAAAAATGATGAAAGAAATGTAAAAAATGAAATGAAAAAATGAATGAATGAAAAAAACGAAAAAAAAAATGAAAATGGAGAAAAGTGTCTATTTGGTATAATTCAAACCGCGGCGTCCCGCTGGTGTGAACGGAGTGCACTTGTTTAAAATGACATTCTGCTATTGACAATTATACAGCAGTGGAAGGTGCGTGAGAATGAAAGGGGACTCTGGACTGGTCTGCCTCCCCCTGCTTCTGCCGCCGTCACTGTGACTGTGTTCTGTCACAGGTCGGAGGCTTGTCAGCCTGGGTTCGGTGCCTGTCTTGGAGGGGGAGATGCACGCACTGCGACCACTCTCAGAGTGGTTCGTTGCCGCACTTCCCCCACCTACAGAGACTCACCTCAGATCTCCTTCTCCCTTGCTGGATGTGTCAGCGGCAGGCTGTCTCCTCGATGCTTGGCCGTCGTCCGTGATCTGAGGACACTTCCTGGTCTTCAGTCACGTGACCGGGTTCCGTCTCTTGTTCCGCTTCTTCTGTTCGGTCATGCAGCTGTTGTGGATGGTGTAGGGAAATGCTCCAACGCGTTTCGGCCCTTGGGGGCCTTCCTCTGGGAGAAAAGAGTGTATGTAATTTCTCCTGTGGTGAAGAAATAAATAGGCTGATCTGTGGTTCCTTCGCTCTGATTGGATATCGTGCTTCATGTTATGAGAGGCAGTTGTTCTTGTCAATCACACTGCGTGCCCAATGAGAATGACAAGACATGTGATTAGTCTTTCATGGTCCTTTTTGATTGGTTTTGCAACTGTCAGTCATGTTCCTTGTCTTGCAATGAGTGGGTTTGTAATCTTGAAGCTTTGTTTATGGTTGCTATAGTAATGATTTCAGTCTGGTTAATGGATTAGTTCATTGTGCAGTGCAGAGATCAATGGGTATGGATGAGAATAATGAAATGGATCAAATGAATTGCATACAAATGGTGGAAAAATGTGAAAAATAAACATATAAAATGATAATATATGATAATAAATTGGATGAAATGAAATAAATAAATAATTAATATAAAATAAATGGATTAAATAATGAGAGATGAATAACACTATAACCTTAAAGTACATTGCTTTAATCTGCTGTATAGTGTAAGTGGGTGGGTTTGTGCGGGGTGGACTAATATGACCTCAGATGAGAATGGATGAATGATTGTAAACTGGAGTGTATTGAGTTTATTAGTGGTTTCTATATTGATAACAGACCAAAGTGGTCAATATTGCTTTGTGGGTGTTAGTTTTTTTTATTGACAAATGATAGATCTCACTTCATTGTCAAAATTGAGTCCTCTTGGTACTAGTGTGTCCATGTCAATCATAACTCGTAGTTCTTCTTTGTTTATCTGGTGGATGTAATTGCCCCCCCTCCACCTGGGTTTGACTTCTTTTAATCCAATGAATGTGAGTAATGTAGGATCACTGTTGTGAAATTGTTTGAAATGTTTGGATATTGGATGTTCTTCTGTTCCTTTTCTTATGTTCCGGATGTGTTCATTTAATCTTATCTTGAGTGGTCTCACTGTCCTCCCTACGTATTGCTTGTGACACGGGCATTCCAGTATATAAATCACCCCCTTGCTGTGACATGTTAGTGTTGTTTTGATTTTCATTGTTTTCTTGTTTGCGGTGGATGTAACTGTGTGGACAGGTTTAGTACTTCTGCTTTTAGTAGTGGTACATGCGTTACATGTACCACAGTAATAAAAGCCTCCTTTTATTTGGACTTTGTCTATAGTGGTCTGTTTTTGTGTTTTGGGTGCGATATGGTTCCTTACTATTTTCTGTCTGATGTCTGGCGCTTTTCTAAATATTATTCTGGGTGCTGTTGGTAAAACTTTCGCCAGTGTCTCGTCTTGTAATAAGATGGGCCAGTACTTGTTGATGATCTTCCTAACTTGATGGGAGTCTTTGGAGTATTGTGTGATAAAGTATATGTTGTCGTCCTGGGTTTGTTCCTGTTTATGGTGGTATTGTAACAAAGGTCCTCTGTCTAGTTCTCGTACTTTGTTGAATGTTTCTTGGATAATGGCACTGTCATACTTCTTTTCTATAAATTGGCTCTTTAGATTTTGTCCTTGTGTGTCATAATCTGTCAGGCGTGAGCAGTTTCTTCGTAGACGTTTGAACTGTCCTGTGGGTATGTTCTTTATCCAATTGTGATAATGACCGCTGGATGTATGAATATAGCTATTGACGTCTACTGGTTTGTGAAATGTATTGGTGTGAATAGTGTTGTCTGTTATGAAAATGTTAAGGTCCAAAAATTCTACCTTTTCTTTACTGAAATTGGTGGTGAACTGTAGGCTGTGGTGGTTTGTATTAATGTACCTTAGGAAGTTTTCTAATGTTGTTTGAGTGCCCTTCCATATGAAAAATATGTCATCTATGTATCTTGACCATAGGACGAGGTTCGCACCAAGCTCCGCCTTGGACCAGATGAATTCATCCTCCCAATGGCTCATGAATAAATTTGCGTAGCTAGGTGCGAACCTCGTTCCCATGGCCGTGCCAGTGACCTTGGACCTTCATCTGGTCCAAGGCGGAGCTTGGTGCGAACCTCGTCCTATGGTCAAGATACATAGATGACATATTTTTCATATGGAAGGGCACTCAAACAACATTAGAAAACTTCCTAAGGTACATTAATACAAACCACCACAACCTACAGTTCACCACCAATTTCAGTAAAGAAAAGGTAGAATTTTTGGACCTTAACATTTTCATAACAGACAACACTATTCACACCAATACATTTCACAAACCAGTAGACGTCAATAGCTATATTCATACATCCAGCGGTCATTATCACAATTGGATAAAGAACATACCCACAGGACAGTTCAAACGTCTACGAAGAAACTGCTCACGCCTGACAGATTATGACACACAGGGACAAAATCTAAAGAGCCAATTTATAGAAAAGAAGTATGACAGTGCCATTATCCAAGAAACATTCAACAAAGTACGAGAACTAGACAGAGGACCTTTGTTACAATACCACCATAAACAGGAACAAACCCAGGACGACAACATATACTTTATCACACAATACTCCAAAGACTCCCATCAAGTTAGGAAGATCATCAACAAGTACTGGCCCATCTTATTACAAGACGAGACACTGGCGAAAGTTTTACCAACAGCACCCAGAATAATATTTAGAAAAGCGCCAGACATCAGACAGAAAATAGTAAGGAACCATATCGCACCCAAAACACAAAAACAGACCACTATAGACAAAGTCCAAATAAAAGGAGGCTTTTATTACTGTGGTACATGTAACGCATGTACCACTACTAAAAGCAGAAGTACTAAACCTGTCCACACAGTTACATCCACCGCAAACAAGAAAACAATGAAAATCAAAACAACACTAACATGTCACAGCAAGGGGGTGATTTATATACTGGAATGCCCGTGTCACAAGCAATACGTAGGGAGGACAGTGAGACCACTCAAGATAAGATTAAATGAACACATCCGGAACATAAGAAAAGGAACAGAAGAACATCCAATATCCAAACATTTCAAACAATTTCACAACAGTGATCCTACATTACTCACATTCATTGGATTAAAAGAAGTCAAACCCAGGTGGAGGGGGGGCAATTACATCCACCAGATAAACAAAGAAGAACTACGAGTTATGATTGACATGGACACACTAGTACCAAGAGGACTCAATTTTGACAATGAAGTGAGATCTATCATTTGTCAATAAAAAAAACTAACACCCACAAAGCAATATTGACCACTTTGGTCTGTTATCAATATAGAAACCACTAATAAACTCAATACACTCCAGTTTACAATCATTCATCCATTCTCATCTGAGGTCATATTAGTCCACCCCGCACAAACCCACCCACTTACACTATACAGCAGATTAAAGCAATGTACTTTAAGGTTATAGTGTTATTCATCTCTCATTATTTAATCCATTTATTTTATATTAATTATTTATTTATTTCATTTCATCCAATTTATTATCATATATTATCATTTTATATGTTTATTTTTCACATTTTTCCACCATTTGTATGCAATTCATTTGATCCATTTCATTATTCTCATCCATACCCATTGATCTCTGCACTGCACAATGAACTAATCCATTAACCAGACTGAAATCATTACTATAGCAACCATAAACAAAGCTTCAAGATTACAAACCCACTCATTGCAAGACAAGGAACATGACTGACAGTTGCAAAACCAATCAAAAAGGACCATGAAAGACTAATCACATGTCTTGTCATTCTCATTGGGCACGCAGTGTGATTGACAAGAACAACTGCCTCTCATAACATGAAGCACGATATCCAATCAGAGCGAAGGAACCACAGATCAGCCTATTTATTTCTTCACCACAGGAGAAATTACATACACTCTTTTCTCCCAGAGGAAGGCCCCCAAGGGCCGAAACGCGTTGGAGCATTTCCCTACACCATCCACAACAGCTGCATGACCGAACAGAAGAAGCGGAACAAGAGACGGAACCCGGTCACGTGACTGAAGACCAGGAAGTGTCCTCAGATCACGGACGACGGCCAAGCATCGAGGAGACAGCCTGCCGCTGACACATCCAGCAAGGGAGAAGGAGATCTGAGGTGAGTCTCTGTAGGTGGGGGAAGTGCGGCAACGAACCACTCTGAGAGTGGTCGCAGTGCGTGCATCTCCCCCTCCAAGACAGGCACCGAACCCAGGCTGACAAGCCTCCGACCTGTGACAGAACACAGTCACAGTGACGGCGGCAGAAGCAGGGGGAGGCAGACCAGTCCAGAGTCCCCTTTCATTCTCACGCACCTTCCACTGCTGTATAATTGTCAATAGCAGAATGTCATTTTAAACAAGTGCACTCCGTTCACACCAGCGGGACGCCGCGGTTTGAATTATACCAAATAGACACTTTTCTCCATTTTCATTTTTTCTTCGTTTTTTTCATTCATTAATTTTTTCATTTCATTTTTTACATTTCTTTCATCATTTTTTCATCATTTTTTTCATTGTTTTCATTTTTTTCATTTCATTTTTCCATTTTTTCCATTCATTTCTGTATTCATATTTTCACTGTTAATGGACTTCATCATTAAACCTAGAATCAAGCATGCTTATGCACAACCAGTAAGCAGGCTTTACACAGCCAAATAGATTGCAATCATAGTATTCGGGACTATCATTTATTGTTATTAAATAAATATTACTTTGATAATCAATTAAGCATCTCACCATTTATTACACCAGGGTAGATACATGCAAATCTAAAACCGGGGGTGAGCGCAGTGTGAAAAAATTCTCTGCTTCTAATTCAGATCTGGGCCCGGATGTAATGACATCTGAGTTGTCCGGAGGTGCGGATTCCCACCCGAACTCTGACTTTTTTTTAAAGCGGCAATCATTTACAAGGCAAAACAATGCCTTGTAAATGATTGCCGCTTTAAATAAAGTCTGGTTTCGGACAGAAACCTGCACCTCCGGTCAACTCGGATGTCATCCAGCCCGTAGTTGGAGTTGCTATCACTGCTGTTTCCTTGGAATATATAGTAATGCAACAGGAGGTGTCTATTACAAGTAGACATCTCCTTCTGCAGTAGTGACCTGAGTCCTACGACGCAGCATCGGATCACTCAGTCACCATCAGGCAGCTTACGTCGCAAACCACCTGTTGCAGAGTCCAGGAAATTTCCATTCTATTACGGAGATCCCTGGCCTCTTTCCGCCCCCTAAACGGAAACGACATGCCTCAGTTTTCACAAAAGGAGGACGCTGCAGAATCTCAGATGGCAGAAAACTGTAAGTCACTTACAGTCGCTGCTGCCCATCTTCGGACGTTTGAAGAACCTGTTTATGCCTGCACAGAACAATGACTTTGCACATGATGGTGCAGGAACGATGGCACCCAAATGACTCCTGCAATGCCAGTGCCAGTGATCAGGGTAACTCTGCATTGTATATTTGTCATATTACTGATGCAAATACAGATTTTGTGAGAAATTGTGTAGCAGGATGCATAATCCATTTGGTGCAACCTGAGGATAAGTGTATGAGGACAGATCTGTATGTAAGTAGCAAAGTCCCACTCAGACATTATACCAAAACATTTACAAGAGGTTAAGAGAGACTAAGCACCCTGTCCACACAGGGGTGGATTGAGCCGTTGGGACATTGGGCCTCTGCCCGGGGTCAGTCTCATTGACCCCTCAGCAGGGGGCATGACAATGAGTCAGTCTGACTCATTATTTGCCGCCATGGGATGCCAGTGGTCCACCAACGCTGAGCTGGTGTCCTACTGTAGGAAGGCTAGCATTAGTATCCCGGCTCCACCTCTCAGTCACAGCAGAGGCTGTCTGCTCTGGTCAGAAGGGTGCTGGCTCTGTCTTCAGCCCCTTCTCTGCTGTAAGAGCTGCCTCCGGGAACTGCTCCGCCCGCCACCCAAGAATTCATTGGTGTTGGGGTCCAGTCATGCGTGCAGCACCCACACAATCACTGTCGATGCTTTGCCTGATGCATCACTACTGGACACTCAGATGCGGATCACAGACAGCCGCCATCAGCTGTTCTCCGGTTGATGTCCACTTGGGCAGACAGTTATAGGAGCTCACACTTGACCACTGGGAGTTCTGAGCTGGCCATGGCGATGTCTACCTCAGAACTCCCAGTGGTCAAGTGTGAGTTTCTATAACTGTCTGCCCAAGTGAACAGGAGTGAGGAGAATGTGAGTGTCAGACATTGTTGGGGCTCCCAATGCTTTTTTGCACAGCAGCAGATATATCCATGTATTCAGCACCATTTCTATCATCTTCTCAATGCTTCTAGTAATATAAAATGAAAAAATACAGTTTATTACTGACATTACTATAATGTGGTATCTGGATACTTTTATATTGTAAAACATAATAGGAAGTGTCAAATTGGGGGAAATGTGCTCATTAAAAATTTTGAAATACATTATGGAAGGGGACCATGAAGAAACAAAATGTAAATTCTGGATCTGTGTAAATTAGTAATGTGACAATATAGATTATATACGAGAATATTCCTTATTTTTTGTATATTTATTTATTAATTTAGTAACAGTTTCTTATATAGAGCAGCATATTCAGTTGCGCTTTACAATTAGAACAACAGTTATAGAACAAAACTGGGTAAAAATAGACAGACATAGAGGTAGGAAGGCCCTGCTCGCAAGCTTACAATCTATGGGACTGTCCTATACATATATATATATATATATATATATATATATATATAGTGTGAAGATGTAGCGGCGGCACTCAACCAGACTTAGCAACTGCAGTTAATAGATTTATTATGCCAACATGTTTCGGGGATTAGACCCCGTCCTCAGGGCCAGACAAACCTCTACAAACAAAGACAACACACATTTATAGACAGCATACAAAACATTAACACAAACCCTACTCACCTGCTCCACGGCGCGACCGCCCGCCAGTCCGTCCGGCTACACTTCCGCATCGCCGTCATCTGACGTCACGGTGCGCCGCGTCGCAGGGGAGTTCCCATAGCAACCAGCCGAAGCTGGACGGGAACTGGAAAACAATAACAATAAACATACAGTTACTTAATTAAATGAAAAAACATCTAAAAAGGCACCCCACAGGTCAGCCACTAAAGGAATAGCAATAATGACAGATTCGAGGCATGAAAAACCATTAACAGTTTTTAAAAGCAAAATTACTTTTAAATAATGCAAAGGATCACTGATATCCATTAACAGATGGCCTCCCGACTATATTACAGACAGAGGTGATTATGTGTAATCAAGCTAACTACAGAAAGCACTGTATGCCTAGGTTTTCATTTAATCCACTGGGCGACAATGTCCCCAGCATGTTTTACTTGAACCCCCAGGTATCTCAGAACGTCATATATTACAGACGATTTATAGATGACCTGTTGGTCCTGTGGCGTGGTCCAAGAGAGCAGTTGGTGGCCCTGTGGGAAAATCATAATCAAACACAACACGAAGTTCAGTTTACTTATGTTATTGACGATTCCACTGTCAATTATCTTGATGTCACCATTACAGTAAAAGAAGGATCTCTGGCCACATCTATCTTTGTTAAAGCCACTGATAGAAACACTTTATTAAACCACCAGAGCTTCCACCCCATCTCTTTACGTAAAGGATTGCCTTATTCGCAATTCCTTAGAGTACGCCGCATCACTTCAGATCCAGAGGAGACGATAGAAGCCATGGATCGGATGCTATTAAAGTTTGCTGAAAGAGGGTACCCCATGAGGGAATTAGAGAAGACTAAACATAAAGTGTTGAACATGACTAGAGAACAAACGTTAAGCCCGGGCAAGAATAATAATAAAGCAGGACGCAATAGGCTTCCCTGGGTTAATAAGTATACCACAGGCACAGACAGGATAGTTAAAAAGGCAAAACAGTTATGGCCAATTATTCAAACAGATATGGCATTATCATCCTTGTCTGACACCACCTTATTACCCATCCATACCCGTGGTCGTAACATAGGTGATTATGTGATCAAGCTTGATATTACCAACTTAACTAAGAATCAGGAATCCCATTTTTTGCGGACTAAGAATGGTTGTTTTAGGTGCTTAGGGTGTGCCACCTGTAACACCTTGATTACGGGGGTCACCTTCAGTCACCCCCATACGGGCAAGAAAATAAAGATCCATCACCGATTAACGTGTACCACTACACATGTTGTATACACGTTGTCTTGTCCATGTGGTCTTGCCTATGTGGGCAAGACCATACGACAATTTCGGGAAAGGATGGCACTACATCGGAGTGCCATCAAGAAAGCCCATGAAAAGGGCTTTAGTGAACAACCATTTGCACGGCATTGCCTCACTGCTGGCCACAATGTGGCTAGCATTAGGGCAATATTAATTGACCATGTCCCGACCACATTACGTGGTGGTAATCGAGATAGGACACTACTACAGAGAGAATCTAGGTGGATCTACACGCTGGGAACATTGTCGCCCAGTGGATTAAATGAAAACCTAGGCATACAGTGCTTTCTGTAGTTAGCTTGATTACACATAATCACCTCTGTCTGTAATATAGTCGGGAGGCCATCTGTTAATGGATATCAGTGATCCTTTGCATTATTTAAAAGTAATTTTGCTTTTAAAAACTGTTAATGGTTTTTCATGCCTCGAATCTGTCATTATTGCTATTCCTTTAGTGGCTGACCTGTGGGGTGCCTTTTTAGATGTTTTTTCATTTAATTAAGTAACTGTATGTTTATTGTTATTGTTTTCCAGTTCCCGTCCAGCTTCGGCTGGTTGCTATGGGAACTCCCCTGCGACGCGGCGCACCGTGACGTCAGATGACGGCGATGCGGAAGTGTAGCCGGACGGACTGGTGGGCGGTCGCGCCGTGGAGCAGGTGAGTAGGGTTTGTGTTAATGTTTTGTATGCTGTCTATAAATGTGTGTTGTCTTTGTTTGTAGAGGTTTGTCTGGCCCTGAGGACGGGGTCTAATCCCCGAAACATGTTGGCATAATAAATCTATTAACTGCAGTTGCTAAGTCTGGTTGAGTGCCGCCGCTACATCTTCACACTACATAGTGGAAGGGAGCTTCCACCAGGAGGGCACCGCAGCAAATACATCACGTATAAGGGGAGTGCCGGGACTATTTGCAATCTATATATATATATATATATATATATACATATTAATATATAACTGTCTGCCCAAGTGAACAGATGTTTCCCTCTGTGTCAGCGCGTGCCGGCTTCAGTTCCCGTCTGACCCACTTGCTGCTGACTGTCCTCCCTAGGCACTGTCCTTGTACCTGTCACTGTCACCAATGTTAAACAATGTGGCAAATACGTTTATGGTATAGAGATAGGTGTCTGGCAGACCTCCTGAAATGCACAGGGCTGCATACACAGTATACTTTAAATAAAAGTACCATATGTAAGCCCCTTTTTGTTAAGGTGTGATACCCCTTGTACTGTATGTCTTTATACAGTAGAGCAGGGCTGGCCAAACCGGTCCTCGAGATCTACCAACACTTCACATTTTCCAGACCACCTAACTGGTGCACAGGTGTAGTCATTACTAATTAAGATGTGCTGCATTCATTCCAAACTGACAATTCTACAGATCTCCAGAAGGCCTGGAAATCATGAACTGTTAGTAGATCTCGAGGACTGGTTTGGCCAGCCCTGCAGTAGAGGATCCTTACTGGGGAATCACATATCACACTGAGGGCATACTGTGCAAGGGGCACTAACACTGTCTGGCGTCACGTATATAAGAAGTTCTACTGTGTTGCATAATGTGTATAAGAGTTACTACTGTGTGGCGTAACATGAATAAGGACACTACTGTGTGGAGCATTGTGAATAAGGGGCGCTACTCTGTAATTTAATGTAAATAAGGGGCTCTACTATGTAATGTAATGTGAATAAGGGGCTTTTCGCTGTAATGTAATGTAAATAAGGGGCACTACAATGTAATGTAATGTGAATAAGGGGCTCTTCTCTGTAATGTAATGTAAATGAGGGACTCTACTCTGCAATGTAATGTAATGTAAATAAGGGGCTGTACAATGTAATGTAATGTAAATGGGCTCTACAATGCAATTTAATGTAATCTAAATAAGGGGCTCTACTCTGTAATGTAATGTGAATAAGGGGCTCTACTCTGTAATGTAATGTGAATAAGGCGCTCTACTCTGTAATGTAATGTAAATAAGGGGCACTACAATGTAATGTAATGTGAATAAGGGGCTCTACTCTGTAATGTAAATAAGGGGCTCTACAATGTAATGTAATGTAAATAAGGGGCTCTACTCTAATGTAATGTAAATAAGGGTCTCTAATGTAATGTAATGTGAATAAGGGGCTCTTCTCTGTAATGTAATGTAAATGAGGGACTCTACTCTGTAATGTAATGTAATGTAAATAAGGGGCTCTACAATGTAAAGTAATGTAAATAAGGGGCTCTACAGTGCAATGTAATGTAATGTAAATAAGGGGCTCTACTTTGTAATGTAATGTGAATAAGGGGCTCTACTCTGTAATGTAATGTGAATAAGGCGCTCTACTCTGTAATGTAATGTAAATAAGGGTCTCTACTATGTAATGTAATGTGAATAAGGGGCTCTACTCTGTAATGTAAATAAGGGGCTCTACAATGTAATGTAAT
Organism: Pseudophryne corroboree; assembly: GCF_028390025.1. Classification (NCBI taxonomy): domain Eukaryota; kingdom Metazoa; phylum Chordata; class Amphibia; order Anura; family Myobatrachidae; genus Pseudophryne; species Pseudophryne corroboree. Next base: position 30,844,922 of record NC_086445.1, on the reverse strand, counting down.
GTAAATAAGGGGCTCTACTCTGTAATGTAATATAAATAAGGGTCTCTACTCTGTAATGTAATGTGAATAAGGGGCTCTACTCTGTAAGGTAATGTGAATAAGGGGCTCTACTCTGTAATGTAATGTAAATAAGGGGCTCTAGTCTGTAATGTAATGTTAATAAGGTTGCACTACTGTGCAGTGTAATTTGAATTTGTTGTACTATTGTTTGACCACACCCCTTCTCAATTAGAGCACACACCATTTTCTTGGCAGATGCTGTTCATATTTGCTATACTATATGTTGTGGAGCCCAATGCATATTGTTGCACTTGGGCCCACAACTCACTAGTTCCGCCACTGCCCCTCAGAGTCCAACCGTCACTCAACTACATGCTGAAATCAGACCTCAGCCCTGATCAGGCAGCGTTAGCAGACAGCTTCTGCGCACGTTCAAAAAATGGAGCCAGCACGTCCTAATTCAATTAAAAAACAAGAAAATATATAAAAATATCAGCAACATGGATAAAGTGTGTGAATGCCAAATTGATTTCTCACAAATATTTAAAGGTCTGAGGAAGCCGCCGAGGAGATAGGCGGAGAAACGCGTAACACGACAGCTCAACGGAGTGCCGCTGTGCACACTATTTCTGAACAGGAATCCAACACAGCACTGACGTCAGTAAGGTAACGGGACCACATGAAGTGCACGGACTAAAATCCTCCTCCGCCTCCCATGTTGTAAAACGCTGGCGGGTCCAGTAGGAGGTATTCAAGAGGCATTAGTGGATATCAGTGCCGTGGGACCCATGTAAACCATCCACAAAAGGTCTGTGTGCTAGGGATTCTTTGTTCATAACACTCACGAGTGGACATTGTTATCAGCTGACTATATCTTGCTACACTGTAGCACATGTGGAAGAACTTTATTTAGAAAATAATATAGATACAATTATATGTGCAAAAACGATACAGTATCCCTATTTGGCTAGCACAACTTAACATCCGGATCCGCTCGGGGGACTCTTTGGTAATAAATAAGAACTATGTGCAATATCTACAATAGAGCTTGAAAAGTTTTATTAGGTAAAAGGAAATTAGATAGAAACTCTTCAAGGTGTTTTCTACTGTTTTTTCATCTGAACAATACCTCATTAGCATTTTAATGTTATTATTGTGTTTTTTGTTTTTTATGTGGAAAATTAAAAATTGTTATTTTATTTAAATCTGCATTGGTGATGAGTATTAATAATTAATAATTAATTATTAAGGTGTGTCTTTAAGAGATACCATCAGCGCTCCCATCTTTGTTCTTTTTCAAATATTTAAAATGCCTGCTCTAATATATATTGTAGACGCCTGCACCTCTTATTGCCATATCCCATGAATGTGCGATATACATTGCAAAACACTGCATCCCATAAGAGAAAACAATACACCCACACATTATCTGAGTTCCAAAGCTCATTGATGTATATATTTGTTATTAAAAGGATATGGATTCAATATATATTACAAAGTACAGTATACCTATAGTTACATGATTACAACTCACACAGTAAGCAGCTAATACATACAGTTACATACAGTTACATATAGTTACATATAGTTACAGTTACATGCCAGCGATACAATACCATATCTTTCTCATATAAATTTGTCCCTCCATATGACTCTCTCTCTCTCTGTAAAATCATGCAAGAACTCCATCATCGTCTGGGACCGATCAGCAACCCTGAGACCAAAACAGGAACTGACTCCTGTGTGATCAGCAAATGTTATCTAGTTTCTGGGGGAGGGGTTCACGATGAGTCACTAGTTTCTTTGTATATGCTGAACAGGTTCAGCCTTGGGGACGTCCAAAGGGGCTGGCATGAGCTTCCTGTTTGGAATATCTATTGTTCTAATAAAAGCGATTTTAGCTTTCATACATTCAATCATAACTATCTGTCACAATGTCCTACAACTTAATAACAAGTATCAAATGAATCTACACATCAATCTGGTTGCTTCAATAGTAAACATGACCGGTCTATCTTGTTTCATTCAAATAATACACATACATGACAATACTTCATTACATATAATTTTAAATCACCATGATGTCCGGCGCTTGATATTATTATAATCATGTACCGTATGAAATAGGTGTCGAATCCATCTCTGTGGCATGTCGGTGCAAATGCGAGTGTTACCATATTTTGCTGTGCTTGCTGCGCGTATTTGCAAGTATAGCGACTCATATGTGTGTAGTCTATGTTCTCTTTATGTAATATTTTTGACTTCGACAGTCCATCCTTTGGCAGTAAACAATAACTGCCATCAATTATTAACATAAGAAAAAATATTTCATACCATAATTGGTGACCTAGACACTAGTATGTATGCATTTCGCAAATCAGACACTTGACTATATTTGGGGAAGACAGGGAGGAGGACGAGACATCCTCTATATGCACTCAGCGGTCACGGGACCACTGGTTGGGTGTGGGACAACATTCAACCTATAGAGTATGCTGGGACAGTGCTTTGGCCTATAATGTCTGATTTGCGACGAACATTTCACACATACATGTACCTATCTCTTTGTACACTGATGTTTGGATTCGACTGAGGTTCTGCTGGGTAGATGAAGAAGACACAAACAAATCGTGAAAGTGACATATAAAATTTTCATGATCTAAATATTCCTATCATTTTCTGAACAAGGGTTATAAGTAGTGTCCTTCCTAAATAACATAAACCTTCTGAGTTCGGGGTGAGCCACTCCTAAACATTTCTTCCACATATATTAATGAGCTCTTTATCTGCAATGTGTGAATAGCAATTTTCTGATTGTTCCTGATTACCTCTGAACTCCATAACTACTAGAACTTTGAAATTTCTCTGACTTTAACAAACTTATCGGCTAATCCTGGGATCCTATAAGGAGGTTACTCCTTCCTACAGAACCAGTTCCAGTCCCACACTCGACTCCTCATAAAAAAACCTTGCAAAAATAGAATATCCTGAAAGAGAATGTTTGTCAGCGGGAAAGAGAGAAAAGAGAAATAGAACAAAACAACTCTTGTTCATAACAAATCAATTACAATGACTGGTCTTTCTGCAATCCTTTAGTACGCTCAGGTTGTGTTCAACAGTGCCGCCTCTCAGTCTTCACGGAACAGAGTCTCTGGTGATATGAGGTTCTCTTTGCCTTGCTCTTTGGACACACAGTTCACTTCGAACACACAGTTCACAAACTCGATGAATGTGAGCAATAAACTACTTTGTCACGAGTTCTCTCCGGGTCAGCGACCTTCTTGCAGTGGGACGAGTGTACCCAAGTCTTTCTTTCGGCGACCTTTAGTGCTGTCAACAAATCTTGGTATGGTCCTTCCCACCTGTCTATTAGGCAACTTGAGCGTAAGAACAATCACACAGTTTCTTGGTTCACAATCAAGACAGTTAGTATTTGGCATACCAGCAATCAACAGTTTCAAGTTCTTTTGCCAAGTTCTCAAATGCTGGCTCATCTCAATAAAGTACTGTACTGTCACCACATTGGTGTATTTCTGATCATTGTGCGGATCAATCATGACATGAGGTTGTCTTCCAAAAACAACCAAAAAGACACAAATACCAAAACCAAAACAAAAACAAATTTTGAAGAGGGTGATTCGTTGAGTGAAGATCTGGGAGTGGTTCCGAAGCTACATAATACTATTGGCAGTATCTATGATCACAATAGTACAATTTCAAGCTTTGCTCCTACTTCTAGGGGTTCCCTTATCTACACACAAATTTCTGCGCAATTTTTTCTTTGCAGTAAACACAGCAGCATCCGTGGCAGTAGAAATGCCTCTACCCAGTTTGAGAAAACATCAGTGCACACCAATACATAACAATAATTCCTAAAGGGTGTTAACTGTACGAAGTCGACTTGCATTTCCTGCAAAGATCCATCTGCAGGAGGGATATGGGATGGCTCTGTTGGTATTGCTTTACCAATATTCTTCCTCAAGCAAGGAAGACAGGTCATTGCTCTCTTACCTGCATGAGAATAGAATCCTGGCGCACACCAGTAGACTCTCATCAGCCTGCACCTACCCTCTTTGCCTAGATGAGTCAGACCGTGTGCCACCTCAGCTAGACTTGGAAGGTATGCTCTGGGGGCTACTGGCTTACCGTGTCCACCTGCCCACAGTCCTGAGGACTCCTGGCCATCCCCCTTTGTCCTCCAGACTGCCTCTTCCTGCAGAGAACACAAATTTTTGTATCTTAATTTAACTATCGTGTGTTTGCAATGTAGAGTACCATGAGCATAACTAAAAAAAGAAAAAAAAAAGAAAAAAAAATCTCTAGAGGAGAGAAAGAAGAAGAAAATGAAAAAGAAAATGTCAGGTTTGCCATTCACCAACAGGCATATCAGTGTCTATACAAAATTTCCCTTCACCAGTATTCCCATTCTCCACCCTTTGTACATGACAAGGCACACTGCAGTAATACTGGTATCATCGTGCTGTTGAGATATACTGGGTTCGGGCAGAACTCTGAAGGACCTAGGCATGTGGAGTTTGAAATGTACTTGGGTCCATGTATTGTACCACCCTGTATGAACGCAAAAGATGAAGAGGAAACTGTAGAGAAACAGAATAGAGGTTGGTGACAGATGAGTTTGTAGAGGTGAAGAAGATTTTATAAAAAATTTGACAACTGGATTGGGCACTACGGGGAAGTGATTCTCTACTTGGTCTATACCCCTTAAAAAAAATCTGTGTGTCTTATCTCTACTGGGACTATCCCAGTCATCAATCCAGTGTCCTGTCCATCCTAAGTTCATAGGGAACCCGGTATCTGTGAGATAATTTCCTCTACCTGTGATGGACATGAATCTAGAACCATGAAATGTAACATTAGTCTTCGTGGGTGTCTAGTTTTGTCAAAGGGTAATGTTGCATTTATTTTGTTCTTCCTATTAGCCGAATCTGTGTTTTCTATATGGCTTATGATTCCTTACTATATGTCCCTTGGTCCCGTCTATGTGTTTAATAATGTGGCTTTTGTTTTCTGTCTAGGGGATCTATATTGCTATGTGTCCTACTACTCTTACAATCTCTGGCAAAATGCCCTTCCTTCCTACAAGTGTAACATATTATTGACCATTAGGGATCTGGGGTTTGGACTGATGGGTCTTTCCTATATGTGCCTGTATACTTACCGTCCTCAACCTCTCCACCCTGTTGTTCTCTGCGCCTAGCACTATTCTTGTGATGTTCAATAGCACACTATCTAAGATTAGCTACTGTGACCCCTTTCCAATTTTGCAAGGAAGTCTGCACCCTGACACTCAATGCCTTATTGAGCCCGTCCATTTGCACAGAGACAGCCACCTCCCATTTGCCGAATTAGTGTTTACCAGTGGTCTTATCCAGATGGAGAGTTTTCTATTACTGCAAGAGACAAAAAAAAAAAAAAATAACAAGCTTCAAGGTCATGCGAAGTATTTCATTCAATCCTTCTCATCCTGTATTAAGGGTCTGTACATGGTCCAACAAACATTTCCAAGCTCATCTTTACTAGGGGCATTACTAGGAATGAATACTTCTTATATGGTAACTGAAAGAAATACCCTGGGGTTACCTTGTCTCTGTCCACTTTCCTACTGGCAAATACTAATGTGCGGACAGGTTTTTTCTCCATTTCTGACGTTACTTTCTTGATTTTTTTTGTTGTTGTACTATATATGTACATGAATTATATCATACTTACCTGTTCCACTGGTCTCAGCCACTTCCCCCACAGACTACTGCTCTTCTTTTACTGGTTGGATACTCCTCTGGGTGCATGAGAAATGGCTGAAAACGATCAGGTCACCTTCTCCTCCTAAATAAAACTTCAACATTCATTAGTACATATATAGGTTACAGTCATATTTTTCATATTTTTATTATTTTCTATAGTTTGTATGCTGTCCGTAACTGCTTCCACATCTACATAAGGCGGTGTACTTGCATTCTCTTTTTTTCTTCCTACTTATTTATTGTTGCTACAAGTTGAAACAGTTCTTATATTTCCATTCTTGTCTTATATGACTTTGGTTAAACATACCTTAGGATCAAACTCACCAACCCCTCTTGCTGTCACAGGTTTAAACAATTTGTATGTCTGACCCTTTGTTTTTGGGATTTTATCAGACATACAGTATTCTTATCCTTAAGTTCTGCAATACCTCTGGTTCAAAGCTGTCCACCCTAGGGAATGGTACCCTATCTTTGTCAGTCATACATACCCATTCATTGCAAAAAGCCTCCGTGTGCGAACCATATTGTTCACACCTAATAAACCTTGCTGACTCTCTTGGTCGCACCTCTTCAACCTGAACCCTGGTTATCAAACGCCCACTGCTTGTGCAATTGGATCCCATCGCTGACTTTTTGCCAATAAACACAATCCCCAATGCACACCGCAGATAGACGGTGAAAGTTCTTAGAGCGCTTTCACCCACTCCTTCTCCGCTGAGTACCACGACTCATTCCAATAGTGACCACCGCGAACCCAGTGAGGCCCCTATCTGGTTTCTATTCACTGGAAGTGTTTAGGAGTGACTTACCTATTCCAGTGAATATACACAGCTGGAGATTTTCCTGAGAGAGACCAGCGAAAACTCCCTATACACTTATACACAAATCACGCTTGCGTATGCTCTACACAGCGCTAATGATACTGCGATTTTTACGCAAAAGTTCGTAAAGTGGTATCAAGTTGCGCTGCATATATCGCACCCACAAACACGCGGTCCAATCGCACAGCATATAGGTACTTGTTACCTATCTGCCGTACGACCACGGGTCGATGTACAAACTGCGACCCTCAGCCCGGAGCGTAATACAAAAACCTTTTTACTTCAATACTTCACAATACTTATGCACTATCACGCTCCTTTGCAAATCACCTCACGATTTGCGTGTTAAATCTTATACTAACGTGAGTCAGCCACCAAGCCTCCTCTTACTTGATGTACCACACGACGGGATCCCGATTTCCCGGGGTTCAAATATCCACTCACTCCTACGTTCGCTCACTCAAACACACTTTGTTTTTCTGTACAGAAAATTTGGATTCATTCAGATAGGCAGCTTTACCCCAGAGGCAATACAGTTTTTTTTAAACTAAATTTAGAGTAACCTGCTTTTGAAATCTGATAGTTATGTGCTATTGTATTAAATGTCTACTATCCCACCTTTAAACTAAATGAACTATCGTATGGTTTTATTATGCGCACACAACCCTACACAAGCTTGCGTAATTACGCAACCATGTGTACCTCTATGCCACGTGTGCGGCCTTGCGCCACGTGCACGTTTTTTGTACGCTGTACTCACATTCCGTACCACGTGTACCAATGTGCGTACGCAATAAAACAACTCACACAACTTCGATAAATGTGAGCAATAAAAACTACTATTGCCCACTAAACACAACACACACTTGTTCCGTTTAACCCTATTATGACTGGGCCAGAACTGCATTTTGTGTCTTTATACTTACTTCCTTATACACTGTTATTTTAGTTTTAACTATATAGCAACAAATGTATCCGGTTTCACACAGATCTAAATGAATCTAGCAATAATCAATAATTTAAATTATATGATTCAAATTGGATAGCTATCTTGCAGAACATACACTGATATAAACACACACATAATAATTATAATAATATTATATATAATATACCATTCACTGGTCTCCTATGAGACACCTTACCCATTCAGTGCTTCTAATTTGCATATCAAAGCTATGTGCTTTTGCCTGCCTGTAAAAGTGGTTTTCACTGCTAAGAAAAAGCAATTACACAGGTTAATTAACATTTCAATGGCTATTCTAAACTAGCAAGCAGATTTAACTAAATCCTGGAGGAAAAAGAAAGAAACTTGTTTATATCTGTGTGGAATTCTTACATCAAGTATTCATCTATTAACTCTCACTAAGCCCAGCTGAAACTATTTGTAATTGACTATGGCATGGGTTAAATAAATGCATTGGTAACTCATAAATGGTGTTTGATGTGACCAAGGGAAGCTGATTATTCTGAGCAGTGAAAATCAGCCATTTAGAAAATGACCTTCCCAAAATGGCCGCTGCTCCTCCCCCTTCCACATCCATGAGGGTTACACAAAATGGTGGACAGGCCATGTGGTTAGTCCAAAATGGAGGACAGGCCATGCGGCTTCCTTTGTCACAAAGAAATCACACATTATACAAGCACCAGAAGTTATTTTAGGCCTGAGTTATAAATAAAAACTATATCAAGGCTATGCAGCAACTTTTAAATATACTTTTAACCCTACTTAACAGATAAACAATACAATCTGAATCAAAAACAATATGACTTATTTGAACCTTGTTTTGCAACAATAAAAATACATTTTAGCATCTTAAATATTATGAGAAACGCATTGTCCCTTGAATTTCATATCAGCGTCTTACTAATAACACAACAATACACACGGATATGATTTTCTCAGCTTTTAGGATGTGTCCATCACAAGCTGATCGACCACAGCGTCGCATTTATAATGTACAGTGCATCATTAAGAACGTGATATCGCGGACCAGCCCCCATCTAAGAATGACAAATTGATTTCTCACAAATATTTAAAATGCCCGCTCTAATATATATTGTAAATGCCTGCATCTCTTACTACCATATCCCATGAATGTGCGCTATACATCGCAAAACACTGCATCCCATAAGAGAAAACAATACACCCACACATTATCTGAGTTCCAAAGCTCATTGATGTATATATTTGTTATTAAAAGGATATGGATTCAATATATATTACAAAGTACAGTATACCTATAGTTACATGGTTACAACTCACACATATAACAGTTAAAACATATAGTTACATACAGTTACATATAGTTACAGTTACATGCCAGCGATACAATTACCATTCCCTCCAATGCATCTTATGTCTCCCTCTCTCTGTAAATAAATACAGGAACTGAACTGGCAGCAAGTCCATCATCCTCTGAGACCAAAAAGCCACTAACTTCCTGTGTGGTCAATGTGTTATCTAGTTTCTGGGGGAGGGATTCACGATGAGTCACCAGTTCCTTTGTATATGCTGAACAGGTTCAGCCTTGGGGACGTCCAAAGGGGATGGCATGAGCTTCCTGTTTGGAATATATATTGTTCTAATAAGAGTGATGTTTAGCTTTCATACATGTAATCATAATTATCCGCTGCAATGTCCCACAACTTCACAACAAGCATCAAATGAATCTACACATCAATCTGGTTGCTTCAATAGTAAACATGACCGGTCTATCTGGTTTCGTTCAAATAATACACATACATGACACCACTCAATCATATACAATTCTGGCACTTGATATTATTATAATTATCTACTGTAGGAGATAAGTGTGGAATCCATCTCTGTGGCATGTCCGTGTAAATGCGTGTGTTACAATATATTGCTGTACTCGCTGCGCGTATTTGCAAGTACAGTGACTCATATGTGTGTAATCTGTATGTTCTCTTTATGTAATATTTTTGACTTCGACAAGTGCATATGTACAGAGTGCATGTCAATATACAGAGAGGCATGATGTTATCTATATCATGAAAACTTATCACAAAATAGCCAGGGTGGTCAGAAACTGTCAGTCTGTCATCCTCTATCAAAATGCACAACCTACAGCCCAACAGCCATCTCGGCATAGACCTAACGCCTTCCTCACGGTCACAAAGTGGGGTAAATAATTACCAACATTTATACCTGTAAAATCAAATAACATCATGCTCACCTGTGGGATCGCGCGTCCAGATCCGAAGCCTGGAAACCCGGGTCCAGAAGTGACATGTCAGCATGACAACCACTGTATATGGTAAGGACACGCAGGGGCCGATTCAATTGTTTTGGGCGTCTAATTTACCCTTCTAAATGGGAATGTTTAGAAGCCCAAACAATTGTCACTATTCAATTGTTGTTTGGGCACCCATGCGCACCCAAACAGACAGGGTTTAGCCACGTAAAATGGTTAACCCATCAAAACTCCAGCTTTTGGTGTCCAAACTCCTGTTCAGATGCGCAAAGTGCTAACTTAGCGCACATTTCTCCTCTCACCCCATGAGGTAGCGAGAAGAAATGTCATCCCCTCAACTACAGTACCTGGCGTCTAAACGGAGCAACAATTGAATTGCTTTGTTTTGCGTGCCCTAGTGGTAGCCGCGGGGGAAAAACAATTGAGTCGGCCCCGTATGAATGACAGGGCAGAAGTGGCAATGCTGGTTGCCTAGCAGCCATCTCAAGCACTTCCTATACATCCCTCGGCAAACCACAGTTCCGGAAACCTGAAGTGGTGCCGCAGTAACTATTCAGCAGAACTGCAGAGTGACATCACATGTTGCCTAGGTAACCAGCATACAACAATAAGTAGCAGTAACATAAATGAAGGTAATAACAGCAAATAAATGTGTGTATACTCTAGTACTGGTCCTCTAACCCTATCCTAGTGTAGCAAGCACTAGCAGAATATAAATATCCCAACAGGCACAAGATATATTATAATAAAAAAACTAAAAAAAATATGCAATATAAAAAAAAAGGTTATGAACATCAAAAGGAGGAGCACTGGTAAAGAACTAAAGATTCATAAATAATAATTAAGGTATTGACGCTCACTGAGCCCATTGGCAACAACAGTGTTCAATTGATCAATCCACAAATATTCTTTCTCTAACAGAAATCTTTCATAGCGAATGACGCAAAATGTTTCACAACCAGAGGGATATATAAGTCCACGTTTTTTTTTTAATGGATGAATGATGTATGCAATCCTCTCTTTCAGGCACTTATGGGGGTATATTTACTAACATTCGTAATTTTCGGAAAAAGGTCAAAGTTCAATCACGAATGACATCGACAGTGTAAAATTGCAGCTTTTTGAATTGATTACGACTAATTTACTAAGCTGCCGTATTTTGCCTTTTCGGGTTTTCCGATGTCGATGTCATTCGTCTTTTTTTTCTGTTTTTTACGGCAGTGATTTGCAAAACACTGCCGACTTTTTCAAAATGAATCTCGGCCGGATCTGTGTGATCCGTGCTGGGGTTCATTTTTTTTTTTTAAATAAACACTGTAAAACTTAAAAAAAAATTGCGTGGGGTCCCCCCTCCTAAGCATAACCAGCCTCGGGCTCTTTGAGCCGATCCTGATTGCAGAAATATGGGAACAAAAATGACATGGGTTCCCCCATATTTAAGCAACCAGCATCGGGCTCTGCGCCTGGTCCTGGTTCCAAAAATACGGGGGATAAAAAGCGTAGGGGTCCCCCGTATTTTTAAAACCAGCACCGGGCTCCACTAGCTGGACAGATAATGCCACAGCCGGGGGTCACTTTTATATAGTGCCCTGCGGCCGTGGCATCAAATATCCAACTAGTCACCCCTGGCCGGGGTACCCTGGGGGAGTGGGGACCCCTTCAATCAAGGGGTCCCCCCCCCCAGCCACCCAAGGGCCAGGGGTGAAGCCCGAGGCTGTCCCCCCCATCCAATTGGCTGCGGATGGGGGGCTGATAGCCTTTTGTGAAAATGAAAAGATATTGTTTTTAGTAGCAGTACTACAAGGCCCAGCAAGCCTCCCCCGCATGCTGGTACTTGGAGAACCACAAGTACCAGCATGCGGCGGAAAAACGGGCCCGCTGGTACCTGTAGTACTACTACTAAAAAAATACCCAAAAAAAGACAAGACACACACACCTTGAAAGTAAAGATTTATTACATACATCCACACAAACATACAAACATACTTACCTATGGCCCCATGCAGGTCGGTCCTCTTCTCCAGTAGAATCCAAGGGGTACCTGTTGAATAAATTATACTCACCAGCTCCAGGGTCCCAGGCTCCTCGTAGCATCCATTTGTAATCCACGTACTTGAATAAAATAAAAAAACGGAGAGCCGAGCCACGCACTGAAAGGGGACCCATGTTTGCACATGGGCCCCCTTTCCACGAATGCCAGAAACCCACTCTGACTTCTGTCTAAGTGGGTTTCTTCAGCCAATCAGGGAGCGCCACGTTGTAGCACCCTCCTGATCGGCTGTGTGCTCCTGTACTGTCTGACAGGCGGCACACGGCAGTGTTACAATGTAGCGCCTATGCGCTCCATTGTAACCAATGGTGGGAACTTTCTGCTCAGCGGTGAGGTCACTTTCGGTCAACCGCAGGGCAGAAAGTTCCCACCATTGGTTACAATGGAGCGCATAGGCGCTACATTGTAACACTGCCGTGTGCTGCCTGTCAGTCAGTACAGGAGCACACAGCCGATCAGGAGGGTGCTACAACGTGGCGCTCCCTGATTGGCTGAAGAAACCCACTTAGACAGAAGTCAGAGTGGGTTTCTGGCAGTCGGGGAAAGGGGACCCATGTGCAAACATGGGTCCCCTTTCAGTGCGTGGCTCGGGTGTCTGTTTTTTTATTTTATTCAAGTACGTGGATTACAAATGGATGCTACGAGGAGCCTGGGACCCTGGAGCTGGTGAGTATAATTTATTCAACAGGTACCCCTTGGATTCTACTGGAGAAGAGGACCGACCTGCGTGGGGCCATAGGTAAGTATGTTTGTATGTTTGTGTGGATGTATGTAATAAATCTTTACTTTCAAGGTGTGTGTGTCTTGTCTTTTTTTGGGTATTTTTTTAGTAGTAGTACTACAGGTACCAGCGGGCCCGTTTTTCTGCCGCATGCTGGTACTTGTGGTTCTCCAAGTACCAGCATGCGGGGGAGGCTTGCTGGGCCTTGTAGTACTGCTACTAAAAACAATATCTTTTCATTTTCACAAAAGGCTATCAGCCCCCCATCCGCAGCCAATTGGATGGGGGGGACAGCCTCGGGCTTCACCCCTGGCCCTTGGGTGGCTGGGGGGGGGACCCCTTGATTGAAGGGGTCCCCACTCCCCCAGGGTACCCCGGCCAGGGGTGACTAGTAGAGATGAGCGCCGGAAATTTTTCGGGTTTTGTGTTTTGGTTTTGGGTTCGGTTCCGCGGCCGTGTTTTGGGTTCGACCGCGTTTTGGCAAAACCTCACCGAATTTTTTTTGTCGGATTCGGGTGTGTTTTGGATTCGGGTGTTTTTTTAAAAAAACCCTAAAAAACAGCTTAAATCATAGAATTTGGGGGTAATTTTGATCCCAAAGTATTATTAACCTCAAAAAACATAATTTACACTCATTTTCAGCCTATTCTGAACACATCACACCTCACAATATTATTTTTAGTCCTAAAATTTGCACCGAGGTCGCTGTGTGAGTAAGATAAGCGACCCTAGTGGCCGACACAAACACCGGGCCCATCTAGGAGTGGCACTGCAGTGTCACGCAGGATGGCCCTTCCAAAAAACCCTCCCCAAACAGCACATGACGCAAAGAAAAAAAGAGGCGCAATGAGGTAGCTGACTGTGTGAGTAAGATTAGCGACCCTAGTGGCCGACACAAACACCGGGCACATCTAGGAGTGGCACTGCAGTGTCACGCAGGATGTCCCTTCCAAAAAACCCTCCCCAAACAGCACATGACGCAAAGAAAAAAAGAGGCGCAATGAGGTAGCTGTGTGAGTAAGATTAGCGACCCTAGTGGCCGACACAAACACCGGGCCCATCTAGGAGTGGCACTGCAGTGTCACGCAGGATGTCCCTTCCAAAAAACCCTCCCCAATCAGCACATGATGCAAAGAAAAAGAAAAGAAAAAAGAGGTGCAAGATGGAATTATCCTTGGGCCCTCCCACCCACCCTTATGTTGTATAAACAAAACAGGACATGCACACTTTAACCAACCCATCATTTCAGTGACAGGGTCTGCCACACGACTGTGACTGATATGACGGGTTGGTTTGGACCCCCCCCAAAAAAGAAGCAATTAATCTCTCCTTGCACAAACTGGCTCTACAGAGGCAAGATGTCCACCTCATCTTCACCCTCCGATATATCACCGTGTACATCCCCCTCCTCACAGATTATCAATTCGTCCCCACTGGAATCCACCATCTCAGCTCCCTGTGTACTTTGTGGAGGCAATTGCTGCTGGTCAATGTCTCCGCGGAGGAATTGATTATAATTCATTTTAATGAACATCATCTTCTCCACATTTTCTGGATGTAACCTCGTACGCCGATTGCTGACAAGGTGAGCGGCGGCACTAAACACTCTTTCGGAGTACACACTTGTGGGAGGGCAACTTAGGTAGAATAAAGCCAGTTTGTGCAAGGGCCTCCAAATTGCCTCTTTTTCCTGCCAGTATAAGTACGGACTGTGTGACGTGCCTACTTGGATGCGGTCACTCATATAATCCTCCACCATTCTATCAATGTTGAGAGAATCATATGCAGTGACAGTAGACGACATGTCCGTAATCGTTGTCAGGTCCTTCAGTCCGGACCAGATGTCAGCATCAGCAGTCGCTCCAGACTGCCCTGCATCACCGCCAGCGGGTGGGCTCGGAATTCTGAGCCTTTTCCTCGCACCCCCAGTTGCGGGAGAATGTGAAGGAGGAGATGTTGACAGGTCGCGTTCCGCTTGACTTGACAATTTTGTCACCAGCAGGTCTTTCAACCCCAGCAGACCTGTGTCTGCCGGAAAGAGAGATCCAAGGTAGGCTTTAAATCTAGGATCGAGCACGGTGGCCAAAATGTAGTGCTCTGATTTCAACAGATTGACCACCCGTGAATCCTTGTTAAGCGAATTAAGGGCTGCATCCACAAGTCCCACATGCCTAGCGGAATCGCTCCGTGTTAGCTCCTTCTTCAATGCCTCCAGCTTCTTCTGCAAAAGCCTGATGAGGGGAATGACCTGACTCAGGCTGGCAGTGTCTGAACTGACTTCACGTGTGGCAAGTTCAAAGGGCATCAGAACCTTGCACAACGTTGAAATCATTCTCCACTGCACTTGAGACAGGTGCATTCCATCTCCTATATCGTGCTCAATTGTATAGGCTTGAATGGCCTTTTGCTGCTCCTCCAACCTCTGAAGCATATAGAGGGTTGAATTCCACCTCGTTACCACTTCTTGCTTCAGATGATGGCAGGGCAGGTTCAGTAGTTTTTGGTGGTGCTCCAGTCTTCTGTACGTGGTGCCTGTACGCCGAAAGTGTCCCGCAATTTTTCTGGCCACCGACAGCATCTCTTGCACGCCCCTGTCGTTTTTAAAAAAATTCTGCACCACCAAATTCAAGGTATGTGCAAAACATGGGACGTGCTGGAATTTGCCCATATTTAATGCACACACAATATTGCTGGCGTTGTCCGATGCCACAAATCCACAGGAGAGTCCAATTGGGGTAAGCCATTCCGCGATGATCTTCCTCAGTTGCCGTAAGAGGTTTTCAGCTGTGTGCGTATTCTGGAAAGCGGTGATACAAAGCGTAGCCTGCCTAGGAAAGAGTTGGCGTTTGCGAGATGCTGCTACTGGTGCCGCCGCTGCTGTTCTTGCGGCGGGAGTCCATACATCTACCCAGTGGGCTGTCACAGTCATATAGTCCTGACCCTGCCCTGCTCCACTTGTCCACATGTCCGTGGTTAAGTGGACATTGGGTACAACTGCATTTTTTAGGACACTGGTGAGTCTTTTTCTGACGTCCGTGTACATTCTCGGTATCGCCTGCCTAGAGAAGTGGAACCTAGATGGTATTTGGTAACGGGGGCACACTGCCTCAATAAATTGTCTAGTTCCCTGTGAACTAACGGCGGATACCGGACGCACGTCTAACACCAACATAGTTGTCAAGGACTCAGTTATCCGCTTTGCAGTAGGATGACTGCTGTGATATTTCATCTTCCTCGCAAAGGACTGTTGAACAGTCAATTGCTTACTGGAAGTAGTACAAGTGGGCTTACGACTTCCCCTCTGGGATGACCATCGACTCCCAGCGGCAACAACAGCAGCGCCAGCAGCAGTAGGCGTTACACGCAAGGATGCATGGGAGGAATCCCAGGCAGGAGAGGACTCGTCAGACTTGCCAGTGACATGGCCTGCAGGACTATTGGCATTCCTGGGGAAGGAGGAAATTGACACTGAGGGAGTTGGTGGGGTGGTTTGCGTGAGCTTGGTTACAAGAGGAAGGGATTTACTGGTCAGTGGACTGCTTCCGCTGTCACCCAAAGTTTTTGAACTTGTCACTGACTTATTATGAATGCGCTGCAGGTGACGTATAAGGGAGGATGTTCCGAGGTGGTTAACGTCCTTACCCCTACTTATTACAGCTTGACAAAGGGAACACACGGCTTGACACCTGTTGTCCGCATTTCTGGTGAAATACCTCCACACCGAAGAGCTGATTTTTTTGGTATTTTCACCTGGCATGTCAACGGCCATATTCCTCCCACGGACAACAGGTGTCTCCCCGGGTGCCTGACTTAAACAAACCACCTCACCATCAGAATCCTCCTGGTCAATTTCCTCCCCAGCGCCAGCAACACCCATATCCTCCTCATCCTGGTGTACTTCAACACTGACATCTTCAATCTGACTATCAGGAACTGGACTGCGGGTGCTCCTTCCAGCACTTGCAGGGGGCATGCAAATAGTGGAAGGCGCATGCTCTTCACGTCCAGTGTTGGGAAGGTCAGGCATCGCAAACGACACAATTGGACTCTCCTTGTGGATTTGGGATTTCAAAGAACGCACAGTTCTTTGCGGTGCTTTTGCCAGCTTGAGTCTTTTCAGTTTTCTAGCGAGAGGCTGAGTGCTTCCATCCTCATGTGAAGCTGAACCACTAGCCATGAACATAGGCCAGGGCCTCAGCCGTTCCTTGCCACTCCGTGTGGTAAATGGCATATTGGCAAGTTTACGCTTCTCCTCCGACAATTTTATTTTAGGTTTTGGAGTCCTTTTTTTTCTGATATTTGGTGTTTTGGATTTGACATGCTCTGTACTATGACATTGGGCATCGGCCTTGGCAGACGACGTTGCTGGCATTTCATCGTCTCGGCCATGACTAGTGGCAGCAGCTTCAGCACGAGGTGGAAGTGGATCTTGATCTTTCCCTAATTTTGGAACCTCAACTTTTTTGTTCTCCATATTTTATAGGCAGAACTAAAAGGCACCTCATGTAAACAATGGAGATGGATGGATTGGATACTAGTATACAATTATGGACGGACTGCCACGGTTAGGTGGTATAAAAAAAACCACGGTTAGGTGGTATATATTATAATAATAATACAATTATGGATGGACGGACTGCCTGCCGACTGCCGACACAGAGGTAGCCACAGCCGTGAACTACCGCACTGTACACTGGTTGATAAAGAGATCGTAGTATACTCGTAACAACTAGTATGACACTATGACGGTATAAAGAATGAAAAAAAAACCACGGTTAGGTGGTATATATTATAATAATAATACAATTATGGATGGACGGACTGCCTGCCGACTGCCGACACAGAGGTAGCCACAGCCGTGAACTACCGCACTGTACACTGGTTGATAAAGAGATAGTAGTATACTTGTAACAATTAGGATGACACTATGACGGTATAAAGAATGAAAAAAAAACCACGGTTAGGTGGTAGGTATATAATAATAAATAATACAATTCTGGTCGGACGGACTGCCTGCCGTGTGCCGACACAGAGGTAGCCACAGCCGTGAACTACCGCACTGTACACTGGTTGATAAAGAGATAGTAGTATACTCGTAACAATTAGGATGACACTATGACGGTATAAAGAATGAAAAAAAAACCACGGTTAGGTGGTAGGTATATAATAATAAATAATACAATTCTGGTCGGACGGACTGCCTGCCGTGTGCCGACACAGAGGTAGCCACAGCCGTGAACTACCGCACTGTACACTGGTTGATAAAGAGATAGTAGTATACTCGTAACAATTAGGATGACACTATGACGGTATAAAGAATGAAAAAAAAACCACGGTTAGGTGGTAGGTATATAATAATAAATAATACAATTCTGGTCGGACGGACTGCCTGCCGTGTGCCGACACAGAGGTAGCCACAGCCGTGAACTACCGCACTGTACACTGGTTGATAAAGAGATAGTAGTATACTCGTAACAATTAGGATGACACTATGACGGTATAAAGAATGAAAAAAAAACCACGGTTAGGTGGTAGGTATATAATAATAAATAATACAATTCTGGTCGGACGGACTGCCTGCCGTGTGCCGACACAGAGGTAGCCACAGCCGTGAACTACCGCACTGTACACTGGTTGATAAAGAGATAGTAGTATACTCGTAACAATTAGGATGACACTATGACGGTATAAAGAATGAAAAAAAAACCACGGTTAGGTGGTAGGTATATAATAATAAATAATACAATTCTGGTCGGACGGACTGCCTGCCGTGTGCCGACACAGAGGTAGCCACAGCCGTGAACTACCGCACTGTACTGTGTCTGCTGCTAATATAGACTGGTTGATATTTAAAGAGATATTAGTAGTATACAACAATACTATACTGGTGGTCAGGCACTGGTCACCACTCCTGCAGCAAAAGTGTGCACTGTTAATTAATATAATTGTACTCCTGGCTCCTGCTAACAACCTGCAGTGCTCCCCAGTCTCCCCCACAATTAATTATAAGCTTTTAATTTATACATTGATGACTGTGCAGCACACTGGGCTGAGCTGAGTGCACACAGACTGAGTCACACTGTGTGACTGACTGTGCTGTGTATCGTTTTTTTTTTCAGGCAGAGAACGGATATAGCAGAGAGAAGTGAACGGATATATTATATTAAATAAAAGTTAACTAGCAACTGCACTGGTCACTGACTGTGGTAAACTAACTCTGTCTGCGACTCTGCACAATCTCTCTCTATCTAATCTATCTATCTCTATTCTAATGGAGAGGACGCCAGACACGTCCTCTCCCTATCAATCTCAATGCACGAGTGAAAATGGCGGCGACGCGCGGCTCCTTATATAGAATCCGAGTCTCGCGATAGAATCCGAGCCTCGCGAGAATCCGACAGCGTCATGATGACGTTCGGGCGCGCTCGGGTTAACCGAGCAAGGCGGGAAGATCCGAGTCGCTCGGACCCGTGGAAAAAAAAGTGAAGTTCGTGCGGGTTCGGATTCAAAGAAACCGAACCCGCTCATCTCTAGTGACTAGTTGGATATTTGATGCCACGGCCGCAGGGCACTATATAAAAGTGACCCCCGGCTGTGGCATTATCTGTCCAGCTAGTGGAGCCCGGTGCTGGTTTTAAAAATACGGGGGACCCCTACTCTTTTTGTCCCCCGTATTTTTGGAACCAGGACCAGGCGCAGAGCCCGATGCTGGTTGCTTAAATATGGGGGAACCCCTGTCAATTTTTTCCCCATATTTCTGCAACCAGGATCGGCTCAAAGAGCCCGAGGCTGGTTATGCTTAGGAGGGGGGACCCCACGCAATTTTTTTAAAGAAAATAACCACTTACCCACCCCTTCCCACTGATATACATGCACGGATCTCATGGATCCCTGCATGCCTATACAATCACGGATTAAAAAAGCAGGTCTGTTTTTTTTTAGCACTTTTTTACGAGTTGTAATTTTTCACGGCAGTGTTTTATTTATTTTTTTGCTTTGCACTACTTAGTAAATGACCGAGATTCATACTTAAACAGCCGCGTTTTGACCGATGGTGTATTCATTCGTAATTATTTTCATGGACTACCCAAAAATTACGAATGCCCTCATCACTGCCGTGATTTGAGTTTAGTAAATTACCGAGATGACACTTTGATGAAAAAACGGCATCTCGGTCAAAATCGGGACCTTAGTAAATACCCCATGGTCTTTCCCAAATATGGCAGGGTGCAGCGACATCTGATCAGATAATATAGAGGATGTCACATTCCAAGTGATGATTAATCACATATTTGGTCCCTTTGTTAGGATCAGTAAATGAGTCACCAAGATATAAAAACGGTCTCTTGTCGCACCCATGGCATTTAAAAACTCAATTATTGCATTATAACTAACTATTGGTTTTAATAGATCCTATATCAGATTTAGCGACTATGTCTTGCCACATCTTTTGTATCAAAACAATGGTTTATCTTGGCAAAGATGCCCTGTTGCCTCCTCAGACTGTATAATGTGCCAGTGCCGTAATGCCGTGTTACATATATGCCTCGAAGCAATGGAGTATGTGGAGGTGAAGACCATCAACTATCTTCATCCTTTTTTACCTCAATACAAAGGATATCTCCACTATTAATACCCATGCACTGGGTGATGGCTTTGTCAATGTCATCTTCCCGGTAGCCTCTGCACTTACATCTATTGCCCATATCCTGTGATTCTTGTGGTAAGTCATCAGGATTAGATGGAATTCGCACTACTCTCAATAATTGTGAGAAAGGAAGTCCTTGTTTCAGTGGTAATAGATGGAAGCCGTCTGCCAGCAAGAGAGTGTCTTTATCTGTTTCTTTCCTATAAATGGTAATAGATCATCTACCTGCATCGATGGTCACACAAACATCAAGATTATTGATGGTACAATTGCTGTACACCAGTGTTAGTCTGATACCAGTGTCCAGGATATTGAGAGCATCAATAAACCTTGTCAGGAGCTCAACAATGCCAGCCCACACTATGAACAGATCGCCAATGTACCGAACGTAAAAAGAAATACATTCTGAATAAAACAAATGGGCCACGATTTGCCCATCAGATGACTTTATCCCTTTTTCTTTTTTTTTTCAAATATCTTTTTATTGGATTTTTTTTTCATAGACTGAACAAAGAATCAACTCAGATAAACTAGTTGCAACTGTCAGGAATCGACTTACCAGGCTGACATCCGTCCGCCGCTGCGGACTCCGTCCTGG
Source organism: Pseudophryne corroboree (assembly GCF_028390025.1). Taxonomy (NCBI): domain Eukaryota; kingdom Metazoa; phylum Chordata; class Amphibia; order Anura; family Myobatrachidae; genus Pseudophryne; species Pseudophryne corroboree. The sequence goes on along the minus strand of NC_086445.1, from coordinate 30,824,104 downwards.
CTCCCTGCGGTCACCTGTCACCTATGCCCCTGCCATGGGACATCATCAAGGGCCTGGGAACACTCCTGAGACAGCGGGCGTGTAGCGCGCCGCGTCCCCGCTAGGCCGCGGCGTGGGCGCCGCCATGACAGTCTGCAAACAGCAAGTATACTGCGGCCAATCCGGTGCTTGGCCGCACCCACTTTCCTTCACTCACCCAATCCCTGTGCACCATGGGGTACATTAGAGACTGCAGGATCAGTCTGCAGGCATCCTGGACTTTGTGTCTCTCCAGCGACCCATGTGAAAGGATCTGTTCCTGTTTCTCCTGTGTTCCTGGTTCTCTGCTTAAGAACTTGTACTCCTGGTTACTCTGCACAGCTCCGTGGAACTTCAAGGCCCAGCAATACCTGCAACCTGCAAACTAGGCTTCACACTCATCACCACCTTGTGTGCTTCAGCCTGCAGTTGAAGACTGACTCCAGGTGTGTTTCATTCCTCCACCTGTGATACAGCTTGCTGCTGCCAGTGCCTCATCACCTGCACTGTGAAGTCAGACTCCTGCCTCTGCTCAGGTTTGCCATTCTACACCTTGCTGCCTAAAGTTTCCTGTTTTAAAACCTGCACTGGTTTCCAAACCAGAACCATTTCACAAACACTTGTTCTTCTGTTTATATATTACCGGATATTATTTTCTCAAGTCATCTGTCATCCATTGCCATAGACTTTCAGTTATCATACTGAGTGATTGACTTTATTCATCTGTTATTATTGTTTCTGCTATCATTCTGTGTTATATCATCTGCTAAATAAAATACCATTGCGCTCATGCGCAGGAACGTTATCCAGCCTCCTCGTTTTCTCCCATCTACCTCCACTGACCCACTAGCGCCCCCTCCGGGGACACAGCCCAAACACAATCTGACAGTAAGTCCAGGATGGATGGACTCGGATGGTGGACGGAGTGTGGGGTCAGAGGCCTTGCAAAATCTGGTCTCCCGTCTGGATGGTCAAGAGGTTGCGCAGCAGCAGATGCTTCAATTCCTGCAAGGGATGTCCTCCCGATTAGATACACTACAGCAATCTCTGCCTAGTGTACTCTCTCCTACTGTTCCTGTTACTCCAGCACCTGCCAGTGCTGTGAGTTCTTCTATGCCGGCTGCATCAGCTCCAGTGTCACGTCTGCATCTGCCCGTGCCGAGCAAGTATGATGGCAGTCCTAAGTTATGTCGCGGGTTTCTCAATCAATGTGAAATACAGTTTGAGTTATTGCCACATAATTTCCCCACGCCAAGATCCAAGGTTGCCTACATCATCTCCTTACTCTCTGGATCTGCTCTGAGTTGGGTGTCTCCTCTGTGGGAACGTGCTGACCCTCTGATTAACAACTACACAGACTTCGTGTCAACCTTCAGACGGATCTTTGACGAGCCTGGTCGTGCGACATCAGCTTCGGCAGACCTGATCCAACTTCGTCAAGGTACCCGAAGCATGGGACAATATGTCATCCAGTTCCAGACGTTGGCTGCAGAGGTTCAGTGGAACAACCAAGCTCTGGTAGCAGCTTTCTGGCACGGACTCTCGGATCGGATCAAGGATGAACTGGCGACCCGTGACATTCCTGTTCAACTGTTTGATTTGATCTCCCTGTGCATTAAGTTGGACTCTCGCATCCGCGAACGCAATAATGAACGCGCTCGGAGTGAGCCACGCAGATCAAGGTTCATACCTCCTGTACAGTTCCAGTCTCCCTCTTCTGACGAGCCTATGCAGATAAATAGGTCCCGCCTAACTCCTGAAGAGCGGGCAAGAAGAATACGTGAGAGACTCTGCCTATACTGTGCTGCTGCGGGCCATCAGATTAACTCCTGCACGGTGCGTTCGGGAAACGCCAGATCCTGACTTGTAAGGGAGGAGTCAAGTTAGGATCTTTCAGTCAAGCTCCTTCTCAACAAGACCTCATCCTTCCAGTGATGCTAGAGACTCCAGTTGGGCTCCAGTCTGCGTCAGCATTAGTGGACTGCGGTGCTGCAGGAAACTTTATCACCCAAGCTGCGGTAAATAAATTTTGCCTATCTACCTGTGAACTTTCTTGTCCAGTTTACATTACTGCTGTGGATGGTAGTCGAATCTCCAAGGGGAACATTTCTCATCAAACTGTTCCAGTGGTTCTGGGAGTTGGATTTCTCCATTCTGAACTGATCAAGTTCCTGGTCATCCCTCAAGCCACCCAGGAGATTGTCTTGGGCATGCCCTGGCTCCAGCTACATAATCCACAGTTTGACTGGTCAACGTTGCAGCTTACCTCATGGGGTTCACATTGTCATCAATCCTGCTTAGCCCAAGTGTGTCCCATTAAGTCTTCCGAAGTAAAGACACAGTCAAGTCTCCCAGCAGCTTATCAAGACTTCTCAGACGTCTTCTGTGAAAAGGCTGCTGATATCCTGCCGCCCCATAGGGAATGGGATTGTCCCATCGATCTCCTTCCTGGCAAGAAGCCACCTAGGGGGCGCACCTACCCGTTGTCTGTTCCTGAAACTGAGGCGATGAGTAATTACATCAGAGAGAATCTTCAGAAGGGATTCATCCGTCCGTCATCATCTCCCGCTGGTGCAGGTTTCTTCTTTGTTAAAAAGAAGGATGGAGGACTGCGTCCATGCATTGACTATCGGGGTCTCAATGACATTACTATCAAGAATAGTTATCCATTACCACTCATTACCGAATTATTCGACAGAGTTAAAGGAGCCCGCATCTTCACCAAGTTAGATCTCCGCGGTGCCTATAATCTCATCAGAATTCGGAGTGGTGACGAGTGGAAGACAGCTTTCAACACTCGAGATGGCCATTATGAATACCTGGTAATGCCATTTGGGTTGAGTAATGCTCCAGCAGTGTTCCAACACTTTGTGAACGAAATCTTTCGTGATGTCCTGTATAAGTACCTCGTTGTTTACTTAGATGATATCCTTATCTTCTCCCAAGACCTTCCATCTCATCGTCTACAAGTTTGTGAAGTTCTCCGACGTCTTCGTGAGAACCGGCTCTACGGGAAACTATCTAAATGCACCTTTGAAGTTCCCTCTATACCCTTCCTGGGTTATATAATTTCCGGATCGGATCTTCAGATGGACCCGACAAAATTGGAAGCTATCGCCAATTGGTCCATTCCAAACTCTCTCAAGTCTATCCAGCGATTCCTGGGTTTCGCCAACTACTATAGAAAATTTATTCGAGGATTCTCCACTCTCATCGCTCCTATTACCAACCTGACTCGGAAAGGGGCAGACCATTCCAACTGGTCAGAAGAAGCCTTGGCAGCCTTCCAGAAGATCAAGCTAGCCTTTATGTCTGCTCCAGTGCTGTCTCAGCCAGATGTCAACAGACCATTCGACTTGGAGGTAGATGCCTCTACAGTTGGGGTTGGAGCTGTTCTCTCCCAGAAGGGATCCGATGGGAAAGTCCACCCTTGTGGGTTTTATTCTCGAAAGTTTCTTCCTGCAGAAGCTAACTACTCCGTGGGGGATCAAGAACTACTGGCGATCAAGCTGGCTCTCGAGGAATGGAGATATCTCCTAGAAGGGGCCAAACATCCGTTTAATATCTACACGGATCATAAAAACCTGCTATACTTAAAGGCAGCTCAGTGCCTTAACCCTCGCCAGTCCAGGTGGGCTATGTTTTTCTCACGTTTTAATTTCAAGCTTCATTTCCGCCCAGGTTCGCAGAATGTGAAAGCTGACGCGTTATCCCGATCCATGGAATCTGAAGAAGGAACATCTGACTCAGTGCCACATTCCATCCTGAGTCCCGTGGTTTTCGCTGCATCTCAAGTCTCCCCAGCTCCTCCTCCTGGTAAGACTTTTGTTTCCCCAGATCTCCGTCCCAAGTTGCTATCTTGGGCCCATCAATCCAAGTTCACTGGTCATCCTGGGGTCCTGAAGACCTTCAAGTTCCTTTCTGCTACATATTGGTGGCCAAAGATGAAAATGGACATCCAGGATTTCGTGGCATCCTGTCCTAAATGTGTGCAGCACAAGACTCCTCGTCAGTCTCCAGCAGGTCAGTTACAACCACTGTCTATCCCTAGTCGTCCCTGGTCACACCTGTCCATGGATTTTATCACCGACCTTCCTCCTTCTCAAGGACATAATACCATTTGGGTCGTAGTGGACAGATTCACCAAGATGGCTCATTTTGTTCCTCTCCAGGGTCTCCCTTCTGCCCCAAAACTTGCCCAAATCTTCCTACGGGAGATTTTCCGCTTACATGGTTTACCCTCTGAAATAATATCTGACCGGGGGGTACAGTTTGTAGCGAGGTTTTGGAGGGCCCTCTGTTCTGCCATGCAGGTCAAACTGAAGTTTTCATCTTCATACCATCCTCAGACGAATGGGCAGACAGAGAGGGTCAATCAAGAACTTGAGACTTTTTTAAGATTATATGTTTCATCTTCCCAGGATGACTGGTTCGATCTGCTCCCATGGGCCGAGTTTGCCCACAACTTTCGATACCATACTGCCACTGAAACGACACCATTCTTTGCAGTATATGGGCAACATCCCCGTGTACCTGATTTCCAAGAACTCCCTCATATGGATGTTCCTGCTGCCACTACTGCTCTGACTCAGTTTTCATCTATTTGGAGAAAAATTCACGTTTCCCTCAAAAAGGCCTCCAGTCGGTACAAGGTCTTTGCCGACCGCAAGAGACGTGCGGTTCCCCATTTGAAACCTGGGGACAAGGTTTGGCTATCAACCCGTAACCTCCGTCTCAGGGTCCCATCCATGAAGTTTGCACCACGCTTCATTGGTCCTTATCCTGTCGAAAGAGTCATCAACCCAGTGGCCTATAAATTAAAGTTACCATCCTCCCTTCGTATACCTAACGCTTTTCATATTTCTCTCCTCAGACCTCTAGTCCTAAACCGCTTTCAGAATACTCTTCCAGTAGGTCCCAAGGTTCGAACTCAGCGGGGCGTGGAATTCGAGATCAACAAAATTCTGGACTCCCGTTGTCGGTATGGACGTCTCCAGTACCTGGTCGATTGGTCCGGTTATGGCCCAGAGGAGAGAAGTTGGGTGAATTCGTCCGATGTCCATGCTCCTAGGTTGGTCCGTGTCTTCCACAGCACTCATCCCTCCAAACCACGTGGGTGTTCGGTGTCCACCCCTAAAGGAGGGGGTACTGTCAGGAATCGACTTACCAGGCTGACATCCGTCCGCCGCTGCGGACTCCGTCCTGGCTCCCTGCGGTCACCTGTCACCTATGCCCCTGCCATGGGACATCATCAAGGGCCTGGGAACACTCCTGAGACAGCGGGCGTGTAGCGCGCCGCGTCCCCGCTAGGCCGCGGCGTGGGCGCCGCCATGACAGTCTGCAAACAGCCAGTATACTGCGGCCAATCCGGTGCTTGGCCGCACCCACTTTCCTTCACTCACCCAATCCCTGTGCACCATGGGGTACATTAGAGACTGCAGGATCAGTCTGCAGGCATCCTGGACTTTGTGTCTCTCCAGCGACCCATGTGAAAGGATCTGTTCCTGTTTCTCCTGTGTTCCTGGTTCTCTGCTTAAGAACTTGTACTCCTGGTTACTCTGCACAGCTCCGTGGAACTTCAAGGCCCAGCAATACCTGCAACCTGCAAACTAGGCTTCACACTCATCACCACCTTGTGTGCTTCAGCCTGCAGTTGAAGACTGACTCCAGGTGTGTTTCATTCCTCCACCTGTGATACAGCTTGCTGCTGCCAGTGCCTCATCACCTGCACTGTGAAGTCAGACTCCTGCCTCTGCTCAGGTTTGCCATTCTACACCTTGCTGCCTAAAGTTTCCTGTTTTAAAACCTGCACTGGTTTCCAAACCAGAACCATTTCACAAACACTTGTTCTTCTGTTTATATATTACCGGATATTATTTTCTCAAGTCATCTGTCATCCATTGCCATAGACTTTCAGTTATCATACTGAGTGATTGACTTTATTCATCTGTTATTATTGTTTCTGCTATCATTCTGTGTTATATCATCTGCTAAATAAAATACCATTGCGCTCATGCGCAGGAACGTTATCCAGCCTCCTCGTTTTCTCCCATCTACCTCCACTGACCCACTAGCGCCCCCTCCGGGGACACAGCCCAAACACAATCTGACAGCAACACACATAGAATAGTTTTAGCAATCAAATACAATGAGATCCTGACAGAGGATAGAGAAGAGTAGGAAGATACACATACAGGACAGACACATCATGGGGTGGGTGGGGAGGGGAGAGGGAATTGTCCTAACAGGCATGGTTAGATCAAATAATGTTATCTACAACAATAGGTTTTTCAATGAGATGGAAATAGCTAGGCGGCCCACTGACGATTAGATGAAGGCCTATTTTAATATACAAAAGTGCAGAGGTAAAAATTACATAAAGAAGATGTACATTTATTGATCGATGAGGTGTTTAAGTCTTGGATGGACACATTTATGAAATAGTTACTGACGGAATCAAAAGCATGCCCACCGCTCTATTCAAGTCATGTGAACCTAAGTATTGAGAAATTAAACTACGAGAGTCTGTATTTAAGGTTGAAATATATAAGTCCCATTTTTTATGGAAGGAAGACATCGAAATGTCCTCATTTAGAAGGACAGATCTAATATCAAAGTAAAGCATTTGTAGAAGTTTATTTTTGAGTTCTTGGATAGTGGGTGTTGTTTTTTTTTACCCAATGGATCAATATAAGTTTCTTAGCCAGGGTTAACACTGTCACCAGAAAAGGTATTATTTTCTTAGTGTCCTTGTCCAAGGCCCAATTATCAAAATTAAGTAGGAGGCATGCCGTTGGATCCGCCAGCAACCTCATACCAGTAATAGACTGTAAATACAATAGGATTTTATTCCAAAATCTATATACTTTTGAACAATCCCAAAATCAGTGGAGAAATTTAGCATTTTTCAACCTGCATTTAATACAACACCCTGTTTCAGAAGATGACATATATTTCCGTTGTGCCGGTTTTATATATGCTCTGTGTAAAAAATGAAAATGTACTTCTTGTAGATATGCGGATTTGAGGATTTTGTAGGATTTAGTGTAAGTAGCAAGAACTAGATCTGGATTATCCGGAAACGGTGAGATATCTGTCTTCCAAGAGGATAAAATGTCATTGGCTTGTAAAGTATTCGTAAGCCTACCATCCGTTAAGGGTATATATAGATATTTAACCTTGTATTCTCTATGAGTATTAGCTTGTAGAGTCTTAAGCAGAATATTTATAGACTTGGAGGGTGTAGAAGATAGAGGGAGGGATGGTATATAATGCCTGAGTTGTAAGTAAAAATAAAAATGACTATTGGGAAGTGTAAAGGATTGTTGTAAATCATGAAAGGTAGGGAAAGGTAGAGTGCCCCCAGGGTCGAAAACCTTGTTCACAAGAAGAATGCCTTTTTCCTTCCAATCCTTATAGATGGGATTATAAATTGAAGGGGAGAAACCCGGATTACCCCAAATAGTTAGATAAGGGGAATATTTAAAGTTCTCTCTAAATTTTTTATGCAAACTGATCCAGCAAAAGTGCGTATCTTTGAATAGGATATTTGTGTATACATTGTTAGGAATTTCAGATGCTTTAAGATGTAGCAATGCAGCTGGAGAGTAGGGGTGGAAGACGGCCAGATCAAGTGTGTTATCAGTGTAAGTAGACTGAGACAGCAGCCATTTACTGGCATATCTAAAGAACACAGCTAAGGTGTATGCTTTAAAGTCAGGTATGCCAATACCTCCATGGTGTTTAGGAAGGGTCAATTTATTATAGGCTAGACGAGGTCATTTCCCTTTCCATAGGAAGGAGGATATATAGGTTTTTATAAGTAATATATATCTATTGGACAAGGCAATGGGCAGCATTTGAATAGCATAGAGAAGTTTTGGGAAAATTATCGACTTAACTGCAGCGGCTCTGCCCAAGAGGGAGAGAGGTAGGGAGGTCCATGTATGTAGGAGGGATGTAATCTTACGACTCAAGGGAGTGAAATTTAGAGTATATAATTTATCTAGAGTATTGGGGATATGAATTCCCAGGTATTTGATACTGTAGGAGGAGATCCGAAATTTTGAAACTACATTAGATGATTGAAGATCTACTGAGTAAGTGCCAATAGGTAAAATCTCAGATTTGTCCACATTAATTTTGTATCCGGAGAATTTTCCAAACTCAGATATCAGTCCCAGAATGTGCGGAAGGGAGCGCAGGGGATCAGAAACGAACAGCAGCATATCATCTGCGAAAAGTGAAATCTTGATTTCTTGAGAGGAGATCCGAATGCCTTTAAATTCAGGAGAGTGACGGAGTGCGATGGCAAGGGGTTCAATGGCGATGGCGAACAATAGAGGGGAGAGAGGGCAGCCCTGTCTGGTACCTTTACAAATGGGAAAGCAATTGGAAATTTGTCCATTACATAAGATTTGGGAAACTGAATTATTATATAAAATTTGAATATATGAAATAAACACGGAGGGAAAGCCAAATCGAGATAAAGAGTCAAATAAATGGGGCCAAAGGACCAGATCGAAGGCTTTCTCCGCATCCATTGATACCACCACGCCAGAGGGGGAGTCTCCAGTAGAATCTTGTCTGGATTGGATCGCTGCTATCACCTTCCGAACATTGAGAACAGAATGCCGACCCTGGATGAATCCAGTCTGGTCAGAATGTATAATAGATGGGAGGACAGTTTTTAATCTATTAGCTAAAAGTTTGGTCAATATTTTATAGTCAGAATTAAGTAGTGAGATTGGCCTATAAGACCCCGGCAAAGATAAGTCCCGGCCAGGCTTAGGTAACACTTTGATATATGCATTATTAAAATATAGTGGAGTGGATTTAGACATAAGTATATGGTTAAATGAATCTACTAGTGTGGACAATATTTCTGAATGAAGAGCTTTATAGAAGCTACCTCCAAAGCCATCCGGTCCAGGGGCTTTAGTGGCCTTGAGGGATGATATAATTTGAGAGACCTCCGTGGGGGTAACCGGCACTGTCAACGCTGCACTTATCTCAGCAGAGATGGTAGGGAACGTCAAGGTGGACCACGGAGAGTCCTGTTTTTCAGAAGATAAAGAGGGAGGGGATAGAGAAGAGGAAGGGACAGAGTAGAGATCAGTGTAGAATTGAGACATCATATCAACTATTTGTTTATTGGAAGAGGTGAGGGTCCCATCCTGTCTCCTGAGGGGGTGAACCGCTACAGACGGCCTAGAGCCATTCAAAATATTAGTAAGGAGTCTACCTGTCTTATTCCCAAAACGATGGTATCTGTAATTGATACGATAGAGACACTTATTTCCCCTTTTGTGGAGAAACTCATCAAAGTGAGTTTTTGCCTGTATATAGTTATGTTTGTTCGTCAAGTAGGAGACACGTTGGAATTCTGAGTAGGTGGAGGTAAGGGAGGATTGCAAGGACAGGTAGGTAGCTGCATATGCCTTGTACAACCTAGATACATAGGACACTATGTTGCCTCTAAGAACCGTTTTAGCCATCTGCCAATAGAGTGTGGGGTTGGTAGCTGCACATTCACTATTATTCACTGCATAATCTCTCCAGCTGTCCAATAACATTGATTTAAATTCATTAGAAGTAAGAAGGTGAGTGGGAAAATGCCAAGTGGAATGGGAGGATTGTTCATCAGACAATGTAAGGTCTAGTCTAAGTAGGGCATGGTCTGAGACAGATATGGGTTCGATTACCACTGAGGACATTCTTGTAAACAAGGATTTCGAGATTAAAATATAGTCAATTCTTGAGAACGTTTGGTATGCCGCAGAGAGGCATGTATACTCTCTAGATGTGGGGTTAGTGGATCTCCATGCGTCTATTAAGGATAGTTGGGTAGCTAATTGCGGGACTCCAAGCCTAGGTAATTTTTTAGAAGAAGTCTGAGGTTTAGGGGGTATCGATTTATCTAGGGAAGTTTTGGAAATTAAATTAAAGTCCCCACAGACCACCATAGGGTCACCCATAAATGGTGTCAATTTAGCAATCAGGGTGTGAAAAAATGCTTTGGAATAGATAGGGGAAGCATATACATTACAAAAGGTGTACACCTTGGAATTTAGTGATAGCCTGGTAATTGTGTATCTACCTTCCGAATCATTTTGAGATGCGATATGGGAATATGAGATATTGCTTTTTATAAGGAGAGCAACTCCTCTAGCCTTCGAATTATATGATGTGAAATCAAGTAATTTCCACCCTAACATCTATAGCTTCACCATTTCTGAAGGAATTAGATGTGCCTCCTGTACAAAAACCACATTCAATTTCAATGCATTAAGGTAAACCAGAATCTTTCTCCGCTTCGCAGGATAATTAAAACCTCCTACGTTCAGAGAACCTATGCGTAGAGTAGACATAGCGAAGAAAAGTGAAGTGATATTAAAACTGAGCCAAATCTAGCATATGGGCATTGAGACATATATGATGCATTTATTAAACCATACGAGTAGGGTGAAGGGGAGGAATGAAACATGAAGGGGGGGGGGGGGCGGGGACACAGAGACAGGGAAGACATTAGAAATTGTAAATAAAGTAGCAAAAGAGAATAGTACGTGTCCTAGCACTAGACTTCTGGACATAAAAGAAAAAACAGGAAAACATTAAAGGAAATACGGAGAAGCTCCTAACTTAACACCCGGAGCAAGCTCCCTCCAAGCCCGGTCCACAATATCAGGGATATGAATATGAACCAGTCCAAATGACTTCAAACTTTATACCTAGTGAGGTAACAAATAGAGGTATGCTAATATCATTAATGTCATTAATGCGCATCTTGCTGTGGGGATGGATCTGTAATGTCAGACGTAAGGTCATGTTCAGTTTCTTGCAGAAAATCAGCAGCTTCAGCCGGAGTGAGAAAATCATAGTGTCTATCTTTATAGAATATACGGAGTTTCGCTGGGTAAATCAAGGCAAATTTTTGCTTGTTAGCAACGAGCTGAGAGCATATGGGGGAGGAAGCCTTTCTCGCTTTTGACAACTCTGCCGAAAAGTCTTGAAAGATCAGCAACTTCTTCCCTTCCCAATTGATGACAGGTATTTTCCTAGAGGCTTTCCAGATTTCAAGCTTATGGGTATAGCTTAAGCATTTAAATAATGTAACCCGTGGGCGAGAGTCATGGGGACGTGGGGGGGGGGCTATCCGGTGCACCCTTTCAATAACCATATCTCTGCATGTATGTTGTATGCCCAGTAGCTGTGGCAGTGTGGTTTTAACAAAAGTCTCAAGTTCAGGGCCTTTAAGGGATTCGGGCAGCCCGACCAAAAGCACATTGTTCCGTCGCGAACAATTTTCAATATCCTCCATGCGGTTAATGAGAGCATACTTGGCTTTTTCCAGACGCTTAACCTCACACTGTAAATCAGCTAAGTTGTGGGCTATAGGGGCTATTCTATTCTCATTGTCTGAAACCCTTGTTGTCAGCTGCTGTACCTGAGCAGTGATGTCACTCACCGCTTTTGTAAGGAGAGGACCCACCGTGGATGTGATGGCGTCCACCAGATCAGCATAGGTGAGTTGGGCGTCAGGAGCCTTTGGAGGTTGTGGGGCTGTATCTGGTCCTGATTCCACTGCAGACTTCTTGCTGGCCGGGGATGCAGTGTGTGTGTCCAGGTACGGCACCATGTTGGGATCGGCGCCACGTTTCACCTGCCGCAGCGTCTGCTGTAACGATCGCTGCGGATGTGAAGAGGAGACAAATTTGTCCATGCCAGTATGCTGGAGGGTAGCGCCGTTAACCAGGGCTGGCTCGTGGAGGCTAATAAAGCCGTGATAAGGGTGGTAGTGTGCCGGGCTAGGAGCGGAGCTGAGAGAGCACGATCCTCACTCCATGCACCCGGAACCGGAAGTCCGGCTTTATCCCTTCTTAAGGCTTCATGCATCTGCCGCAGGGTAGGGATAAACGGGTTCGGATCTCAGAAATCCAACCCTCCCCCCCAGACTTCAGGATCCGGGTCCAGCTCAGCACTTCCAGATTGAGGCAAAATATCATCATCCCGCTGTCGGATTTTTGCAGGTTTTGGATTCTTTATTAGGAGATGTGTGTTGATGCCATTTTCACTCTGAACTTGGAAAATGAGGGAGACAGACCTCTGTCTGTCTATGGGTGGTGGCTTACAGGGGTGCTGCTGTCCTGTGCTATACTGGGGTGCTGTACAGGGGTGCTAATCTGGTGTGCTGTCCTGTAGTGCACTGTGCTGTTAGGGGTGCTGCTGTCCTGTGCTATACTGAGGTGCTGTACAGGGGTCCTAATCTGGTGTGCTGTCCTGTGGTGCACTGTGCTGCTAGGGGTGCTGCTGTCCTGTGCTGTACAGGGGTGCTAATCTGGCGTGCTGTCCTGTGGTGTACTGTGCTGTTAGGGGTGCAGCTGTCCTGTGCTGTACAGGGGTGCTGCTGTACTGAGGTGATGTACAGGGGTGCTGCAGTCCTGTGCTGTACAGGGGTGCTGTCATGTGTGCTGTAAAAATAAAGGGGTGCTGTGGCCCTATCCTGTATGCTGTAAAATTAAAGAGGCACTATTCTGTGTGCTGTAAAAATAAAGGGGCTCTGTTCTGTGTGCTGCAAAAATAAATGTGTGCTGTACAAATAAAGCGGCACAATTATGTGTGCTATAAAATAAAGGGGCGCTGTTGGTCTGTCCTGTGTGCTGTAAAAATAAAGGGATGCTGTAAAATTAAAGGGGCACTCTTCTGTGTGCTGTAAAAATAAAGGGGCACTTTTCTGTGTGCTGTAAAAATAAAAGGACACTGTTCTGTGTGCTGTAAAAATAAAGGGGTGCTGTAAAAATAAAGGGGCACTATTCTGTGTGCTGTTAAAATAAAGGGGTGCTGTAAAAATAGAAGGGCACTGTTGTGTTTGCTGTAAAAATAAAGGGGCACTGTTCTGTGTGCTGTAAAAATAAAGGGGTGCTGTAAAAATAAAGGGGCACTATTATGTGTGCTGCTAAAATAAAGGGGTGCTGTAAAAATAAAGGGGCACTGTTCTGTGTGCTTTAAAAATAAAGGGGCGCTGCCAGTGGCGTAACTAGAAATTTTTCTCCCTCAAGCCAAACAATTATCTGGCGCCCCCCCCCCCCCATTATTGGCACTAGTAAAGCGATGAATCTGCGCGCGCGTTGCAAAAAAGGGGCATGGCCGTGCTGAAATGGGCATGGCTTTGCATAAAGGGGCGTGGCTTTGCAGGAAAAGACTACCTTATACCCCAGTTTTGCAACCTGCACGCCCAGACGTTGGCCACCACAGGAAAGAAAAATAATCCTGATTCATGCCCTTTACTATTTGTCATTTTTCCTCCGTATAATTTTGACACATACTGCAATGGCCCTTATACATTATGCCACACACAATAATGCACATGACACAATATGCCACACACCATAATGCCCACGACACTTTATGCCACACACCATAATGCCCCCGACACATTATGACAGGCATCGCAATGCCCGTTATTCATTATGCTACACACTGCAATGCCCCTGATACATTATAGCACATACAATGCCTGTGACACATTATGACACACACCGTAATGACCCTGAGACATTATACCACACACTGCAATGTCCATGATACATTATGCCACACACTGCAATGTCCATGATACATTATGCCACACACTGCAATGACCCTGAGACATTATACCACATACAATGTCTGTGACACATTATGACACACACCGCAATGTCTGTGATACATTATGCCACACACTGCAATGTCTGTGATACATTATGCCACACACTGCAATGACCATGATACATTATACCACAATGCCCGTGATATAGTATACCACACACCGTAATGCCGGTAACACATACCGCAATGCCCGTTATACCCTATGCCACACACCACAATGCCCATTAAACATTATGCCACACACTGCAATGCCCCTGAGACATTATACCACATACCACAATGCCCGTAATATAGTATGCCACACACCATAATGCCTGTGACACATTATGACACACACCGCAATGTCCGTGATACATTATGCCACACACCATAATGCCCATTACACATTAAGTCCTACAGTAATGCTTCTAATTACTTTTAAATTACCTGCTTGTTTCCAGGTGTTTCATGCTCTTGGTTCCATGCACGGTGCCAGGGGTTTTCATGCTCAGGGTGTCATGCTCGTTGCCAGGGGTTTCATGCAGTAGGTGTTATGATTGTTGCCAGAGGTATCATGTGCTGGGTTTCAAGCTTGTTGCCAGGTGGTAATATTCATTGGAAGGGGTTTCATGCACTGAGTGTCATGCTCGTTGCTAGGGGGTAATGCTTGTTGCCAGGGATTTCATGAGCCGGGTGTTGTGCTTGTAACCAGGGGTAATGCTTGTTGCTAGGGCTGTGCTCCCAGTGCCACATATGCCCTCAGTGCCAGATATTCCCCCACAGTGCCAGGTACACATATGCCCCCAGTGCCAAATATGCCCCCCAGTACCAAAAATCCCCCACAAGTGCCAAACATGCCCCCCAGTGTCAAATATGTTTCCCTACTGCCAAATATGCTCCCCGAGTGCCAAATATGCCTCACCAGTGCCAAATATGCTCCGCCAGTGCCAAACATGCCTCCGCAAGTGCCAAATATGTTCCCCCAGTGCCAAATATGACCCTCCCAGTGCCAAATATGCTCCCCCAGTGTCAAACATGCCTCCCAAGTGCCAAATATGTTCCCGCAGTGCCAAAAATGCCCCCCCATGCCAAGTATGCTCCCCCAGTGCCAGGTACACCCTCCCCCGGGCTCTGCTGCTGTGCTGTTTTGGGAAGGAGGGACATCGAGGGCACAGCGCGCGCCTCTCCTGTGTGTCCTTCCTGCGTCTCCGGTGGCGGCGGCATGTCTATCAAATGAAGTGCTGGTTCATGAGCCAATCAGAGCTCACAAACGGTCACTTCATTTAACAGACACACCGCTGCCGCCGGAGCCCCAGGAGGGACACACAGGAGAGGCGCACTGTGCCCTCCATGTACCCTTCCAAAAACAGAATCAGTGGCTGCTAGGGTGCCCCGCAGCCCTGCGTGCCTCTAATCGCTCGCAGTGGCTGTGGACCCCTAGTTACGCCACTCGGCACTGCGGCCTTGTCCTGTGTGCTGTAAAAGTAAAGTGTCACTTCTGTGTGCTGTAAAAATAAAGGGGTGCTGTGGCCTTGTCCTGTGTGCTGTAAAAATAATGGGGCACTGTTCTGAGTGCTGCAAAAATAAAGGGGTGCTGTCTTGTGAAATGGATAACAAAAATGTGGAGGAAAAAATAGTGAAAGATCAGGAACCACTTCCTAATACTAGCTCTGAAGCTGCTGCCACCAGTCATGACATTGACGACGCAATTCCATCAACATTGTCTGCCCAATGTTACAGAGGGCATGTAAAAAGCAAGAAGCAAAAATTAACAACCCCCCAAAAAAGAAGAAATTAACTGATGAGAAACATAAAATTGGCAATATGCCATTCACGACACAAAGTGGCGAGGAAAGGCTAAGGCCTTGGCCTATGTTTATGACTGGTGGTTCAACTTCTCATGAAGATGGAAGCCCTCCTCCCTCTTGAAAAATGTAAAAAATAAAGCTTGTGTTATGCACACCAGTGCCTGCAAGAAAGTACTGGTGTCAGAACTGTTATGCACTCCAGTGCCTGCAGGAATGTACTGGTGTTTGAACTGTTATGCAAAACAAATGGACTCACAGACAGACTGGGGAATATGACATAACGTACACAGAAGGTGATAGGGTAACAAAATACACACAAAGTGAACAGAGAAGCCCAGAGGCTAAGGAACTGGGTATCTCCCTTGTATTAGAAATGCTCAGATGGGAAAAGCAAGATGTTGTGTTTTAATACGTAGAGAACCCGAAATGCTGTTGCTAAGGGCAACAGCAAAACCCTAAAGGGTTACCAACGGGTGTGGCAGTAAACTCCTTGGTCAGAGATGGAATGATAGACACAAGGAGAGTCTCCACAATCCTAATTCTCACTTGCAGTGCACAGGTTCAGCTTACTGCCACTAAACTGACCCCTGACACCTAGCACAGTGAGACAGGATTAGACAGGCAAGTCTTAGAATACAGCCGCAAACTTGCTAAGTTCACAGAGTAGTAACAGAACCCCAGCAAGCTAAACGACTGACTCCAGTCTTACTGCTAGGTCTGGATTGGCAGAGTGTAATACCAAATCCCCAGGCCTATTTGCAGTAAGCAACAAACAAATACAAAGCTACACAGTACTGGTTAACTTTCAGGAACTGACTAACCAACAAAGATTCAGCAGCATCTGCTTACCCTGAGAAGAGGCCTTATAAAGCAGGTGCTGTCCACGCCCCACTCAGACCTCACAGACTGTGAGCACAAAAACCAGCACCGGATCCCCTGCCGTGCACAGAGCCTATAACCACTGCACAGCAAAAGACCCGAACCGGAGTATCAGCTGCACTCAGGTTACTCCGCTAGCACTTGTCTCCCGGTTGCCATGACGACGTGGCAGCACAGGGCAGGAGACCCTAACAGTACCCCCCCTCTGACGAGGGGTCAAAGAACCCCTACCACCGGGTTTATCGGGGAACTGCGAGAAGAAAGAGCGTATCAGTCTGGGGGCATGAAGATCACAACTGCGCACCCACGACCGCTCCTCCGGGCCATACCCCTTCCAGTGCACCAAAAATGACAGCCGACCCCGAACCACCTTGGAGTCAAGAATCCTTTCAACAACAAACTCCCTCTGGCCACGTATCAGAAGAGAGGAAGGTCTTCCACTGGAAGAAGGATTACTAATCGCCCGTTTTAAAAGGGAACAATGAAATGTTTTATTGATACCCAAAGAACGGGGCAGATCTAACTGAAATGCCACCGGATTGATAACCCTGGTGATCTTATAAGGGCCGATGAACCGGGGGCCTAACTTATGAGATGGCTGTCTCAACTTCAAATTCTTGGTAGACAACCAGACGAAGTCTCCTAATTTGAAGCTGCAGGGTCTTTTCCGCTTATCAAAAACCCTTTTGGTCACTAATGACACAGACACAAGGGCTTTCTTCACTTTCCGCCAAATACCTCTAAGGACCGAAACCACAGAGGAACCACCAGGCGTTGAGTCCAGGGGGTCAAAAGAATTGGCCTTAGGATGATGCCCATACACACAAAGGAAGGGAGAGATCCCTGTAGCAGAGTGAGCCGCGTTGTTATAGGCAAACTCCGCCATGGACAGATGAGCAACCCAGTCAGTCTGACACTTGGAGACATAACAACTGAGGAATTGCTCCAAGGACTGGTTCACCCTTTCAGTCTGCCCATTAGACTGTGGATGGTAGCCTGACGACAAGCTGACAGAAATCTGGAGATCAGAACAAAATGCCCTCCAGAATTTGGCCACAAACTGGGATCCGCGGTCAGAGACCACATCAAGTGGCAACCCGTGGAGATGCACAACATGCAGCATAAATAATTCAGACAGGCGTCTGGCCGATGGCAGCCCAACCAGTGGAACGAAGTGCGCCATCTTCGAAAACCTGTCAACGACAACCCAGATGGCTGTCATCCCCGAGGATTTGGGCAAGTCCACCACAAAATCCATTGAAATGTGGGTCCATGGCTTAGATGGGATAGAGAGTGGATGTAATGGGCCAACAGGAACCCCTCTAGGAGTCTTATTTCGGGCACAGATGTCACATGCCCAAACCCACTGATCCACATCCTTAGCCACCGAGGGCCACCACACCGCCCTAGATAGCAACTCCCGAGTTCTGGCAGTACCCGGGTGACCTGCCGACTTCTTGGCATGGAATTCCAGGAACACTCGCTGTCTTAACCTAGGAGGCACAAACAAAAGACCTACCGGAAGGTCTGGAGGAGCCTGCTCCTGTGCTCTAAGGACTAATGATAAGAGGTCCTGGGTAATGCCCACTTTAATACATGATGGGGAAACAATGGGCAACGGCTCCTCGGTGGTCTCCTGGATTGGAGCAAAACTCCGCGAGAGCGCATCAGCCTTGATGTTTTTTGACCCAGGGCGATATGTTATCAAAAAATTAAAGCGAGCAAAAAACAAAGCCCATCGTGCCTGCCTGGCATTGAGACGCTTCGCTGACTCTAAATATGCCAGATTCTTATGGTCAGTGAGAATTGAGACCACAAACTTAGCCCCCTCAAGCCAGTGTCTCCACTCCTCGAGTGCATCCTTAATAGCCAACAATTCCCGGTTACCCACGTCATAATTCATCTCGGCAGGCGAAAATTTACGGGAAAAGTAAGCACAGGGATGAAGGCGATTATCAGACACTCCCATCTGAGAAAGCA
The DNA here is from genome assembly GCF_028390025.1 of Pseudophryne corroboree. Classification (NCBI taxonomy): domain Eukaryota; kingdom Metazoa; phylum Chordata; class Amphibia; order Anura; family Myobatrachidae; genus Pseudophryne; species Pseudophryne corroboree. The sequence continues at coordinate 30,805,793 of NC_086445.1, read as the reverse complement.
CTGCCCCAATACCCATCTCAGAGGCATCCACCTCCACCACAAAAGGACGCTCTGGATCTGGGTGTCGCAGCACCTTGGCCGAAACAAATGCCCTTTTGAGACGGGCAAAAGCCGCTTTAGCCTCACAAGACCAGTGAGCAACATCCGCCCCTTTCTTAGTGAGTGCCACCAAGGGCGCCACTATAGACGAAAATCCAGCGATAAATCGTCTATAAAAATTCGCAAAGCCCAGGAAACGCTGAAGCGCCTTCAAACTAGTGGGCTGCACCCAATCCAGGACTGCCTGTACCTTGGAACCCTCCATTTGGAAACCTTCTGGGGAGATAATATATCCTAGAAATGCGATTTGCTGAACTTCAAATTCGCACTTCTCCAGCTTCGCCCCAAGCCGGTGGTCTCTGAGTTTCTGGAGGACTAAGCGTACATGCTTCCGATGTTCCTCCAGGGAATGGGAGAAGATTAGGATGTCATCTAAGTATACAACTAAGAATCTATCCAAATATTCCCTGAGCACATCATTCATGAAATCCTGGAAGACAGCCAGGGCATTACAGAGCCCAAAAGGCATCACCAAATATTCATAATGCCCTGAGTGGGTATTAAAGGCAGTCTTCCATTCATCCCCCTCTCTTATTCAGGTTAGATTGTACGCACCGCGTAGGTCAATCTTAGAAAAAATGGTGGCCGTACGAAGCTGGTCAAACAAGACCGAAATGAGAGGCAGTGGGTATGAGTTTTTAATCGTGATACGGTTCAATTCCCTGAAGTCGATGCAGGGTCGCAACGAACCGTCCTTTTTACCCACGAAGAAGAACCCCGACCCAACTGGAGACTGTGAAGGTCTGATAAATCCCTTAGCCAAGTTCTCCTGAATGTACTCTGCCATAGCCTGAGTCTCAGGACGTGACAGGGAGTACAACCTGCTCTTGGGAAGCTTAGCATTTGGCAACAAATCAATGGCACAGTCATAGGGGCGATGGGGAGGTAGTACCTCTGCAACTTTTTTGGAGAACACGTCCGCAAAATCTGCATAACACCCTGGCAATCCTGGCAAACTTAGCTGCGAGAGCCTGACTGGAAGGCTCAAGCAACTCCTGAAACAATCAGTACCCCAACTAAGAATCTCCCCAGAGACCCAGTCAAATTGAGGATTGTGGGCCCTTAACCAGGGTAACCCCAACACCAATGGGGCAAAAGTACAGACAGTCACATAAAAGGACAATTTTTCAGAGTGTGTGGCTCCAATAAACAAAGAAATCTGGCTAGTGAAAGAGGTAATTTTACCTTGGGATAATGGTTCCCCGTTTAACCCACAAATCTCAATTTCCGATGCCAAGGGTACTAAGGGAACAGAGTGTTTCAGGGCGAATTGGCGGTCCATAAAAACCCCGTCGGCCCCACTGTCCACAAAGGCCTCAGTCTTGACAGTTTGACCGAGGATCTTCAAGGTCACCGGAATGATAAAAGTCTTCTTGGGAAATTCTGACTTCTGGCCTGACAGGATATTTCCCATCACCCTCAGGCCCTGAAGTTTTTCGGCTTTTCTGGGCATGATACTACCACATGACCTTTATTCCCACAGTACAAACACAACCCCTGCTGTCTCCTCCGCGTCTTCTCACGCGAGGAGAGGCGGGTAGCCCCAATCTGCATAGGCTCCTCGGAAAATTCCTCAGAGTCTGAGGTTCCCTTGGGAAGGAAGGAAATCTCAGTCTCCCTTTCAAGCCTACGCTCTCTCAGCCGTCTATCCACCCGGATGGATAACTGCATGAGCTGATCCAAGCTATCAGGCAAGGGATATTGTACCAGTTGGTCCTTTATCTGGTTAGAAAGACCTCTTCGGTACTGGTGTCTCAGGGCTGGGTCATTCCACTGGGTATCATGGGCCAACCTCCGAAACTCCGTACAGTAAACCTCAACTGGCCTTCGCCCTTGCTTAAGGATCGAAATCTGAGCCTCGGCTGAGGCCGTCTTGTCAGGGTCATCATACAACATGCCCAGTGCCGTAAAAAAAGCATCAACACTTTTAAGCGACGGACAGTCAGGCTGCAACCCATATGCCCAGACCTGTGGGTCTCCTTGTAGCAAGGAAATCACTATGCCCACCCGCTGAATCTCCGACCCAGAAGACTGAGGCCTAAGCCGGAAGTATAGCTTGCAGCTCTCCTTGAAACAAAAGAACTGCGAGCGATCTCCAGAAAAACGATCCGGGAGATTTACTTTCGGCTCCTTAACCCCTGCAGGTGCTGCTGCTGCGGGAGCTCCGCCAGCAGCCTGGGAGGTGTGCATTTTAATGGACAAATCATTAAATTGTCGAGTCAGGACCTGCACCTGATCGACCACCTGTTGCAACGTATTTTGAGGGGTATGCTCCATATTCCCACAAAATTTCAACAGGAGTATTAGGCTGCTGAATATGTTATGCACACCAGTGCCTGCAGGAAAGTACTGGTGTCAGAACTGTTATGCACTCCAGTGCCTGCAGGAATGTACTGGTGTTTGAACTGTTATGCAAAACAAATGGACTCACAGACAGACTGGGGAATATGACATAACGTACACAGAAGGTGATAGGGTAACAAAATACACACAAAGTGAACAGAGAAGCCCAGAGGCTAAGGAACTGGGTATCTCCCTTGTATTAGAAATGCTCAGATGGGAAAAGCAAGATGTTGTGTTTTAATACGTAGAGAACCCGAAATGCTGTTGCTAAGGGCAACAGCAAAACCCTAAAGGGTTACCAACGGGTGTGGCAGTAAACTCCTTGGTCAGAGATGGAATGATAGACACAAGGAGAGTCTCCACAATCCTAATTCTCACTTGCAGTGCACAGGTTCAGCTTACTGCCACTAAACTGACCCCTGACACCTAGCACAGTGAGACAGGATTAGACAGGCAAGTCTTAGAATACAGCCGCAAACTTGCTAAGTTCACAGAGTAGTAACAGAACCCCAGCAAGCTAAACGACTGACTCCAGTCTTACTGCTAGGTCTGGATTGGCAGAGTGTAATACCAAATCCCCAGGCCTATTTGCAGTAAGCAACAAACAAATACAAAGCTACACAGTACTGGTTAACTTTCAGGAACTGACTAACCAACAAAGATTCAGCAGCATCTGCTTACCCTGAGAAGAGGCCTTATAAAGCAGGTGCTGTCCACGCCCCACTCAGACCTCACAGACTGTGAGCACAAAAACCAGCACCGGATCCCCTGCCGTGCACAGAACCTATAACCACTGCACAGCAAAAGACCCGAACCGGAGTATCAGCTGCACTCAGGTTACTCCGCTAGCACTTGTCTCCCGGTTGCCATGACGACGTGGCAGCACAGGGCAGGAGACCCTAACAGCTTGTTAAAGCACAGGAAAAATATCTGTGTGTTCAGAGATATCACAAATCCCCATAGAGAGTCCAAGTGTGTCCATGGTTGAGATGTCTAGGCCTGACCTTCCCAAGACTGTTTGGGAAGAGGAGGCCCCTACCATCATTTGCACGCCCACTGAAAGTGCTGGGAGGAGCACCGCCAGACCAGTTGCTGATTATGAGATTGAGGATGTCACTGTAGAAGTACACCAAGATGAGGAGTATATTGGTGTAGCTGGCACTGAGGAGGAAGTTGACAGTGAGGATTCTGATAGTGATGCGGTTTGTTTGAATAAGGCACCAGTGGAGACAGCTGTTGGCCATGGAATTAAAAAGCTCATTGTCATGCCTAGGCAAAATACCAATAAATCCACCTCTACAGTGTGGAATGATTTCTCTGTGTATGTTTGAGGATGTAATCACTGTAGGGGTGAGGAATTGGAGGATGAGGACGACATCTTGCCTCTGTAGAGCCAGTTTGTGCAAGGAGAAATTAATTGCTTTTTTTGTGGGGGCCCAAACAAACCAATCATTTCAGCCACAATCGTGTGGCAGACCCTGTCGCTGAAATGATTGGCTTGCATGTCCTGTTTATACCACATAAGGATAGGTGGGTGGGAGGGCCCAAGGACAATTCCATTTTGCATGTCTTTTCTTTGTCTGTCATATAATTCATGGGGTGCTGCCCTATATGGTGTGCTGCCCCTCTGCCCTATCAGTCCAGGGGTGCTGCCCCACTGTCGTTTAAGTCCAGGGATGCTGCTGCCTGTCTGATGTGCTGTGTAATTCTCCAAGGGTGCTGCCTATGCTGTATAAGTCCAGGGGTGTTGCCTATCTGCTGTATAAGTCCAGGGGTGCTGCCTATCTGCTGTATAAATCCAGAGGTGCTGCCGTATAATTCCAGGGGTGCTGCTGTACTTGATCCTAGGTTTAAAATAAAGCCTAGAGCAGAATATGAAACAAGCTTCAACATCACAACCAGATTTGTGAAAACATATACTGTAGCCACAAAGGTGTAAATGGAAATTCCAAGTTTGACAAAGTGTTTTCGAATACAGTGGGGAGAGACCACATTTGTGGCCAAAGTCAGTCAGACTCAGAAGAGACAGAATCATAATCCAGCAGAACATGACATGGCAACATCTCCTACTTCATCTTTTCTGGCAACTGCCAAAGAAAACTAGATTTTCCAAACACATCTATAGTATGTCTATATGTCTGGCATATAATTCCAGGGGTGCCCTGTCATAACCCGCTCATCTCTAGTAGATACATCTTCTAGTGTGCACTGTATACCCAGCATTAGAGAGAGGTTCTTCTCAATTATTTCATGTTAGGGACTCAAATGAATGGCTGCAATTAGTCAACCTTTATTTTGATTTATTAATGTTCCACATTTTGAGATTATTTACAAGATGTGCATTTGTTGTACAGGGTTCTTTTCCTTTATTTTGTAAATGTTTTCTCCTTAATAATTGTACAGTGTAAGCAGGGGTGCAGCGAGGGTGGCTGACCAATCCCCCTCGCTCTATCTGCTATACCATGGGCCGCTGTACAGGCAGCCACAGAGCAGGAAGAGGAGAAATGGGGGAGGGGGGGGGGGGGGCGGACACTAAATTGGACTCAGAGGCTAGGTATGGTACAGTGCAGGCCAGAGGTGACAGCAGGAGACACTGACAGCCAGCACATGCAGGATCTCTGCCGCCCTCTTAATATGTCTCACTGTCTGCTTGCAGCTGTGTAGCAGAGTATTTTCTGTCCTGCAACACCACTCTCTGCCCCAGCTACTGCAGCACCTCTCTTTAACCCAGCTGCTGCAGCACCTCTTTCTGCCTCAGCTGCTGCAGCACCTCTCTCTGCACCAGCTGCTGTAGTACCTATTTCTGCCTTGGCTGCTGCAGCACCTCTCTCTGCCTCGGCTGTTGCAGCACAGGAGCATGAAAATTACATGAAGGAAGTCTGGGAGTGAGATTTTTTTCCTATGTCATTTTGCAATACAGGAACTTTTTTTGATGTAGTAGGTCAGTCTAGGGAGACATTAAGGAAATCATAGATGCCACAATTATGAGAAAAGATGAGGACAAAAGTGTGAACTCTCAAGTGAGAAGATAAAGAGTTCCACTGAGTAAGAATGGAAGAGAGGGAAATTAATTTAGAAGAAGCATAATCCGTAGGTTTTACTATGAGCATATTAAAGTTACCCAGGTTAATGTATGGGAGGTCCAAACAGAGAAAGTGGGAAAGCCAGGTGCCAAAATGATCACGGTGGAGGAGGGATGAAGGGGATGGTAGATGGCAACAAACAATAGGTGGACAGGGTGGAAGAGATGGATAGAGTACACTTGAAAAGAGGAGAAGAAAAGAAAAGCTCAGATGGAATAACATGATAAATGCACCGATGTGAGAAAAACATATCCAGGTGGGGTCAGTGAAGGGTCAAATTGAGTGAAAGTAAAGAGAGTGGGGATTAAATATAGACTACAACAAGTAGAAGAGATGGTGTAGAGGTTAACAGGGCCACATCAGTGAGGAACAATGGGAAAAGGATGAGAGGGACAAACTGGTGGGGGAATTGGAAGGAGGATAGGGTTAGGTCTAGGAGGAGACAGGGAGAAGTGGACGGGAGGAAGGGATGAGATAAAGTGGACGAAGCAGACAAGAACCAGCAATTGGACAGGAGGGGAGGGAGGGGAGTGAAGATGCAGAGATGTGACTAGAGGTGGGAAGGTGAGAAGGATGGTAATAATGGAGAAAGATGTCAGAAAGAGAAATGTATGAGAGATCATGGTTGTGGGTTAACCAAGGTGGGTGTCATATTCATAGAGATAGGTGGGGCAATATAGGTGATGAAGCAGTGATAGTGAGCAGCTATGGGATCTGAGGTTGCAGCCTAAAACTCCCAAATGGGAAAGTAGCTTAATATAAAAATTATGAGGTTCTTATTTACTCTATACAGAAGGATATTTTGTAAGGAAATGTATCATGATTTTCCTTGTAATGTATAGTTACATTAGTGTTATGTCATTCTGTATATTAGCAAGACAACAGGTTATAAGACCAGTAATCCATATCACACACAAGATAAGATGGAAGTAATTAAACCTAATACATCAAAGTAGTCATGTGAAACTGTCTTCCAAGTTACTGAACCATGTCCTTCCTCCTGGGACCCACTTAGTACCTAGTCACAGCGTCAACTACATATAAAGCTAACATTTCCATTACAGTAATATAAATGGTGCATTATGCACTTCCAATTACAATATAAAGATCAATGATGTAAAACTCTATGGGGAGACTTACTGTGCGGCTATAAATATTTGTGTCAAAGATAAAGCAACATAACTGATGACTGGTACTGCAATGCCTGATATTTCTCTGTGAGTATACATTTAATGGGGCATGCCTGTTTTAAATTATTTCATGTTTGAAGTTTATTCAAATTTTAATAACATCCGAACATTGATTTTTCATAAATAGTCTATACAGTACTTTTAACTGTATACTTAAATTTGTGTCGCACTTTACATATACTGTAATTTATATTGGTATAATTTTTAGTTTTTTTCCTTTTTTTATTTATTTTTTACTTTGTGTCCATTGATAGTGTGTAAAGGACAAAACTATCTGGTGTCAGTGTTTGTGCTCGTCTTAAAAACTTTTTTGTGGTGTTGTATATTGTAATTCTCTGCTTCACATGGAGTGCCCTTCATTAGTTCAGCTGGCTCATTAAATACTGTACTCTTGCTTTGTATCTCCTTAACCTTTTATGACATCTTGTCCATTTTAAATGGACATTAATAAAATAATTATAATATAAATATAAATAATAATAAAACAATTTACTTAAATAATATTAACATTTAATAATAATTGAATAATTAAATAATAATAAAATTATAATTTAGGTCCTCATTCATCTACTTTACCAGTGTCCTCACTGGGATACACTGGAAACATGCAAGGGGTCATGAAGGGTTAAATTGTGCTGATGAAAATAATGAAATGCAAATAAATAATAGGGTTGGATATGATAAAAATGAAAAGTATAAATAGAATAAAAAAATTTAAGAAATTAAATAGAATAAATAAATTACTTCAAATCCAGAAGTAACTATTGCTATCATCAGGAAAACAGATTTTGAAGGTAGTAAAGGAAACTACACTCAGTATATATATATATATATATATATATATATATATATATATATATTTTTTTTATGCAACCCACAAGCTTTCCAAAACCATGATGTGATATGCTGTGATGTGACTTCTGGTCATAAAACCTTGGTAAAATTAACAAATGGGAATAACAAATGGGGTATTTATTGTGAGCAGAGATTGGAGGAATTGCTTTGTGTGAAATGTTGAAAATAATTGTTAATACAGCAGTATATATTGTATATATTTATATAGCATATTTTGATTTGTGTTTTGAAAATAATAATAATAATAATAATAATAAGAAGAAGAAGAAGAAGAAGAAGAAGAAAAATATTTATTTTGTTGTTTGTGCTTGACTTTTTCTAATTTAAAATAAAATGTAATCAAGTCATATACTGTACAAAAAAAAACTATACCCTTAATAAGAAGGTAACACATTTATGCATTTTTAAAATGTTATTTACATTTTTAGTTTGTTTGAAGCACTGTTGTTATTATATCATCTTTGACATTTTTATAGCCACCAAACTTTTCAGATGTGTTGAACTATATAAAAAAGAGAAAATGCAGATGCACACTCTAAATACTAAGAACACTATCAGTCAAATAATTATAACAAACTCTGCATTTAACTTGGAGTAAAATTGAGGTTCTTAGCATAATTTTTGGCCAAAAAATATAGGCCCACCTACCACGGACAAGTGACCTCATCAGGTGGGTCCCTAACATTCCTAAGGTTTAAGTATAGAGCACGGAATCCCCTGGGCCAGCACTATGGTGGCCAATCCCGGGATCGGCGGGATCCCAGGATTTAGGGCCAAAAATGGCTGGGATTCAATCCCGGGATTGGAAGCTCCAATCCCAGGGATTAAGGGATCAGCATTGAGCATCCACAGGCCACATACCTAAAAGCCAATACCTGGTATACTGGGAATCCCGGGATTAGCCATTTTTCAATCCCGATACCCAAGATTGAAAAAATGGCCCAGGATTGGCTTCCCTAGCCAGCACAACACAACCACCTCAAGACATCACACTAGTGAGAAGTGTCAGTTTAAGTTTGAAAAGGTGTTACATTAATAAGAAGTAGCAGCTCTGAACTAAAAGTGTTACATACTGTAGGTGAGAAGTAGTAATTAGGGTTTTAAAAAGTGTTACATTTACTGAAAAGCAGTTTAGGTACTAAAAAGTGTTCAATTAGGTGTTACAATAATGATGCCCTGAAGCAGCCTGGCCACACCAGCCTGACCCCACACCCCCAAACTTATTTCTAATACTGACATATCGTATACATTTATGGACAAAAATTATGATAAGAAACTCAATTTTACTCAAAAAATTATAGCGTTTATTATAGCTGTTCTGATTGCCAGTGTTCTTAGAGTTTAGAGCAGTGGTTCTTAAACTGTGTGCCGTGGCACCCTGGGGTGCTTCAGGACACTTGCAGGGGTGCCTTGGATTGGTGGTCCAGGACCACTTTAAATTATTTATGGACAATGTAATAGGCAAAACCAGTGCTGATAGCTTCCAATCATAAGATATGTGACAACAAGAGGCAAATCCTGTCCCTCACAACAAAACTGATACAAAGGGTGACATATAAACACAATTTACTTAATGTAATATTTCTTTCTAAATTTCTCAATAAGAAGCTTTTGGTCTAGGGGTGCCATGAAAAGGATTCTGATACTCTATAGTGCCGTTATTCAAAAAGTTTGGGAACCACTGATTTAGATTGTGCATCGGCATGTTCTCTTTTTTTCTGTGTGGCACTACAAATCTCAGCATGATTGCACCTCTTATTATGTTTACAATTAGGGTGTGCAGTCTATCCCCCTCCTATTGTGTACATCTGTGTCACTTGAAGGCAGAGACTCTTTCAGCTTGGAAAAGTACCCTTCCCACCTGCCCTTGGTTGTTTTTTAAATGAGTGTAGCGTCCCTGTATTTACAGACTAAATATTGGCATAGGCAATACTATTCATTAATGTAACACTTTTTATAAACCTAATTACTCACCAATTTCTCACCTATAGTATTTCTCACCTATAGTATGTAACACCTTTAGTTCTGAGCTGCTACCTCTTATTAATGTAACACCTTTTCACACTTACACTGCCACTTCTCACTAGTGTGATGTCTTGGGGTGGTTGGGATGTGCTGGCCTGAGGGCTTTCATGCTCTGGACTTCAACCTTAGGAATGTTAGGGACCCACCTGATGAGATCACCTGGCCATGGTAGGTGGGCCCATATGTTTTGGCCAACAAATATGCAAAGAACCTCAATTTTACTCCATGTAAAATTGCAGTTATAATTGCTCTGATTGACAGTGTTCTTAGTCTTTAGAGTGTGCACCTGCATTTTTTTATTTTCTTTCTGTGTGGCACTACAAGTCTCAGCATGGTAGCACCTCTTATTATGTTTATCATTAGGGGTGCAGTCAAGCCCCCCCCCCTCCTAAATGAACTATATTAACCCTCATATTTGTGCTATATATATATATATATATATATATATATATATATTCAGTATGTATGTGTTTTTGCTAGTTGTCTAACCTATGGATAAGGCTCAAGATGCAAACACTTCAAATGAGCAACGCAAATACCTAGGCCCCACCAGCAATTATCACTGTTATCACTGGCGTGGATCGCCCTGTGGAAAAGCAAGGGTGGTGGGGGTAAAAGCACCCTACAGTGTATCGCCCTCATTCTGGCCCATTTAGCCATTTGCACCCATAGAAGTAACTGTCTGGCAATTTGTGTGATCAATTAACTTTAAAAGAGGGAAGTCCACTGATGTCCCCTCTGGTGATCACATTTGATCACCAGAAAATGACACCCAACCAATGGCGGCTCCAGAGCTGGGGCTGCAGTACAGTCCAAAATTCAAATACTGGAGGTACACCAACTGCCACCCCGAACACTGCCAAACATCGCTGTCCGGGACTCCCTGGCAGTTGGTGCGGTTCCCGCATTTGAATCTTGGGCTATTCTGCAGCTCCACCTCTGGAGCCGCCACTGCACCCAACACTATAGAAAACACGCTGAGGTCACTCTCACCCATAGCTGGTGGGTTGTCACGGGGTGTATGGATTCTGGCAGGAAAGTATGTCTACCATCCGACCTATCCCACTATATGTAACCTTGACTGATCACTGATACACTCCGTTTCCACACTCATCCCTTCCCTCAACCTTTTATTATTATCTGCCCACTAGTAGCATCCCCAGGTCTATCCTTCTGACACTTCTCCTTGGGATTCCTAGGGGTTTATAGAAATGGAGAAGTTACACATAGCAACCAATCAGATTCTACTTATCATTTATCTAGCACCTTCTACAGGACAATATCTAGAATCTGATTGGTTGATATGGGCAACAGCTCCATTTCTAAAAATGTGCAGTTTAGTAAATATCGCCCCTATAGTCTATTTTGTGGAGATATTATTGTGTGTGTGTGTGTGTGTGTGTGTGTGTGTGTGTGTGTGTGTGTGTGTGTGTACTTGCTGTCAGGATGCCGGCTGTCAGTATTTCAGGGTCAACATTCAGACGGGTGTTGGGAACCCGACAGCCAGCATCTTACCCGCATCCCTTTTCTACAACCTAATTTTTTTTACTTATTGTCTTATGTTGCATTAACCCATAAAACCCCCATGTCTGGAAGACCCTAATGGACTTGGATGAACCTAATTACATGCATTACTGGGTTTATTTCTGAAGCATCTTGCTGTAATCCCGGAGCTTCTGATCACGTTTCTGTCTGATTTTTTAAAGCTGAATGCTGTTACTGGCCGTGTCTTGCTAGTAAAAGCATTGCCCATTTAAATATTGGGCATAAACATGATCAGAAGTGCTGGGATTTACAACCTGACGCTTTGTAAGTAAACCTCTATATAACCATAATCTGGGTGTAAGTTCTCTGTTTCTCTGCATGATTTTCTTGTTTCTTCTTTTCAAGACTAAACATTTCCAGGAAAGTTGTCAGGAGTCAGTCTCCAATGGTGGACCCCATTCCTGTGCCCTGGAATACTACTCAGCTGTCTTTCCACAATGAAAGAATCGATCAGATAACCCGGACAGTTCTCGTCATCTTGACCATCTTGATGACCATCTTCCTCTACTTCAGGCCTGGCCAACCTGTGGCTCTCCAGCTGTTGTGAAACTACACATCCCAGCTTGCTCTACCACAGTTTTAGCATTCCCTAATAGCAAAACTGTGGCAAAGCATGCTGGGAATTGTAGTTTTACAACAGCTGGAGAGCCACAGGTTGGCCAGGCCTGCTCTACTTCATCACCGTTCTCCTGAACGTCTTCTTTAGCTCCCCTCAAATGCGGGAAAATGCCCGGTATGTCCTCTTCGCTCATATGCTCATCAATGATGCCTTCTACCTTGCCATGGGGATGTTTATTTTACTTTCTGCCATATACTATGTATATCTCCCACTGCCCATTTGTTGCATCATGCTCAGCCTGGCGGCATCTTCATTTCGGGTGACTCCATATAACCTTGCCGTCATGTCTTTGGAACGTTACATAGCGATATGCTTCCCCCTGAGACACTTAGAGTTTTGTACAGCAGGGCGAGCTAAATCAGCTGTGTTCATAGTGTGGGTTGTTGGATTTGCCCCAAGTATTGCGGATATATGCGTCATCGCCTACTATGGTGATAAAACAGTATTTTCTTTCCATGTGTTGTGTAACCTTTCTATGCTCAAGATTAGTCCAATACAGAATATAATTAGGTCTTTCATCCATATTTTCAGTTTCACCATGGTGGCAATAATAATTCTACTTACATACATTAAAGTGATGCTGGTAGCCAGAAAGTTTGGTCCAGGTGGGTCTTCTGCATTTAGAGCTGGTAAAACAGTGTTGCTTCATGCAGTCCAGCTCATGTTATGCATGGTATCATTCATCTCCTCTCTAGCAGAGACTTACATCTCCAATTACATAAAGTATACGCTGCTATCCAACTTCATCATCTTCACCTGCTTGCCCAGGTTCCTCAGCCCAGTCATTTATGGGATAAGGGATGAAGCATTTAGCAAATATATCAGAAGATTGTACTAAAATCTAAAGAGTTTGTCTTATGATAGAACATGTGCTAATGGTCTAATGAAGATGTTTAATATTCCAAAGTTCTGCATGGAAATATCTTTTAAACTACTGTAGAACAATTAAGCCTTCAACATAACTTGTCCTTTATATAGTAGTAATCTCTATGGCCCAGCATATTACAACTGAAGGCATCAGAGATGTGATAATGGCCCTAACTTTGTGGAGTTTGTATATTCTCCCCGTACTTGCGTGGGTTTCCTCTGGGTACTCCGGTTTCTTCCCACAATCCAAAAATATACTGGCAGGTTAATTGGATCCCAACAAAATTAACCCTAGCGTGAGTGTGTGCGTGTATATGTGATAGGGAAAATAGATTGTAAGCTCCACAGCGGCAAGGACTGATGTGAATGGCCAAATATTCTCTGTAAAAGCGCTGCGGAATATGTGTGTGCTATATAAATAACTGGTAATAAATAATAAAATAAAAATATAATCTTTTACAGCACAGTTGAGATATATATATACTAGGTGATTCATCGCGCCCTACGGGCGCTCTTCACACCATCGTAAGGGGCTACGCCCCCTTAACCCTTGCACACCCTTGTGGCGTGCAATATTTTTTTTATATGGAGTATTACATCCAATCATAATTGTGTGAGTGGTTAAATATTGCACGGACAAAGGGCGTGCAATGGTTAAGGGGTGGGAGGCCCTTGCAACGGCGTGAACAGCGCACGCAGGGCCTGGTGAATCACCAAGTAGGTGCTTTGGTTGGGGGAGTAGGGGGCGCGGGGAAGAAGCGGATGGGATCCTGGGGTGCCACGGGAGTGGTGCCGCAGGTGGGGGAGGGTGCGTGGGTGCTGCGGGTGGTGGTCCGGAGCCGCTGCGGGTGGGGGAGGAGCAGTTGCAGGGGTTGCCCCGGGTGAGGGAGGGGCAGATGCAGTGGTGCGGCGGGAGGTACTGGTGCGGGGTCGCTGCGGGTCGGGGTCCGGAGCTATCGCGGGTGCTGGAGGGTGTGTGTGGGGGTGCCGCGGATGGGGCCCGGAGGTACTGTGAGTGGGGGAGGGGCGGGTAATGCTTATCCTGCTTCTCCTCCTGTCAGCAGCTAAGCTGCTGTCCTCCCTTTGGCAGTGGCTCTCCCGGAGACTCGCACAGCAGGCAGTCCTATTGTTCGCGCCGGTGTCCCAACGCGCCGCATTACAGGGAAGAAGATGTACTCAATAAACTACAGCTCCCAGCAGCCCTAAGGGGCAGAATGCTTCGGTGCTAAGGGCTGCTGGGAGCTGTAGTTTATGTAGTGCGTCTACTTCCCTGTAATGCGGCGTGTTGGGACAATGTAAAAGGTGAGAGTGCTGTGCAGTGTCAGTTAACACTGCACACAGGGCCGGCGCTAGCCGCTCAGCAAAGGGATGCAGTGCAGGGAGGCACCAGGATGGAGAGACGTTCTCCCTGCTCTGCATCCCTGTGCTGAGCTTCTGCTGCTATCCCTGCTGCTGGCGGCTGCCGTCACACATGCAGCGGCGCCGGAAGCACAACACCTTTTCTCCCCCTCGGCGCTGTCAGCACAAAACCTCCTCTCCCCCTCCCCTCCCCTCCGTGACATTCAGTGGCCGGGAGGGAGCCAAAGTGGGCGGAGCTAGATGGGAGTAAGGGGCGGAGCTACATGGGACCATGCTGCTGCAGGAGGATGAGCTGCTACAGCTTCGGCCAGCCAGACTTCATTAGATAAGTGTCTGGAAAGAGAGTGAGTGTGTGTGTGTATATACAGTGTCTGTGTATACTGTATATATGTGTGACTGTGTATGTGTGTAATGTATGTACAGTATGTATGTGTGTGTGTTTGTATATATATATGTGTCTGTTGTGTGTGTGTATGTGTGACTGCTGCATAATGTGTGTAAGCGTCACTGGTACAGGGGGCGTTACGTGTCTAAGCGGCACTGGTACAGATGGCGTTACGTGTGTAAGCGTCACTGCTACAGGGGGCATTACGTGTGAAAGCGTCACTGCTACAGGGAGCATTACGTGTCTAAGCGTCACTGCTACAGGGGGTGTTATTTGTGTAAGTGTCACTGGTTTAGGGGCATTACATGTGTAAGTACTACAGGGGTATGCTGTGCGTTTGTAAAGTATGCGAGGGTGCAAATTTATAGTTTGCAGGGGGGCGCGAACACCGTAGCACAGGCCCTGACTGCACACCCACTGCACTGCACAGCACTGTCACCTTTTACATTGTTTCAGCGTACATACATTACCCTCTGCGATATCACCCTCTCTATCCGTTACATTAGCCATCTTGGGGCTTCCAGGCCGGCAGCCCAGGTGCTGTGTTGCGGAGTCAGGGCCTCTGGGGATCTGGGTGGGCTGTGGCGGGGAGGCACTTCTGTGACATCACACGCAGAGCAGGCTCCGGGGCTCAGAGAGTATGCGGCGCAGGGAGGCCTATGAAAGCCTTCGGCTGCGCCGCTTTCATACACATCTATGCCGGTGGCCACAGCAGCTTTTGTTCCACCTGCGGCGCGGCTAGGGAGTGGGGATTGTTGATGCCGGAGGGGGCAGGTGTACTGGCAGCAAGACATTGGTGGTCATTCCGAGTCGATTGCTTGCTAGCAGTTTTTAGCAGCTGTGCAAACGCTATGCCGCCGCCCACTGGGAGTGTATTTTAGCTTAGCAGAATTGCGAACGAAGGGATTGGAGGGCGGGTACAAAACATTTTTGTGCAGTTTCAAAGTAGCTTCAGACCTACTCGGCACTTACGATCACTTCAGATCATTCAGTTCCTGATTTGACGTCATGAACACACCCTGCGTTCGGTCAGCCACGCCTAAGTTTTTCCGAACACTCCGTGAAAACGGTCATTTGACACCCAGAAATGCCCTCTTCCTGTCAATCACTCTGCGGCTGCCTGTGCGACTGAAAAGCATCGCTAGACCCTGTGTAAAACGACATTGTTCGTTGTAATAGTATGCCGCCCGTGCGCATTGCGCTGCATACGCATGCGCAGAAGTGCCAAGTTTTTAACTGATCGCTGCACAGGGAACGAATGCAGCTAGCGATCAACTTGGAATGTCCCCCATAGGATGCTGCAGTAAAAGGATTGTTTTTTCCCCTATCTACAGCACAGAGACTTGCTGCACAGTGGCATACCCTCCAGCTGGACCTTTTTTGGCAGGTACAGTCCCTTTTTTTTAATGGTCTGTACCATTTTTTGACTCTCCAAGCTTCCATTGAAAGTATAGGAAAAGGGGCGTGGTCACGCCACTGTACCCGTGGCCACGCCCCCTTTTCGAATGTGTATCAGTGTTTATGTGTAAATTGTTGGAGGGTGTGATGCTGCAGATCCAGTGGGACTATTTTGGGGTGTGGGGCTGGAGCTGCAGCTCCATCAGTCCCATTGCTAATCCTGCTCTGTGAAAACACAGCAGGCAAAGGGCAGAGCCTCCCATTGGATGTAACCTGTGTGGGAGGGCGTTTCTCGCCCAATCAGCTGTGGACTGGGTGTGATAGACCTGCCACTAACCCAATGAGAGCTCCTAGCCACGCCCAGCGTTAGAAACCCAGGCACAGAATCACAGGGCTATTATATAGGATATATATATATATATATATATATATATATATATATATATTCTCCTGGGGAGATGTATCAAGCCTTGGAGAGAGATAAAGTGAAAAAGTTGCCCAAAGCAACTAGTCAGACTCTAACTGTCATTTATCTAGAACAGTTTTTGAAATGACAGAAGCTGATTGGTTTCTTCGGGCAACTCATCCACTTTATTTCTCGCCACGGTATGATACGTCTCCCTGACAGAGAGATAATGTAGTATTTTTGCAAATACTATAAATGTTAAATATTTAATGGTCATAGTTTTAACATCTAATTGTAGTGAAAGTCATGCCAAGCTTTCATGCGCTACAGTATGTCACATTTACCATATGCATCAAATTATATAATGCTAAACTGTTATACTATGTACAGTAATATACTGTATCATTAATATTTGGATACAAATAATATAAAATTCAAATAATGGAAACATACAGTATGATGATGAAATCCTGACCTAAAACACAAACAGCTGAAGGAGCATTTGTGGGTCTCCTGAGATAATCAAATCTATGGTAATGGAAATAAGAAAATGAATAAGTTGTAGGAAACCAGAAAACTATGATATGACCAATGCATACATGCCACCAAATCTGGTGGGTGAAAGTGATGTTTCCGGTAAATGGATGAGCTGTCATCAAAAATGGGCGTGGAGTATCTTTAAACTTATGTTCATGTGCCTGCGCAGAATTGGGAGCAGGCGCTGTCTGTAGAATCTCATCCCTAAACACACCTGAAGAGGAACGTGCATTCATCCAATGTAGAAATTGGGAAAAAAAATTGTTTTGTTGATTTTTAAATACAGTTTTCACGGATCACTTAAAAATGAAAGCTCTTATAGCAAGTGATCCCATCATGATCCCAAAATAAAACTTTATTAACTACAGTGTGAAATTTTTTATGGATTTTTTTCAAAAATGTAAAAAATTGACTTTTGGAGAAAATCTATATTTTTTATGGAAACATACTGTTGTGTTATATATTATATGAAATCCCATGAAAAGAGGGTTAAAATGAGACTTCGTCCAACTCTCTAGCTCAATTAGGTGAGCTTCAAGTGCAATAAAAAAAAACTTAATATCAAATTGTTCATGAAATTGCATCTTTACAGGCGTATAACTTCAAAACCAGTGCACTTATCATCCTAATATTTATGGGTTTTCTTTACATCTATGGCAACATTTATTATACCAAATTTCATTACAATCTGATATGGTCCCTCTGAAACTTATGTTGATTTGGGGTGGAATAACCCTACCGTGAGTTAGAGGGAATAGGGATGATATACCGACTGACGGGATGCCGGCTGTCAGTATACCGACAGCGGCATCCACAAGTTCTATGCCCACTCGGTTGGGGGCGCGGACCCACCAACCGAGTGGGAATTCTGGAGGGGTGTCGGCATTCTGACCACTGGCAATATGTTAGTTGTCAGGATTCTGTCGTCGGGCTCCTGAACGCTGGTATCCCGATAGCCGACATTATAACTACATCCCATTTGGAGTGTTGACACCGCTATGACTAGTTTTTCTGATCTATTCACAAAATTGACATTTCCTTCTTCCCCCTTCAGTACAACCAGGACAGTAGAGAGGCTAGCTGGGCCCGGGTACTTTCCAGGGGGTGTGCCCTAATCACAGGAGGCGTGGCCATGCATCTTTGAAAAAAAAACCTGAAAAAAATAGTACTTTAGGTGCCTTTATGGCCACACGGCAGCTCAGCACACAGCAGCATGTGCTGGGATGAGAAGAGCTGCAGCTGTTTCTGCCAGGTAAAGGGGGGGGTCCTGGGCCCACCACTCCATCAAGCCTGGGCCCAGGTAATTAGTACCCTCCCAGCCCCTATCAGAGACTCTGAGTACAACAAGGATTTAGGGTAATGTGCAAAATCACAGTTTCTTCTGCAGCAACTCGTAATGAGACCCTAAATGCCTCCCCCACCCCCCAACCAGAGGCAAAGAGATTCTATACAAATTCCTGGCTCATCCTTTCAGTTTAAAAATATAAATAATTCCGAGAGATGTAAAGTTACACATGGAAAGAGAATTTTCCAACCAATTTGTATAGTAAGAGCGTGATGCCACATTTGCTCCTCCTTCATGGGCTGTGTCTGCATGTCAGATATAGCGTACAAGCCCCGGCCTGCTGCATACAGTACATATAACGTAAATACAGTGAACTGAAAATAATTTTCCTGCCTGCTCTAATAAGTGCTAATGCTTCCTATTAATATAAAGTAACAACCCCGCACAGATTTGCCATGTTTGATTCCAATAACTGCATCCTACATATTTTTATTTTTCTAGATTGATGGAAGGAAGAAAAACCATCAACTTTTCCAATTCCAGTTCCATAATGGTTAATTCAACCACATTCTACAATAATATGACCCAGGGATCCATTTCTAGCGCCAAACTGACAAATGCTCTAAAAATCCTTCTTGAGACTCTGGCGATCATTGGCTTCTTCATCTTCCTCTACTTCATCTCGCTCATACTGCATGTCTTCTTCACCACCACTCATGTCCGAGATGACGCCCGATACTTTCTTTTCGCTCACATGCTGATAAACGACACGTTACATCTTATTACTGGAACTGCTCTGTTGTTGGCTTCCCTACCCTTGGTATATATCCCTTTGCCCATTTGTTATATTATGGTCACTCTTGTATTAGTTACATTTAGGATCACACCCTATAATTTGGCGGCCATGGCTCTAGAACATTTTGCAGCCATTATTTCCCTCTGAGACATGTGACGCTTTGTACGTCACAAAGGTCTAGGTATGCCATAGCAGTCATATGGGTGATTGGCCTATTACCAAATGTAGTAGAGTTCATTATACTGAGCTCCTCAGCAGAGAAGGTTATATTTTCTTTCCATGTTTTATGTAACCGGGATATATTGACAGTGACACATGTGCAAAGTGTGATCAGATCCAACACCCTCATCGTCAGCCTAATTCTGGTGGGACTCATAATCGTCTTCACATACATTAGAGTGATGTTCATTGCAAAGACCATGAGTTCCGGCAGAAGATCTGCCTCCAAGGCGGGTAAAACCGTCATTCTCCACGCCTTTCAGTTTCTGTTATGTTTGTTCTCTTTATCGTCCTCATTTATTGAAGGATATTTCAGAGAATACTCCTTCTTATCTACTATTAACTTTCTCCTGTTTATATGCCTGCCAAGGTTCCTCAGCCCAATTATCTATTGGTTACAGGATAAAGTGTTCAGTAAATGTATTAGAACATTTTAACTTGCAAAACCTTTAGAACAAGTCATTCATCTACTTCATGTTAAAGGACATTGATCTGTTATCTATTAGAAAACGCATATTATATGTAGTACAGAGAGAGATGTGTGACTTAACGAATCATCCAACTCATGAATTTTAATGGTGTTGATGGATTTCCTCATTTTATTTATATATGTATTTAACACCCTTCGTTAAATCAGCAGAAAACATATCAAATAATGTATTGATGTAGCAGCTTGTTTCTCATTTTATAAAGATAACTTACTTATAAATAAAGACAAACTAAATCCATAAAGATCTATTAGCCACAATCATTTACGGGTTAAGGGATGAAATGCTGAGTAAATGTTTTACAAAATTTGAACTGATTCATGTTTAAAGAAATTATATTTATTAGTAGACACACATGATAGTACAGAGAGAGATTTGTGGCATTAACAAATAATCTACAACATACAGCAAATGAACTCATTAATAAAAACAACAACATGTTATAGAAATTTTAAAGCGATACAAGGCGATTCCACATGGGACAGTAAGTCACATAAATATGTCAGAAACCAACAATCAGGATAACAAGATAAAGAACCCATACACGAAAAGTGTGAGGAGTGTTGGTGGTGCTCCTTAGGAGTTTATGTAATGAATGCATAATAAATAAATTCCTGATCCACAAAGAAGGAAAATGGAGAAAAGAAAATTCCTCTGTGGGGCTCTACATTGAATGAATATATGTTGGGCAAATATTAAGACTTTTATGGAACAATTCTACAGGAAAAAGTTCACTGCAAGATTTGATTAAACTCATTATAATCTGGAAAATTACATATATCCACTGTAACGGTAAACAATTAGGTGGGAAAATTACAAAATACTGTATTTAATATGATGCACAAACCAGTAATGTATAAACCTTCCATTGAGATTACTATTCCATTACACTACAGCATAGAAAACCAATTTGGACCCTTTTTTGTGTGGGAAGAAGTGTGTGTGTGTGTGTGTGTGTGGGGGGGGGGGGGAGGGGGGGTCTGATGTATCTATCCAGCATATGGCTTTATTGAACTTCATTATGATTGTATTTCCATTAAATATATATGTATATAATCACTTTTTGTGGTATTGTTTTACTAGCTGTTCTACCCGTTCTTCGCACGGGAGTTTCTGATTTTCACGGTTGTAAATATAAATGAGTGTTCAAAATTTGGTAAATCTATAGAGATTTAAATCTGAGATGTGTTAATGTAAGTAAATATTAATCCATGGTTCTTGGCGTTGCCCGAGGAGCACCCGTAGCAGATGCGGTAAAAAGTGACTGGACCATTTTTGTAGTTTATTAAATTCTGGAGGTGCAATCCAAATTTTGATTAAATTGTCCATTCGGGAGTTATCATTCACGCAATGCAAGCCACGCATCGGTAACTCCATTTTCAACCCCATTTTCATCCTCTTAGGGGAGGATTATTAAAATTCTGATTATGTTTTTCTATTTCCTACCTGAAGAAAACCTATGTTACATTTCATCTTCCTAACATATCGGGAAGTAAGAGAATTAGTGATGAGTCAGTGAGTGAGTGAGTGAGTGAGTGAGTGAGGGCTTTGAGTTCCAAACTTTAAAAACACTGTGGGATTCTGGGTAGTCTATGTAGACAGGGTAGGGATGGGCATCAACCATCGATGATTGCAAACAATTGATGGTTTGTGCCAGATTGTTTTGCCGTTGATGGCGTTAATACAAATTGTTTCCCACCATCGGTGGTAGCTGTGTGGCCAATGGCGATGGTTACACTTTCTTTTCATGTTTGCACAGCAGACCACACAGAGCTACTGGGCCACAGCACTACTGGCTGGAACTTACACACAGTCATTCACACAGCTTCCAACTTGCTAGTCAACAAATGAGTTTGGATGGGTAGGCATGGGCTGGCCCACCTCACTGACTTGACTGACTAGATGATCAGACTGCTCTCAGTTGTCAGCTAGCAGTCCAGCACTTCCCCCATCTCTCACTCACATCAGTTCACAATGAGCTCTTAGCATCATACAACACAGCAACCAGCCAGCGTAAGGGCAGCACTGGGCATGCACAGTGGAAACCTTTGCCCACTGATTCAGTTTCTGACTTCAGTAAAGCAAAGTCTCTCCTGCGCATGTGTGGCAGCATCGGCATTTGATGGCAGAATCCATCGGTGATAGGCAATCACATAGTGTCTAACCATCTTTTAAGTTGGAAGAATTTCCATCAATGGCGCGCCTGTCAATGGACATCCCTAGGTCAGGACCTCCTGATGACTTTTGGGTTTAGTGCATAAAACAGAGGTAAGTCAATAGCTGAAAACCAAACTCTTACTCTGAGTCGACTGGCACTAAATTTCCATAAGTACCTGCTTGAGTACTTTCTTGCTCAAGAAGACAATTGAACTGACAGAAGCAATCTTTATGCAGAATTCTGTAGGATCCCTGGAACAGTGTTTGCAAATTTGGATTTCTTTATGCAGTGTAAACAGCTGGAGAACATCAAACACAGTTTATGCACAATAAGAATCCTGAGGGCTTCTCGGAACAGTATATGCAAGTTAGAAACATAGACTCTGAGAATGTCTTCTTTTCCACAATGTCTAGTAGTAAACAAAGTTTACAGGCAGATGCCCCTTATTTGAAGTAGAAGCTCCCAGTCAGCTGAGTTCAACTCTTACAAAGTCTAGGTAGTCACATAATGAAGCATATGGCTATTAACATGGAGTTCTGACAACATCCCAATCCCTACAGTAGAAGGCTGAGCTGCATATTAAGTTAACCAGCCAGGACAGAATGGGATATAGTTACTCTGACAGTAATCCACAGGGGCACAGCTGAGGACTCAGCGGCTGCTTAAATAAGTATTTGTAGGTAATCTGTGGCTGGCCTGTTCTTACCATATTCACCACTGGAGCTAAGCCGAGAGCTGGACCGCAATCAAAGGTACAGTACATCTCTGGATTGGTGCAGGGAGCTGAACTAAACACTTGTTTCCCAGTAATGCCTCTCTTCCATTTACAGCACCAGGGCAATCCATCCCTCTCTCAGGCAGCCAGGATCGACTCTTAATCCCTGAGGTAAAGATCCTTCGGCCATGACCGGTTCTCCTTGGTAGTCCTCCCCATCCTACTGCTCCCTCATGGGGATGCGGTCAATTTACCTACAATCAAAATCCCGATGGTCAAAATACCGACAACCATTGACCGACGGTCAAAATCCCAACAAGGTCAAAATACCGACATTTAAAATAATGACAAGTTCAAAATATCGACATTTAAAATGTCGACAGGTCAAACAGTCGACATGAGTTTTTCATGATTTTTTTTTATCGAAACAGACTAGTTAATACTTTACCATCCCAATGGACCTGGAGGGGGAATATAATAGTGCTCGAAGCATGGCGAGGGGACGCGGTACACTTATACGGTGTCCATGTCAGCCTACGTTGACATGCACACCCCAAAAAATTTGAAAAATTTGTGTTGACTTTTTATCCATGTCAACATTTTAAATGTCGGTATTTTGACCTTGTCGGAATTTTGGCCTTGTCGGTATTTTGGCCATCGGTCAATTGTTGTTATTATTTTGACCGTCTGGATTTTTATTGTAGGAGCAAATATGTTTCCTCCCACTTTTCCCTTTGCCCAATGACTACATTCCACCAGAATCTTTGCCTAGTAGCTTTATCTCCTATCATAGCTTGTAATAAAGTTGGGAGCCATGTTGTAACTACATGACTCCATTTTGTGTGCTCAATTGCTAGAAAGACCTGAAAGACATATGAGATCTGAATGACTGACACTGCTTGCTTTAATTTGGTGAATTAAAGGGTTGATAAAGGCACCACCGTTATCACTTGTAAAGCAGCCATGTCTCTTATGTAAACAGAATAATTCAACAATAAAACAAACTCTCTAGATGTGCACCCATAATTACATACTGTATATAGCTTTAGTGGGGTACCCCATACTTCTGTGAGTTTGGTTACGCCAGGGTTGGCAACAAACTATTGCTTATTTAATGCATTTAACTATGACACCACCAGGTCCTTTCACATTAGAACTTGATTGTCTCTCTGTCTCCAATACTGTGGAATTACTTTCTAGGGTTATTTTCCTTGATGGCAGTGTAATGAAAAAAGATGTCTTCCGTAGTGTCATCATTCTGGATTATAAAACCATATCTTTGTTCCACATGAAACTGTACAACTGTGCCTAAAACTTTTGTTGTCTAATCTTGGGTATCATTATTTGAATTGATTGTGCCAACCCCATGAAAGTGGTTCTGATGTACAGGACATGGTTCTTCATCCCTGAGCTGTCCTCCTTCCAAGGGTAGACCTATTCCATTTGCTATCCCCGAGAGTTGGTCTCCTGCTTGGGGCTCTGCCATTTAAAAGTTTAGGTCTCGTTCCACATGGCCACTATGATCAGGCAGTAGATTGCCTGGCTGGGCCCAGGTACTTTTGATGAGGCGTGTCCTAATCACAGGAGGCGTGGTCATACAACCTTAGAGAAAAATGCAGAAACATTGTATTTTTAAGTGCATCCCTGGCCCCACTTCAGCCCAGCATACAGCAGTGTGTGTTGGGCTGAGGACTAAAGCTACATCTGCTGCTTCCAGTTAAGGGGGGGATGGGGACCTGGACCCCTCCTTCAGACCTGTACCCAGGTAATTAGTACCCTCCCCATCTTGGTTCCCCTGACTATGATCATACCTTTGACAAATAGGCTATCCCTGTGGGTGTAAGCTATTAAAGAGCCTTCATCCTCTCCCTTGAGGTGGTTCCCACCAGTCATTTTGGAGTCAACAAAACAGATAGATTATTGCTATTAGCACTAATGAAAATATGCTGTAAATCTGTGTGTATGTAGCAAATAAAACAAAGTGATTTAGTTCATATTTAAAAAAAAAAAAAACATTTAAGATTGCAGCCCAGCACTAAGGGGTCCCAATTCTCTGCAAGTGCCTACACTAGCATTGCAGTTACATGTACTCACCTCCCAGATCCAGAGGGAAACATCTATACAGAGCTGGCTGGTGAGCAATACCCAACTAAGGGCCTAATTCAGACCTGATCGCTCGCTAGCTATTTTTTGCAGTGCTGCGATCAAATAGTCTCCGCCCATAGGGGAGTGTATTTATGCTTTGCAAGTGTGCGATCGCATGTGCAGCCGAGCGGTACAAAAACAGTTTTGTGCAGTTTCTGAGTTGCCCAGAACTTACTCAGCCGCTGCGATCACTTCACCCTGTCCGGGCCCAGAATTGACGTCACACACCCGCCCTGCAAACGCTTGGACACGCCTACATTTTTCCAAACACTCCCAGAAAACGGTCAGTTGCCACCCACATACGCCTTCTTCCTGTCAATCACCTTGCGATCGGCTGTGCAAATGGATTCTTCGTTAAATCCATCGCTCAGCAACAATCCGCTTTGTACCCATACGATGCACCTGAACATTGCGGTGCATAGGCATGCGCAGTTCTGAACTGATCGCAGCAAAAAAAAAACTAGCGTGCGATTAGGTCTGAATAACCCCCTAGGCCTTGTACTGCATAGCCTTAAATGAAAGCTGCCATGATAACACTATTCAACATTTTAAAACAAAACAAAAAAGAAATACACCTCTGTTCGGTTTTACCCATATTGTAAATGGTACCAGCTGTGTGGCAGTATTAATGCCATATACGTATGTATGCCATATATGTATGTATACAAAACAGAAAGACTTTTTGCTATCAGCATTAACAGTAATATACTGCAAATCTGAGTGTACTGTATGTAGCAAATAAAACCATGGGGATTTTGTTCATATTTTGATCAAAACATTTAAGCCTGCAGCCCATCATTACGGGACCCCAGTTCTCAGAAAGTAACTAACCTAGCATGTGGCTCCATCGCAAACGTGCACTCCCAGCGGTACTAGGTGATCCGGCACCTAGCCCTGCTATGGGAGTGCACACAGACGCTGCAATGGGCGCGCCTAGGCGGGCGAGCACAGGCACAGACGGAGCCACGATTAGCGTGGCTCCAACTGTATATGCCCTTGTATAGATGTTTCTCTCTTTATCTGGGAGATGCGTACATTTACCCACAATGTGTGCTGGGAATACAGTATATGTTAGAGTAGACACTTGCGGTCCATTGAAAATGGTCCTCAAACTTAAATGTTTTGATCAAAATATAAACTAAATCCCTTAGGTTTTATTTGCTATATACAGATCATTGCTAGCACCGATAGCAAATGTCTTTCTATTTTGTATACATCTATGGCATTAATACTGCCACGCAGCTGGTACCGTGTACTACTGTATATGGGTAAAACCGAGTGAAGGTGTATTTCTTTTCTGTTTTGTTTCAAACTTTTGGGATCATCATCTCTCGGTTCATCATCTTGGTTGAGGCTCTCTGGCGGCTGATACTTGATCAACTTCTGGAGCTCCTTATTAATTCCGTCCCCTCCCAAAGGTGAACTCTGCAATATGATCATTTATATGATTGGGCATCTGAGTTGGAGAACAGTGGACAAATGCATTTTGTGGCACTGTGGTATTTCCTGCACCTAAGTAATGTCTCCAATGGATATTTATTTTCTTGGTAACCTGGAATCTCTGAAAAAAAGTAATGTCCTTATTTTGAGTTGGTTCTACTGTTCTTATGGAGCATAGGCAAACGCAGGGGGGGGTTTCTGGTTGCCCAGAAACCCCCTTTCTCTTGACAAGTAGCTCACATTATGACAACAATAGCAATGGTATATACAGTAATACGATTACTAGAGTTGCAGCCACATCATGCAGTGTAAGAAACAGAGCAGAGCTTCTGCACATGGCCAGTGGTAGCAGCTTCTTCTACCAAGTTTGCTGTGTGTGTGTGTGTGGATCTGAGCCCTCAATCAGTGCACTGGACCAGAGAGCAGCGACCAGGAAGAAGAGACAGGAGCCTTAACATGAGGTGGGAGAACGTGTGCTTAGAAAGTGTAGTACTGGGTTAATTATGTTTGTGTATTTATTATGGTATGTTTAACCTTTAAATGACCACTTTGTTTGATACAGCCTATACTAAAGACCATCTATAGTGTTACATTTTAATAGTGTATTCCATACAGTAGACAGTGCATAAAAAACAATATTTACATTAATGTCCAGGGTTGTTATCGGGTTTTTCTGCAGCTCCCCCAAACTACCACACTTGCTCCAATGTGCGCAAAGTGGGAGATTGTGGACTGCCATTTTGAAACCCCCCTCTAGAAATCCTGCGTTTGCCACTGCGGAGGCCTCTTTAAAGTCCAAGAACCATCTATCAGGGACCTGCACCTGTAGAAGGTGCAGCTGGGTTTTCACATTCTCATCACTGGATCCTTTCATAAACTGATTGCTGTATTGTCCACTCTTCTCACATCTGATGGAATATCCTGTAGCACTTCCTATCGATTTACAGGAAAAACTCATAGCGATTCCCATGGTTGTTTGCTGCATAAAAGTGCATTTTTTGTTCCGAAATGATGTTGGTATAAAAGGTTCTAGTTAATCTTTGCAGAATTTGCCCCAAGGTTCACCTTTCCTCAAGTGGCCAGAATGTAACCCCTCAAAGTGCGGACCCTTTCAGGTGCCTGGATTAGATTTCTACTTGTTGCTGATCCCCCAGTGGATATAAACGAAACACAGATTTTATCTTTATTTTAATTTCTCCCAAATTACCTGACTCTGCTCTGTATGCACCTCCTTTATATATGTTGGGAGCCATGGAGCCCCAAAGTAATAAGTTATGATTAACATTAGCCATGGTTGGGCGTGTACTTGCTGAGTCTCCTCTAGCTTGTCTGTCTATGGACCTACTGTGCCAACTCCTTGTGTTGGGGTCTTCCTTCACTTTGAACTCTGCATATCCTGTATATAGATGCCAATTGAGTAACTCTTCCGCACTCTACATTAACACTCACCATGATTGCAACCCTAACCCCAGTAATCACATAAGTTTTTTAATTAAATTAAGTTTTTTTTAGACAGGAGCCCTTCTTCAGCCATACCACTACAAAGGTGTTAAAGTTAGCAATTCAACAAGTAACATATATTTCTTTAGCATTAGTGCAGGCTGGGTATGAAATACTGTCTAGTGCGATGCTGACGGTCACCTGACCGACCACGGCATCCAGACAATGAGGATCCTGACACCAAACGGGGGTAAGTATTTTACCCCTCCACTACCCCCTACTCTAACCCTAATCCTTGGGAGCTAGGGCTAATCTGGGAAAGGTAGGGGGAATGGCAGCTGTGAGTAACCCTCAGAGGGTGGAGGCTACAGGTGACCACACCCCTACTACCTAACCCTAACCCCCCTACTACCTAACCCTAACCCTCGCTCCCCCGGTCCCTAACCTTAACACCCGCCCTGGTACTCACCTTCGGCATTCCGGTGGTTGGTGTACCGGCTACGGTTTTCCAAGTGGTGTCGGGATTCCAGCATCGGTCACATGACCACCGACATACAGACTGTCGGAATGCCAAACACATCCTTATTGGTACACATACTGTACATTTCCCATATATTAATGTTATCATTCTAGAATATACAGTAGGTACAACACTATAATTATCCCTCTTAGGGGGTTTACAATTTATAGACAAATGTTTTTCATTCGTTGGTGCACTTTTTGGTTTATTTCTGTTGCTTGGCTATTAACAGTAGCCCACCCTGAACTTGCTGCACCCTTTGCACTAGCATCCACCCTCCAGCTGCAGTCACACCTTCATTGGCACGTCAACCCCCTGGGGTGGTGGGGCATCACATACAAACACACGCACAGTAAAATTCTAAAAGTAGCTCTTTTGGGGAACAAAGTGGCACAATGGTTAGCATTGCATATATAGTGTTGCACAGAGGTGAGCATTGCTGTCTCACAGCACTGGGCCAGAGAGGCATTTTTGGATGTTTGATTTCCAAACAAAGCAAATAGTTTTTTGTTTTGTTTTACTGTCCAATGACCCCATCCTGGGGAAGGAGAGTGCCACTGAGTCCTACTCTGCCCACCATCAAAATCAAAGGTGTCAAGGTGACATTAGCGAATGCAGTGGATCTTATCAGCCACAGCTGCCCCTATCCAGGCACTTTTCCTCTGCTCTGGGCGGATGGCTGGCCACCACAGAACTGATACTGTATGAGTGTCACAAGGCGCACCATCTGTGCCCGACTCTTTCCTCCTGACCTCCCCTCCCAGCCAGCAACAGACGCTCGGCCCGCACAGACAGGAGACAAGGAGCTGGGAAGGTCAGTAGGGGGACATCCGTGATATTTCCTGCTTTACCTACAAGCACAGATGGAGCCACAGTCATCTTGGCTTCTCTGCTGCACCTAGGCGCACCATTGTTTATTAGCATAAACCCTTCATCTATTGTTCTCAGCTGCAATACAATACAGAGAGAACAATACAGCAGGGGGTTAAGTCTGACTGACCTGGCTCACTTAATCCTATTAAAGGCCAAGATAAAGATAGCTCCATCTGTAGGTCCGATACTTTTATCTTACATGTAGAAGTGGAATATAATGTTATTTTCACCTAAAATAATGACTAGGCCCCTAATCCGGGATCCTGTGCGCCGGCCACGTAACCCCAACCCCCTAAGCCAGTGGTGAATTTCCCATTAGGCACATGCATAGCGGTGGCAATCACTCAGGGGGGGGACTATTTCCACTGTAACGTACAGAAATGTACACAATCCTGAGTGGAGTGTGAACACGTAGGACACGGGTAGGCTGCCGTACTTAGTAAATATGTATACATCATTACAAATAAATGCAATGTCATAGCTCATGGCTTGTTTTATTATTAGCTCATATTATACTGAAAGACCATCTGCCAAAATAAGAGCTTACAGTATAATCACACAATGACAGTAATAACATTGGGCGGTGGAGGTGGCCCATACCGTTATGTCCATGGGCGCCCAAACCCCTAAATACACCCCTGGCCCTAAGCCCTAAATCCACCCCTGCCCTACGCCCTAAATCCACCCCCGGCCCTAACCCCTAAATCTGCCCCTGC
This sequence comes from Pseudophryne corroboree, assembly GCF_028390025.1. Classification (NCBI taxonomy): domain Eukaryota; kingdom Metazoa; phylum Chordata; class Amphibia; order Anura; family Myobatrachidae; genus Pseudophryne; species Pseudophryne corroboree. The sequence goes on along the minus strand of NC_086445.1, from coordinate 30,776,287 downwards.
CCATACCCCTAAATCCGCCCCGGCCCTAAGCCCTAAATCTGCCCCTGCCCATACCCCTAAATCCACCCCCGGCCCTAACCCCTAAAGCCGCCCCCGGCCCTAAGCCCTAAATTCGCCCCTGTCCTAACCCCCTAAATCCGCCCCTGTCCTAACCCCTAAATCCGCCCCTGCCCTAACCCCCTAAATCCACCCCTGCCCTAACCCCCTAAATCCACCCCTGCCCTAAGCCCTAAATCCGCCCCTGCCCTAACCCCTAAATCTGCCCCTGTCCTAGCCCCTAAATCCGCCCCTGCCCTAACCCCCTAAATCCACCCCTGCCCTAAACCCTAAATCCGCCCCCGGCCCTAACCCCTAAATCCACCACTGTCCTAACCCCTAAATCCGCCCCTGCCCTAAGCCCTAAATCCGCCCCTCTCCTAACCCCTAAATCCGCCCCTGCCCTAACCCCTAAATCCGCCCCTGGCCCTACGCCGCTCTTTTAATTTATCTGCTGTTTAAGTTTTAAAGCAATCATAATGTATTAAATAGTATCCAGTCTCTAGGTTGACCACAATTAGGTCGACATGGTTTCTAGGTCGACATGGTTAATACGTCGACATGTGCTAGGTCAACATGACAGAAGGTCGACATGAGGTTTTTAATTTTTTTTTAATTTTTTACACTTTTTCATACTTTCCGATCCATGTGGACTACAATTGGGAACGGTAACCTGTGCTGAGCGCAGCGGTAGCAGAGCGAGGAACCTTGCCCAAAGTGAGGGGACATCGTGCACTAATTGTGGTTCCCGGTCACTATAAGAAGAAAACGCCAATTTTTTTAAAAAAACTCATGTTGACCTTTTGTCATGTTGACTTGCTCATGCCGACCTAATACTTGTGTCGACCTATTTTAGGTGTCGACTTAGTTACTGTCGACCAATAGTGGTTGACCTAGACACTGTCGACCTAAGTGTGGTGGCCCCTATGAACCACGCCAGTATTACATACGTTATATTTTACAGTGATACCAGGCAGTTACTCATTGTGAAGGACAGAGGGAGTAACTCCCTGTATGTATCACTGATCCGCCTCTTACTCTCCAGGGACTCGCCTACTATTTCTGCCTGGCATACTGACTTATGTATGTTTCTTCGTTGGGCTTCTGTACATCTATGTTTTACTGTTAATGAGATGTATCTGTTATTATAGAGCATGGTCAAGTCTGTGCAATATTTATACCTAAAACAGAAAAAAACTAGTGTATTGCGCTTGATGCACTAATTAAATAAATGAATAAATAAATAACACTCTACAGTTGTGTGTCTGCTTTTCCTCAAATTAACACACATGGAACTTGCTTTCATAAAATCCAACAAGAACTTTTAATAACAGTACACATACATATAGCATAAATACCAAGATTAAATGAGCTAAAACACACTGAGTAATTCGCGTTAGCTATCTTAGACACAAATTAGTTAGATAGTAATAGTGTCCATAAACAGTATCAAGTAGATGGCAACAGTGTATCGTGTAAAGTGCTAAGCACACATACCTCGTCTGTTACGTACAATGCATCTCAGTTTGCAACAGTTACTAATGCCTATAAGAATTTATGTATAATGTCTCCAATCCTCCTGCTACTGGCGTACACCTGTTTAGATTAGTAATTATAGGGAGTTATGGTAGTAAGGGGTTAATATAGGGTGTATTATTATTAATATGGTCATAATGCTATTACATTATATTTTGTCATAAGGATTATTGTGATTATTATAATTTATATCTATTGTGGTTTCTAATATGATGATTATTATTATTATTATTATTATTATTGTATTAATTTGTGTAGTATTAAAATTAATATTTTAATTTTTAATTACACAAACCTATTATTGGTTCGTTGCTATATATATTTACCGATAGATATCAGTTGTTTAGTAAGCACATGGAACTTGCTTTTTGAATTGTATTGGCAATGCATTACGTGTTAGATTGTCAGCACACTGATGTTTTTAATTTTTAATTATAATGGAGGCGGTCCTGATGGGGAGCTATATAAGGGCCAAGATGGAGTGTGCACTATAGTCTTGAGGAAGTCCCGAGTTGTGACGGGACGAAACGCGTTGACATCATTTCCCCGCTTTGATATACTTATTGACGGCTACATTGGTCTAAGTGCTATTACTAGTGCCTACTATCTGTGTCTGGTGCCGACGTTTACTCCTGAGGAGGCAACTAGAGTCTGCATATCTGCCTATTGGGACAGCGGCTTCTTAAGCGTCCTTACCTGCCCCGCCAGGACAGAGACTCTCCCTGCACCACAAATAGTGCCGGCGGTGGACGCTATGGCTGCATGCCATAAGGATATCTTCTTGGAAATCTCTTCCTGTGTATGTGGATAATCCCGCTGGTTCGGGTAAATATATTTCAAGCAGCATTCATCTGCACTGGGACGCCAGTAGCAGGAGGATTGGAGACATTACACATAAATTCTTATAGGCATTAGCAACTGTTGCAAACTGAGATGTATTGTACGTAACAGACGAGGTATGTGTGCTTAGCACTTTACACGATACACTGTTGCCGTCTACTTGATACTGTTTATGGACACTATTACTATCTAACTAATTTCTGTCTAAGATAGCTAACGCGAATTACTCAGTGTGTTTTAGCTCATTTCATCTTGGTATTTATGCTATATGTATGTGTACTGTTATTAAAAGTTCCTGTTGGATTTTATGAAAGCAAGTTCCATGTGTGTTAATTTGAGGAAAAGCAGACACACAACTGTAGAGTGTTATTTATTTATTTATTTATTCATTTATTTAATTAGTGCATCAAGCGCAATACACTAGTTTTTTTCTGTTTTGTGTATCTTTGAGGATATTGTCAGTCCTTTAGTGTGTGCAGCTGGTGTACTGAGAAATATTAACTACAGACTTAATTATATTTGCGCCAGGAGTTGGGGTGTTAATCACTCCTAAAATCTAGTTTTTCAATATTTATACCTATATCTAAATACTAAGGGCCTTATCCCGAGTCTGGTGAAAAGGGGAATTGTGGCTTTTTGTTGCCCCAAGTTGTGTTTCTGTAGCGTGTATTGTATCTTTTCTTATTGCTTTTCTTGTCTGTCTGCAGCTGCAGATCTGGCAGAAGGTATAGGGGGGGCGGTGGTGTAGCTTTGCCTAGGGCAGAGGATCTCAAACGCAGTCCTCAAGGCACCCCAACACTCCAGATTTTAAGTATATCCATGCTTGACCACATGTGACATAATTAGCACTTCAGCCAATTTGATTTAACCATCTGTGCTGAGCCATGGATATTCCTAAAACCTGGACTGTTGGGGAGACTTGTGGTCCGCGTTTTAGAACCTCGGGATTAGGGCACCTGGGAAACTTTCATCAGCCCTGGCGACACATACAGGCTGCAGCACGACACACAGATACATAAATACTCAGCAGCATTTCACTAAGTCTCTCAGATCATCTCATACTTTTATGTACATTTCTTGTTTGTTTTATGTGCACCAATGACTTACAACAGCCGAGACATTCAGCGTCATACACTGTATAAGGAATGTGATGAGAGGTGACAGTGGAAGCTCATTGGGACATTTCATTATGCTGATTTAGAGACTTATCCAGCTGCTAGATGTCACATCAATGTAAGTTCTGCCATATCAAAGGGTGTAATTATAGGGAAGACTTAAGGGAACTGCTGTGGTATAAATACAAGTACACCGGTATGAGGAAGCCTATATTGTACAATGTATAATCAGCCATTATATACAACTGCTGTGGTATAAATACACGTACACCGGTATGGGGAAGCCTATATTGTACAATGTATAATCAGTCATTATATACAGCTGCTGTGGTATAAATACATGTACACCGGTATGAGGAAGCCTATATTGTACAATGTATAATCAGCCATTATATACAGCTGCTGTGGTATAAATACACGTACACCGGTATGGGGAAGCCTATATTGTACAATGTATAATCAGCCATTATATATAGCTGCTGTGGTAAAAATACATGTACACCGGTATGGGGAAGCCTATATTGTACAATGCATAATCAGCTATTATATACAGCTGCTGTGGTATAAATACACGTACACCGGTATGGGGAAGCCTATATTGCACAATGTATAATCAGCCATTATATACAGCTGCTGTGGTATAAATACACGTACACCGGTATGAGGAAGCCTATATTGTACAATGTATTATCAGTCATTATATACAGCTGCTGTGGTATAAATACATGTACACCGGTATGAGGAAGCTTATATTGTACAATGTATAATCAGCCATTATATACAGCTGCTGTGGTATAAATACATGTACACCGGTTTGGGGAAGCCTATATTGTACAATGTATATTCAGCCATTATATACAGCTGCTGTGGTATAAATACATGTACACCGGTATGAGGAAGCCTATATTGTACAATGTATAATCAGCCATTATATACAGCTGCTGTGGTATAAATACATGTACACCGGTATGGGGAAGCCTATATTGTACAATGTATAATCAGCCATTATATACAGCTGCTGTGGTATAAATACATGTACACCGGTATGAGGAAGCCTATATTGTACAATGTATAATCAGCCATTATATACAGCTGCTGTGGTATAAATACATGTACACCGGTATGAGGAAGCCTATATTGTACAATGTATAATCAGCCATTATATACAGCTGCTGTGGTATAAATACACGTACACCGGTATGAGGAAGCCTATATTGTACAATGTATAATCAGCCATTATATACAGCTGCTGTGGTATAAATACACGTACACCGGTATGAGGAAGCCTATTATTGTACAATGTATAATCAGCCATTATATACAGCTGCTGTGGTATAAATATATGTACACCGGTATGGGGAAGCCTATATTGTACAATGTATTATCAGCCATTATATACAGCTGCTGTGGTATAAATACATGTACACCGGTATGAGGAAGCCTATATTGTACAATGTATAATCAGCCATTATATACAGCTGCTGTGGTATAAATACATGTACACCGGTATGAGGTAGCCTATATTGTACAATGTATAATCAGCCATTATATACAGCTGCTGTGGTATAAATACATGTACACCGGTATGAGGTAGCCTATATTGTACAATGTATAATCAGCCATTATATACAGCTGCTGTGGTATAAATACATGCCCACCGGTATGGGGAAGCCTATATTGTACAATGTAGATTCAGCCATTATATTCAGATGCTGTGGTATAAATACATGTACACCGGTATGAGGAAGCCTATATTGTACAATGTATAATCAGCCATTATATACAGCTGCTGTGGTATAAATACACGTACAACGGTATGAGGAAGCCTATATTGTACAATGTATAATCAGCCATTATATACAGCTGCTGTGGTATAAATACATGTACACCGGTATGGGGAAGCCTATATTGTACAATGTATAATCAGCCATTATATACAGCTGCTGTGGTATAAATACATGTACACCGGTATGGGGAAGCCTATATTGTACAATGTATAATCAGCCATTATATACAGCTGCTGTGGTATAAATACACGTACACCGGTATGAGGAAGCCTATATTGTACAATGTATAATCAGCCATTATACACAGCTGCTGTGGTATAAATACACGTACTCCGGTAAGAGGAAGCCTATATTGTACAATGTATAATCAGCCATTATATACAGCTGCTGTGGTATAAATACACGTACACCGGTATGAGGAAGCCTATATTGTACAATTTATAATCAGCCATTATATACAGCTGCTGTGGTATAAATACACGTACACCGGTATGAGGAAGCCTATATTGTACAATGTATAATCAGCCATTATATACAGCTGCTGTGGTATAAATACACGTACACCGGTATGGGGAAGCCTATATTTTACAATGTATAATCAGTCATTATATACAGCTGCTGTGGTATAAATACATGTACACCGGTATGAGGAAGCCTATATTGTACAATGTATAATCAGCCATTATATACAGCTGCTGTGGTATAAATACACGTACTCCGGTAAGAGGAAGCCTATATTGTACAATGTATAATCAGCCATTATATACAGCTGCTGTGGTATAAATACACGTACACCGGTATGAGGAAGCCTATATTGTACAATTTATAATCAGCCATTATATACAGCTGCTGTGGTATAAATACACGTACACCGGTATGAGGAAGCCTATATTGTACAATGTATAATCAGCCATTATATACAGCTGCTGTGGTATAAATACACGTACACCGGTATGGGGAAGCCTATATTTTACAATGTATAATCAGTCATTATATACAGCTGTTGTGGTATAAATACATGTACACCGGTATGAGGAAGCCTATATTGTACAATGTATAATCAGCCATTATATACAGCTGCTGTGGTATAAATACATGTACACCGGTATGAGGAAGCCTATATTGTACAATGTATAATCAGCCATTATATACAGCTGCTGTGGTATAAATACACGTACACCGGTATGGGGAAGCCTATATTGTACAATGTATAATCAGTCATTATATACAGCTGCTGTGGTATAAATACATGTACACCGGTATGGGGAAGCCTATATTGTACAATGTATAATCAGCCATTATATACAGCTGCTGTGGTATAAATACACGTACACCGGTATGGGGAAGCCTATATTGTACAATGTATAATCAGCCATTATATACAGCTGCTGTGGTATAAATACATGTACACCGGTATGGGGAAGCCTATATTGTACAATGTATAATCAGCCATTATATACAGCTGCTGTGGTATAAATACATGTACACCGGTATGGGGAAGCCTATATTGTACAATGTATAATTAGCCATTATATACAGCTGCTGTGGTATAAATACACGTACACCGGTATGAGGAAGCCTATATTGTACAATGTATAATCAGCCATTATATACAGCTGCTGTGGTATAAATACATGTACACCGGTATGAGGAAGCCTATATTGTACAATGTATAATCAGCCATTATATACAGCTGCTGTGGCATAAATACACGTACACCGGTATGGGGAAGCCTATATTGTACAATGTATAATCAGTCATTATATACAGCTGCTGTGGTATAAATACATGTACACCGGTATGAGGAAGCCTATATTGTACAATGTATAATCAGCCATTATATACAGCTGCTGTGGTATAAATACATGTACACCGGTATGGGGAAGCCTATATTGTACAATGTATAATCAGTCATTATATACAGCTGCTGTGGTATAAATACACGTACACCGGTATGAGGAAGCCTATATTGTACAATGTATAATCAGCCATTATATACAGCTGCTGTGGTATAAATACACGTACACCGGTATGGGGAAGCCTATATTGTACAATGTATAATCAGCCATTATATACAGCTGCTGTGGTATAAATACATGTACACCGGTAAGGGGAAGCCTATATTGTACAATGTATAATCAGCCATTATATACAGCTGCTGTGGTATAAATACATGTAAACCGGTATGGGGAAGCCTATATTGTACAATGTATTATCAGCCATTATATACAGCTGCTGTGGTATAAATACACGTACACCGGTATGAGGAAGCCTATATTGTACAATGTATAATCAGCCATTATATACAGCTGCTGTGGTATAAATACACGTACACCGGTATAAGGAAGCCTATATTGTACAATGTATTATCAGCCATTATATACAGCTGCTGTGGTATAAATACACGTACACCGGTCTGAGGAAGCCTATATTGTACAATGTATAATCAGCCATTATATACAGCTGCTGTGGTATAAATACACGTACACCGATATGGGGAAGCCTATATTGTACAATGTATAATCAGCCATTATATACAGCTGCTGTGGTATAAATACACGTACACCGGTATGAGGAAGCCTATATTGTACAATTTATAATCAGCCATTATATACAGCTGCTGTGGTATAAATACACGTACACCGGTATGGGGAAGCCTATATTTTACAATGTATATTCAGTCATTATATACAGCTGCTGTGGTATAAATACATGTACACCGGTATGAGGAAGCCTATATTGTACAATGTATAATCAACCATTATATACAGCTGCTGTGGTATAAATACACGTACACCGGTATGGGGAAGCCTATATTGTACAATGTATAATCAACCATTATATACAGCTGCTGTGGTATAAATACATGTACACCGGTAAGGGGAAGCCTATATTGTACAATGTATAATCAGCCATTATATACAGCTGCTGTGGTATAAATACATGTAAACCGGTATGGGGAAGCCTATATTGTACAATGTATAATTAGCCATTATATACAGCTGCTGTGGTATAAATACACGTACACCGGTATGAGGAAGCCTATATTGTACAATGTATAATCAGCCATTATATACAGCTGCTGTGGTATAAATACATGTACACCGGTATGAGGAAGCCTATATTGTACAATGTATAATCAGCCATTATATACAGCTGCTGTGGTATAAATACACGTACACCGGTATGGGGAAGCCTATATTGTACAATGTATAATCAGCCATTATATACAGATGCTGTGGTATAAATACACGTACACCGGTATGGGGAAGCCTATATTGTACAATGTATAATCAGTCATTATATACAGCTGCTGTGTTATAAATACATGTACACCGGTATGGGGAAGCCTATATTGTACAATGTATAATTAGCCATTATATACAGCTGCTGTGGTATAAATACACGTACACCGGTATGAGGAAGCCTATATTGTACAATGTATAATCAGCTATTATATACAGCTGCTGTGGTATAAATACATGTACACCGGTATGGGGAAGCCTATATTGTACAATGTATAATCAGTCATTATATACAGCTGCTGTGTTATAAATACATGTACACCGGTATGGGGAAGCCTATATTGTACAATGTATAATCAGCCATTATATACAGCTGTTGTGGTATAAATACACGTACACCGGTATGAGGAAGCCTATATTGTACAATGTAAAATCAGCCATTATATACAGCTGCTGTGGTATAAATACATGTACACCGGTATGAGAAAGCCTATATTGTACAATGTATAATCAGCCATTATATACAGCTGCTGTGGTATAAATACATGTACACCGGTATGAGGTAGCCTATATTGTATAATGTATAATCAGCCATTATATACAGCTGCTGTGGTATAAATACACGTACACCGGTATGAGGAAGCCTATATTGTACAATGTATAATCAGCCATTATATACAGCTGCTGTGGTATAAATACACGTACACCGGTATGAGGAAGCCTATATTGTACAATGTATAATCAGCCATTATATACAGCTGCTGTGGTATAAATACATGTACACCGGTATGAGGAAGCCTATATTGTACAATGTAAAATCAGCCATTATATACAGCTGCTGTGGTATAAATACACGTACACCGGTATGAGGAAGCCTATATTGTACAATGTATAATCAGCCATTATATACAGCTGCTGTGGTATAAATACACGTACACCGGTATGGGGAAGCCTATATTGTACAATGTATAATCAGTCATTATATACAGCTGCTGTGTTATAAATACATGTACACCGGTATGGGGAAGCCTATATTGTACAATGTATAATTAGCCATTATATACAGCTGCTGTGGTATAAATACACGTACACCGGTATGAGGAAGCCTATATTGTACAATGTATAATCAGCTATTATATACAGCTGCTGTGGTATAAATACATGTACACCGGTATGGGGAAGCCTATATTGTACAATGTATAATCAGTCATTATATACAGCTGCTGTGTTATAAATACATGTACACCGGTATGGGGAAGCCTATATTGTACAATGTATAATCAGCCATTATATACAGCTGCTGTGGTATAAATACACGTACACCGGTATGAGGAAGCCTATATTGTACAATGTAAAATCAGCCATTATATACAGCTGCTGTGGTATAAATACATGTACACCGGTATGAGAAAGCCTATATTGTACAATGTATAATCAGCCATTATATACAGCTGCTGTGGTATAAATACATGTACACCGGTATGAGGTAGCCTATATTGTATAATGTATAATCAGCCATTATATACAGCTGCTGTGGTATAAATACACGTACACCGGTATGAGGAAGCCTATATTGTACAATGTATAATAAGCCATTATATACAGCTGCTGTGGTATAAATACACGTACACCGGTATGAGGAAGCCTATATTGTACAATGTATAATCAGCCATTATATACAGCTGCTGTGGTATAAATACATGTACACCGGTATGAGGAAGCCTATATTGTACAATGTAAAATCAGCCATTATATACAGCTGCTGTGGTATAAATACACGTACACCGGTATGAGGAAGCCTATATTGTACAATGTATAATCAGCCATTATATACAGCTGCTGTGGTATAAATACACGTACACCGGTATGAGGAAGCCTATATTGTACAATGTATAATCAGCCATTATATACAGCTGCTGTGGTATAAATACACGTACACCGGTATGGGGAAGCCTATATTGTACAATGTAGATTCAGCCATTATATACAGATGCTGTGGTATAAATACATGTACACCGGTATGAGGAAGCCTATATTGTACAATGTATAATCAGCCATTATATACAGCTGCTGTGGTATAAATACACGTACAACGGTATGAGGAAGCCTATATTGTACAATGTATAATCAGCCATTATATACAGCTGCTGTGGTATAAATACATGTACACCGGTATGGGGAAGCCTATATTGTACAATGTATAATCAGCCATTATATACAGCTGCTGTGGTATAAATACATGTACACCGGTATGGGGAAGCCTATATTGTACAATGTATAATCAGCCATTATATACAGCTGTTGTGGTATAAATACACGTACAACGGTATGAGGAAGCCTATATTGTACAATGTATTATCAGCCATTATATACAGCTGCTGTGGTATAAATACACGTACACCGTTATGAGGAAGCCTATATTGTACAATGTATAATCAGCCATTATATACAGCTGCTGTGGTATAAATACACGTACACCGGTATGAGGAAGCCTATATTGTACAATGTATAATCAGCCATTATATACAGCTGCTGTGGTATAAATACATGTACACCGGTATGGGGAAGCCTATATTGTACAATGTATTATCAGCCATTATATACAGCTGCTGTGGTATAAATACACGTACACCGGTATGAGGAAGCCTATATTGTACAATGTATAATCAGCCATTATATACAGCTGCTGTGGTATAAATACACGTACACCGGTATGAGGAAGCCTATATTGTACAATGTATAATCAGCCATTATATACAGCTGCTGTGGTATAAATACATGTACACCGGTATGAGGAAGCCTATATTGTACAATGTATAATCAGCCATTATATACAGCTGCTGTGGTATAAATACACGTACACCGGTATAAGGAAGCCTATATTGTACAATGTATTATCAGCCATTATATACAGCTGCTGTGGTATAAATACACGTACACCGGTATGAGGAAGCCTATATTGTACAATGTATAATCAGCCATTATATACAGCTGCTGTGGTATAAATACACGTACACCGGTATAAGGAAGCCTATATTGTACAATGTATTATCAGCCATTATATACAGCTGCTGTGGTATAAATACACGTACACCGGTCTGAGGAAGCCTATATTGTACAATGTATAATCAGCCAGTATATACAGCTGCTGTGGTATAAATACACGTACACCGATATGGGGAAGCCTATATTGTACAATGTATAATCAGCCATTATATACAGCTGCTGTGGTATAAATACACGTACACCGGTATGAGGAAGCCTATATTGTACAATTTATAATCAGCCATTATATACAGCTGCTGTGGTATAAATACACGTACACCGGTATGGGGAAGCCTATATTTTACAATGTATATTCAGTCATTATATACAGCTGCTGTGGTATAAATACATGTACACCGGTATGAGGAAGCCTATATTGTACAATGTATAATCAGCCATTATATACAGCTGCTGTGGTATAAATACATGTACACCGGTATGAGGTAGCCTATATTGTACAATGTATAATCAGCCATTATATACAGCTGCTGTGGTATAAATACATGTACACCGGTATGAGGAAGCCTATATTGTACAATGTATAATCAGCCATTATATACAGCTGCTGTGGTATAAATACACGTACACCGGTATGGGGAAGCCTATATTGTACAATGTATAATCAGTCATTATATACAGCTGCTGTGGTATAAATACATGTACACCGGTATGGGGAAGCCTATATTGTACAATGTATAATCAGCCATTATATACAGCTGCTGTGGTATAAATACATGTACACCGGTATGGGGAAGCATATATTGTACAATGTATAATCAGCCATTATATACAGCTGCTGTGGTATAAATACACGTACACCGGTATGGGGAAGCCTATATTGTACAATGTATAATCAGCCATTATATACAGCTGCTGTGGTATAAATACACGTACACCGGTATGGGGAAGCCTATATTGTACAATGTATAATCAGTCATTATATACAGCTGCTGTGGTATAAATACATGTACACCGGTATGAGGAAGCCTATATTGTACAATGTATAATCAGCCATTATATACAGCTGCTGTGGTATAAATACATGTACACCGGTATGAGGAAGCCTATATTGTACAATGTATAATTAGCCATTATATACAGCTGCTGTGGTATAAATACACGTACACCGGTATGAGGAAGCTTATATTGTACAATGTATAATCAGCCATTATATACAGCTGCTGTGGTATAAATACATGTACACCGGTATGAGGAAGCCTATATTGTACAATGTATAATCAGCCATTATATACAGCTGCTGTGGTATAAATACATGTACACCGGTATGAGGAAGCCTATATTGTACAATGTATAATCAGCCATTATATACAGCTGCTGTGGTATGAATACACGTACACCGGTATGAGGAAGCCTATATTGTACAATGTATAATCAGCCATTATATACAGCTGCTGTGGTATAAATACATGTACACCGGTATGGGGAAGCCTATATTGTACAATGTATAATCAGCTATTATATACAGCTGCTGTGGTATGAATACACGTACACCGGTATGAGGAAGCCTATATTGTACAATGTATAATCAGCCATTATATACAGCTGCTGTGGTATAAATACACGTACACCGGTATGGGGAAGCCTATATTGTACAATGTATAATCAGCCATTATATACAGCTGCTGTGGTATAAATACACGTACACCGGTATGGGGAAGCCTATATTGTACAATGTATAATCAGTCATTATATACAGCTGCTGTGTTATAAATACATGTACACCGGTATGGGGAAGCCTATATTGTACAATGTATAATTAGCCATTATATACAGCTGCTGTGGTATAAATACACGTACACCGGTATGAGGAAGCCTATATTGTACAATGTATAATCAGCCATTATATACAGCTGCTGTGGTATAAATACATGTACACCGGTATGGGGAAGCCTATATTGTACAATGTATAATCAGTCATTATATACAGCTGCTGTGTTATAAATACATGTACACCGGTATGAGAAAGCCTATATTGTACAATGTATAATCAGCCATTATATACAGCTGCTGTGGTATAAATACACGTACACCGGTATGAGGAAGCCTATATTGCACAATGTATAATCAGCCATTATATACAGCTGCTTTTCCTCGCTTGTACAGCAGATTGTCAGACTCATGACAACCCTTCTCTGTAAGTATACACTGTACATGAGCACTGCATTGTGGCATCAATACTGCAGCGTTGTTTATTACTGCACATGGGCATGATTGAGAGATGGATGTAATAGCCCAGCCGCTGTGTCTTTGTATCTGCTGAAGTATGTAATGCTGCAGGGGGAGTTTTGTGTAGGACGCAGCATCTGCATGAACATCAGGATCCAAAGATCAATCAGAAATCATTGGAGATAGGTGTATACATCAGCTTTACGTACATCTCGGAATCAAACCCTGTGTTTCTATTTGCAATAAAATGTACAATATCACTTCTCTGCTATATTGATTTCTCTATAGTTACAGGTAGTGTAAGCACTGTTTACTCAGGCACATTAATACTGTATGTTATTATTTCTGTATACTGTATGCAGGCCTAACGTTCCTACAAGAAATTCTATAACCTTAAAAATTCTCGGTTTCAAAGAAACTGAATTTCTGTCACTACAGATGATATTTGGAATTAAAAAAAAATGTTGAATGATTTTCCTTTAGATGTCTTTGTTTCCTATTTTATAAAACACCTGTATTAGTCACTTTCCATTCATTAGGAGGCCACAATATCTCCTAAAATGTGAGTTCTGGATCCTGCCAGAAGTGCTGCTATACTGACTCCGCAACCAGGTGTCAGGTGATTGATAACTCATTCATCGGCATGGTTACACCTGACACCTGGCTATTTAGTCTGCCCGATCCCAGCATTCTTTGCTGGGTCATCAATGTTTCCTGCAATGTTTCTGGTCTTGTTTAATGGTTCTTGTCTTTTGCTCCTGAGCACTCCTGCATTCTGTGCCTGCCAAGCTAAGGAACGTCTGCCAATCTCCTGGTTACCATCCTTTGTTTCTTTATTCAGTAATCTGAGACTTGTATTTGCTCTGCTACTGTGAACACTCTGAAATCTGAAATAGTCTGCAATAATCTCAATTTGAGCATAGTCTGGATTCTCAGTGTTTCTGCATTACCAAGATAGACTGCAAAGTTATCTGCATTTCTAAGTGTTTCTGCGTTCCCCTGTCACTGTACCCTCCTTCAGAAAACATCCTTTGAATATATTACTACATTCTGTGATTTCATGCTGGACAGGAGTTCATAGCAAAATTTAGTGAAAGTGGTGATTATGTTGCAGTCAGGGGCGGATTAAAGGAGGGGCTATAGGGGCGATTTTCCCTGGGACCCCCCACACATTGTCCCACCAAATCGTCTGTCTAGGAGCTACAGTGCAGTGGTGCACAGAAAGTCTCACAGAAAGCCAAATACCACAAGACACTCACTGCCACAGAGCCACCCGCAGGCCACGAGAAAGCTCAGGTGCAGTGGCTTGGATTGTCCAGGCGGGTTCCCTGGACCCTTATTCACTGGAGCCTGCTGTTATGCCAGTGACCTCCCTCAGTAGCGCTGAGCGGTGCCAGACTGTCCATCACTTGAAGACAGAGAGGACGCCTCTGCAAAGTCATCAGAAGCCGACCAAGACTCACTGGTGAGTAGCAGTACTGGGGACACTGAGTGGCATAATGGGGATATTGTTGCATATGGGGAACACTAAGGCTTAATAGGTAGACACTGTGCACTATACTATTGGGGCACTATATAGCATATGGGGGCACGATAAGTCATAAAGACATTTTTTTGGTAGGACCCCCCACAAATGAGTATCCCTGGACCCCCACAATCTTTATTCCGGCCCAGGTTGCAGTAACTGACAGTGGGCTGAAATGACTTTGTAAAGTGTAGACAAGTTGCCCTTAGTAACCAATCCTCGTCTGCTTATCATTATAGTGTACTAGATAAATTAGAGTCGACATTTCTATTCTTTAAAAGGTTTTATATATTTTCCCAGGAATATATTCATAATATGTGGTATATATGTCTGTATGCCACAATCACTCTTGAATAACGAATGGGTCATTCCACGAAATATAGGACACAATACATGAAAATTACATTTCACATAACCACTAACAGTTGGTATATTTATGCTGCATAAAGAACGTAGTATATTACGTGATAATTGAATATAAATATATTAATTGTGTATCGATTTCCTGCATGTGTAAACATTGAACATATACAGTATGTTGAAGTGGATACAAAAACGGCTGATTTTCACATTTTTGCTGCCCTATAAAGTACCTTTAAGGCAGGGGTGTATCTAGGGGTCTGAGCACCCCTGGCAAAGTAAAGGACTGGCGCCCCACACCCGCCCATATTTGAAATATCGAAGGCGCATGTGCAAAAAAGGGGGCGTGGCCACTCAATAGTACTCAAATACAAATTACACCACTCAGTAGCATTCCTTATTAACATTACACAGCACAGTTATGTCCGTTGTTTCACGTTACGCTACACAGTAGCACCCCTTATACACATTATGCCACACAGTAGGACCTATAGTGTGTGTATATATATATATATATATATATATATGTAACATGGTTATAGGATATTTTCTTATGTTGTAAATATATGAATTGTACTATATGTATATTTATTTTAGCGAATATAATATATATTGTAATGCCCATAATGGTACCTTTATGTTTAACATGTATATTATAGAAAAGGTGTACTGAGTATATAGGAGGTGCAGTGCAGTGTGAGAGAACAAGAGGAGCAGCCTGCGTGTGCCATTTATTGATGGATGAGTGAAAGGAGACTTAGGGAGATCAGCGCGTGCTGGTAATAATACGGGCTGAGTGTAAAGGGTCCCGTGCGCCAGGGAAGGTAGGCCGTGTGCAGAGGGGTCTCGCGCCGGTAAAGGTGCTGTGTGCAGAGGGGTCTTGCGCCGGTAAAGGTGAGCCGTGTGCAGAGAGGGTCTCCGCGTGCCGGTAGAGGAAAGCGTATAAAAGACGCTCCCCGCCGGCAGTGAGGCAGAATGCTGTTCCCCAGTTAGCACTACTCACCTGAAGTCTTACTGCCGCCTAGAGCTGTAGCGCTGTGAACATTGGCGGTGGGGCTTGGGTTAGGCAGCCGACACAGGGTAGGCTTGCCGGAGCTAGCCCAAAGAGAGGAGGGCGCAAAGGAGGCGCTGGCACCAGAGACCTGCCGCTGCATAGAGTTGTAAGCGCTGTAAACATACAGCGGCGGCAGGATCTGGGCAGCGTTGTCTGGCGATAGAAGCCGGGTCGTAAGCGCCAGCGCCGCTGACAAGGTAGCGGTGGGCACTCACTCAGAGCGGTGTGGCGGTGAAAGGCTCCTTGTGTCAGCCCGGAGAGTAAGCTGAGCGGTGCAGGCACACAGCACTTCAGTAAGAAGTAGCAGAGATGAGGCGTGCAAGATAGGCAGGCAAGCTGGCCAATGATATTCTGAAGGAGGAGTCGGGGAAGTGCTGCCCAGATTGTGACTGGAGCTACAGGAGGTGTAAGTGAAATAATTGACACCTGCATATATTTAACACCACAAAGGCACATCCAACCCTAGGAGATATATAGCTGCACTTGGATATTGACTGTAATAAGCCATACTAGCCACAGGCTTTCCATATTTAACCCCTAAAGACTAAGAAAAGATTAATTCCCTAAAGTTAAATAAGGAATTGTATACTCAGGAGATGGAGATAGTAATTGTATATATCTATATACACATTGGTAATGAGACTTCATCTACAGAGGAGCAGGAGTAAATATTCTAGTATACAAACAGTACCTACCTTCATGCCAGCTACACTGTTCGTATAGAGATTATAGAGAGACTTTTAATGAGGAGCTAGAAGGAAAGCAAAAATATTAAAGACATTGCACTCAGGGGGTCATTCCGAGTTGTTCGCTCGTTATTTTTTTCTCGCAACGGAGCGATTAGTCGCTAATGGGCATGCGCAATGTCCGCAGTGCGACTGCGCCAAGTAAATTTGCTATGCAGTTAGGAATTTTACTCACGGCATTACGAGGTTTTTTCTTCGTTCTGGTGATCGTAATGTGATTGACAGGAAGTGGGTGTTTCTGGGCGGAAACTGGCCGTTTTATGGGTGTGTGCAAAAAAACGCTACCATTTCTGGGAAAAACGCGGGAGTGGCTGGAGAAACGGAGGAGTGTCTGGGCGAACGCTGGGTGTGTTTGTGACGTCAAACCAGGAACGACAAGCACTGAACTGATCGCAGGTGCCGAGTAAGTGTGGAGCTACTCAGAAACTGCTAAGAAGTGTCTATTCGCAATTCTGCTAATCTTTCGTTCGCAATTTTGATAAGCTAAGATTCACTCCCAGTAGGCGGCGGCTTAGCGTGTGCAAAGCTGCTAAAAGCAGCTTGCGAGCGAACAACTCGGAATGACCCCCTCAGAAAGAAAGTAACTTGTTACATTGAAAAATGGATAGTTCTTTAGGAAACAAACACAAGTAACATTTTAGACTGCTGGATACAAAGTAATGGTATTCCACTTCTATGTACTGCACTGTTTCTATTTATGTAAAATTCAAGCTTGAGAGGAGGATTAATTCATCATCATCTGTCAATATAGTTTAAAGGGAGTTGAATACACTTATTGGGCCCCAACTGCGCATTTTAAGATTGAGAGTACCCGGGTCACTCAAGTAGAGTATATTATATATTTTTTTGTGTATTGCATGCATATTTATATGTATAGGCAAGAAATGAAATGTCTATTAGTGATTAGATATTATAGTGGAATATATATATATAGATGTATTGTTATTATAATCTAATCTAAGAAAATTATATACTTACCATAAAGATATTGTGGTGGTTTCTCTGGATCCTAAAAAAAAGAAAAGAAAGAAGAACAGGTATTTAATGTAGTAATAAGACTTGGGTATTAAATGTGTACTTGGTAAATAGCATATCCATTTCATACCAGGTTTAATGGCTTACCCAAGCAAGCCACAAATAGTAATTATCTTGGGTGGAGGCATAGACTTATATTAGTACTCGCACCTAAAGGTAGATAGCATTACATATATATATATATATATATATATATATATATATATATATATCTCCAAAAAATGCTAACCCAGTATACCATAATATATATCCATTCCAATAAGAAGAGGACTTTTCAGCAGGTTTTGTTTACTCCAGGGCCGGCGCCACCATTAGGCAGCTTTAGGCAGCTGCCTATGGGCGGCGGCACTTGAAGGGCGGCGCTGACTCTGAGTTCAGCAAAAAAAAAAAGGAAGTGACTTCTCTGTCTGACCTTGCCCTCTTGTGTCGCTCACTCACTCCTCTCTCCTCTCCCCTCCCCCGACCTGATGACCGTGATGATCTGCTCCCTCCGCCGGGTCCGCAAACCAGGTAAGGAGGCAGGAGGCAACAAAGCTGCCGTAGCCTGTGGAGGAGGCGGGGGGGCGGGTCACGTCACGTCACCTGATGCAAAGATGGCTTCTCCCCTCCACACCGCGCAACTCATCCTCATCCTGCCGAGAGGTGAGTAGCAGGGAAGGGACGTGCAGCAGGCGCCGTGCCGTACATTGCTCCCTGGCAGCGGCGTCCGGCATCTGCTCTCCCTGGCCTGCACCTCTGAGCTCCGGGCATACGGGATTGAGCCACATCCTCCCTGACATTTTGCCCCTCCCACCGCTGCTGTGGATACGCAGGGGAGCTATCCCAAATGCTGGGATCCCAAACTGACACGACCCTAGAGAAGTAAGCCACAGGGGATGGGGGGAGGGAGGGGAGAGGTTAGGTGTAGGCTTGTGGGGGAGGGTTAGGGTTAAGCTGCGGGTAGGGGGAGGGACAGGGTTAGGCAGGGGGAGAACTGAAGTAGGGCTAGATTTAAGCTGCAGGAAGGGGGTGGTTAGGGTTAGTTACCACCAGGGAGGGTTAGGATTAAGCTGGGGGGGGGGGGTAATTAGGGTCAGGCTGCGGGAAAGGTGTGTCAGGGTTTTGGAGGGGGGGGGGGTTAGGGATCAGGGTTACCTTACTTAATTAGCAAGTGTCTGGATTTTAATCTCTTGGATGTCGCTGACGGTATTTTGGCATCCTAAGCGCCAAGATATCATATGTATTCCATATATATTTTATATATATAATTTTGGATGTTGATTGGCCCGGTGCCCCCAGTGCGGAGGATAGTATATAGAATTGATACTGCGGCACTCAGAGTCGTTTAAAAAGAGCAAAGTGTTGTAAAAAAAATGTACATCACATAGATCAATGTTTCGGGGTGCCTAACCCCTTTGTCAAGGTGTGACAATGGGGTTAGGCACCCTGAAATATTGGACTATGTGATGTAAATTTTTTTGACTACACTTTGCTCTTTTTAAACGACTGAGTGCCGCAGTATTAAATAAATATATAGTGCCTGAAGTGGGCTTGTGTACAATGGTTTGGTATATCGGCACTTCGAGTACTGTCCCCACTTCGAGTACTGTCCCCCACCGGTCCGCCGCCACATCAAGCTGATCTCAGCGCTACTATTTCAAATCTGCTGCAGACCTGCAGCCAATCAGGAGCGGCTGCTCCTTATTGGCTGCCGGTCCACAGCAGATTTGAAAAAGTACAGTACGGCTGCAAGGTTCGGCTCCTGCATGCGGCATGATTATGCCAAGGCTCCGGCTCCCGCCCTCCTGACAGCTCGGTTGCCCAGCTCCGGCTTTCTCCTGATAACTCGGGAGGCCAGCTCCCACTCCACAGCACAGCTGCCCAGCTCCTACTCCCGTATGCTGATACCCCGACTACCTGGCAAATGGTGAGCAGAGGGGAACTGATGGAGGAGAGTGTCAGGGTGGGGACACTGTGTGTGTGTGTGTGTGTATATATATATATATATATATATATGTGGCTGTGAGTATGTGGCTATGTGTGTGGCATAATGTGAATTTCGTCTCATACCGTGTGCTCTAATGTGAATTTCGTCTCATACCGTGTGCTCTAATGTGAATTTCGTCTCATACCGTGTGCTATAATGTGAATTTTGGCTCATACCGTGTGCTATAATGTGATTTTCGGCTCATACCGTGTGCTATAATGTGATTTTCGGCTCATACCATGTGCTGTAATGTGATTTTCAGCTCATACTGTGTGGTATAATGTGAAAGGGGCACCAGTACTAGAAAGTATAAGGGGTCCTAGTATTGTGGTGCAAAATGTGTATAAGGGGTGGTAAACTACACTGAAGGGCAAGCCCCCTTTTAAGTGGCCACGCACCCTTTTTTGGAGCGGCACGCGCATAATTACAACCTTCACTTTTCCATACCCCTACTTCAAAAATTCCCACTTCGCCCACTTCACACCACACCTCTCCCTAATAATAACCCCTAATCTGAACACTTTCACCCAAACTGCTAAAACAACACTGATATCTTATCCCTAAATTTTACTTGAGGGCTCTGTATTTTGGTGGGTGTGGGGGTGGGGGGTTGCTGACTATTTGCCTAGGGTGCTGAGAAACCTTGCACCGGCCCTGCTCACATCACCAGTGTAGACAAAAACTTAACGTAACCTTTCTCAAGACATCCCACCAGTAGAAGAGACACACACACACATATTATATATAGTGGTCATAGTGGAAATTGTGGAGTGGGGGTATGGAAAAGTGAAGATTATAATTATGTGCGCGCCGAAGGCGCGTGCACTCAGAGAAAATGAGGCGTGGCTCAAAATGGGGTGTGGTCACTCAAAAGGGGGCATGTCCTTAAGTGTAGTGTACCATATCATATACCCCTTATACACATTATGCACCACAATAGTAGGACCCCTTATACCATCTAGTACTAGTGCCCCTTACACATTATGCCACACTGCATGAGCCAAAATTCCCATTATGCAACACAGACTGAGCCAAAATTCACATTACCCCACACAGACTGAGCCAAAATTCACATTACCCCACACAGTATGAGCCAAAATTCACATTACCCCACACAGTATGAGCCAAAATTCACATTACCCCACACAGTATGAGCCAAAATTCACATTACCCCCCCCACATTACCCCCCAAAATTCACATTTCCGCATACAGTATGATCCAAAATTCACATCACCCCACACAGTATGAGCCAAAATTCACATTACCCCACCCACATTACCCCACACAGTATGAGCCAAAATTCACATTACCCCACACAGTATGATTCAAAATTCACATTATCCCACACAGTATGATCCAAAATTCAGGGACAGGGAGAGTGACAGCAGGGGCATAGTTACAGGGAGAGTGACAGCAGGGACAGTGACAGAGAGACAGCAGGGAGAGTGACAGCAGGGACAGGGAGAGTGACAGCAGGGACAGAGAGAGTGACAGCAGGGACAGGGAGAGTGACAGCGGTGACAGAGGGACAGAAAGATTGACAGAGGGGACAGTACCTGAGCAGCTGATGGGGCTGTGGTCGGCGGCGGTGCAGAGGCTGAAGTCATCGGCAGTGAGGAGAAGGCCCTGGGCAGTGGTGGTGACCAGGAGAAGGCCCTGGGTGGCGTAGCGGAGGATTACATAGGCGGCAGCGGCGGAGGACAAGGGCGGCAGCGGTAAAGAGGAGGAAGCCCAGGGCAGCGGCTATGTGGAGAATGGCCTTCGGTCCCTTTGACCGTGGCGTCACCGTTTGAAATCTATTCCAGTGTATACCGGCCCACTTGGAGCATTTTATATATATATATATATATATATATATATATATATATATATATAATCTCCTTGGAAAGTCCTGCACTCTCATCAATACACAGTAACGACGACGGGTGCTCCTAATGACCAAATAGGCCACCAATATACCGCAACTACCACCTAGGTGGAAGGTGCACTCACGCCCAGAAATCAGTCTCTGAAATCACTTGTAGGTTCAATTTATTTTAATCAGGTTCACTGTTGATGCCGTTTTTCATCGACGTTTCGGTCCATATAAGGACCTTTATCAAGATTGGCACTTAAAACACCTAAACAATCGGAAACAATTAAAATCAATATGTATAAAAAAAAACAGATTATCAACACCAACACCACCAGTGCCTCCCAGGCCCTAAAGACTGTCACCGAGCAGCATAAACATGCTTTAATAGAAAAAAACTCAATCCATGTGTGATTTAGAGACGCCTCCACCCTCAGGTTTCACCTCACACAGAGTAAGTACTTCATCTCAACAAATAATTACCTGGACAACACACTAGGTCATACTGATGTAATAGATTGCTTCTTCAACACATAGAAGATGCTATAATAATAAAAATAAGAACATATGGCCTATTAGATAAACTTCCAAGCCACTGGATAGTGTAAGACCGACACCTGGGGCCACCCAATAAGAATCATACCTGATAGTTTATTAAAACAACGAATGGCAGCTGAAGGCTCAATGCATATTTCCAACACTAGATCTGCAATTGAAGGGCAAAGAAAAAAATGACCACCAACCGTAATCCTATGTCAGAAGGTAGCTGCAGGAGTATCATACTCACAGTTCAAGTGTCCAGAGCCAAATGAAAGCTGCATATTGTTCAGCCTCAGCTGACAGCTATTTAAGGGTCAGCCACAGGAAGTGCCACTTAAAGTAATTAACAAATACTAAACCACGCTGCAGGAAAACTACTGCTTAAAAATCGAAATCAGACCTGCTGAAAAAGCATTATATAGCCTAGGGATCAGGCTGTGTAGGTATCGCTACGATAAGCAAGTTGGGTATAGGGGAAAGTTTATGGTTACTGGGGCACACGCCGGAGACGCGACTTCCGCGTTCCACTGGCAGGAAGTCCATGCGTTCCACTAGGCGGAAGTGCCGCTACTCGGCTCGCAAACGAACCACATCGTGGTTATATAAATGTATGTAACTGGATGAGATGTACTAACAGTAGGCAACATTCACCAGGGTCGAGTACTCAGCTATAAAGCCCACACGTAACCTTTAAAGAACGTGTGGATCATGACTAAGATCCGCTTTACCGGAAGTGACATCATTACCTATACTGGGCATACAAGTGGAGTGTGAAGGCTGTCAATTACCAAAAAACGTCACGTGCACAACTGCACAATTCTGACAACAGTTAGATAGTGAGAGAGCCCAAGAGCCAATGATCTCACTCACCCTGTATATAGGAACCAACACACATCTTGCCAATGGAACATATTGGATACAACACTAATGTAGTAATATGACAAAAACAGTATTAACAATAAATAGACAAAAGCAAGGGGGGTGGTGAGATCATTAACTCAATAGGCCCTCGTGACAAGTCAAGGACCTGGGATAGCTCCGGGAAACATACAAACATACACAAAACACATATGTAAATGCACTTAATTTCCTATTCACTATACATAGAGAAAACATGCTAAACTGCACAACAGAAATAATAATAATGAAAAGTAAATTGATAAATATGAACACAGGTTCAGACCCACACATTATGTGATCATCATGCCAAAGTACCCTTCATCCTATATACACAGGACATCATGAAGACAATCCAAAATCCGAAAGAGGTTACATTTTAAAGAAAAATGTTAAGAGGGTTGGCCTCATTGAGGCCCCTTGGTGACACCGTACTGAGTTTGTGTATCCAGAAACTTTCCCTCTGTTTAAGCAGTAGGGTACGATCACCTCCACTTGGAGGCGGAGGTACCCAATCGATAAGCTGACATTTCAAGGCGGATACTTGGTGTCTAGCCGACACAAAATGTCGTGCTACCGGTTTATCAGGGGAGCCCACGTTAAGGGCTGTATGGATTGATGACCGATGGTTGGCCATCCGGTCACGAAAAGGACGCGTCGTCAACCCGACGTAGCATGACCCACAGGGACATTTTAGAAGATAAATTACGTGGTCCAATCGACAGTGTAGGTGGCACCTGATAGAAATCTTTCTCCCTGTATGGGGGTGATATAAGATGGAACCAGTAATCATAGATCTGCACGTGGTGCACCCCCCACAGGAAAAACTGCCGGGCTTGGCCTGCATAAGCCGAATGTGGGACTTATTCTGTTCAGGGAATGTCGTGGGTCTCATTAACAATTGTTTTAAGTCTGCATCTGCAGAACTGTCAATTCCAACCCAATACTCAAAGACCAGCAATGCACTGAAATTACCTCTCGTTTTCTTGAGCGAGGGTATTCTAGAGGTGTCCTCACACGTTGCCTAAATAAAGCTAATAGCATTTTTAATGGACAACAGGTCAGAAATGCTACTCGTAATAATCGTATGATTTGTTCTACTCAATTTGACAGTTCTGCAGATGCAACTAGAAAAGCCTTACGGAAACATTGGCCAATAGTAGCATCTGACAATAATTTACCCTTCCTAAAAACACCAGCACCCATGGTGGCATATAAATGGGGGGCTAACTTAAAACACAGTACGGTGTCACCAAGGGGCCTCAATGAGGCCAACCCTCTTAACATTTTTCTTTAAAATTTAACCTCTTTCGGATTTTGGATTGTCTTCATGATGTCCTGTGTAGATGTCCATGTTACATTTGTTTACACCGACTCCGAGTGCCGCCTCGTTTTGCTGTCTATATAAGGCGTGTGTCTTCTGTGGAGGGCACCGGAGCAAGCAGGATCCTTGGTTGGATCACCTGAGTGCCAGAATGCAGGTGTGTGTGTGTGTGTGTGTGTGTGTGTGTGTGTGTGTGTGTGTGTGTGTGTACACACACACATACATACACACACACACACACACACACACACACACACACATATATATATATATATATATATATATATATATATATATATATATATACATACACACACGTATACATACATATACACACACACGCACACACACACGTATATATACATACAAAACGACATCCAAGTTATTATTAAGCACTGGGAAGATGTGTGAAAGTTTAATAAAAGTGATACTATTTTGAATAGTATTCATTAAAAAGGATAAACAAGAACTACTTAAAATAAATAATGTCAGTGCCATTCTTCGGAATGAGAAAAATGTACTCCTTGGAAAAAGAATAAAATCTTACAATAAACCTGCACATTTATATGTTAATATGTACTGGCATTATGGTTCTGTATGTTCCCACCCACCATAGTAAGCTATCCTTCTCCAGTGCCCACAGCATTTTGTGGTGCTTTTATGGGATAGGAGGGGAAACCACTTAACTGATGTATATATTATACATTTTTTATATATGTGTACCCCCGAGCACTCCCCCCCCCCCTCGTTAGTCCCTTACCCGCACTGACGCCCAGGATCGACCATAGCAGACAGCCGCTGTCACAGTAATTGGCGCCGGGGTCCGACACCGCGCTACAATCAAGAAACTACACCTTACCAGCGGCCCTTGCTGCAGTGACCTCCCGGCAGCAAAGGCTGCTGGGAGCTGTAGTTTATGTAGTTTCCTGATTGTAGCGCTGTGTCGGACCCCGGCGCTAATTACAGTGACTGCCGCTGCTGCGGCTGCCTGCTATGGTCTACAGTGCAGCCAGGTGTCAGTTCGGGGTGACAAACTACCGGGCGGGGGGGAGACAGACATTGGGGGGCAGGACTGGACAGCTACTTAATATTAAATCTACCTACTGGCCGCGGGTGGCACCGCTGGGCGGCGCCCCTCCTCGGCTGGCGCCCCTGGCGAGTGGCATTCTGGCCAATAGGTAGATACGCCCCTGCTTTAAGGTAAGCAGTTCATCAATTTTAACGTTAACCTTTCTGAGCCCTTTGACTGGGGACAGAAATGTAACGTGAGTCACATTCATATGCAATAGGAGTCACATTCATATGCAATAGGAGTCACATTAATATGTAGTAGGAGTCACATTCATATGTAGTAGGATTCAGATTCATATGTAGTAGTAGACACATTTAAATGTAGTAGGAGTCACATTCACATGTAGTAGGAGACACATTCACATGTAGTAGGAGTCACATTCATATGTAGTAGGAGACACATTCTTATGTAGTAGGAGTCACATTCATAAGTAGTAGGAGTCACATTTATATGTAGTAGGAGACACATTCATATGTAATAGGAGTCATAATCATATGTAGTAGGAGTCACATTCATATGTAGTAGGAGTCACATTCATATGTAATAGGAGTTACATTCATATGTAGTAATAGACACATTCATATGTAGTAGGAGCCACATTCATATGTAGTAGGAGCCACATTCATATGTAGTAGGAGCCACATTCATATGTAGTAGGAGTCACATTTATATGTTGTAGGAGACACATTCATAAATAGTAGGGGTCACATTCATAACTAGTAGGAGTCACATTCATGTATAGTAGGAGACACATTCATATGTAATAGGAGTCACATTCATATGTAGTAGGAGTCACATTCATATGTAATAGGATTCACACGCATATGTAATAGGAGTCACACTCATATGTAGTAGGAGACCCATTCATATGTAGTAGGAGTCACATTCATATGTAGAAGGAGACACATTCATATGTAATAGGATTCACACGCATATGTAATAGGAGTCACACTCATATGTAATAGGAGTCACATTAATATGTAGTAAGAGTCACACTCATATGTAGTAGGAGACACATTCATATGTAGTAGGATTCACATTCACATGTAATAGGAGACACATTCACATGTAAGAGGAGTCACATTCACATGTAGTAGGAGACACTTTCATATTTAGTAGTAATCACATTCATATGTAGTTGGAGTCAAATTCATATGTAGTAGGAGATACATTCATATGTAATCGGAGTCACATTCAAAATTAGTAGGAATCACATTCATGTGTAGTAGGAGTCACATTCATATGTAGTAGGAGTCAAATTCATATGTAGTAGGAGACACATTCAAGTGTAGTAGGAGTCACATTCATGTGTAGTAGGAGTCACATTCATGTGTAGTAGGAGTCACATTCATGTGTAGTAGGAGTCACATTCATGTGTAGTAGGAGTCACATTCATGTGTAGTAGGAGTCACATTCATCTGTAGTAGGAGTCACATTCATGTGTAGTAGGAGACACATTCATGTGTAGTAGGAGACACATTCATGTGTAGTAGGAGTCACATTCATGTGTAGTAGGAGTCACATTCATGTGTAGTAGGAGTCACATTCATGTGTAGTAGGAGTCACATTCATGTGTAGTAGGAGTCACATTCATGTGTAGTAGGAGTCACATTCATGTGTAGTAGGAGACACATTCATGTGTAGTAGGAGACACATTCATGTGTAGTAGGAGTCACATTCATGTGTAGTAGGAGTCACATTCATGTGTAGTAGGAGTCACATTCATGTGTAGTAGGAGTCACATTCATGTGTAGTAGGAGTCACATTCATGTGTAGTAGGAGACACATTCATGTGTAAAAGGAGTCACATTCATATGTAGTAGAATTCACTTTCATATGTAATAGGAGACACATTCACATGTAATAGGAGTCACATTCACATGTAGTAGGAGACGCATTCATATGTAGTAGGAGTCACATTTATATGTAGTAGGAGTCAAATTCATATGTAATCGGAGTCACATTCATATGTAATCGGAGTCACATTCATATGTAATCGGAGTCACATTCATATGTAGTAGGAGATACATTCATATGTAGTAGGAGTCATTCATATGTACAGTAGTAGGAGTCACATTCAGATGTAGTAGGTGACACATTTATATGTAGTAGGAGTCACATTTATATGTAATCGGAGTCATATTCATATGTAGTAGGAGATACATTCATATGTAGTAGGAGTCACGTTCATATGTAGAAGGAGACACATTTATATGTAATAGGAGTCACCACAGTCATATGTAATAGGAGTCACAGTCATATGTACAGTAGTAGGAGTCACATTCATATGTATTAGAAGACACATTCATATGTAGTAGGAGTCACATACATAAGTAGTAGGAGTCACATTTATATGTAGTAGGAGTCACATTTATATGTAGTAGGAGTCACATTCATATGTAGTAGGAGTCACATTCATATGTAGTAGGAGTCACATTCATATGTAGTAGGAGTCACATTCATGTGTAGTAGGAGTCACATTCATGTTGTCACAACTGAGGGTTTAGGCTGACGGGAGGAAGCCTCAGTTGTAGGGGCTGGAATGAAGTTAAACCTAGTGATGAGCGGGTTCGGTTTCTCGGAAACCCCCCGAACTTCACGCTTTTTACACGGGTCCGAGGCAGACTCAGATCTTCCCTCCTTGCTCAGTTAACCCAAGCGCGCCCGAACGTCATCATCCCGCTGTCGGATTCTCGCGAGGCTCGGATTCTATCGCGAGACTCGGATTCTATATAAGGAGCCGCGCGTCGCCGCCATTTTCACACGTGCATTGAGATTGATAGGGAGAGGACGTGGCTGGCGTCCTCTCCGTTTAGAGTAGACTAGAGAGTAGTAGAGACACTTGATTTACTAATTTTGGGGAGCATATTAAAGGAGTACTACTTGCTGATAGTGTGACCAGTGACCACCAGTTTAATTAATCCGTTCTCTGCCTGAAAAAAAACGATACACAGTGTGACACAGTCACATACCATATTTGTGCTCAGCCTCAGTGTGCTGCATCATCTATGTAATACTGTATATCTGACTGCTGAGTGCTCACTGCTCACACAGCTTAATTGTGGGGGAGACTGGGGAGCAGTTATAGCAGGAGTACATATTTTAACAGTGCACACTTTTGCTGCCAGAGTGCCACTGCCAGTGTGACTGACCAGTGACCACTGACCACCAGTATATTTTGATTGTCTGCCTGAAAAAGTTAAACACTCGTCGTGTGGTGTTTTTATTCTATAAACGCATTCTGCTGACAGTGTCCAGCAGGTCCGTCATTATATAATATATACCTGTCCGGCTGCAGTAGTGATATATATATATTTTTTATATCATTATCATCCAGTCTATATTAGCACTGCAGCAGACGCAGTACGGTAGTCCACGGCTGTAGCTACCTCTGTGTCGGCAGTCGCTCGTCCATCCATAATTGTATACCACCTACCCGTGGTGTTTTTTTTTTTTTCTATCTTCTTGATACTAGTAGCTTACTTTAGGAGTCTGCAGTGCTGAGCTGACAGTGTCCAGCAGGTCCGTCATTATATAATATATACCTGTCCGGCTGCAGTAGTGATATATATATATTTTTTATATCATTATCATCCAGTCTATATTAGCAGCAGACGCAGTACGGTAGTCCACGGCTGTAGCTACCTCTGTGTCGGCAGTCGCTCGTCCATCCATAATTGTATACCACCTACCCGAGGTGTTTTTTTTTTTTTCTATCTTCTTGATACTAGTAGCTTACTTTAGGAGTCTGCAGTGCTGAGCTGACAGTGTCCAGCAGGTCCGTCATTATATAATATATACCTGTCCGGCTGCAGTAGTGATATATATATATATATTTTTTATATCATTATCATCCAGTCTATATTGGCAGTAGACGCAGTACGGTAGTCCACGGCTGTAGCTACCTCTGTGTCGGCAGTCGCTCGTCCATCCATAATTGTATACCACCTACCCGTGGTGTTTTTTTTTTTTTTCTATCTTCTTGATACTAGTAGCTTACTTTAGGAGTCTGCAGTGCTGAGCTGACAGTGTCCAGCAGGTCCGTCATTATATAATATATACCTGTCCAGCTGCAGTAGTGATATATATATATTTTTTATATCATTATCATCCAGTCTATATTAGCAGCAGACGCAGTACGGTAGTCCACGGCTGTAGCTACCTCTGTGTCGGCAGTTGCTCGTCCATCCATAATTGTATACCACCTACCCGTGGTGTTTTTTTTTTTTTTTCTATCTTCTTGATACTAGAATCTTACTTTAGGAGTCTGCAGTGCTGAGCTGACAGTGTCCAGCAGGTCCGTCATTATATAATATATACCTGTCCGGCTGCAGTAGTGATATATATATATTTTTTATATCATTATCATCCAGTCTATATTAGCAGCAGACGCAGTACGGTAGTCCACGGCTGTAGTTACCTCTGTGTCGGCAGTCCCACGTCCATCCATAAGTATACTAGTATCCATCCATCTCCATTGTTTACCTGAGGTGCCTTTTAGTTGTGCCTATTAAAATATGGAGAACAAAAATGTTGAGGTTCCAAAAATAGGGAAAGATCAAGATCGACTTCCACCTCGTGCTGAAGCTGCTGCCACTAGTCATGGCCGAGACGATGAAATGCCAGCAACGTCGTCTGCCAAGGCCGATGCCCAATGTCATAGTACAGAGCATGTAAAATCCAAAACACCAAATATCAGTAAAAAAAGGACTCAAAAATCTAAAATAAAATTGTCAGAGGAGAAGCGTAAACTTGCCAATATGCCATTTACCACACGGAGTGGCAAGGAACGGCTGAGGCCCTGGCCTATGTTCATGGCTAGTGGTTCAGCTTCACATGAGGATGGAAGCACTCAGCCTCTCGCTAGAAAAATGAAAAGACTCAAGCTGGCAAAAGCACAGCAAAGAACTGTGCGTTCTTCGAAATCACAAATCCACAAGGAGAGTCCAATTGTGTCGTTTGCGATTCCTGACCTTCCCAACACTGGACGTGAAGAGCATGCGCCTTCTACCATTTGCACGCCCCCTGCAAGTGCTGGAAGGAGCACCCGCAGTCCAGTTCCTGATAGTCAGATTGAAGATGTCAGTGTTGAAGTACACCAGGATGAGGAGGATATGGGTGTTGCTGGCGCTGGGGAGGAAATTGACCAGGAGGATTCTGATGGTGAGGTGGTTTGTTTAAGTCAGGCACCCGGGGAGACACCTGTTGTCCGTGGGAGGAATAGGGCCATTGACATGCCTGGTGAAAATACCAAAAAAATCAGCTCTTCGGTGTGGAAGTATTTCACCAGAAATGCGGACAACATTTGTCAAGCCGTGTGTTGCCTTTATCACGCTGTAATAAGTAGGGGTCAGGACGTTAACCACCTCGGAACATCCTCCCTTATACGTCACCTGCAGCGCATTCATCATAAGTCAGTGACAAGTTCAAAAACTTTGGGCGACAGCGGAAGCAGTCCACTGACCAGTAAATCCCTTCCTCTTGTAACCAAGCTCACGCAAACCACCCCACCAACTCCCTCAGTGTCAATTTCCTCCTTCCCCAGGAATGCCAATAGTCCTGCAGGCCATGTCACTGGCAATTCTGACGAGTCCTCTCCTGCCTGGGATTCCTCCGATGCATCCTTGAGTGTAACGCCTACTGCTGCTGGCGCTGCTGTTGTTGCTGCTGGGAGTCGATGGTCATCCCAGAGGGGAAGTCGTATTCGTAAGACCACTTTTACTACTTCCACCAAGCAATTGACTGTCCAACAGTCCTTTGCGAGGAAGATGAAATATCACAGCAGTCATCCTGCTGCAAAGCGGATAACTGAGGCCTTGGCATCCTGGGCGGTGAGAAACGTGGTTCCGGTATCCATCATTACTGCAGAGCCAACTAGAGACTTGTTGGAGGTACTGTGTCCCCGGTACCAAATACCATCTAGGTTCCATTTCTCTAGGAAGGCGATACCGAAAATGTACACAGACCTCAGAAAAAGACTCACCAGTGTCCTAAAAAATGCAGTTGTACCCAATGTCCACTTAACCACGGACATGTGGACAAGTGGAGAAGGGCAGGCTCAGGACTATATGAATGTGACAGCCCACTGGGTAGATGTATGGACTCCCGCCGCAAGAACAGCAGCGGCGGCACCAGTAGCAGCATCTCGCAAACGCCAACTCTTTCCTAGGCAGGCTACGCTTTGTATCACTGCTTTCCAGAATACGCACACAGCTAAAAACCTCTTACGGCAACTGAGGAAGATCATCGCAGAATGGCTTACCCCAATTGGACTCTCCTGTGGATTTGTGGCATCGGACAACGCCAGCAATATTGTGTGTGCATTAAATCTGGGCAAATTCCAGCACGTCCCATGTTTTGCACATACCTTGAATTTGGTGGTGCAGAATTATTTAAAAAACGAGAGGGGCGTGCAAGAGATGCTGTCGGTGGCCAGAAGAATTGCGGGACACTTTCGGCGTACAGGCACCACGTACAGAAGACTGGAGCACCACCAAAAACGCCTGAACCTGCCCTGCCATCATCTGAAGCAAGAAGTGGTAACGAGGTGGAATTCAACTGTCTATATGCTTCAGAGGTTGGAGGAGCAGCAAAAGGCCATTCAAGCCTATACAACTGAGCACGATATAGGAGGTGGAATGCACCTGTCTCAAGCGCAGTGGAGAATTATTTCAACGTTGTGCAAGGTTCTGCAACCTTTTGAACTTGCCACACGTGAAGTCAGTTCAGACACTGCCAGCCTGAGTCAGGTCATTCCCCTCATCAGGCTTTTACAGAAGAAGCTGGAGACATTGAAGGAGGAGCTAACACAGAGCGAATCCGCTAGGCATGTGGGACTTGTGGATGGAGCCCTTAATTCGCTTAACAAGGATTCACGGGTGGTCAATCTGTTGAAATCAGAGCACTACATTTTTGCCACCGTGCTCGATCCTAGATTTAAAACCTACCTTGGATCTCTCTTTCCGGCAGACACAAGTCTGCTGGGGTTCAAAGAACTGCTGGTGACAAAATTGTCAAGTAAAGCGGAACGCGACCTGTCAACATCTCCTCCTTCACATTCTCCCGCAACTGGGGGTGCGAGGAAAAGGCTCAGAATTCCGAGCCCACCCGCTGGCGGTGATGCAGGGCAGTCTGGAGCGACTGCTGATGCTGACATCTGGTCCAGACTGAAGGACCTGACAACGATTACGGACATGTCGTCTATTGTCACTGCATATGATTCTCTCCCCATTGAAAGAATGGTGGAGGATTATATGAGTGACAGCATCCAAGTAGGCACGTCAGACAGTCCGTACGTATACTGGCAGGAAAAAGAGGCAATTTGGAGGCCCTTGCACAAACTGGC
This sequence comes from Pseudophryne corroboree, assembly GCF_028390025.1. Taxonomy (NCBI): domain Eukaryota; kingdom Metazoa; phylum Chordata; class Amphibia; order Anura; family Myobatrachidae; genus Pseudophryne; species Pseudophryne corroboree. Next base: position 30,742,779 of record NC_086445.1, on the reverse strand, counting down.
TTTATTCTACCTAAGTTGCCCTCCCACAAGTGTGTACTCCGAAAGAGTGTTTAGTGCCGCCGCTCACCTTGTCAGCAATCGGCGTACGAGGTTACATCCAGAAAATGTGGAGAAGATGATGTTCATTAAAATGAATTATAATCAATTCCTCCGTGGAGACATTGACCAGCAGCAAATGCCTCCACAAAGTACACAGGGAGCTGAGATGGTGGATTCCAGTGGGGACGAATTGATAATCTGTGAGGAGGGGGATGTACACGGTGATATATCGGAGGATGATGATGAGGTGGACATCTTGCCTCTGTAGAGCCAGTTTGTGCAAGGAGAGATTAATTGCTTCTTTTTTGGTGGGGGTCCAAACCAACCCGTCATTTCAGTCACAGTCGTGTGGCAGACCCTGTCACTGAAATGATGGGTTGGTTAAAGTGTGCATGTCCTATTTATACAACATAAGGGTGGGTGGGAGGGCCCAAGGACAATTCCATCTTGCACCTCTTTTTTCTTTCATTTTTCTTTGCGTAATGTGCTGTTTGGGGGGTGTTTTTTGGAAGGGCCATCCTGCGTGACACTGCAGTGACACTCCTAGATGGGCCAGGTGTTTGTGTTGGCCACTAGGGTCGCTTAGCTTACTCACACAGCTACCTCATTGCGCCTCTTTTTTTCTTTGCGTCATGTGCTGTTTGGGGGGTGTATTTTGGAAGGGCCATCCTGCGTGACACTGCAGTGCCACTCCTAGATGGGCCAGGTGTTTGTGTCGGCCACTAGGGTCGCTTAGCTTACTCACACAGCTACCTCATTGCGCCTCTTTTTTTCTTTGCGTCATGTGCTGTTTGGGGAGTGTTTTTTGGAAGGGCCATCCTGCGTGACACTGCAGTGCCACTCCTAGATGGGCCAGGTGTTTGTGTCGGCCACTAGGGTCGCTTAGCTTACTCACACAGCTACCTCATTGCGCCTCTTTTTTTCTTTGCGTCATGTGCTGTTTGGGGAGTGTTTTTTGGAAGGGCCATCCTGCGTGACACTGCAGTGCCACTCCTAGATGGGCCAGGTGTTTGTGTCGGCCACTAGGGTCGCTTAGCTTACTCACACAGCTACCTCATTGCGCCTCTTTTTTTTCTTCTTTGCATCATTTGCTGTTTGGGGAGTGTTTTTTGGAAGGGCCATCCTGCGTGACACTGCAGTGCCACTCCTAGATGGGCCAGGTGTTTGTGTCGGCCACTAGGGTCGCTTAGCTTACTCACACAGCTACCTCATTGCGCCTCTTTTTTTCTTTGCGTCATGTGCTGTTTGGGGAGTGTTTTATGGAAGGGCCATCCTGCGTGACACTGCAGTGCCACTCCTAGATGGGCCAGGTGTTTGTGTCGGCCACTTGGGTCGCTTAGCTTAGCCATCCAGCGACCTCGGTGCAAATTTTAGGACTAAAAATAATATTGTGAGGTGTTCAGAATAGACTGAAAATGAGTGGAAATTATGGTTATTGAGGTTAATAATACTTTGGGATCAAAATGACCCCCAAATTCTATGATTTAAGCTGTTTTTTAGGGTTTTTTGAAAAAAACACCCGAATCCAAAACACACCCGAATCCGACAAAAAAAATTTGGTGAGGTTTTGCCAAAACGCGTTCGAACCCAAAACACGGCCGCGGAACCAAAACCAAAACACAAAACCCGAAAAATTTCCGGTGCTCATCACTAGTTAAACCTAGATGGTTTAATCAGACCCCTGGACATGTAAGTGTGGAAGGAAAACCCGAAGGTGTGACCATGACAAGCAGGTTAAAAGTCAAATGAAAGTTTATTAAACAGACTCCGTATAATCACAACAGCATTCACAGTCAGTATTAGCAGTGGCAGATAATACAGTTCCTGGTTCACTAAACCATAGAAGGTATAACAGAGCACTGGTAGGTTGCAGAACGGATGTTATAGTCCTTGGGTAGAATAACCTTACCAGGCCAGGCTGTAGTAGTGGAGACAACCGAGGAACACGCCAGTAGGTGTGTGAGATGATGCTGGTAACTGGAATGCACTGTAGGAGTCACTGGACGGAACCAGCCAGATGGTGGAGACACGGAGTTAAAACTGAAAGATGCTAGGGTGCGTGGAAACAGATGAAATGAAGAGTGGTTACCGGTGGTAGTGGATACTGCAGGTAAGTAGAAATCCGCTGGGAGAACACCGGCTCCTTAAGGAGGCTGAATTCTGTTGGAAGCAGGTTGCTGGAAACAGATGGGTTAATAGCTGCAAGCTTGGAAGCTGGAAGCAAACGAGGTAATAGCTGAAAGCTGGATCAGTCACAGAGGATTGCAAAGTCAGGCTGCACCGCAGGATGTAAAGCAGGTGCGGGTCTCTTTGTGGATGCTGGAGACAGGAGCTGGAACCTGGAGAAACAAGCCACAGGAGAGAGAGACTGGAACAAGGTATGACATTCAAAGCACTGACATCTATCTGGCCTAGACACAGGATACTTATACCTGCTGCTATGCAGGCATTGGCTGGGCAATTATGCAGATTCCAGAGATAGTGGATTGGAGGAATTGAAGCATGTGATCAAATCCAACATGGCTGCGCCCATGCTGGAACCTGGAGGGAAAACCTGATTTGGAATGAAATATGCAAACATAGTGATAATGGCGGCGCCGGCCGCGGAGGGCAGGAGACGTCATATAACAGTTACATGCTGAGACACATGAAGGACAGCGGAGACTGTGGGAGGCATGATAAATCACTCTGAGAGCACGCAGCAATAACACAGGAATGGCGGTGGAGGCCGCAGAGGACGGGAGACGCCATGTTGGATTCAAACATGGCGCCGCTGTGGTAGCGTCTCAGAATGACAGGAGGGATGCGCAGAGTGTCGACACAGATGAGATCCGGACCTGGAACGCTGGGCCAGCCTCAGAAGACACCTAAATGGCAGGTAATGGCGTCCAGATACCCGGATCGTGACAGCACCCCCCCCTTTAGGAGTGGCCCCAGGACACTTCTTAGGCTTTAAAGGAAACTTTGCGTGGAAATTTCGGACCAAGGCAGGAGCATGGACGTCTGAGGCATTGGTCCAAGAGCGTTCTTCAGGACCATAGCCCTTCCAGTCAATGAGATACTGTAGCTGACCGTAACGGAAACGTGAGTCCAAAATCTTGGCCACCTCGTACTCGACTCTCCGTTGAGTCTGAACTTTGGGAGCTGGAGGAAGTGCGGAATGAATCAGATTTAGGATCAGCGGTTTCAACAAGGAAACATGAAATGTCCTGGGTATTTTCAAGAAGGGTGGTAACTGTAATCTGTAGGCAACAGGATTGATGACTTGTTCAATCTTGAAGGGACCGATGTAGCGAGGTGCAAATTTCATGCTGGGAACTCTCAACCTCAAATTCTTTGTGGACAACCACAAACGATCACCCACCTTGAGAGCAGGAACCGCTCTACGCTTCCTATCGGCAAACTTCTTATACCTGGATGAGGCTTTAAGCAGGGCTGCACGTTCCTCCAGTTATTTGAAAACTGACGCAATGTGACATCCACTGCTGGAACAGAAGTTGCGGGAAGTGGTTGGAATTCTGGGACTTTAGGGTGGAATCCATAATTAATGAAGAATGGTGTAGAAGAAGATGAGGAATGGTATTGATTGTTGTGGCTGAACTCGGCCCAAGGAAGGAGTTGAACCCAGTCATCTTGAGAGGAAGACACATATATACGGAGGAAGGCCTCCAAGTCCTGATTCACCCTCTCGGTTTGACCATTGGTCTGAGGATGGTAAGCCGTGGAAAACTTTAACTTGACTTGGAGGGCTTGACACAAACTTCGCCAAAATTTGGCTACAAATTGTACTCCACGATCCGAGATGATCTCTTCAGGAAGACCGTGAAGTCGGAAGATCTCTTGTATAAATACTTGAGCCAACTTGGAAGCTGACGGAAAACCGGTGAGAGGGATGAAATGTGCCATCTTGGTGAACCGGTCAACTACCACCCAGATGGTATTAAACTTGTTGCAGATAGGTAGATCGGAAACAAAGTCCATCGACAAATGGGTCCATGGTCGACGGGGAACAGATAATGGAACCAGTTGCCCCGCAGGCGACTGGCGGGAGACTTTGTGTTGGGCACACTTTGGGCAGGAGACAATAAATTCCATAACGTCCTTCTTCAGAGTTGGCCACCAGTAGGACCTAGAAATAAATTCAAGGGTTTTCTGAATGCCTGTATGTCCAGCAAAACGGGAAGCATGGGCCCAATGCATGAGCTTCTTCCTTAGAACTGGCTTAACAAAACTTTTCCCTGGTGGAGGCGTAGAGTCCATCCCTACCGTGGAGAATGCCAACGGATTAATAATAGGATGCTTGTCTGCAGACTCGGACTCATTTTCTTGCTCCCATGAGCGGGAAAGGGCATCGGCCTTACGATTCTGAGAGCCCGGACAGAACTGGAGTTTAAAGTCAAACCTAGAGAAGAAAAGTGCCCATCTGGCCTGACGAGGATTCAGACATTGTGCGCCTTTGAGATATAAAAGATTTTTGTGGTCGGTAAGTATGGTGATTGAGTGGGAAGCTCCCTCCAACAGGTATCTCCACTCCTCCAGAGCGAGCTTGATGGCCAGCAACTCCTGATCGCCAGTGGCATAGTTGCGCTCAGCTGGGGAGAACTTCCGGGAGAAGAAACTGCAAGGATGTAGATGTCCATCTTTGGCCCTCTGGGATAACACTGCTCCTACTCCAACGGAGGAGGCATCTACCTCTAAGATAAAAGGAGAGTCGGTGTCGGGCTGTTTCAGAACTGGTGCAGAGATGAACCGTTGCTTCAGAAGGTGAAAGGCCTGCGTAGCTTCCTCGGACCACTTGGTCGGATTAGCACCTTTCTTGGTTAATGCAGTGATAGGCGCCACAATGGTGGAAAAGTCTCGTATAAATTTTCTATAATAATTGGCGAACCCTAAGAACCTCTGGACCCCTTTGAGGGTTAAGGGTATAGGCCAATTCTGGATTGCTTGGAGTTTCTCAGGATCCATCTCTAGTCCGGAACCAGACACAATGTAACCTAGAAACGGAATGGTTTTAACTTCAAACACACACTTCTCCAATTTACAATAGAGGTGATTGACACGGAGACGGGTAAGAACCTCTTTTACCCAGAAACGATGATCTTCGAGATTATTAGCACAGATGAGGATGTCATCTAGATAAACCACGACATGGCGGTACAAGATGTCCCTGAAGATCTCATTCACGAAGTGCTGGAAGACTGCTGGAGCGTTGCTCAATTCGAAGGGCATGACGAGGTACTCATAATGTCCGTCACGGGTGTTAAAGGCGGTCTTCCACTCGTCACCCTCACGGATTCGGATGAGATTGTAGGCACCCCTCAAGTCCAGCTTTGTGAAAATGGTTGCACCACTAACTCTATCAAAGAGCTCGGTAATCAGGGGTAAAGGGTATCGGTTCTTGACGGTAATGTCGTTCAGACCTCTGTAGTCGATGCACGGACGCAGACCACCGTCTTTCTTCTTAACGAAGAAGAAGCCTGCGCCGGCTGGAGAAGAAGATGGTCGGATAAAACCCTTCGCCAGGTTCTCTTTGATGTACTCTTCCATGGAGTGTGTCTCAGGCAGAGACAACGGATAAGTTCGGCCTCGCGGTGGACCCTTCCCCGGAATGAGGTTGATTGGGCAGTCCCATTCTCTATGAGGAGGAAGGATATCAGCAGAGGCTTTACTGAACACGTCCGTGAAGTCTTGATATGGAGAAGGCGGAACATCAGATGACCTGGGGAAGGAAGAACAAACAGGAAGAACTTTGGCTAAACAAGTCTCAGCACAGGAGGGACCCCATGCCAGTATTTGCGTAGTCGTCCAGTCAATTGATGGGTTGTGGAGACGGAGCCATGGAAGGCCTAAAACCACTGGATGTGTGGCTCTTGGAATCACTAGAAAAGAAATATACTCAGAATGAAGAACTCCCACTCTCAGACGAACTGGAAGAGTCCTTAAGGAAATGACTGCGTCAAAAATCTTGCTGCCATCCACGGCAGTCAAAGAGATGGACGAGGACAGTCTCTCGGTGGGTAGGGACCACCGTTTAACATAAGCTTCGGTTATGAAATTCCCAGCTGCTCCGGAATCAAGGAGGGCAATGACGTTCCTGTAACGTTGAGCAATTTGGAGCGACACTGGGAGGTTACAATCATGAGGAGATGGAGAGGAGATCATTACTCCTAGCCGGCCCTCTCCTTGGCGAGCTAGGATCTGGAGTTTCCCGAACGTTTGGGACAGGGGTTGATAGTGTGCGACGGAGCTGCACAGTAGAGACATAGAGACTCTGAGAGGCGTCTTCGGCGCTCAGCGGGAGATAGACGGGAATGACCAATTTGCATAGGCTCATCCTTGGATGGAGATGGTTGACGAGGCGGAGAAGCAGAAGATTTAGGAACGGATGATCTTCCTCGCTCGGTTGCTCTCTCTCTGAACCGTAGATCAACCTTCGTGCATAGTGAAATTAGCTCATCCAACTTAGAAGGCAAGTCTCTGGTAGCTAACTCATCTTTAATGCGTTCTGACAAGCCATGCCAGAATGCAGCATACAGGGCCTCGTCGTTCCAGACCAGTTCAGATGCCAGGATTTTGAACTGTATAAGATACTGTCCCACAGTACGTGTTCCCTGGCGTAGACGGAGAATCTCAGATGAAGCAGAGGAAATCCGGCCCGGCTCGTCGAAGATGCGCCTGAATGTTGCTACAAAGTCAGTATAGGAGGACAGCAGGGGATCAGACTTCTCCCATAACGGTGATGCCCAATCAAGGGCTGAGCCACTGAGGAGAGAAATAATATAAGCAACTTTGGTACGGTCACTGGGGAAGTTGCCAGATTGAAGCTCAAAATGGATTTCGCATTGGTTGAGAAATTCCCTGCAGAACCTTGGAGATCCGTCAAATTTTGCTGGCGTTGGAAGATGAAGACGTGGTATGGAAATGGGCAAGGTGGGTGGGGTTACAGCTGGAGTCACTGTGGTGGACGCACCAGACGTGCCAGGTCCACGGAGGGTCGTCTGAATCCCATCCAGCCGAGTAGAGAGATCCTGGAGACAGCAGATGATGTGACCTTGTGCAGCCTCCTGATGTTCGAGTCTGGCTGCCAGTTCTTGCATAGGTCTAGCCGCTTGATCCTGGTCTCCGGCTGGATTCATATGGTCAGTGCTTACTGTCACAACTGAGGGTTTAGGCTGACGGGAGGAATCCTCAGTTGTAGGGGCTGGAATGAAGTTAAACCTAGATGGTTTAATCAGACCCCTGGACGTGTAAGTGTGGAAGGAAAACCCGAAGGTGTGACCATGACAAGCAGGTTAAAAGTCAAATGAAAGTTTATTAAACAGACTCCGTATAATCACAACAGCATTCACAGTCAGTATTAGCAGTGGCAGATAATACAGTTCCTGGATCACTAAACCATAAAAAGGTATAACAGAGCACTGGTAGGTTGCAGAACGGATGTTATAGTCCTTGGGTAGAATAACCTTACCAGGCCAGGCTGTAGTAGTGGAGACAACCGAGGAACACGCCAGTAGGTATGTGAGATGATGCTGGTAACTGGAATGCACTGTAGGAGTCACTGGACGGAACCAGCCAGATGGTGGAGACACGGAGTTAAAACTGAAAGATGCTAGGGTGCGTGGAAACAGATGAAATGAAGAGTGGTTACCGGTGGTAGTGGATACTGCTGGTAAGTAGAAATCCGCTGGGAGAACACCGGCTCTTTAAGGAGGCTGAATTCTGTTGGAAGCAGGTTGCTGGAAACAGATGGGTTAATAGCTGCAAGCTTGGAAGCTGGAAGCAAACGAGGTAATAGCTGAAAGCTGGATCAGTCACAGAGGATTGCAAAGTCAGGCTGCACCGCAGGATGGAAAGCAGGTGCAGGTCTCTTTGTGGATGCTGGAGACAGGAGCTGGAACCTGGAGAAACAAGCCACAGGAGAGAGAGACTGGAACAAGGTATGACATTCAAAGCACTGACATCTATCTGGCCTAGACACAGGATACTTATACCTGCTGCTATGCAGGCATTGGCTAGGCAATTATGCAGATTCAAGAGATGGTGGATTGGAGGAATTGGAGCATGTGATCAAATCCAACATGGCTGCGCCCATGCTGGAACCTGGAGGGAAAACCTGGTTTGGAATGAAATATGTAAACATAGTGATAATGGCGGCGCCGGCCGCGGAGGGCAGGAGACGTCATATAACAGTTACATGCTGAGACACATGAAGGACAGCGGAGACTGTGGGAGGCATGATAAATCACTCTGAGAGCACGCAGCAATAACACAGGAATGGCGGTGGAGGCCGCAGAGGACGGGAGACGCCATGTTGGATTCAAACATGGCGCCGCTGTGGTAGCGTCTCAGAATGACAGGAGGGATGCGCAGAGTGTCGACACAGATGAGATCCGGACCTGGAACGCTGGGCCAGCCTCAGAAGACACCTAAACGGCAGGTAATGGCGTCCAGATACCCGGATCGTGACACATGTGTAGTAGGAGTAACATTCATGTGTAGTAGGAGTAACATTCATGTGTAGTAGGAGTCACATTCATGTGTAGTAGGAGTCACATTCATGTGTAGTAGGAGTCACATTCATGTGTAGTAGGAGACACATTCATATGTAAAAGGATTCACATTCATATGTAGTAGGAGATGCATTCATATGTATTAGGAGTCACATTAATATGTAGTAGGAGACACATTCATATGTAGTAGGAGACACATTCATATGTAATAGGAGTCACATTTATAAGTAGTAGTAGTCACATTCATATGTAATATTAGTCACATTCATATGTAGTAGGAGTCACATTCATATGTAGTAGGAGTCACATTCATATGTAGTAGGAGTCACATTCATATGTAGTAGGAGTCACATTCATATGTAGTAGGATTTACATTCATATGTAGTAGGATTTACATTCATATGTAATAGGAGTCACATTCATATGTAATCGGAGTCACATTCATATGTACAGTAGTAGGAGTCACATTCATATGTAATCGTAGTCACATTCATATGTAGTAAGAGACACACACATATGAATGTGTCTCTTACTACATATGAGTGTGTCTCCTACTACATATGAATGTGACTACGATTACATATGAATGTGACTCCTACTTCATATGAATGTGACTCCTACTACTTATGAATGTGACTCCTACTACTGTACATATGAATGTGTCTCTTACTACATATGAAATAGGATTCACATTCACATGTAAAAGGAGACATATTCAAAAGTAATAGGAGTCACATTCACATGCAGTAGGAGACACATTCATATTTAGTAGTAGTCACATTCATATGTAGTAGGAGTCAAATTCATATGTAGTAGGAGACACATGCATATGTAATAGGAGTCACATTCATGAGTAGTTGGAGTCACATTCATATGTAATAGGAGTCACATTCATGTGTAGTAGGAGTCACATTCATGTGTAGTAGGAGTCACATTCATGTGTAGTAGAAGTCACATTCATGTGTAGTAGGAGTCACATTCATGTGTAGTAGGAGTCGCATTCATGTGTAGTAGGAGTCACATTCATATGTAGTACGAGTCGCATTCATATGTAGTACGAGTCGCATTCATATGTAGTACGAGTCGCATTCATACGTAGTAGGACTCACATTCATACGTAGTAGGAGTCACATTCATACGTAGTAGGAGACACATTCATATCTAGTAGGAGACACATTCATATGTAATAGGAGTCACATTCATATGTAGTAGGAATCACATTCATAAGTAGTAGGAGTCACATTCATAAGTAGTAGGAGTCACATTCATATGCAATAGGAGTCACATGTCAGATTTGATTTTAAGCATAGTTTGGTCATAATAGTTTTCTGTTTGTGTGTCAATCATAGGTTTAGGGTCTTATAAGTGTATATTATAACAATGATATTGTAAAAATCATTAGGAGAGCAGGTGTAAAGTTTATGTATACACGGTGCAATATCCAAAGGTTCATTAGAGATCTAGGTAACGCCACTGAACCCACCAAGCCAGCGCACACCTTATATACCCACCAAGCCAGCGCACACCTTATATACCCACCAAGCCAGCGCACACCTTATATACCCAACAAGCCAGCGCACACCTTTTATACCCACCAAGCCAGCGCGCACCTTTTATACCCACCAAGCCAGCGCGCACCTTTTATACCCACCAAGCCAGCGCACACCTTATATACCCACCAAGCCAGCGCACACCTTATATACCCACCAAGCCAGCGCACACCTTATATACCCACCAAGCCAGCGCACACCTTATATACCCACCAAGCCAGCGCACACCTTATATACCCACCAAGCCAGCGCACACCTTTTATACCCACCAAGCCAGCGCACACCTTTTATACCCACCAAGCCAGCGCACACCTTTTATACCCACCAAGCCAGCGCACACCTTATATACCCACCCAGCCAGCGCACACCTTATATACCCACCCAGCCAGCGCACGACACGTGACGTACTTCATGGGCTACACGCTGCCGATGTCACATGTAGGAGGCGTCATAATAAAGTGACTGGACCGTGTAAGTCCCCTCAGTTCCTTTGTCCATTCTGTTGTAACATAAGTCACGCATATAAGTAATACAATGTCATCACTGAGGGACTGATTCACACCTGATCGCGGCTGTGTGTTTTCGCACAGCGGGCGATCAGGTAGTAACTGTGTATGCGTATACATCGCAATGTGCACGCGCGTCAGACAACAACAAAGGGTATCACCGGTCAGCGACGGGATGGTGCGAAAAATCCGACCACACGGGCGTTCACAAGGTAATTGACAGGAGGAAGCTGTTTGTAGGTGGTAACTGATCGTTTATTGGGAGTGTCCGGAAAAATGCAGGCGTGTCCAAGCATTGTCAGGGAGGGTGTGTGACGTCAGCTCCGGCTCTGATCAGCCTGTTCTCATCACACTGTAGGAGTAAGTCCTGGGCTGCGCACACACACTGCACACAGTGGATTTTAGCTGCTCCACGTACACATGGGATCGCACACTTGCTCTGCGAATATACATTCACCCTGGAGGCGGCGACTAGCTGAGCGCAGGACAACAAAGTCAGCAGCCCAGAGATCAGATCTGAATCCCCCCCTAAGAGTGCACATTTTATCTGCTTCTGATCATTAATTAGGACTACCTACCCCACATACTGTATTCTGTATTATTGTCATATTTATAAAACATTGAATTTCAGCCTCATTTTGTATGTGTGGTGCATTTACACTCCTAAAATGACCATGAAATGTAACGTGAGTCACACGGAATGACCCTGAATACTGTATAGTAAATTATAGATGATAAGATACAAAATAGGATCTCTCACAAATGTATGGGAACAGCCTCTCTGTATGGGACGGACAATGGGGGACATTCCGAGTTGTTCGCTCGTTATTTTTTTTCTCTACGGAGCGATTAGTCGCAAACTGCGCATGCACAATGTACGCAGCGCGCCTGCACCAAGTAAATTAGCACAAAAGTTTGGTATTTTACTCACGGCGTAACGAAGTTTTCTCATCGTTCTGCTGATCGTAGTCTGATTGACAGGAAGTGGGTGTTTATGGGCGGAAACTGGCCGTTTTCTGGGAGTGTGCGGAAAAACGCAGGCGTTTCAGGGAAAAACGCGGGAGTGCCTGGAGAAACGGGGGAGTGGCTAGGCGAACGCTGAGTGTGTTTGTGACATCAAACCAGGAACGAAAAGGACTGAGCTGGTCGCAATGGCAGAGTAAGTCTGGAGCTACTCAGAAACTGCGGGGTAATCGTCACGAGAAAATTAGCGAATCTTTCGTTCGCAATTCTGCTATGCTAAGATACACTCCCAGAGGGCGGCGGCTTAGCGTGTGCAATGCTGCTAAAAGCAGCTAGCGAGCGAACAACTCGGAATCACCCCCAATGTGCGCAATGATTTTATAAGAGTGCGTACTGAGATAATCCACGCAATGGAAGCAGCTACAGTGGAATCACATTTACTGAATATAGGGCCTAATTCAGCTTGGATCGCAGTGTGCAGTGTGCGATCCAACCGGAATTATTGAGAAAAAGATGCGGTCGCATACGCATGTGCTATTAATTTGCCTATGCAGTGTTTAATCATAATAGGTGTTTTCGTACTTTGAATTGTAGTCCCATGTGGGTGTCAATTTTGTAGCAAAATGAAGAAATCTCATACGAGTCTCCATACACCCATAATCACTGCCCACACCTCCTAATTCATTACACAGGGCAGTAATGAATATCAGACTTTAATTACCGTAGCTATTTGCCACATGTACAGTGCAGTTTAGGAAAAGTGACATCTTGTGGTCAGAAAGTAGTATTACACTTTCCGACGTCTCAGTAAATTGGCCCTCATTCCGAGTTGTTCGCTTGTTATTGTTTTCAGCTACGGAGCGATTAGTCGTAAACTGCGAATGCGCAATGTTCGCAGTGCGCCTGCGCCAAGGAAATTTGCACAAAAGTTTGGTATTTTACTCACGGCGTAAAAAGGTTTTTTCATCGTTCTGCTGATTGTAGTGTGATTGACAGGAAGTGGGTGTTTCTGGGCGGAAACTGGCCGTTTTATGGGAGTGTGCGGAAAAACGCAGGCGTTTCAGGGAAAAACGCGGGAGTGGCTGGAGAAACGGGGGAGTGTCTGGACGAACGCTGGGTGTGTTTGTGACGTCAAACCAGGAACGAAAAGGACTGAACTGATCGCAGTGTAGGAGTAAGTCGCGAGCTACTCAAACTGCAAAGAAATTTCTATTCGCAATTCTGCTAATCTTTCGTTCGCAATTCTGCAAAGCTAAGATTCACTCCCAATAGGCGACGACCTAGCGTGTGCAATGCTGCTAAAAGCAGCTAACGAGTGAACAACTCGGAATGAGGGCCATTATGCTGTGACTGAATACGCCATGATAATGGCTAAATAAGCTATGATGTGCTAGGGAATACATATAACATGCACCTATCCAGGTGCACCTTATTGCATATGGATGCTAGACATAAATTATGAGGACACATCTGTAAATAGAGTAAACTAAAAGTTATTTCCCCCCCTTACCCCTTTAAATTCTATTCTTTCCTAATATTATAACGTAACAACAACCCTGCACATATTTGCATCCAATAATCATATCCTATATATTTTTATTTTTCTAGATTGAAGGAGGAATCAAGATCATCACCTTTTCCAATTCCATAATGGTTAATACAACAGTTTTCTACAATAATATGACCCAGGGATCCATTTCTACTGGCAAAATGACAAATGCACAAAAAATCCTTCTTGAGACTCTGACCGTCATTTGCTTCTGCGTCTTCCTCTACTTCATCTCACTCATACTACATGTCTTCTTCACCACCTCTCATGTTCGAGACAACGCCCGTTACATCCTCTTTGCTCTAGAGATGAGTGGGTTCGGTTCCTCGGAATCCGACCCCCCCCCCCGAACTTCACGCTTTTTACACGGGTCCGAGGCAGACTCGGATCTTTCCGCCTTGCTCGGCTAACCCGAGCGCGCCCGAACGTCATCATCCTGCTGTCGGATTCTCGCGAGGCTCGTATTCTATCGCGAGACTCGGATTCTATATAAGGAGCCGCGCGTCGCCGCCATTTTCACACGTGCATTGAGATTGATAGGGAGAGGACGTGGCTGGCGTCCTCTCCGTTTAGATAGAGAGTGAGACACTTGATTTACTGGAGCATTAGGAGTACTCAGAGAGTGCAGAGTTTTGCTGATAGTTATACTAGTGGTGACCACCAGTTTTATTTATTATTTAATATAATCCGTTCTCTGCCTGAAAAAAAACGATACACAGTCACATACCATAGTTGTGCTCAGCCTCAGTGTGCTGCATGATAATATCATCTATGTATATCTGACTGTGCTGAGTAGTGCTCACTGCTCACACAGCTTAATTGTGGGGGAGACTGGGGAGCAGTTATAGCAGGAGTTTTAACAGTGCACACTTTTGCTGCCAGAGTGCCAGTGTGACTGACCAGCAGTGACCACCAGTATATTGTCTGCCTGAAAAAGTTAAACACTCGTGTGGTGTTTTTTTATTTTATTCTATAAACACATTCTGCTGACAGTGTCCAGCAGGTCCGTCATTCATTATATTTCTATCTTCTTCATACTAGTAGTTTAGGAGTCTGCAGTGCTGACAGTGTCCAGCAGGTCCGTCATTATACAATATATACCTGACCTGCAGTAGTGATATATATATATTTTTTATATCATTATCATCCAGTCTATACTAGCAGACGCAGTACGGTAGTCCACGGCTGTAGCTACCTCTGTGTCGGCAGTCGCTCGTCATCCATAAGTATACTAGTATCCATCCATCTCCATTGTTTACCTGAGGTGCCTTTTAGTTGTGCCTATTAAAATATGGAGAACAAAAATGCAAAAATGTTGAGGTTCCAAAAATAGGGAAAGATCAAGATCCACTTCCACCTCGTGCTGAAGCTGCTGCCACTAGTCATGGCCGAGACGATGAAATGCCATCAACGTCGTCTGCCAAGGCCGATGCCCAATGTCATAGTACAGAGCATGTAAAATCCAAAACACAAAATATCAGTAAAAAAAGGACTCAAAAATCTAAAATAAAATCGTCATCGGAGAAGTGTAAACTTGCCAATATGCCATTTACCACACGGAGTGGCAAGGAACGGCTGAGGCCCTGGCCTATGTTCATGGCTAGTGGTTCAGCTTCACATGAGGATGGAAGCACTCAGCCTCTCGCTAGAAAAATGAAAAGACTTAAGCTGGCAAAAGCACAGCAAAGAACTGTGCGTTCTTCGAAATCACAAATCCACAAGGAGAGTCCAATTGTGTCGGTTGCGATGCCTGACCTTCCCAACACCGGACGTGAAGAGCATGCGCCTTCCACCATTTGCACGCCCCCTGCAAGTGCTGGAAGGAGCACCCGCAGTCCAGTTCCTGATAGTCAGATTGAAGATGTCAGTGTTGAAGTACACCAGGATGAGGAGGATATGGGTGTTGCTGGCGCTGGGGAGGAAATTGACAAGGAGGATTCTGATGGTGAGGTGGTTTGTTTAAGTCAGGCACCCGGGGAGAAACCTGTTGTCCGTGGGAGGAATATGGCCATTGACATGCCTGGTGAAAATACAAAAAAAATCAGCTCTTCAGTGTGGAAGTATTTCAACAGAAATGCGGACAACATTTGTCAAGCCGTGTGTTGCCTTTGTCAAGCTGTAATAAGTAGGGGTAAGGACGTTAACCACCTCGGAACATCCTCCCTTATACGTCACCTGCAGCGCATTCATCATAAGTCAGTGACAAGTTCAAAAACTTTGGGCGACAGCGGAAGCAGTCCACTGACCAGTAAATCCCTTCCTCTTGTAACCAAGCTCACGCAAACCACCCCACCAACTCCCTCAGTGTCAATTTCCTCCTTCCCCAGGAATGCCAATAGTCCTGCAGGCCATGTCACTGGCAATTCTGACGAGTCCTCTCCTGCCTGGGATTTCTCCGATGCATCCTTGCGTGTAACGCCTACTGCTGCTGGCGCTGCTGTTGTTGCTGCTGGGAGTCGATGGTCATCCCAGAGGGGAAGTCGTAAGACCACTTTTACTACTTCCACCAAGCAATTGACTGTCCAACAGTCCTTTGCGAGGAAGATGAAATATCACAGCAGTCATCCTGCTGCAAAGCGGATAACTGAGGCCTTGGCATCCTGGGCGGTGAGAAACGTGGTTCCGGTATCCATCATTACTGCAGAGGCAACTAGAGACTTGTTGGAGGTACTGTGTCCCCGGTACCAAATACCATCTAGGTTCCATTTCTCTAGGCAGGCGATACCGAAAATGTACACAGACCTCAGAAAAAGACTCACCAGTGTCCTAAAAAATGCAGTTGTACCCAATGTCCACTTAACCACGGACATGTGGACAAGTGGAGCAGGGCAGACTCAGGACTATATGACTGTGACAGCCCACTGGGTAGATGTATGGACTCTCGCCGCAAGAACAGCAGCGGCGGCACCAGTAGCAGCATCTCGCAAACGCCAACTCTTTCCTAGGCAGGCTACGCTTTGTATCACCGCTTTCCAGAATACGCACACAGCTAAAAACCTCTTACGGCAACTGAGGAAGATCATCGCAGAATGGCTTACCCCAATTGGACTCTCCTGTGGATTTGTGGCATCGGACAACGCCAGCAATATTGTGTGTGCATTAAATCTGGGCAAATTCCAGCACGTCCCATGTTTTGCACATACCTTGAATTTGGTGGTGCAGAATTATTTAAAAAACGAGAGGGGCGTGCAAGAGATGCTGTCGGTGGCCAGAAGAATTGCGGGACACTTTCGGCGTACAGGCACCACGTACAGAAGACTGGAGCAACACCAAAAACGCCTGAACCTGCCCTGCCATCATCTGAAGCAAGAAGTGGTAACGAGGTGGAATTCAACCCTCTATATGCTTCAGGGGTTGGAGGAGCAGCAAAAGGCCATTCAAGCCTATACAACTGAGCACGATATAGGAGGTGGAATGCACCTGTCTCAAGCGCAGTGGAAAATGATTTCAACGTTGTGCAAGGTTCTGCAACCTTTTGAACTTGCCACACGTGAAGTCAGTTCAGACACTGCCAGCCTGAGTCAGGTCATTCCCCTCATCAGGCTTTTGCAGAAGAAGCTGGAGACATTGAAGGAGGAGCTAACACAGAGCGATTCCGCTAGGCATGTGGGACTTGTGGATGGAGCCCTTAATTCGCTTAACAAGGATTCACGGGTGGTCAATCTGTTGAAATCAGAGCACTACATTTTTGCCACCGTGCTCGATCCTAGATTTAAAACCTACCTTGGATCTCTCTTTCCGGCAGACACAAGTCTGCAGGGGTTCAAAGAACTGCTGGTGAGAAAATTGTCAAGTCAAGCGGAACGCGACCTGTCAACATCTCCTCCTTCACATTCTCCCGCAACTGGGGGTGCGAGGAAAAGGCTCAGAATTCCGAGCCCACCCGCTGGCGGTGATGCAGGGCAGTCTGGAGCGACTGCTGATGCTGACATCTGGTCCGGACTGAAGGACCTGCCAACGATTACGGACATGTCGTCTACTGTCACTGCATATGATTCTCTCCCTATTGAAAGAATGGTGGAGGATTATATGAGTGACCGCATCCAAGTAGGCACGTCAGACAGTCCGTACGTATACTGGCAGGAAAAAGAGGCAATTTGGAGGCCCTTGCACAAACTGGCTTTATTCTACCTAAGTTGCCCTCCCACAAGTGTGTACTCCGAAAGAGTATTTAGTGCCGCCGCTCACCTTGTCAGCAATCGGCGTACGAGGTTACTTCCAGAAAATGTGGAGAAGATGATGTTCATTAAAATTAATTATAATCAATTCCTCCATGGAGACATTCACCAGCAGCAATTGCCTCCACAAAGTACACAGGGAGCTGTGATGGTGGATTCCAGTGGGGACGAATTGATAATCTGTGAGGAGGGGGATGTACACGGTGATGAATCGGAGGATGATGATGAGGTGGACATCTTGCCTCTGTAGAGCCAGTTTGTGCAAGGAGAGATTAATTGCTTCTTTTTTGGTGGGGGTCCAAACCAACCCGTCATTTCAGTCACAGTCGTGTGGCAGACCCTGTCACTGAAATGATGGGTTGGTTAAAGTGTGCATGTCCTGTTTATACAACATAAGGGTGGGTGGGAGGGCCCAAGGACAATTCCATCTTGCACCTCTTTTTTCTTTCATTTTTCTTTGCGTCATGTGCTGTTTGGGGAGTGTTTTTTGGAAGGGCCAGCCTGCCTGACACTGCAGTGCCACTCCTAGATGGGCCAGGTGTTTGTGTCGGCCACTAGGGTCGCTGAGCTTACTCACACAGCTACCTCATTGCGCCTCTTTTTTTTCTTCTTTGCGTCATGTGCTGTTTGGGGAGTATTTTTTGGAAGGGCCATCCTGCCTGACACTGCAGTGCCACTCTTAGATGGGCCAGGTGTTTGTGTCGGCCACTTGGGTCGCTGAGCTTACTCACACAGCTACCTCATTGCGCCTCTTTTTTTCTTTGCGTCATATGCTGTTTGGGGAGTATTTTTTGGAAGGGCCATCCTGCCTGACACTGCAGTGCCACTCCTAGATGGGCCAGGTGTTTGTGTCGGCCACTTGGGTCGCTGAGCTTAGTCACACAGCTACCTCATTGCGCCTCTTTTTTTCTTTGCGTCATGTGCTGTTTGGGGAGTGTTTTTTGGAAGGGCCATCCTGCGTGACACTGCAGTGCCACTCCTAGATGGGCCAGGTGTTTGTGTCGGCCACTTGGGTCGCTGAGCTTAGTCACACAGCTACCTCATTGCGCCTCATTTTTTCTTTGCGTCATGTGCTGTTTGGGGAGTATTTTTTGGAAGGGCCATCCTGCCTGACACTGCAGTGCCACTCCTAGATGGGCCAGGTGTTTGTGTCGGCCACTTGGGTCGCTGAGCTTAGTCACACAGCTACCTCATTGCGCCTCTTTTTTTCTTTGCGTCATGTGCTGTTTGGGGAGTGTTTTTTGGAAGGGCCATCCTGCGTGACACTGCAGTGCCACTCCTAGATGGGCAAGGTGTTTGTGTCGGCCACTAGGGTCGCTTAGCTTACTCACACAGCTACCTCATTGCACCTCTTTTTTTCTTCTTTGCGTCATGTGCTGTTTGGGGAGTATTTTTTGGAAGGGCCATCCTGCCTGACACTGCAGTGCCACTCCTAGATGGGCCAGGTGTTTGTGTCGGCCACTTGGGTCGCTGAGCTTAGTCACACAGCTACCTCATTGCGCCTCTTTTTTTCTTTGCGTCATGTGCTGTTTGGGGAGTGTTTTTTGGAAGGGCCATCCTGCGTGGCACTGCAGTGCCACTCCTTGATGGGCCAGGTGTTTGTGTCGGCCACTTGGGTCGCTGAGCTTAGTCATCCAGCGACCTCGGTGCAAATTTTAGGACTAAAAATAATATTGTGAGGTGTGAGGTGTTCAGAATAGACTGAAAATGAGTGGAAATTATGGTTATTGAGGTTAATAATACTTTGGGATCAAAATGACCCCCAAATTCTATGATTTAAGCTGTTTTTTTGAAAAAAACACCCGAATCCAAAACACACCCGAATCTGACAAAATAAATTCGGTGAGGTTTTGCCAAAACGCGTTCGAACCCAAAACACGGCCGCGGAACCGAACCCAAAACCAAAACACAAAACCCGAAAAATTTCCGGTGCACATCTCTACTTTGCTCCCATGCTGATTAATGACACGTTACATCTTGTTACTGGAATTACTCTGTTGTTGGCTTCCCTATCCTTGGTATACGTCCCCGTGCCTGTTTGCTACACAATAATCACTCTAGCGACAGCTACATTTAGGATTACACCCTACAATTTGGCGGTCATGGCCCTGGAACGCTATGCAGCCATTTGTTTCCCTCTGAGACATGTAACACTTTGTACATCACAAAGGTCTAAGTATGCCATTCTCATCATATGGCTAATGGGTCTTTTACCAAATGTAGTTGACGTCGTCATCATCCTGAGCTCCTCGGCAGGGAAGGCTATTTTTTCCTTCAAAGTTTTATGTAGCTGGGAAATATTAGCAGTGACACATGTGCAAAGTGTGATCAGATCCAACACCCTCATCATCAGCCTAATTTTGGTGGGACTCATAATCATCTTCACATACATTAGAGTGATGTTCATTGCAAAGACCATGAGTTTCGACAGCAGATCTGCCTCCAAGGCCGGTAAAACCGTCATTCTGCACGCCTTTTAGTTTCTGTTATGTTTGTTCTCCTTAAATTCCACCTTTATTGAAGTATATTTCAGAGAATATTCCTACTTATCTACAGTTAACTTTCTCCTGTTTACGTGCCTGCCAAGGTTCATCAGCCCAATCATTTATGGGTTAAGGGATAAAGTGTTCAGTAAATGTATTAGTGAAAAATATGTTTAGGTGTTACAAATGTGCGCAATTAAAAACAGAATCATGCAGCAGAATCACACGTAAAATTGAGTGTTCATCCAACACTCAGAAAACTGAATAATATTATGAAGGATTTTTTACGTGCTCAATCCTGCGCTATTCTGCTTAACCATGTACAGAATGATACCAGGAATGTGCATAGGAAAGAATGCACAATCATGCAAAAAGGTGTATACATGCAAAGCACCACATCCAAATATAATAGAAATTACTGAGCTTTTATAAATGAATGATGAATTGATCACAATCTTCTCTGAATAGCTCCTCAATGCATGTAGAGGTTGGTACCGTCCAGAAAATTCTGAAATCAAAACAATCGTGCTTCCCGTGTCCCGTGTCTTTGCCATGAAAGGATGTCTTACATGTGATTTTTATTTCTATTTGTTGTAAGTGCAATTTGTATTAAAACGCTTCCTCTTTTATACAAAATACTGCACTATTGTTTATTCTCTGTGCTGACTCCCCCTGTAATGGGTAATACCCCTGTGAGGGAAGCACGATTGTTTTGATTTCAGAGTTTTCTGGACGGTACCAACCTCTACATGCATTGAGGAGCTATTCACAGAAGATTGTGATCAATTCATCATTCATTTATAAAAGCTCAGTAACTTCTATTATATTTGGATGTGGTGCTTTGCATGTATACACCTTTTTGCATGATTGTTCGTTTTTCCTATGCACATTCCTGGTATCATTCTGTATATGGTTAAGCAGAATAGCGTAGGATTGAGCACGTAAAAAATCCTTCAGTAAATGTATTACAAAATTTCAACTTGCAAAACCTTTAGAACAAGTCATTCATCTAATTCATGTAAACAGGAAAACAAGAGCGAAGTCAAACGGGCGCTCAAAAAACTATATAAAAAATACATGCCTCATAAATAGGCAGATATGGATCTTCATTTTGATCCTCATTCTTCTGAAGATATGCTTTAACAAATCCTAGAATGTTACTGCTGTGTGCACCATTTCATATGGACATGCTCCCACAATCTTTCTCAACACTTTCAGATCTATTACTTAGGAGGTCTATCGTCAACATGCAGTAGAAGAGAGAAGATGCATATTATCTGTGTTTTAAAACTCTGAAAAGTCATCTCCATTCCATATGCTACAAATTTCCAGTAATTAATTTCTCATGCTGCAACTTCTACTCTGCATCTCATGCATATCATCTGTATATATTTTTAACATTTGTGATTTAATTACTTGCTTGCAGTTGGTATTACCAGTGTGGAGGTGTTGTTTAGTGAAACATGGTTTATTATAGCAAACCGCTTGATGTTTACTCAAACCAGTGCTAATTAGGTCCTTTGATCAATTGGCCAATTGTGGTCAGATGTAGCCTCTCTTAATCAGACTTACTATATCTTTAGATTTAGTATAGGGGCAGCCGTGGCTGAGGTGTGCTTCGTAGACTAAGTATGATTTCTGAACAGTTAGAAAACAGTGGAACAGACATTGAGCAACATCAACAAACAGGTAATTTTAATGTATTACCTGACATTTAGTTATGTACTGTCTTAACATGGGTAAGAATAAGAGATGCACAAATAAAATTCTTAAAGCTATGTGTGCAAATGATAGGAGCTTAGGAGACACAATTCCAGATAAGGGATGATCTGGATATTGTGGCTATTGCAGAGTCGTGGTGCAATGAGAATCCTGACTGGGACATACAGTAGCTATACCAGGATACACTTTATTTAGAAAGGATATAGGGGTCATTCTGACCCATTCACACACTGCTGTTTGTCGCAGCGGTGCGAACGGGTCGGTTCTGCGCATGTGCGCCGGCCCCAATGTACACACACGTCGTTGCCCAGCGACGGCCGTCACTGGACAACGACAAGAAGAGCAAAGAAAGCGATCGCTGCCACGATCGCAAGAAGAGTGACAGGTGGAAGGCATTCTGGGGCGTCAACTGACCGTTTTCTGGGAGTGGAGCAGCGAACGCAGGTGTGTCAAGGTGTTGGAGGGTGGATGTCTGACGTCTATTCCGGGACCTTCATCCCTGGATCTATCGCACAGGGTAAGTAGTAGCTAGTCTTGTTTTGCACAAAACTTTTTTAGCATAGCAGGGCTGCACAAGTGATTGCAGCCTTGCTATGCTAAAATACACTCCCCCATAGGCAGCATCTAGTTGATCGCACGAGCAGCAAAAGTTGCTACGTGCAATCAACTCGGAATGACCCCCCTAGTGGGCAAAATTAGAGTAGGGGTAGCAATGTATGTGAAAAAATCATAGATGCAAATTTAATACAAAATATTGAAAAAAAATCTGAGGCCCTTTGGGTGACCATAGCAATGGTGGAGGACATTATATGCACTGGGGTGTAAAAGGAGAAGTCATAATCATGGGGGACTTTAATCTACCTAAAGTCGACTAGGAAGGGTCCCTTTGCAGGTTGAACTAGAAATGGCAAATTTCTCAATTCCTTACAGGTTGCATCTCTCAAGCAATTACCAAGGCAGCCCACTTGGAAGCACGCTATGTTTTTAGATTTGATACTCACAAATGTTGACAGGATATCATATTTATCTGTGGGTTACAATCTAGGATCAATTGGCCATCCATCAATATAGTTTAGTATAAAGAAAACTTCATGCCAAACAAAAAATAAGGGTTTAAGGATTTAGGAAGGCTGTCTTTTCAAAAATGGGGCCCTGTGTTAGTTGTGTTAGTGATTAATTGCCAGATTTGAGGAACTTTGAAAGAGGGCAGGAGAGGTGGCAAAATAAAAAAAATTAAGGAATAATAAGACTTAAGACAGAGAGTGAGAGTTTTTGTTTGAGGGAGACAAGGCAAAAGCAGATCATATAAATTATTATTTTTGCTCAGTATTCACTACTGAAGCAGAGGGGAAGGTGACACAGTTAAGTTGCAGGAACAATCATAAAAATGAGGTAGATGAAAGTAAATTACATAGGAAAAAGTCATAATAGAACTCTCAAAACTGAAAGTGGGTAAATCAATTGGGCCAGATGGAAAATATCCAACATTATTAAAATAGCTTAAAGGGGTTCTGGTAGCACCATCCACAGAACTATTCAACCACTCACTAGCTATAGGAGCAATTCCAAAAGACTGGAAAAAAGTGAATATTGTACCCCTGCACAAAAGTGGAAGCAAGGAATAGGCAAATTACTACAGACCAGTGAGCCTTACATCAGTAGTATGGAAAGTAATGGAAACACTGTTAATAGAAAGAGTTATGGAGTATCTCAAATCCAGGAATTTATAGGATCCCAAACAGCTTATAGTCTGTGGGAAGAAAAGAAGACTATTTGTTGGGGCAAGCTTAATTTATACAAGTTCCAAATACCCAAACTGGATATTAAAATATAACTTTTATTATAACTTACAATAAAGACATTTAAACAGGGAAGTGATAATAAGTTTATTAAAAAAGAAGACTCAATTTAGTCTCTCCAACAACTATAATTTAGACTGTATATTGTTTAAGACCTCATTCAATGTATTCATAGTACTGTAGGTTCATAGACGTAATGATTATTTTTTGTTTAGGATATCAAAAAAGTATTTTAGCATACAATATCTTGTTGTGTGGTCTTATTAGGTGGTGGATTTATTTAACATTTAAAATTGGGTAAACATCTCTATCGTCCTAGATATCAGGCCATTCAATCTGAGAGAGTAATTAAATATTGACTCTCAAAATATGTGTGGATCTCCTAGTTTCTATGACTTCAGTTAATTAATATTATGCACCACCTGCGGTTAATGTAGGATCTGGAGGGGTGTTCAATTAAGTGCAGTTTTTTCAACTGGTTGGAAAAATGGCACTAATTCGACCCTCAGTATTCAATAGCGTTTTCGCCCGTTTTTTTAATCTATTTTCACCCGTACCTTTTCACTTTTTTTTTTGGCAAATCGGCATGGGTGAAAACAAACCCAAAAGCATGCGAAAACGCCCACAAATTCGACAAAACATGTGTACTGGAGGCGAATTCGCTGATCCATGTGCTTTTTGCCAGTGCCGGATTTTTTGACAAGTTGAAAAATCGGCACGGGCACTGAATAGGGTGAATGCTTTGCCATTTTTTTGACTGGTCAAAACAAAACTTCATAATTGAATACCCCCATAGTGTGTACAGAATCTCAGAGACTAACTTGCTTTGCCTTCCTTCAGAAGTCTCAAATAAATTCTGAGCACTTTCAGATTTTCCCTGAATCGCCTTCATAGTGGGTAATAAAGTACAATGTAACACAAGCATTAGATACTTACTGTATGTTTCAGTTTTACTGTTTAGTAACATATATTTGCAATTGCTACATGGACAGTATCTCACTTGACTGATACTCCAAACAGATTCAACTTTCAGTCATGCGTAATGTTTGGCAGGTAAGCAATGTTACAAAGCAATGAGGAAGGCTAGTCAGATGCTTGGCTGCATAGAGAGAGGAATCAGCAGCAGAAAGAAAGAAGTAATAATGCCACTGTATAGGTCATTGGTACGGCCTCATCTAGTATACTGTGTCCAATTCTGGAGGCCATATCTTCAGAAGGATGGCCCTCATTCCGAGTTGATCGCTCGGTATTTTTCATCGCATCGCAGTGAAATTCCGCTTAGTACGCATGCGCAATATTCGCACTGTGACTGCGCCAAGTAATTTTACAATGGAGATAGTATTTTTACTCACGGCTTTTTCATCGCTCCGGCGATCGTAATGTGATTGACAGGAAATGGGTGTTACTGGGCGGAAACAGGCCGTTTTATGGGCGTGCGGGAAAAAACGCTACCGTTTCCGGAAAAAACGCAGGAGTGGCCGGGAAAACGGGGGAGTGTCTGGGCGAACGCTGGGTGTGTTTGTGACGTCAAACCAGGAACGACAAGCACTGAACTGATCGCACAGGCAGAGTAAGTCTGAAGCTACTCTGAAACTGCTAAGTAGTTAGTAATCGCAATATTGCGAATACATCGGTCGCAATTTTAAGAAGCTAAGATTCACTCCCAGTAGGCGGCGGCTTAGCGTGTGTAACTCTGCTAAAATCGCCTTGCGAGCGATCAACTCGGAATGAGGGCCGATATTAATACATAAGAGATTAAAGAAGGACAACTAAAATGGTGCATGGCCTACATCACAAAACATACCCAGAAAGACTAAAAGGCCCTACACATTGGCCGATCCGCCGCCGACCTGCCCGATGGCGGATACGGCCGACGGGCGACCCGGCGGCGGAGGGGCAGTGACGGGGGGAGTGAAGTTTCTTCACTCCCCCCGTCACCCGGCTGCATTGAAGTGCAGGCAAATATGGACGAGATCGTCCATATTGGCCTGCATGTACAGCCGACGGGGGACCAGCGATGAACGAGCACGGGGCCACGCATCGTTCATCGCTGGAGCCTCCACACTCAAAGATATGAACGGTATCTTGTTCATTTATGAACGAGATCGCTCATATCTTTGACTGATGTCGGCCAGTGTGTAGGGCCCTTAAGAAATCTCAATACAGTATGTATAGTTTGGAGCAGAGAAGGGAAAGGGGGGACATGATAGAAACGTTCAAATAAATCAAGGGTTTTAACAAAGTCCAGGAGGGAAACATTCTCCAAATGAAGAGAACTTGAAGCAATAGGACACGAGGATATGCACTGAGACTGGAGGGGGGAGGTTCAGGGGAAAATTTAGGAAACATCACTTCACAGAAAGCGTAGTGGACAAGTGGAATAGCCTCCCATCAGGGGTGGTAGCGGCTAAGACAGCAGAGCACTTTAAACATGCATGGGATAGACATAAGGATATCCTTACACAGAAATAAGGATCAAATAAGGTTTGTGGTAAAAATTTGGTAAAAAAGGGGCAGACTAGATGGGCCAAGTGGTTCTTATCTGCCATCACATTCTACGTTTCTAGTTTTGATAATCTACAGAAAGGACATTAAATCCACCTCAAGATTCCACACAAAACCGTCCTGTTCTGTCACTTTATACAGCTTCTGAAAACAATAGATCCATGTGTACACTTCACAAAACCTCTGTGTTTCACTGCAAATTCACAGCCTGCTTTTCTGCCATGTTCAGCTGACAGCAGGATCTTAATCTCATGCACTTACTCATGTTTGCCCCACTTTAATGCACAGATAGTTCAGTGTGACATTAATATTAATCAGTGTCTTGACAGTGTGCTGCAGTACATACAGATGGAGCCGAGCTCATCTATAGCGGCTCCATCGCAAACGTGCACTCCCTGCGTGACTAGGCCATCCGGCACCTAGCCGCGCTACAGGAGTGCACTGAGACGCTGCCATTACAGAGAATGAGGTACGTGCACATCACGGACACGCATGCATCCCAGACACTGCAATATGTGCACACTCCTCGGCACAGATGGAGCCATGATTAGCGTGGCTCCATCTGTAGTGTGGTTTCAGCAATAGGAAGAGAACATAATGAGAGTGTCCCAGTTACTGTAATTCCTCCATTTCTGCTGTCTTGCATCATGTCTGTAACAGTGAACAGCAGATGAGAGAACGTGGGAGGTTACCTAAATCTGATATATAGAAAGCGGGCACTACTACGTTCAGTGTGAGTCCTGCTTCTGCTTTGTTATCCTCTGGACATTGCCGAGCATATAAGCAAGGCAGCTGATGAGGGGGTGCCCAGAGTGAAGGTACCTTACCAAAGAAGGGAGAGGAGCATGTGTGTCTCAGTCAGTGACCATAGACTTAAGGATGATGTTTACTAGAAAAGTCTGCAAATCTGCTGACTGTTGCCATACGCTAGCAATATACAGCCCCAACTGATCTGTGAAATTAAACATGTTGATAAACATGATTTACAGTAACAATCCCAAAAGCTTTTTGGTCGGAATCTGCGATCTGTGAACCCCATACATTGCACATGTATTAACACAATCATCAGCAAAACTCCAAATTGCCCCAATTGATTGCTGATGCTGATGGCCTTAAGTCTATGGAAAGGTGGTTTTAGGGGCGTGCTAGCAGGGCATCTGCCTGGGGTGCTGCAGCCTGACAGCGTGGCCACAGTCACCCCACCAGTGCCATCTGTGCGTGCCCGCTGCCCACTTCCACCTACAAAAGACTATAGAGCTGAAACACATTAGAACAATAGTCTCTGCTGTGCACTAGCTCCCCTGCCAGCTATCCTGCAGTCCCCACTTCATTTCAGGCTGGAGAGGGGAAATCCCACCTATCGTGAGATCACAGCCGTGCACGTGACCCCCAACCAGGAAGTTATGGCTGTAGGTGCTACACACTGTCGTCTCCTTAGCCACAAGGAATGCTGCCACAATAAGACGGGTGCCCCCGCTGACCACCACTGAAGCAGAGGATTAGGTAACGTGGCCAACAACTCGTCCAGGAGGACAAAAATTTGCAGCTACCCAAATTTCTCTGCAGAACAGCAAAGGGAGGACAGCGCACATAGGAATATTGGTAAGTGATCTGCACCAGCAGGATGCTGCCAGGGTGAGACACTTCCATACCATTTATTCTGAGTATGGGACATTTATATTTGAGACATTAATTATTAAAAGGGCTCTACCTGGTGTGTAATGTGTATAAGGAGTTCTACCAGGTGTAACATGTAAAAAAGGGGATCTTCCTGGTATGTAGAATGTGTAAGGGGCTCCACCTGGTGTAATGTGCATAAGAAACTCTACCTGGCATAATGTGTATAAGGGGCTCTAACTGGCGTAACATCTATAAAGGGGGCTCTATCTGGGGTAAGCTGTTTAAGGGGCTCTACCTGGCATAAAGTGTATAAGGGGCTCTAACTGGCATAACATCTATAAAAGGGTCTCTATCTGGGGTAAGCTGTTTAAGGGGTTCTACCTGGCATAATGTGTATAAGGGGCTCTACCTGACATAATGCGCTACTGTGGTGTAATGTGCATAAGAAACTCTACCTGGCATAATGTGTATATGGGGCTCTAACTGGCGTAACATCTATGAAAGGGGCTCTACCTGGGGTAAGCTGTTTAAGGGGCTCTACCTGGCATAATGTGTATAAGGGGCTCCACCTGGCATAATGCGCTACTGTGGTGTAATGTGTGTAAGGGTCTTTAACATGGCATAATGTGTATAAGGGGTACTACAGTGTGCGGTAATGTGACTGACGGACACTACTGTGCGGTCTAATGTGAATTGATACTATTCTGTGGCCATGCCCCCTTCCCCATGAAGCCACCCCCTATATTTTTGCGCACTGTCTCTATTTTGAATTGGGGGGGTATCTAAGAAAACTTTTGCCCCAGACACCACAAAGTCTAAAACAAGCTCATGTCACAAAGGGTGGGCACGGCAGTAGTGATGCTGGTGCCATATCTCTCTACATACATGATTGCAGCTGGTGGCCATGACATGCCTGCATTTTGTCTGTCACTCCACATTACCTCCCCACGTCCTTCCTGTCAATCACTCTGTGTAATAGATATCACTGTAAGCTGAATCTCAAATGTATCTTACTTTGTTTTATTATACTTTTTTATTCAAAGCAGTATTTCACCCAGGGCCGTAAGGAGGGTGGTGCGGCCAGTGTGGGTGAGTGAGTGCGGATGCCCTTGGGGTGGAACTGTCCATCACCGCATTCTCTATTCTCTGGGCACTCGCTGAGATGTATGTTTGTAGCAGTGCCTCTGGCTCCTTCTCTGCAGTTCGTAGTCCCACTTTGCGTGTCGTGTATAGGGAGCAATGCCATATTTGTAAGGGGTGAAGCGTGTGTGATGCATACAGACACCTGGGTCCAGCGGGGCCCATTCCACACACACTGCACAAATTTCATCAGTACTTGCCTCTCCGGAGTCCCATGTTGGCAGTGGCACCACTGCAAAATCACCAGGAAAATGGTGTGGCGGCGATTATCCCAGCGTTTTATGCATACATAGTAGGGAAATCTCTGGGAAAATGGCCCCCATGCCATTTCCCTGGAGACCTATGCAGTAGCCTCTAGCACAGCACAGTCCATGCACTACACATGGTGGGTCCCATGCTCCCATAATACACCCCTGGTGTGGAGAAACAACATGATGTCTCTTCCACAGTGCCTAGCGAGGGGCCGTTGGCCGCTGGGCACAGCAGGGCTGCTTAATTCTTTAGTCAGTCACTCACAGGCAGATGTGTTGGCAGGCGAGACGGGTAAGTGATGAGAGTCCAATGAGCCCAGCAAGTTAATGTCATACCCTCCAGCATGATGAGGCGCAGTAGGCAAAGGTTAGAACATGATCCGCACTGGAAAAGAACTAATCCAACTAGTTTCTCAATTGCTGCATAAAATTTACCTCGGTTCCTTACATAACAGAGAAACAAGAACATGTATTATTACTATAAGTCTGGTATTCTTTCCCCTAGAACTGCCTATGTTTTCCTCGGGTACGGGTCGTTGGGTCGACTCAACTTAGGTCGACAGTCATTAGGTGACATGTATTAGGTGAACAGGATGAAAAGGCTGACATGAGTTTTTGGACTTTTTTTTTGGTGTCGTTTTCTCCATAAAGTGACAGGGAACCCAAACTGGTGCACCGTGTCGCCTCGCATGGCTCGCCATGCTTCGGGCAAGGTGCCTCGCTCCACTACCGCTGCGCTCGCCACCGGTTACTGTTCCCAATCGTAGTCTACGTGGATTGTTAAGTATGAAAAAAAAAATTTGAAAAACTTATGTCGACCTAGTACATGTCGGCCTAATGGCCATGTCAACCTAGTGCATGTCGACCTAATGCCATTGTCTACCTTCAGTGGTCGACCTAATGACTGTCAACCTAAGTTGGGTCGACCTAACGACCGTATCTCATTTTCCTCACAGCATTCACAAGTTGAAGATGACAAGGGATGGTCTGCAGGGAGAGCAGAGAGGTGATATGCAGGGGGAGAGGAGTGATGGTCTGCAGGGAGAGCAGAGAGGTGATATGCAGGGGGAGTGTAGTGATGATCTGCAGGAGGAGAGGAGGGATTATCTGCAGGGGAGAGGAGTGATGGTCTGCAGGGGAGAGGAGTGATGTTCTGCAGGGAGAACAGAGAGGTGATATGCAGTGGGCAATTAGTGATGATCTGTAGGGGAGAGGAGTGATGGTCTGCAGGGAGAATAGAGAGGTGATATGCAGTTGGTGAGTACTGATGGTCTGCAGGAGAAGAGGAGGGATGATCTGCAGGGGGAGAGTAGTAATGGTCTGCAGGGAGAGCAGGGAGGTGATATGCAGGGGGAGAGGAGTGATGATCTGCAGGGAGAGTAGAGATGTGATATGCAGGGGGAGAGGAGTGATGATCTGCAGGGAGAGCAGAGATGTGATATGCAGGGGGAGAGGAGTGATGATCTGCAGTAGGAGAGGAGGGATGATCTGCAAGGGGAGAGGAGCGATGATCTGCAGGGGGAGAGGAGTGATGATCTGCAGGGAGAGCAGAGAGGTGATATGCAGCGGGAGAGGAGTGATGATCTGCAGTAGGAGAGGAGGGATGATCTGCAGGGGGAGAGGAGTGATGATCTGTAGGGAGAGCAGAGAGGTGATCTGCAGGGGGAGAGGAGTGATGATCTGCAGTAGGAGAGGAGTGATGATCTGCAGGGAGAGCAGAGAGGTGATATGCAGGGGGAGAGGAGTGATGATCTGCAGTAGGAGAGGAGGGATGATCTGCAGGGGGAGAGGAGTGATGATCTGCAGGGAGAGCAGAGAGGTGATATGCAGGGGGAGAGGAGTGATGATCTACAGTAGGAGAGGAGTGATGATCTGCAGGGAGAGCAGAGAGGTGATATGCAGGGGGAGAGGAGTGATGATCTGCAGTAGGAGAGGAGTGATGGTCTGCAGGGAGAGCAGAGAGGTGATATGCAGGGGGACAGGAGTGATGATCTGCAGTAGGAGAGGAGTGATGATCTGCAGGGAGAGCAGAGAGGTGATATGCAGGGGGAGAGGAGTGATGATCTGCAGTAGGAGAGGAGTGATGATCTGCAGGGAGAGTAGAGATGTGATATGCAGGGGGAGAGGAGTGATGATCTGCAGGGAGAGCAGAGATGTGATATGCAGGGGGAGAGGAGTGATGATCTGCAGTAGGAGAGGAGGGATGATCTGCAAGGGGAGAGGAGCGATGATCTGCAGGGGGAGAGGAGTGATGATCTGCAGGGAGAGCAGAGAGGTGATATGCAGCGGGAGAGGAGTGATGATCTGCAGGGGGAGAGGAGTGATGATCTGCAGTAGGAGAGGAGTGATGATCTGCAGGGAGAGCAGAGAGGTGATATGCAGGGGGAGAGGAGTGATGATCTGCAGTAGGAGAGGAGGGATGATCTGCAGGGGGAGAGGAGTGATGATCTGCAGGGAGAGCAGAGAGGTGATATGCAGGGGGAGAGGAGTGATGATCTGCAGTAGGAGAGGAGTGATGGTCTGCAGGGAGAGCAGAGAGGTGATATGCAGGGGGACAGGAGTGATGATCTGCAGTAGGAGAGGAGTGATGATCTGCAGGGAGAGCAGAGAGGTGATATGCAGGGGGAGAGGAGTGATGATCTGCAGTAGGAGAGGAGTGATGATCTGCAGGGAGAGCAGAGAGGTGATATGCAGGGGGAGAGGAGTGATGATCTGCAGTAGGAGAGGAGTGAAAACCTGTCACAGAATCATTGGTTTCGGCCCTTCCAGCATTGCAAACGTATTGCACCAAAATGTCCAGTTACTGCTCTGATTTCAGCTCTTTATTCTGCTGCATCAGCTCTTCCACATTGTAGAGATGGCTACTGACTCACTGTCTCAACACAGTGACTGGAATCATCAGGAAGTGTGAATGATTCGAGTCACTCACTGTTTAATGAGTGGAGACAGCTGCAGCAGCAGCCTCTCTCAGCCAGAGGGAGGAAATGTAGAGATGTGCCCTGTGGGCACATCAGTGGTGCTGTCCCTGGCTGGGGACAGCGCTGGGGCAGCTTGTCTGTCCCAAGCGCTGGGTGCGTGGCGGCGGCGGCGGGTGTCCGGTGCAGGGATTACCCTTTTCCCTGCACCGGACCGGAGGCTGCGGAGAGGTTCAAATATTGGCACCCTCCGGGAGCCAATCGCGGCTCCCGGAGCGGCGGCCAATCAGAGAGGGGCGCGGCGAGCCAATCGGCGCTCGCCGCGTCATAGGCCCCGCCCCCGGCGTCTGACGTCAGACGCCGGGCGGGAGCCGAAGAGAAAAGGACCGCGCGCGTTGAAGAGCGGCAGAGAAGCGGCCGGGACCCGGAATGAGAAGACCGCGCGGGTGAGCGGAGGAGACGCCGCGAGGAGAAGAAGAAGACGACCGTGGAAAGAGGAGATCCGGTGGCCGCTGAAGAGGCCGGAAGACGTCGGGCTCCTGCAAGAAGATGTCCAGCGGCGGCTGGATGCGGAGGAGCGGAGACGACGCCGCTGGCCAGGACGGGTCAGCAGCAGAAGAGGGCGCTGGAGATCCCTGGAGCAGGTGAGGCCTCAGTGAGGCAACTTTCACCCCCTCCCTTTTCCTCCCTCGACCACCAGGGACGGGCATTAGGCCCGGGGGCACAATTCAGGCACTAGGCCTGTTGCGCAGATAGGAGGTTGGGGGTCATCATCATAGTCGGTGGTTTGGGCGTTAGGCCCAAGCCACCTAAGCGGCGCAGTAGGCGGGCACTAGGCCCGGGGGCAATCCAGGCAATAGGCCTGTGGGGGCATTAGAGGGCATTAGGCCCTAGTGTACTTTGGCCGCTAGGGATATATAAAGGTGATGCTGGGTACTAGGCCCAGGTCACCCCACGAGTGACAAATTAGGCGGGCGCTAGGCCCGTGGGTGAAATCGGGCCTCCGGCCTGTGTGCAGTCAGGGGGCGCTAGGCCCAGTGGATAAGTGCCTCCGAGGTGAATAAAGGTGGCACTGGGCACTAGGCCCAGGCCACCCTGAGGTGTTTAGGTAGGCAGGTCCGCTTGACCTGAGCCC
Source organism: Pseudophryne corroboree (assembly GCF_028390025.1). Taxonomy (NCBI): domain Eukaryota; kingdom Metazoa; phylum Chordata; class Amphibia; order Anura; family Myobatrachidae; genus Pseudophryne; species Pseudophryne corroboree. The sequence goes on along the minus strand of NC_086445.1, from coordinate 30,709,914 downwards.
TATAGAAGGAAGTGTACAGGAGGTGGGCAGGCTGTGTGGCGCCCACCCCCTTCCAGCGGCAGGTAGGGATTTAAAGGGACAGCACCGTGTGATCTTGTAATCCGATATTGTGATGTATGTTGTTACCGTGCAGGGCAAAGTGTCTGTTTGTTTTAAGTTTGTGCATAGTTGTGTTGCACCACCCACACGAGCTAGTTTGAGGGCTCTGTTTATGTAGCTAGTGTAGCGGACGCACACTAGGTTAGAGTTAGACCCTGCACGGCTGATTCTCTCTTTGCCTCCTTACAGGGACCTGTAAGTGGAGAAGATCGGAGTACAAAACGTAGGACGGTGAGTAACATCGGTCTGTGTGTTCCTTCTGTGTGTGTCCCTATCTGTCTCCCTTCCTTCAGGGCGAACGGTGAGCCTTGAACGCCGGTGCAAGGTAGAATTTCCACCTGGTGCGAGAGTGCCAATAGGTGAAATTCGGGCTCTGAGGCGGACGCCTGGGATGACCCTCACCTAGCCCGAAAGCACTATTTTTCTCGGGGTCGGAGGGCGTTTCGGTCCACAGTTAGGAGGACGGCACTCAGCAATCTCCTTCCTCCTAGGTCGTCGTGTCCGGGTCCGACGGAAGAGTTGCCAGGTCCGTTGAAGGTTCCGGTACCTGAAGGTGAGAGAGAGCGGCGCCTGGTGAGTACCGAAAATACACCTGCACGGCAGCAGGCACCACCACACGCACCGCCGCACCTCTTACAGAAACTCAGTGTGTCCTTCAGTCAGTGTCTTCTGCTGAGTGTCTTTAGCTGTGATTGGCCAGAGGCTATACCAGGTGACACCCCGTGGGAGGGGGGGAGGGAGCAGTCACGACTCACCAGTCAGTGAGTGCTCTGCTGCTCTGCCTGATCCATTTCATGAATCATGATTCATCCTGAGTCTGCCAGTGAGTGAGACAGTTGTACACTGTGTAGACTCAGTGGATGGATCTGATTCATGCAGCATAAGCCTGCAGGAGGTGGAGCCCCTGTGGTACAGTGTTCTCAGCTCACTGATCCTGCTCAGTGTGATTGTGGGGGGCAAACTCCCTGGAGGCTAGAAAGTGGATAATATAATAAATCCAAGCTCACCTAAAATCATCCAATTAGCAAAGTATGCAAAGTAAAAAAAAAATGTTTTTATTTGGTTTAGTTACAGACTGAATGATGTGTTTCGTGGCTGTTAAGCTTTCTCTCAGCCAGAAGTATTGTGCATATTCTGTAACTAGAATGCAATAAGTCATACTTACCTACATTCTGGCTGCTCTCTGCGTGAGAGAGCAGCCAGGTCGGCTCAGAGGGCGGGCAGGGGAGGCTGTGACGACGAGGAGGGGGTGGACCGGAGGCGGAGAAAGGGCGGAGCAGGGGTGGGGTCATGATGATGCCTCTTTTAAGCTATGCCCCCACTCTGTAATGCCGCGATCACCGGCATTACACGGCAGGGGGCGTGGCTATGATGACGTGATTCAGCAAGAATCGCGTCATCAACTGCCCGGACCGCCCACTTTACACACTAAGTGGGCGGACGGGCAGGGGGGACCCCACGAATCGGGAGACTTGCCTGCTCTTCCGGGGGCCGGGAGGGTCACCCGATTTTCGGGAGCCTCCCGGCCATTCCGGGAGAGTAGGCAAGTATTCAATAAGTGGTTATTAATAATATATCAACATAACACTGAATCTATGTTAATATATTATTAACAATCAGTGCATAAGCAGCTGCATCTGTAATAACTTGCACTTCTGTTGGTTATTCAATAAGGTAAGTATCTCTCAATTCGTAGATAATCTTTCAAATTATACCTGTAACAACTTGCACTTCCGTTGGGTATTCAATGAGGTAAGTATCTCTCACTTTGTAGATAATCTTTCTTTCCTATCTTCTTTTCTTCACAGAGAGGGGACACCCCGGAATGGTATCGCAACTGATATCCAGTACCCTTAATTAACCCTTTTTATTACTATTAATAGTATTGTTAAATAAGTATACAATTAGAGAATAATATTGAGCAACACAAAAATGAATATAGTTTATTATTCTGCATCTGGCGATCTCAGCAACACTCGGACTATTAGGAATCAAGATTTGGTTATATGCAGCAAAATTATAGACAACCTTTACATAAAACTGAGTATCTAAATATATCTATATACTCTTCTTTTACAATTCAAAGTATACCACAAATTACTCATCATAGACTCGGTTATGAATATCTTAATATTTCTATACTGCGCAGAAACTAATGGCCATACCGTTGGTGCACATACAGTTCTTTCGGGTCGTCCCTTGACAGCTGAGATATATATTATAAATAGTCTTTTCTTTGTTTCCTGTGACGTGTAGCTAAACTAATCATCCTTTGTACCCGGGACTAATGAATATATTACAAGGAGGTTCTGTGTCTTTCTAGACCGGTTCTTTCCCCAGATCAGTCTAATTTGTTATTTATAATATCCTGAATATAACTCCTGACGTCTGTTTCCACTTATCAGATCAGTTGTGTTAATCTGCACTGTACTGGGATTTTCTCTTTACATCTGGAAATAACTGATGTTACTTGTGCTTTGTATTTCTCTATAGGGTAGCGGTGACTGGAAAAGCAGAATTTATAAATGCCTGGGGCCGGAGTAATGAATGCTGACGGCACTAATTACTGCGCCTAGGTGGCGGCTGAGGTAATTGCTGAGGTAATTTCTTTATAACGTCACACTCTGCTGTATATCTGACTACCTGGTGATAACGTATTAATCCTTATACTGATCTGTATCAAGTCTGCTCATATATAAATTGGAACTCCTTAAACTGTAGCTGTGAGGTTTAGAATAATCATTGAGGTTATAATAAGAAAGGGCTATCCTGAGTTTCCCTTCAGCTGGATACCCTTCTAATCTACAGTGTCTATAGTATCAGCTGGCAGTATAGGCTTTGCTGAGGAGAGATACGTTGTACGGACACTACCACTGAAGATACACCCCTTTCTCCTTATATGGCCAGGGCTGTCTGCTATTTCCCCTGGGTTTTCACTCACTCACTGTGTATTGGTCCGGCCCACTTTGGTCCCGTTGGCTGGTGAGTTCCCGGCCACCTCCCGCAGGGCAGTATAAGGGATGCGCTTTGTCTCTGCCGCCGACCAGCAGTCCTCCTCCTCCGTCCGAGACACCGGAATCCGCTGGACAGTAACTAGGTCACCGAAGACGGAGCACCAGGTCAGTACTACCGCCTCTTCTGTTCGCTGACAGCAATCCTCACTCCTCCTTCGTCCTGCCGCTCGAGCCGCACACCGTCTCCTTCGCGTTCTCTCTCCTCAGACTGTCCCAACCGTTTTCTCCTCTCTCTTAAATTACCTCCTGCCGGGTTCCCGGATCTGTCTCGCTCTCCTCACGCGCTCACCCCCGGCTCTTTCAGAGGTGTACAGAACCCCCCATGGCCTTGCTAATAGTCCAGTCCCACATGCACGAGGCCATATTTCTGCCGGATATTCAATCAACTTGCCGAGTTCATTTTATCCTCCATGAGGGATGTATTAATCTTATTAGTTCCTGTTCTTTTATGCTGGCAACAAATCATTATAAACAAATAAAGGAAAAGTCCTTTGTCCTCTAAGGAGACAATATTGATTTTTATAAATATACATATAAGAGACCTTTCTTTCACCAGGATCATATAACATGAGCTATAATTGCTCCAACAGATCATGACATCAAATCTTATATTATAATATCAGGGTATTACATACAACCCCGCTTTAACTATGCGTGTCCGCACGCATCCAAACATTTAAACAAAGAAAAATATATATTATTATTTCTATCTGTAACGAGAGGGCAAGACTCCTTGTGTACTTCTCTCTGACCTTCTCAACCCAGGAATGACTTCCGTAACATTTACATCCATTTCATTAGATTCTGTTATATCAGGTAACAGTAGCTTAGGGTCGTACACATGGTAACTTTCCCTCTCACTATTATAAGAGAACACATTTTCTGAAGCAGTTACTATTTTTGGACATGCAGGGACCAAAACAGGCCAGAACAGGGTCATCATGTGATTTTCGGGCAAGGATTCAGTAAATGGGCTCACCCTCTCTGTCTCTGCATCTGCCTCCCTTTCTTCACTAGTAATTGGAGTCATGCACTTTTTCAACTGATTACGATGTACTACTAAGGAGTAATGTCCATCGTTTTTTTTTATTTGATAAACTGCAATCTCAGGTCGTGGAATTCCTGTGATTTGATAGGGTACGGGTTCCCAATGGCTATCTAATTTACTCTGACGATGGTTATTTTTCTTCAGAACCCAATCTCCTATCTTCAGAGGCTCAGCTGAAGCATTCTGATCATAATAATTGGCTTGTCGTTTCCGTACTTGGTCCATTCGTTGATTGACAATGTGTTGTGCTGTTTTTAAACGTCGTTGGTGTTCTTGTACCCAATTAGTGTGAGGAATTCTTTCTTGTGCAATCTCCTGAGGTACATCTAGTATCAAATCCACAGGTAATTTGCCTTCTCGACCAAATAGTAAGTAATATGGGGTATATCCGGTAGAGCTGTGTTCTGAATTATTGTATATAAAGATGATTTCGGGTAATAACGTCGGCCACTCTTGACGCTCAGGTGATGGAATCGCTCTCAGCATACTAATCAGATTTTGATTCATCCTTTCACACAGCCCATTGCATTGAGGGTGATAGGCTGTCGTCCTTAGCTTCTTACAACCATATAGTACACATAACTCTTGAAATAGTTGTGACTCAAAAGCGGATCCTTGATCAGTCAATATATTTTCCGGGTACCCATAAAGACGAACAAATGCCCTCCAAAGCAGTTCAGCAGTGGTTTTTGCTGTTAAGTCACGGATAGGAAGGGCCACCGCAAATTTTGAATAATGATCAATAATAGTGAGAGCATATTGATACCCTGTTCGGCTAGTCTCTAATTTAACATGGTCAATGGACACTAGTTCCAATGGGTGTGTAGTTACTATGGGGCTAAGGGATGCTTTCTGATTGGCTGATGCTTGCTTGCGTAGAATGCAATTTGAACAGTTAGCACACCATTGTTCTATGTCACCTCGCATTCCGATCCAAAAGAATCTTTTTCTTAGCTGAGCTTCTAATTTCTGGACTCCGAAATGCCCTGAGTGATCATGATATGCTTGAAGTAGAACTTGGTTCTCCTGTTGCGGTACTACTATTTGCGTAATGGGACGATGGGTTTTTGGATTAATTCCACAGCGAACAAGTAGTCCTTTCTGTATTTTCAGACGATCTCGTTGCCGACATAACTTCAGCAGCTCTACTTCAGCCGATTGTCGTTCCAGTTTATTCAATATCTTCCCAGAAAGCAATAGAGTTTTTAATTTTGTTAAGATCACACTTTCCTGCTGAATTTTTCGCCACTTCTCTTCAGGTTCTAGTTCCGTTTTACTTAGTGTGTCTGATGACAAAATTGACGGTGGACTGGTGGCTACAAACTTTTGCTGAATCAGTAGAGTGTGAAATTTTGGCATTTCAATCTCTTCCCACCCGTCTTCTTCCTCTACATCTTCGATGGAACTGGAGAGCCGTGACAAGGCATCAGCATTAACGTTGTTTTTCCCACTTCGATATTTGACTGTAAACTGATAATTGGCTAACCGGGAGCACCATCGCTGTTCTAAGGCTCCTAGGTGAGCCGTTGCCAAATGAGAAAGAGGATTATTGTCCGTAAAAGCTACGAACGGTGTGGCAGCTAAATAGTTCTTAAATTTTCCAGTTACGGCCCACACTAAGGCCAGCAACTCCAATTTGAAAGCGCTATAGTTTGCGTCATTTCGTTCGGTCTTTCTCAAACTTCTACTTGCATAAGCAATTACTCGTTCCTTTCCTTGTTGCTGCTGTGACAAGACAGCCCCTAATCCTTGATAACTGGCGTCTGTATAAAGTTGAAAGGGTTGGCTATAGTCAGGGTATGCCAATATGGGCGTGTTAGTAAGTAATGATTTCAGCTTATCAAAAGCATCCTGTTGAGCAGCTGTCCATACTATTGGTGTATTCTGATGTTGTTGAATCCTGGGTGTTCCACGAAGTAATTCATGTAAAGGAGCTGCAATGTGAGCGAAATTTTTCACGAATCGACGGTAATATCCTACGAAGCCTAAAAACTTTCTCACTTCCTTCAAGGTAGTAGGCGTAGGCCAATCTAATACGGCAGCTATTTTATCTGGATCTGGGGTGACTCCTTCTGCACTCACAACATGTCCCAAATAGCGCACACTAGTCTTCAAAAGATGACATTTTGAAGGTTTGACCTTGAGACCATACTCCGCTAATCGTTGAAAGACTTCGTGGAGATGTTGAAGATGTTCTTGATAATTTTGGGAGAAAACTATAATGTCATCTAGATATAATAATACCATGTCGAAATTTCTAGATCCTGGGCAATGTTCCATAACTTGCTGGAAAGTTCCTGGGGCATTACAAAGCCCGAACGGCATTCTTTCAAACTCATATAATCCCATGGGAGTGGTAAACGCTGTCTTTTCTTGATTGACGGGCGCTATTTGAATTTGCCAGTAGCCACTGGTCAAATCAAGTGTAGAGAAGTAAGTAGCTGATCTTAAAGCTGTCAAAGACTCTTCAATTCTTGGTAAGGGATACGCGTCTTTGTGTGTTACTTGATTTAGCTTTCTATAGTCGACGCAAAATCGTAAACTCCCATCTTTCTTTCTGACTAATACTATCGGGGCCGCCCAGGGACTGTGACTTTCTCTTATTACCCCGGAAGTTTTCATTTCTTCTAACATTTGTTTCACTGGTTGATATAAAGCCGGAGCCAGGGGTCGATATCGTTCCTTGATGGGTGGTACACTTCCCGTTGGAATGTAATGTTGAACCTGAGCAACTAAACCGAAATCGGCTGGGTCTTTACTGAAAGTACTAGAATTTTCTTTTAAAACTCTTAGGACTCCTTGTTTAAGTTCTTCTGCCGTACCTTCTTCTCCTATTTGTATTTCTTCCCACCATAATGACGTGTCTTTATCTTCGCTGCCAACTTCAGAATTACCATTGATCTGGATAGAATTAGAAATTCCATCAACAATGTCTTGGAAATCCGTCCATACTAATTTAGCCAGTGTTTGGTTTCGACATAACCTAACAGGGTAATTGTGAGGATTAAGAACTCGTAACGGCACTCGTCCTCCTTTCACGGTAACCAGAACTCTCGCTACTACAATGTCACCACGTGGTGCTATACTATAGGGCTCTATGATGGCATCATAATCCTTTCCCTGAGGTCCGCATCGAGTCCTTCCCCACACAATGGTTTCCGTGTTGGGCTGTAAAATTACTGGTCGCCGATCAACTATCTTTACTTTTCCAACTTCCCCTAAAGCATTTACGAATCTTTGCTGTCCTTGAAGGGTCCGAATCGTTCTCTGTAAAGCTCGCTGAGAATGCAGTGGTGCATTGTATAATTCCATCTGTAAAGCAGCAATTAATTCTTCGGGACAGTTCTGTAGCACATTCATCCCTATGATAATAGAAGGAACCGTTGAATCATTAACATTGGTGATCAGACATCCTTGTTTTGGGAGAATGGCTCGTCCTATTGTCAAATCGAACTCACAATATCCTTGACAGGATATACTTAATCCATTACTAGCCAGAAGCCGGAGCCAGGTTGGTGGAGGTGGCATTATTCCAGTCCATCCCCAATGTTGTTGGAACACTCCCATTTGTATGGTAGTTACCTGAGAACCGGTGTCTAGTATAGCTGATACTTGTATTCCATTAATCTGAATATTAACAATAGGACATTGTCCTACGTATTGCAGGTACCATTCTTCTGGTGTAGGACCTATTGTGTTTGTTCTCCCCGAGGGTTGGTCTCTGTCCTCGGGGTATTGGCGTTTAAAGGCTCTTCTTGGCGGCAAACACGTTCCACATGTCCACTGATATTACATCTCCTACAGATAGGGCGTCCTTGTACATCAAACCGATCCGTCGGTCTACGGCCTCTTCCTGGTACTGGTTCCCACCAATCACCTCTTGGCCTTCGCCGATCAGCGCGCCAATTGGGCTCATTCCTCTCAAACTGAGCATGTTTACTCAACTTCTGTAGTTCCCTGCCCATTGCAGCCATTCCAACTGTGATTTCTTCCATTTGCCCTTTTAACAATTTAACAGGATCAGAAGTAGGGGCTTGTGCACTCTGAAGCGTAACTTTCTTTGATGTTATCATTTCACCCGAGGTATTATAGGAATCAACCCTTTTGTCTAATGATTCTTGATATCCAGGTAATTCGGGAAAGGAAGTCTCTTTCTGTCGAATCGATCCGATCACCTTAATCGCTGCCTCCTTGAAATCTAAAAAGGAATCACCTCTCTTCTGTAATCTCAACAGTTTGAGTTGAGCCTTGCTATTTTCACAAATGATCCCATCTATAAGTTGATTCACTAAAACTTCGTCCACTTCTTTCACTTCAGCCTCATCTATTTCTTTGATGTCTCTCAATGCTTCCTGTAAGCTTAATGCAAAGTCCCGTAATGATTCTCCTGGCTGTTGTTTCCTGGAATAGAATCGTGACTTCAACTCTGACAGAGTGCTGACATCAAAAGTAGTTGATAATCTTTGAAACACTTGTTCCGCGGTCTGCCGCTCTTCCAATGGCCAAGATAATACTTCTCTCAATGCTGATCCTTTCAGTTATCCCACCAGAATCTCTACTTGTTGTTGATTGGCTAAGGGATACAGTCTAAACATTGACTGCATCTTTGTTTTGAACTCAATAAATGTATTAGAATCTTTTCGTTTTGCCTCTCCCGAATATGTGGGCAACCAGGGGGCCCCAAAATAATATGGCAACGTGATAGGATTAACGCTCGCCATAGTTGGTTGTGGATTCGTACCAGCTGTATTTGATTGCGAGCACTGTGAACTTGTTGGCATCGCAGGCATTTGTTCCTCTGTCGACATTTTTTTATCCGTATCCTGTTCGTGACGCCAAAAATTTACTCTGTAATAACTTGCACTTCTGTTGGTTATTCAATAAGGTAAGTATCTCTCAATTCGTAGATAATCTTTCAAATTATACCTGTAACAACTTGCACTTCCGTTGGGTATTCAATGAGGTAAGTATCTCTCACTTTGTAGATAATCTTTCTTTCCTATCTTCTTTTCTTCACAGAGAGGGGACACCCTGGAATGGTATCGCAACTGATATCCAGTACCCTTAATTAACCCTTTTTATTACTATTAATAGTATTGTTAAATAAGTATACAATTAGAGAATAATATTGAGCAACACAAAAATGAATATAGTTTATTATTCTGCATCTGGCGATCTCAGCAACACTCGGACTATTAGGAATCAAGATTTGGTTATATGCAGCAAAATTATAGACAACCTTTACATAAAACTGAGTATCTAAATATATCTATATACTCTTCTTTTACAATTCAAAGTATACCACAAATTACTCATCATAGACTCGGTTATGAATATCTTAATATTTCTATACTGCGCAGAAACTAATGGCCATAACGTTGGTGCACATACAGTTCTTTCGGGTCGTCCCTTGACAGCTGAGATATATATTATAAATAGTCTTTTCTTTGTTTCCTGTGACGTGTAGCTAAACTAATCATCCTTTGTACCCGGGACTAATGAATATATTACAAGGAGGTTCTGTGTCTTTCTAGACCGGTTCTTTCCCCAGATCAGTCTAATTTGTTATTTATAATATCCTGAATATAACTCCTGACGTCTGTTTCCACTTATCAGATCAGTTGTGTTAATCTGCACTGTACTGGGATTTTCTCTTTACATCTGGAAAGAACTGATGTTACTTGTGCTTTGTATTTATCTATAGGGTAGCGGTGACTGGAAAAGCAGAATTTATAAATGCCTGGGGCCGGAGTAATGAATGCTGACGGCACTAATTACTGCGCCTAGGTGGCGGCTGAGGTAATTGCTGAGGTAATTTCTTTATAACGTCACACTCTGCTGTATATCTGACTACCTGGTGATAACGTATTAATCCTTATACTGATCTGTATCAAGTCTGCTCATATATAAATTGGAACTCCTTAAACTGTAGCTGTGAGGTTTAGAATAATCATTGAGGTTATAATAAGAAAGGGCTATTCTGAGTTTCCCTTCAGCTGGATACCCTTCTAATCTACAGTGTCTATAGTATCAGCTGGCAGTATAGGCTTTGCTGAGGAGAGATACGTTGTACGGACACTACCACTGAAGATACACCCCTTTCTCCTTATATGGCCAGGGCTGTCTGCTATTTCCCCTGGGTTTTCACTCACTCACTGTGTATTGGTCCGGCCCACTTTGGTCCCGTTGGCTGGTGAGTTCCCGGCCACCTCCCGCAGGGCAGTATAAGGGATGCGCTTTGTCTCTGCCGCCGACCGGCAGTCCTCCTCCTCCGTCCGAGACACCGGAATCCGCTGGACAGTAACTAGGTCACCGAAGACGGAGCACCAGGTCAGTACTACCGCCTCTTCTGTTCGCTGACAGCAATCCTCACTCCTCCTTCGTCCTGCCGCTCGAGCCGCACACCGTCTCCTTCGCGTTCTCTCTCCTCAGACTGTCCCAACCGTTTTCTCCTCTCTCTTAAATTACCTCCTGCCGGGTTCCCGGATCTGTCTCGCTCTCCTCACGCGCTCACCCCCGGCTCTTTCAGAGGTGTACAGAACCCCCCATGGCCTTGCTAATAGTCCAGTCCCACATGCACGAGGCCATATTTCTGCCGGATATTCAATCAACTTGCCGAGTTCATTTTATCCTCCATGAGGGGTGTATTAATCTTATTAGTTCCTGTTCTTTTATGCTGGCAACAGATCATTATAAACAAATAAAGGAAAAGTCCTTTGTCCTCTAAGGAGACAATATTGATTTTTCTAAATATACATATAAGAGACCTTTCTTTCACCAGGACCATATAACATGAGCTATAATTGCTCCAACAGATCATGACATCAAATCTTATATTATAATATCAGGGTATTACACATCCCCCAGATGCACTGCACAATCACTGCAGCTGAATAACTCCCTCCATGAGTCCAGCACTGATCCTCCATCACTGCCAACTCACTGATTCATGTGCAGTCTCTGCAACACATTCCACTACAGATGAGTCATGACTCATGTGCCGAGACACTGACTCCAGACACTTCACTGAACTGAGTCATGTGTCTCAGCTCAGTTCAGTGAATCACTTTGCCCATGACTACCACATTGTACTTCTCCTCTTCCATCTCAGCACTGCTTATGTAGGAGAGCTGTGATTGGCTGACTCTGTCATGTGCTTCCTGGTACAGTATATGTTATACTCACAGGAAAGCTGACATTCATTTCACTATGTGTTATATCCATCTCACTATATGTTATATACAGTACATCTTATTATATGTCATATCCACCTTGCTTTATATTATATCCATCTTGCTATGCCTTATATCCATTTCCCTATATGTTATATCCATCTTGCTACGTATTATATCCATTTCACTGTATGTTATATCCAGAAAGTCCTATTTAGCCATACAGTATGTCATATCCAGACAGCTGTAATTTAGAATTGAATGGCCTCTCATAGCCTTCTAGTTGGACGTATGCCACATTACAATGCCCCCGTACCATTATAACATTCACTGAAAATGTAATGGAGGACAATTCAGGCTGGAAAATGGATCAGACCCAATTGCTTAGAAGGCAAATCTGTAAAATTGGTGTCCAACTTTATAACCTGGGTCCAGGCCCCCTTAATTTTCTGGGCCCCATAGCAATGGCACCCCTTGCACCCAATCTAGTTACACCCATGAATATAGCATACAGTAAGTTTGATGCTAATGAATGAAGCGTTATGAGTTGAAGGGGTCAGTACGCAATGAAAATACAGCTACAGTCATTATCATATCTGGAGCTACAGGTACTCTATGGCCAGTTTTACACTGACCTCCCCAAAGTGTAGTGCTACCCTAATATATGTACATCCTTACTGTACTCACGTTGTAATTGTCCGCCATTCATCCCGCCTCTCCAGGTGTAACGGCGGCAAGTCTAAAATCATCCCACCTGTGAGAAGAGACACAAATGTATGTAGAATAAGGTGTTAGACTAAGAGTTTCTGTACTGACCTGCATAAGAGTTTATTTCTGTGGGAGCAATGTAAAAAAAATGTACTTTTACAATTCAACATTACGTTGCGGTATTTGCTCTGAAAATGAAATAAAATAAATAAATAATTATAACCATTTTCCTTTTGATGACAAAAAGTGATGAAATCCGTAGTAAACTCAGTATGATTTCAGATTCTGAGCAATCAGCAATTAGCTGCGTATTTATCATGAACACATCAGCACAGACGTCTAATGCACCGTGACACATACTAATTGCTTTGGGCCACCTAATGACCTGCTGCAGATACACATACAGGTACTAGGAAGGTAAGTGTGAGCTACCTGTCACCTGTAAGAGGAAGGGTTAATGTTCACTATTACTGCAGGGAGTTGGATACATATAAGTATGACCTAGGTACACACTAATGATCTCGCTGCAGACAATAAGACAAGTGGGCAGGTAGGTGTGTGCCAGCCGTCCGAGGATAGAAGTAAAACTTAATGTAAGTATTAACATACTGGACATGAATTCAGAACATAAACACACTGTATATGTTTTATGCCATCAAATTACCAATATAAACATAACATAGCACAGCAAAAGCATATAGTAAAAATATGAGTATAGTAATAAACACAGTTCACATAAAAAAATAACAAAACATAGAACAATATATGGAATACAAAATAGCTGAAAACAATATTAAGGTAGAGATATTAAAAAATGATAAATATATATATATTTTTTTTGATAATAACCACGGACCTTACTGTATAGAGGTTTATTTGTGTAGTAGGTTTGCTTACTGTAAGTGTCATTCTACACACTCAACTAAAACACTGGTTTCTAAGGCATTAGTACTGAATTAGAGAAATTAATGTAGACTTGGAATTAGTTCTACCTATTTTATCTCAAAATATTTTAGACAAATATTAAAGGAATTTATATGTCTATCTTAAACTTTTTGAAAATGCTAAATTTTATGGATATCTTTTTAAGCTTGCATTTGTATGTACTATATGTACTGAAAGAGAAACATCCACTGAGCATTCACAGTAACACTATACTGTAGTAGCGACGCATACTGTATAATACACATTTTTCCACATTGATTTGAATTCTTTAAACAAAATAAACAGATGCAAAATACAAATAATAATCTCCTATATAATAGCCCTGTGATTCTGTGCCTGGGTTTCTAACGCTGGGCGTGGCTAGGAGCTCTCATTGGGTTAGTGGCAGGTCTATCACACTGATTGGGTGAGAAACACCCTCCCACACAGGTTACATCCAATGGGAGGCTCTGCCCTTTGCCTGCTGTGTTTTCACAGAGCAGCATTAGCAATGGGACTGATGGAGCTGCAGCTCCAGCCCCACACCCCAAAATAGTCCCCCTGCATCTGCAGCATCATACCCTCCAACAATGTACTGAGAATGTCGATTTAGATTACCTTATTAAACACTCTAGGAGGTTAGAAGACACAGTACGCAATTGGCGTGCGAGGTACCGTAAGAGTACGCTCTTAGCGTAGCGGATGCTGTATCGGGAGCGAGCCGCTCGAGCGACACAAACGCTCGCGAGAATACGCTGTTGGTATCGGGCACACTATAGGTGAGCGACTACCGTAATGCTACGCTATCAGCGTAGCGGACGCTCGAGACCACGAGGAGATCACGAGCGGCGCAGACGCTCACAAGATAACAATCATTAAACCTTGTATGTAACTCACAGAAAAGATATTCTTATGCTGTAAACCTTGTATGAAAACACAGTAGCGATATAACGCTGATTAACTTTGTTAATACTAAAGCTGTTTGAGCGATTGAGACGCTCCTATTACCCCTTGCAATATAATGAATACACACTACCGTGTTAAGGGTCCAAAACCTTTTACTAAAAAGAGTCTTAAGTTATTTCAAAAAGGGGAAACAATTCACAAGTCATACGCTACAAACTAACATATAGATCTAACAGAATATCTAAACAGAAATATACAATAACGTTTACAATCTTAAACTAAACCGAAAGAGAGAGAGAATGTGGCAAATACAAACAAAGAGCAATGATCACAGAGAATTACTTACATACACACTAGGAACGATCGCAGCGCAGCCAGGTACCAGACCCCAAGTTTGTCAATATGATAACCCTTTGTGGAGAGAGTCTGCTGGCTGTTCAGGCTGGCTGACCTTATATACACTACACACAATACAGTACAATGGTCCCTGCAATCTCATTGTTCATTGGACACAGGAATTCGGCTTCGCATTATAACAAAAGGTCATAGGTTGATTCATACAGGTGGGCTGTGACTACTTCCAACTGTTCAGGTGGGTGGGATACTGGGTTTCCCGCCGCATGGCTAAGTAAGAACAAATAATAGTAAATGGACATAAACTTATTATGTCCATAACTATTCGCACGAGCGATTAATCCGCTCCAAACCAACACCGGAATATTGCTATTTAAATACTCTTCCGATGGGTACCAAACACCACTGTATGACCCCTGTTAGACCCTTCGTACAATACAAAGAGGGATCTCTCTGTTCAGGAACATGCTATATTAACTAAACTTTCAGAATCTATCAAAGGGACCATGATCTACAAAATACATTATATAGTGAAAATATGTAACGATTGAGTCGCACGCTACGATCACATAAACTCTACCGTAAATACGCATACCGTGCGCCTGCGGGTGCCCGCGACTGTGAGTATGCGCACGTACGGGAGAGCGTACGCATGCGCAGCACGGACCTGTGTGAGGTGCAAATATGGTAGTGTGCATAGAGATATTTTTCTGACTTTGACAGTACACATAAACACTGATACACATTCGAAAAGGGGGCGTGGCCACGGGTACAGTGGCGTGGCCACGCCCCTTTTCCTATACTTTCAATGGAAGCTTGGAGAGTCAAAAAATGGTACAGACCATAAAAAAAAGGGACTGTACCTGCCAAAAAGGTGCAACTGGAGGGTATGCCACTGTATCTGCAGCAAGTCTCTGTGCTGTAGATAGGGGGAAAAACAATCCTTTTACTGCAGCGTCCTATGGGGGATATTCCAAGTTGATCACTAGCTGCATTCGTTCCCTGTGCAGCGATCAGTCAAAAACTCTGTACTTCTGCGCATGCGTATGCAGCGCAATGCGCACATGCGGCGTACTATTACAACGAACGATGTAGTTTTACACAGGGTCTAGCGATGCTTTTCAGTCGCACAGGCAGCCGCAGAGTGATTGACAGGAAGAGGGCGTTTCTGAGTGTCAAATGACCGTTTTCACGGTGTGTTCGGAAAAACTCAGGCGTGGCTGACCGAACGCAAGGCGTGTTCATGACGTCAAATCAGGAACTGAATGATCTGAAGTGATCGTAAGTGCCGAGTAGGTCTGAATCTACTTTGAAACTGCACAAAAATTTTTGTACCCGCCCTCCAATCCCTTCGTTCGCAATTCTGCTAAGCTAAAATACACTCCCAGTGGCCGGCGGCATAGCAATCGACTCGGAATGACCACCAATGTCTTGCTGCCAGTCCACCTGCCCCCTCCGGCATCAACAATGCCCACTCCCTAGCCGCGGCGCACGTGGAACACAAGCTGCTGTGGCCACCGGCATAGATGTGTATGAAAGCGGCGCAGCTGAAGGCTTTCGTAGGCCTCCCTGCGCCGCATACTCTCTAAGCCCCGGAGCCTGCTCTGCGTGTGATGTGACAGAAGTGCCTCCCCGCCACAGCCACGCCCAGACCCCCAGAGGCCCTGACTCCGCAACACAGCACCTGGCCTGCCGGCCTGGAAGCCCCAAGATGGCTAATGTAACGGATAGAGAGGGTGATATCGCGGAGGGTAATGTCTGGACGCTGAATCAATGTAAAAAGTGACAGTGCTGTGCAGTGCAGTGGGTGTGCAGTCAGGGCCTGTGCTACGGTGTTCGGCGCCCCCCCTGCAAACGATAAATTTGCACCCTCGCATACTTTACAAACGCACAGCGTACCCCTGTAGTACTTACACATGTAATGCCCCTAAACCAGTGACGCTTACACATGTCACGCCCCCTGTACCAGTGACGCTTACACAAATAACACCCCCTGTAGCAGTGACGCTTACACACGTAACGCCATCTGCACCAGTGCCGCTTAGACACATTATGCAGCAGTCACACATACACACACACACACACACACACACACACACACACACAACAGACACATATATATACAAACACATACATACTGTACATACATTACACACATACACAGTCACACATATATACAGTATACACAGACACTGTATATACACACACACACACTCACTCACTCTCTTTCCAGACACTGATCTAATGAAGTCTGGCTGGCCGAAGCTGTAGCAGCTCATCCTCCTGCTGCAGCATGGTCCCGTGTAGCTCCGCCCCTTACTCCCATCTAGCTCCGCCCACTTTGGCTCCCTCCCGGCCACTGAATATCACGGAGGGAAGGGGGAGAGGAGGTTTTGTGCTGACAGCGCCGAGGGGGAGAAAAGGTTTTGTGCTTCTGGCTCCGCTTCATGTGTGACAGCAGCCGCCAGCAGCAGGGATAGCAGCAGCAGCTCAGCACAGGGATGCAGAGCAGGGAGAACGTCTCTCCTTCCTGGTGCCTCCCTGCACTGCATCCCTTTGCTGAGCGGCTAGCGCCGGCCCTGTGTGCAGTGTCACTGACACTGCACAGCACTCTCACCTATTACATTGTCCCAACACGCCGCATTACAGGGAAGTAGACGCACTACATAAACTACAGCTCCCAGCAGCCCTTAGCACCGAAGCATTCTGCCCCTTAGGGCTGCTGGGAGCTGTAGTTTATTGCGTACATCTTCTTCCCTGTAATGCGGCGCGTTGGGACACCGGCGCGTACAATAGGACTGCCTGCTGTGCGTGTCTCCGGGAGAGCCACTGCCAAAGGGAGGACAGCAGCCTAGCTGCTGACAGGAGGAGAAGCAGGAGAAGCATTACCCACCCCTCCCCCACTCACAGTACCTCCGGGCCCCATCCGCGGCACCCCCACACACCCCCTCCAGCACCCGCGATAGCTCCGGACCCCCACCCGCAGCGACCCCTCACCAGTACCTCCCGCCGCACCACTGCATCCGCCCCTCCCTCACCCGGGGCAACCCCTGCAACTGCTCCTCCCCCACCCGCAGCGGCTCCGGACCACCACCCGCAGCACCCACGCACCCTCCCCCACCTGTGGCACCACTCCCGTGGCACCCCAGGATCCCATCCACCTCTTCCCCGCGCCCCCTACTCCCCCAACCAAAGCACCTACTAGGTGATTCACCAGGCCCTGCGTGCGCTGTTCACGCTGTTGCAAGGGCCTTCCACCCCTTAACCATTGCACGCCCTTTGTCCGTGCAATATTTAACCACTCACACAATTATGATTGGATGTAATACTCCATATAATAAAAATATTGCACGCCACAAGGGTGTGCAAGGGTTAAGGGGGCGTAGCCCCTTACAACGGTGTGAAGAGCGCCCGTAGGGCGCAATTAATCATCTAGTAATAATAAATAATAAACACATATGTGATAATGAACTACTACTACTACTACTAACAATAATAATAATAATAATAATTCAAAATAAATAATTAATTCAGAAGGAAAAACTTGCAAAATGTGGAAGTACAATAGGAGAATATTTCAGTTTTGTAAAGTTTGCTCTCACAGTGAAATTTTAGCCTAGTAATTATGAACTCTTATAAAGGTTTTAAATAGTAGTTATATCCAGAAATGGTACAGAATGAACTGTAATTACAAACATGAAGCAAATTATTTTCGGTGGGGACTACATTTATTTTACAAATATTGTAGACCTGTCTGACAAAAAGTTGGATAAGTAGCCATTAATTATTTGTTTTTTGTTTTTGTATTTGCCACTCTCTCCCCTAAATGTTTTGTTAATTCATGTCAGATTCATCCTTAGTTCTACCCTTCCACCTGCTAAAGAGAGTATCTGCAGTATAACAGGGTCACTTGTCTTTAGAGTGATTCATTTCATTTATGGATTTATTTATTATTATTATTATTATTATTATTATTATTATTACTATTATCCTTTAGTTATATGGTGCCCAGTGTCTCCACAGCGCCTTACAGGGTACACAAACAGACACCAAATGAGTAAAAAACATAAAAGTCACAGAACACAAAGCAGTAGCAATGGGGTGGCCGGACCCGAGGGTTTGGTGCCACTGTAGGGAGTGGGGCCAGAGGCAGAACTCTGGGAGGCAACAAAGTCATCTGCCGCCGGGCTCCTGCTCTGAAGGGGGGCACCTCTCCTCCCATTCTGTGACAGCATTGAATTAAGTTAATTGATAGCTGCCGCTGTCTTTTCAGTGGCCGACTTCCTCACTGGTCCCTGCACCTTACAAATCACACCCACTTTATTATACTGAATATACACATTTTACAAGTGTCACACCCAGGATTAGAAACCACAACCTATTACACTGGAAGCAGACACCTTACTGATGAAGCTGTTTGCTCCTGTATAGGAAATATGAGAATTCTAACTATATGAAGTTACTTCTCTGACAATTACACGTAACTTCGTATAGTAAGAATTCTCATGCTTACTCTACAGGAGCAAATAATTCCATCAGTAAAGTGTCTGCTGTTAGTGTAACAGGTCATGGGTTCTAATCCTGGGTATGACTGCTAAGAAATGTGTGATTTAAAATAAAAGACAATTAAATGTATAAATACAGTATATAATTTTTTTTCAGAACACTCCATATATACACACACACACACACACACACACACACACACACACACACACATACATACATATACATATACATACATACACGCACACATACATACATATATTTATTTTAATATAGGAAATAGGGGGGCACCAATATTTATGTTGCCTCCGGGCGACTGTGACGAACTAACGCCACTGAGTGGGGCCAAGATTATAGTATAGTGAGGGAAGGAAAAGCACATGAGGGAGGAGGGCCCTGCTCGTGTGAAATCTTACACTGTAAAGCGGGGTGCAGGCAGGGGTGGCACAGAGGAGAGACAGTGAGCGAGGAGCAGGGAACAGTGGGTTAGGTTAGTTCATTTTTGTTGTCTGCATTTGGGCGCAGTAATATAAATGATCTCAGAAGAACATAGATAATACAAAGTTGTGCTCAGCAATCTATAAGAGTATTGGATTCCATTTGGTTTGTGACACATTCCTAGCTTTGGCATGTTTTTCCTCACACACACTCTGCAATACGGCTGATTAGAACTTAGTCGTTCTTATGTTATCCCACAGCAATATATATATATTTTATTTTTTAGCTATTTAGCTGCACAATCATTCAAACCTTAAAATTCAAGCGTAAAACTCAGCAAACACGCCGACACCCAACCCAGCTTTACACTATACGTATACCGATTAGCTGAGATAGTGGTCCTAAAGGGAGGGATGAAGCAGTGGAACGGAGGGCCCTGCTCATGAGAGCTTACATTCTAATAGGGAAAAGAATGGGGGTGTTGGAGAGATATAAGGGGTTGTGGGAGGGAACATGGACCATGTAGAGATACAGTAGGAAAGGGTGAATAAGTGAGTTCAGAGGAGGCATTTAGGGCACCTGATGTTGGGGGAGGGTGTGATAGAATGACGGAGAGCACACTGCAAAGGTGGGGGCAGCTAGGGAGAAGTCTTGGTAGTGAGAGTGAGAGGTAGTGGTCCTAAGGGGAGGGATGAAGCAGTGGAACGGAGGGCCCTGCTTATGAGGGCTTACATTCTAATAGGAAAAAGAATGGGGGTGTTGGAGAGATATAAGGGGTTGTGGGAGGGAACATGGACCATGTAGAGATACAGTAAGGGTGGACAAGTGAGTTCTGAGACAGAATTTAAGGCACCTGATGTTGGCGGAGGGTGTGATAGAATGAGGGAGAGCACACTACAAAGGTGGGGGCAGCTAGGGAGAAGTCTTGGTAGTGAGAGTGAGAGGTAGTGGACAGTGTGGAGGACTGGTGGCAGTCACAGGAGGAGTGAGGGGGGAGACGAGGTTGGAAATGTAGGGAGGAGAGGAGAGTGAGAGGTAGTGGACAGTGTGGAGGACTGGTGGCAGTCACAGGAGGAGTGAGGGGGGAGATGAGGTTGGAAATGTAGGAAGGAGAGGAGAGTGAGAGGTAGTGGACGGTGTGGAGGACTGGTGGAAGTCACAAGAGGAGTGAGGGGGGAGACGAGGTTGGAAATGTAGGAAGGAGAGGAGTGTGAGAGGTAGTGGACGGTGTGGAGGACTGGTGGCAGTCACAGGAGGAGTGAGGGGGGAGATGAGGTTGGAAATGTAGGAAGGAGAGGAGAGTGAGAGGTAGTGGACGGTGTGGAGGACTGGTGGCAGTCACAAGAGGAGTGAGGGGGGAGACGAGGTTGGAAATGTAGGAAGGAGAGGAGTGTGAGAGGTAGTGGACGGTGTGGAGGACTGGTGGCAGTCACAGGAGGAGTGAGGGGGGAGATGAGGTTGGAAATGTAGGAAGGAGAGGAGAGTGAGAGGTAGTGGACGGTGTGGAGGACTGGTGGCAGTCACAGGAGGAGTGAGGGGGGAGACGAGGTTGGAAATGTAGGAAGGAGAGGAGAGTGAGAGGTAGTGGACGGTGTGGAGGACTGGTGGCAGTCACAGGAGGAGTGAGGGGGGAGACGAGGTTGGAAATGTAGGGAGGAGAGGAGAGTGAGAGGTAGTGGACAGTGTGGAGGACTGGTGGCAGTCACAGGAGGAGTGAGGGGGGAGACGAGGTTGGAAATGTAGGGAGGAGAGGAGAGTGAGAGGTAGTGGACGGTGTGGAGGACTGGTGGCAGTCACAGGAGGAGTGAGGGGGGAGATGAGGTTGGAAATGTAGGAAGGAGAGGAGAGTGAGAGGTAGTGGACGGTGTGGAGGACTGGTGGCAGTCACAAGAGGAGTGAGGGGGGAGACGAGGTTGGAAATGTAGGAAGGAGAGGAGAGTGAGAGGTAGTGGACGGTGTGGAGGACTGGTGGCAGTCACAGGAGGAGTGAGGGGGGAGATGAGGTTGGAAATGTAGGAAGGAGAGGAGAGTGAGAGGTAGTGGACAGTGTGGAGGACTGGTGGCAGTCACAGGAGGAGTGAGGGGGGAGACGAGGTTGGAAATGTAGGGAGGAGAGGAGAGTGAGAGGTAGTGGACAGTGTGGAGGACTGGTGGCAGTCACAGGAGGAGTGAGGGGGGAGATGAGGTTGGAAATGTAGGAAGGAGAGGAGAAGGAGAGGTAGTGGAGAGTGTGGAGGACTGGTGACAGTCACAGGAGGAGTGAGGGGGGAGATGAGGTTGGAAATGTAGGAAGGAGAGGAGAAGGAGAGGTAGTGGAGAGTGTGGAGGACTGGTGACAGTCACAGGAGGAGTGAGGGGGGAGATGAGGTTGGAAATGTAGGAAGGAGAGGAGAAGGAGAGGTAGTGGACGGTGTGGAGGACTGGTGGCAGTCACAGGAGGAGTGAGGGGGGAGATGAGGTTGGAAATGTAGGAAGGAGATGAGAAGGAGAGGTAGTGGACAGTGTGGAGGACTGGTGGCAGTCACAGGAGGAGTGAGGGGGGAGATGAGGTTGGAAATGTAGGAAGGAGAGGAGAAGGAGAGGTAGTGGACAGTGTGGAGGACTGGTGGCAGTCACAGGAGGAGTGAGGGGGGAGATGAGGTTGGAAATGTAGGAAGGAGAGGAGAAGGAGAGGTAGTGGACAGTGTGGAGGACTGGTGGCAGTCACAGGAGGAGTGAGGGGGGAGATGAGGTTGGAAATGTAGGAAGGAGAGGAGAAGGAGAGGTAGTGGACAGTGTGGAGGACTGGTGGCAGTCACAGGAGGAGTGAGGGGGGAGATGAGGTTGGAAATGTAGGAAGGAGAGGAGAAGGAGAGGTAGTGGACAGTGTGGAGGACTGGTGGCAGTCACAGGAGGAGGGGGGGGGGGGTGAGGTTGGAAATGTAGGAAGGAGAGGAGGGTGAGGGGGCTTTGTAGGTGTTGGTGAGAAAATGAAACTTTAACATGCAGGATATAGGGAACCAGTGGAGGGATTATCAGGGAGGGAGGCACAGAAATTGCCCTATAGGCACCCCCCCCCCCCCCCCCACTGTATCTTAATTACATTTTCTAGACCCAGAAAGTTATGAAATTACCAATAAGCTGTGATATGATTAAGGTTTCCATAAAGTAATTTACTACAAATTAATCATGAATACATCAGAATTGAGGCTTAATGAACTTAAGAGGTAGATGTATCATACCATAGAGAGAGGAAAAAGTGTACAGAGATATAGGGGTCTATTTGCTAAACCTTGGAGAGAGATAAAGAGGAGTGAGATAAAGTACCAACCAATCAGCTCCTCACTGCCATGCTACAGGCTGTGTTTGACAAGGAACAGTTAGGAGCTAATTGACTGGTACTTTGGGATCTATTTACTAAGCCTGCTTAGAGAGATATAAAGTGGAGAGACGTAGGGGGGGATTTAATTAGTGCTAGCCGAAAAAAACAGCACTAATTCGACCAACTGTATTCAATTGCAGGCGTTATCGCCCATTTTTTAATACATTTTCACTCATGCTATTTCAGCTTTTTTTTTGGGGGGGGGGGGGGTAGAATAGGCATGGGAGAAAATGGACCAAAAACCGGTGAAAACGCCTGCAAATCTGCAAATCTGACAAAACATGTGGATCAGCGGCAAATTCATGATCAGTGGGGTATATTTACTAAAAATCGTATTTGTACCGATTTGGAGTGAGAATCATCACGAATGACATCGAATGTGTAAATTTGAAACTTTTTGAATTTATTACGCCTCATTTACTAAGCTGCCGTATTTTACATTTTCGTGTTTACCGATGTCAATGTCATTCGTAATTTTTGCCAGTGTTTTACAGGAGTGAATAGTAAAACACTGCCGACATTACAACAATGAAACTCTGCGGATCTGTGAGATCCGTGCAGGGTTTCATTGTGCATCTTTAAAAAAATTAAAAATAGTGTAAAATTAGAAAAAAATTGCGTGGGGTCCCCCCTCCTAAGCAAAACCAGCCTGGGGCTCTTTGAGCCGGTCCTGGTTGACTAAATATGGGGAAAAAAATGACTGGGGTTCCCCCATATTTCATAAACCATCACCGGGCTCTGCGCCTGGTCCTGGTTCCAAAAATATGGGGGACAAAAAGCGTAGGGGTCCCCCGTATTTTTGAAACCAGCACCGGGCTCCACTAGCCAGGTACATAATGCCACAGCCGGGGGACACTTTTATACTGGTCCCGGCGGCCCTGGCATTACATACCCAACTAGTCACCCCTGGCCGGTACTGCTACTAAAAAAATACCCCCCAAAAAACAGGACACACACACCGTGACAGTATAAATTTATTACATACATGCCCACCTCCAAACATACATACTTACCTATGTTCACACGAGGCTCGGTCCTCTTCTCCATGTAGAATCCTAGGGGTACCTGCTGAAAAAATTATACTCACAAAATCCAGGGAATCTTGTATTCTTTGTATAATCCACGTACTTGGCAAAACAAAAAAATGGAAACCCGACCACGCACTGAAAGGGGCCCCATGTTTACACATGGGACCCCTTTCCCCCAACTGCCAGGACCCCCCCTGACTCCTGTCAAAGAGGGTCGCTTTTGCCAATCAGGGAGCGCAACGTCGTGGCACCCTCCTGATTGGCTGTGTGCTCCAGTAGTGTCTGTCAGGCAGCACACGGCAGTGAGACAATGTAGCGCCTATGCGCTCCATTGTATCCAATGGTGGGAACTTTGCGGTCAGCGGTTGACCGAAAGTAACCTCACCGCTGACAGCAAAGTTCCCACCACTGGACACAATGGAGCGCATAGGCGCTACATTGTATCACTGCCGTGTGCTGCCTGACAGATACCACAGGAGCACACAGCCAATCAGGAGGGTGCCACGATGTGGCGCTCCCTGATTGGCAGAAGGGACCCTCTTTGACAGGAGTCAGGGGGGGTCCTGGCAGTCGGGGAAAGGGGTCCCATGTGTAAACATGGGTCCCCTTTCAGTGCGTGGTCGGGTTTTCGTTTTTTTTGTTTTGCCAAGTACGTGGATTATACAAAGAATACAAGATTCCCTGGATTATGTGAGTATAATTTTTTTCACAGGTACCCCGAGGATTCTACATGGAGAAGAGGACCGGGCCTCGTGTGAACATAGGTAAGTATGTATGTTTGGAGGTGTGCATGTATGTAATAAACTTATACTGTCACGGTGTATGTGTCCTGTTTTTTTTTGGGGTAATTTTTTAGTAGTACTACAGGTACCAGCGGGCCCATTTTTCTACCGCATGCTGGTACTTGTGGTTCTCCAAGTACCAGATTGCGGGGAGGCTTGCTGGGACTTGTAGTACTGCTACTAAAAACAATATTCAATTTTTTTTCAAAAGGCTATCAGTCCCCCATCCGCCACCCTTGGATGGGGGGGACAGCCTCGGGCTTCACCCCTGGCCCTTGGGTGGCTGGAGGGGGGGACCCCTTGATTTAAGGGGTTCCCACTCCTCCAGGGTACCCCGGCCAGGGGTGACTAGTTGGGTATGTAATGCCAGGGCCGCCGGGACCAGTATAAAAGTGTCCCCCGGCTGTGGCATTATGTATCTGGCTAGTGGAGCCCGGTGCTGGTTTCAAAAATACGGGGGACCCCTACGCTTTTTGTCCCCCGTATTTTTGGAACCAGGACCAGGCGCAGAGCCCGGTTCTGGTTTATGAAATATGGGGGAACCCCAGTAATTTTTTTCCCCATATTTTGTCAACCAGGACCGGCTCAAAGAGCCCGAGGCTGGTTTTGCTTAGGAGGGGGGACCCCACGCATTTTTTTTTTAAATTAACACTTTTCCACGACTTCCCACTGATTAACATGCATGGATATCACGGATCCGTGCATGCCTATCAGAACACGATAAAAAAAGCAGGTCTATTTTAACACTGCTTTTTTTTTACGATTTGTGTTTATTCACGGCAGGGTTTGGCTATTGCCGGCAGTGTTTGTGAAATACAAATTTTAGTAAATTACTGAGTTCTATCAAATTACAGGCGTATTTGACCGATGGTGTATTCATTCGTATTTTTTTTCTTTGATTACAAAAAAAATACGAATGCCCTCAACACTGCCGAGATTTGTGCTTAGTAAATTCCCGAGATGACACTGAAGAAAAAACACCAAATCGGTCAAAATCGGGAGCTTAGTAAATATACCCCCATGTGTTTTTCGACAGTGCTGGATTTTTCGACAAGTCCCAAAAAAATTGCACTGGAATTGAAGATAGGATGGGAATTCCTATAAGATAGGAAAAAACAGACACCCGGCTGATTTTTCAAACAATTGAATACCACCCAAAGTGCCAGTCTGCTCCTAACTGCTATGTTACAGACTGTTTGAAAAAGGACAGAAGTTGGTTGGTTGGTACTTTATCTCTGTCCGATGTATCTCTCTCCAAGGCTTAGTAAATAGACCTCTTTATGTTTCTTCTCTTTAACTGTTTACAAGCTTTGATACCCCTCCTATCTATGAAACAGACTATGGGGCAAATGTACTAATTATTGGCGAATGATAAAGTGGAGAGAGATAAAGTACCAACCAATCAGCTCATAGCTCTCGTTTTTTTAATGCATCCTGTAACATGGCAGCTAGAAACTGACTGGTACTTTAGCTCTCTCTCTCTCTATCTCTCTCTCTCTCTCTACTTTATCACTCTCCAGGGATTAGTACATATGCCCCTATATCTCTCTCCAAGCGCTGATACATGTGCCACAATAAGAGACGGTCGGCGAGAGATTCCCAGGATAGGCCTCAGGTATTACTGTAAGTATTAAACCACCGTACTTTCATTTAGTACAAAAACATTATGGGCAGGATGAAAAGAAGAGTAAGATGGGCGGAGATCCGAAAATGAGGCTGCGGGGAATGAGGGTGAGGCACCACCAGGGAGAGTTAGACTGTGGGAGGGTTAGGTTTAGGCTGCGGGGAATGAGGGTGAGGCACCACCAGGGAGCGTTAGACTGTGGGAGGGTTAGGTTTAGGCTGCGGGGAATGAGGGTTAGGGTGAGGCACCACCAGGGAGAGTTAGACTGTGGGAGGTGAGAGGGTTAGGTTTAGGCTGTGGGGAATGAGGGTGAGGCACCACCAGGGAGAGAGACTGTGGGAGGGGGAGGGTTAGATTTAGGCTGCGTGGAATGAGGGTTAGGGTGAGGCACCACCAGGGAGAGTTGGACTGTGGGAGGGGAGGGTTAGGTTTAGGCTGTGGGGAATGAGGGTTAGGCACCACCAGGGAGAGTTAGACTGTGGGAGGGGGAGGGTTAGGTTTAGGCTGCAGGGAATGAGGGTTAGGGTGAGGCACCACCAGGGAGAGTTAGACTGTGGGAGGGGGAGGGTTGGGTTTAGGCTGCGGGCAATGAGTGTTAGGGTGAGGCACCACCAGGGAAAGTTAGACTGTGGGAGGGGGAGGGTTAGAGTGAGGCACCACCAGGGAGAGTTAGACTGTGGGAGGGGGGAGGGTTAGGTTAGGCTGTGGGGAATGAGGGTGAGGCACCACCAGGGAGAGTTAGACTGTGGGAGGGGGAGGGTTGGGTTTAGGCTGCGGGGAATGAGGGTTAGGGTGAGGCACCACCAGGGAGAGTTAGACTGTGGGAGGGGGAGGGTTGGGTTTAGGCTGCGGGCAATGAGTGTTAGGGTGAGGCACCACCAGGGAAAGTTAGACTGTGGGAGGGGGAGGGTTAGAGTGAGGCACCACCAGGGAGAGTTAGACTGTGGGAGGTGAGAGGGTTAGGTTTAGGCTGTGGGGAATGAGGGTGAGGCACCACCAGGGAGAGAGACTGTGGGAGGGGGAGGGTTAGATTTAGGCTGCGTGGAATGAGGGTTAGGGTGAGGCACCACCAGGGAGAGTTGGACTGTGGGAGGGGAGGGTTAGGTTTAGGCTGTGGGGAATGAGGGTTAGGCACCACCAGGGAGAGTTAGACTGTGGGAGGGGGAGGGTTAGGTTTAGGCTGCAGGGAATGAGGGTTAGGGTGAGGCACCACCAGGGAGAGTTAGACTGTGGGAGGGGGAGGGTTGGGTTTAGGCTGCGGGCAATGAGTGTTAGGGTGAGGCACCACCAGGGAAAGTTAGACTGTGGGAGGGGGAGGGTTAGAGTGAGGCACCACCAGGGAGAGTTAGACTGTGGGAGGGGGGAGGGTTAGGTTAGGCTGTGGGGAATGAGGGTGAGGCACCACCAGGGAGAGTTAGACTGTGGGAGGGGGAGGGTTGGGTTTAGGCTGCGGGGAATGAGGGTTAGGGTGAGTCACCACCAGGGAGAGTTAGACTGTGGGAGGGGGAGGGTTAGGGTGAGGCACCACCAAGGAGAGTTAGACTGTGGGAGGGGGGAGGGTTAGGTTTAGGCTGTGGGGAATGAGGGTGAGGCACCACCGGGGAGAGTTAGACTTTGGGAGGGTTAGGGTTGGGGTCAGACTGCAGGTAAGGAGAAAGAATTGATCTTATGGCTGAGGTGTAGCCTGACCTTTGTGGGCCCCATATTAACATTTTGAAGGGCCACCGTCCCAATGTTTCTAGAGAGACACTTCTCTGCAGCAGTGGTTCATTTTATAATCTATAATAGTGCCCTAGTTCATTCTCTGACCCATAGTAGAGCCTTATGTAATGTTATGCCCCATAGTAGTGCCCTGGTCTCTTTTATGAATCTCAGTAGTGCTTAAATTCCCCCTATGTCACATTTCAGAGCTGCCAGTACACATTATGCCTCACAGTACCCCCAGTACACATTATGCCGCACAGTACCCCCAGTACACATTATGCCTCACAGTACCCCCAGTACACATTATGCCGCACAGTACCCCCTGTACACATTATGCCTCACAGTACCCCCAGTACACATTATGCCGCACAGTACCCCCAGTACACATTATGCAGCACAGTACCCCAGTACACATTATGCCGCACAGTACCCCCAGTACACATTATGCGGCACAGTACCCCCAGTACACATTATGCAGCACAGTACCCCAGTACACATTATGCCGCACAATACCCCCAGTACACATTATGCCGCACAGTACCCCCAGTACACATTATGCTGCATAGTACCCCCATTACATATTATGCCGCACAGTACCCCATTACACATTATGCCGCACAGTACCCCCAGTACGCATTATGCCGCACAGTACCCCCAGTACACATTATGCGGCACAGTACCCCCAGTACACATTATGCTGCATAGTACCCCCATTACACATTATGCCGCACAGTACCCCCAGTACACATTATGCCGCACAGTACCCCCAGTACACATTATGCCGCACAGTACCCCCAGTACACATTATGCCGCGCAGTACCCCAATTCACATTATGCCCCACAGTACCCCCAGTACACATTATGCCGCACAGTACCCCCAGTACACATTATGCCGCACAGTACCCCCAGTACACATTATGCGGCACAGTACCCCCAGTACACATTATGCAGCACAGTACCCCCAGTACACATTATGCTGCATAGTACCCCATTACATATTATGCCGCACAGTACCCCATTACACATTATGCCGCACAGTACCCCCAGTACGCATTATGCCGCACAGTACCCCCAGTACACATTATGCTGCATAGTACCCCCATTACACATTATGCCGCACAGTACCCCCAGTACACATTATGCCGCACAGTACCCCCAGTACACATTATGCCGCACAGTACCCCCAGTACACATTATGCCGCGCAGTACCCCAATTCACATTATGCCCCACAGTACCCCCAGTACACATTATGCCACATAGTACCCCAGTACACATTATGTCGCACAGTACCCCCAATTCACATTATGCCGCACAGTACCCCCAATTCACATTATGCCTCACAGTACCCCCAATTCACATTATGCCGCACAGTACCCCAGTACACATTATGCCGCACAGTACCCCAATTCACATTATGCCGCACAGTACCCCAGTATACATTATGCTGTATAGTACCCCCAGTACACATTATGCCGCACAGTACCCCCAATTCACATTATGCCTCACAGTACTTCCAATTCACATTATGCCGCACAGTACCCCCAGTACACATTATGCCGCATAGTACCCCCAGTACACATTATGCCGCACAGTACCCCCAATTCACATTATGCCGCACAGTACCCCCAATTCACATTATGATATACAGTGCTCCTGTTCATATTGTTCCTCAATACAGTGCCCCGTTCATATTATATAATATTAAAATGCCCTCCAGTTCATTTTATACCACTCTACAATGAGCTGGTTCATAGGAATACCTAGATATATTGCAGGCCTAATGGAAAAAGTTTGAAAAGACCCCTACATACCACCCAATGGTGAAAAATGTATATAACACATGTGACTGTGATAGAGAAGGTGGCCCCTCTCAGCTCTGGGCCCCATAGCAGCTGCACTGCCTGCACCTATGGTAGCTACACCCTGAATATAACACATGTAACTGTGACAGGGAAGGGGGCCCCTCTCAGCTCTGGGCCCCATATCATCTGCACTGCCTGCACCTATGGTAGCTACACCCTGTATATAACACATGTAACTGTGACAGGGAAGGGGGCCCCTCTCAGCTCTGGGCCCCATATCATCTGCACTGCCTGCACCTATGGTAGCTACACCATGTATATAACACAT
Source organism: Pseudophryne corroboree (assembly GCF_028390025.1). Lineage (NCBI taxonomy): Eukaryota > Metazoa > Chordata > Amphibia > Anura > Myobatrachidae > Pseudophryne > Pseudophryne corroboree. Next base: position 30,680,115 of record NC_086445.1, on the reverse strand, counting down.
GTAACTGTGACAGGGAAGGTGACTCCTCTCAGCTCTGGGCCCCATAGCAGCTGCACTGCCTGCACCTATGGTAGCTACACCCTGTATATAACACATGTAACTGACAGGGAAGGTGGCCCCTCTCAGCTCTGGGCCCCATATCATCTGCACTGCCTGCACCTATGGTAGCTACACCCTGTATATAACACATGTAACTGTGACAGGGAAGGGGGCCCCTCTCAACTCTGGGCCCCATATCATCTGCACTGCCTGCACCTATGGTAGCTACACCATGTATATAACACATGTAACTGTGACAGGGAAGGTGACTCCTCTCAGCTCTGGGCCCCATAGCAGCTGCACTGCCTGCACCTATGGTAGCTACACCCTGTATATAACACATGTAACTGACAGGGAAGGTGGCCCCTCTCAGCTCTGGGCCCCATAGCAGCTGCCCTCCCTGCACCTATGGTAGCTATACCCTGTATATAACACATGTAACTGTGACAGGGAAGGTGGCCCCTCTCAGCTCTGGGCCCCATAGCAGCTGCCCTCCCTGCACCTATGGTAGCTATACCCTGTATATAACACATGTAACTGTGACAGGGAAGGTGGCCCTCTCAGTTCTGGGCCCCATAGCAGCTGCACTCCCTGCACCTATGGTAGCTATATCCTGTATATAACACATGTAACTGTGACAGGGAAGGTGGCCCTCTCAGTTCTGGGCCCCATAGCAGCTGCACTCCCTGCACCTATGGTAGCTATACCCTGTATATAACACATGTAACTGTGACAGGGAAGGTGGCCCTCTCAGTTCTGGGCCCCATAGCAGCTGCACTCCCTGCACCTATGGTAGCTATATCCTGTATATAACACATGTAACTGTGACAGGGAAGGGGGCCCCTCTCAGCTCTGGGCCCCATATCATCTGCACTGCCTGCACCTATGGTAGCTACACCATGTATATAACACATGTAACAGTGACAGGGAAGGTGACTCCTCTCAGCTCTAGGTCCCATAGCAGCTGCACTGCCTGCACCTATGGTAGCTACACCCTGTATATAACACATGTAACTGTGACAGGGAAGGTGGCTCCTCTCAGCTCTGGCCCCATAGCAGCTGCACTCCCTGCACCTATGGTAGCTACACCCTGTATATAACACATGTAACTGTGACAGGGAAGGTGGCTCCTCTCAGCTCTGGCCCCATAGCAGCTGCACTGCCTGTACCTATGATAGCTACACCCTGTATATAACACATGTAACTGTGACAGGGAAGGTGGCCCCTCTCAGCTCTGGGCCCCATAGCAGCTGCCCTCCCTGCACCTATGGTAGCTATACCCTGTATATAACACATGTAACTGTGACAGGGAAGGTGGCCCCTCTCAGCTCTGGGCCCCATAGCAGCTACACTCCCTGCACCTATGGTAGCTACACCCTGTATATAACACATGTAACTGTGACAGGGAAGGTGGCCCCTCTCAGCTCTGGGCCCCATAGCAGCTGGCCTCCCTGCACCTATGGTAGCTATACCCTGTATATAACACATGTAACTGTGACAGGGTAGGTGGCCTCTCTCAGCTCTGTGCCCCATAGCAGCTGCACTCCCTGCACCTATGGTAGCTACACCCTGTATATAACACATGTAACTATGACAGGGAAGGTGGCCCCTCTCAGCTCTGTGCCCCATAGCAGCTGCACTCCCTGCACCTATGGTAGCTACACCCTGTATATAACACATGTAACTGTGACAAGGAAGGTGGTCCCTCTCAGCTCTGGACCCCATAGCAGCTGCACTCCCTGCACCTATGGTAGCTACACCCTGTATATAACACATGTAACTGTGACAAGGAAGGTGGCCCCTCTCAGCTCTGGGCCCCATAGCAGCTGCACTCCCTGCACCTATGGTAGCTATGTCCCTGTATATAACACATGTAACTGTGACAGGGAAGGTGGCCCCTCTCAGCTCTGGGCCCCATAGCAGCTGCACTCTCTGCACCTATGGCATACTTGCCTACCCTCCCGGAATGGCCGGGAGGCTCCCGAAAAACGGGTGACCCTCCCGGCCCACCGGAAGCGCAGGCAAGTCTCCCGACTTTCGGTGGTCACCCCTGCCCGCCGCCCACTTAACGAGTAAAGTGGGCGGTCCGGGCTGGAGATGACGCGATTCTTGTTGAATCGCGTCATCGTAACCACGCCCCCTGCTGTATAATGCCGGTAATCGCGGCATTACACAGCGGGGGGCGGGGCTTAAATGATGCGGCCCTGAAGCCGCGCCCCGTCCCGCCTCTGGCCCGCCCCGTCCCGCCCCCCTGTCTAGTCACTTTACTGCCCGCCCCCTCCCTGCTGAGCCGACGGGCTGCTCTCTCCCGGAGAGAGCAGCCCTGAAGTCGGCATCTATGACCTATGGTAGCTACACCCTGTATATAACACATGTAACTGTGACAGGGAAGGTGGTCCCTCTCAGCTCTGGAGTCTGGACCCCATAGCAGCTGCACTCTCTGCACCTATGGTAGCTACACTACCCTGTATATAACACATGTAACTGTGACAGGGTAGGTGGTCCCTCTCAGCTCTGGCCCCATAGCAGCTGCACTCCCTGCACCTATGGTAGCTACACCCTGTATATAACACATGTAACTGTGACAGGGAAGGTGGCCCCTCTCAGCTCTGGACCCCATAGCAGCTGCACTCCCTGCACCTATGGTAGCTACACCCTTGTCTTAAGGTGCATACACAGTATGTAATACGCTCCATGAGCAGTATCACAGTGTTTTCCCTCCTTTCCACCTGGGCTGCTGACCTAGGGGGTAATTCAAAGTTCATCGAAGCAGGATTTTTGTTAGCAGTTGGGCAAAACCATGGTGGTCTTTCCGAGTTGTTCGCTCGGTAAATTTCATTGCATCGCAGCGATTTTCCGCTTAGTGCGCATGTGCAATGTTCGCACTGCGACTGCGCCAAGTAAATTTGCTATGAAGTTAGGTATTTTACTCACGGCTTTTTCATCGTTCTGGTGATCGTAATGTGATTGATAGGAAATGGGTGTTACTGGGCGGAAACAAGCCGTTTTATGGGAGTGTGGGGAAAAACGCTACCGTTTCTGGGAAAAACGTGGGAGTGGCCGGAGAAACGGGGGAGTGTCTGGGCGAACGCTGGGTGTGTTTGTGACGTCAAACCAGGAACGACAAGCACTGAACTGATCGCAGATGCCGAGTAAGTCTGGAGCTACTCAGAAACTGCTAAGAAGTGTGTAATCGCAATATTGCGAATAGGTCGTTCGCATTTTTAAGAAGCTAAGATTCACTCCCAGTAGGCGGTGTCTTAGCGTGTGCAAAGCTGCTAAAAGCAGCTTGCGAGCGAACAACTCGGAATGACCACCCATGTGCACTGCAGGGGAGGCAGATATAACATGTGCAGAGAGAGTTAGATTTGGGTGTGGTGTGTTCAATCTGCAATCTAATTTGCAGTGTAAAAATAAAGCAGCCAGTATTTACCCTGCACAGAAACAATATAACCCACCCAAATCTAACTGTTTCTGCACATGTTATATCTGCCTTCCCTGCAGTGCACATGGGCCCTCATTCCGAGTTGTTCGCTCACAAGCTGCTTTTAGCAGCTTTGCACACGCTAAGCCGCCGCCTACTGGGAGTGAATCTTAGCTTATCAAAATTGCGAACTAAAGATTAGCAAATTTGCGAATAGACACTTCTTAGCAGTTTCTGAGTAGCTCCACACTTACTCGGCAATTGCGATCAGTTCAGTCAGTTTTGTTCCTGGTTTGACGTCACAAACACTCCCAGCGTTCGCCCAGCCACTCCCCCATTTCTCCAGCCACTCCCGCGTTTTTCCCAGAAATGGCAGCGTTTTTTCACACACACCCATAAAACGGCCAGTTTCCGCCCAGAAACACCCACTTCCTGTCAATCACATTACGATCACCAGAACGAAGAAAAAACCTCGTAATGCCGTGAGTAAAATTCCTAACTGCATAGCAAATTTACTTGGCACAGTCGCAGTGTGAACATTGCGCATGCGCAATTAGCGGAAAATCGCTGCGATGCGAAGAAAATGACAGAGCGAACAAATCGGAATGAGGGCCTGTGGGCCTAATTCTGAGTTGATCGCAGCAGCAAATTTGTTAGCAGTTGGGCAAAACCATGGAGGTCATTCCGAGTTGTTCGCTCTGTAAATTTCATCGCATCGCAGCGATTTTCCGCTTAGTGCGCATGCGCAATGTCCGCACTGCGAGTGCGCCAAGTAAATTTGCTATGAAGTTAGGATTTTTACTCACGGCTTTTTCTTCGCTCAGGCGATCGTAGTGTGATTGACAGGAAGTGGGTGTTTCTGGGCGGAAACAGGCCATTTTATGGGCGTGTGGGAAAAAACGCTACCGTTTTTGGGAAAAACGCGGAAGTGGCTGGAGAAACGGGGGAGTGTCTGGGCGAACGCTGGGTGTGTTTGTGACGTCAAACCAGGAACGACAAGCACTGAACTGATCGCAGATGCCGAGTAAGTCTGAAGCTACTCAGAAACTGCTAAGAAGTTTGTAATCGCAAAATTGCGAATAGGTCGTTCGCAATTTTAAGATGCTAAGATTCACTCTCAGTAGGCGGCGGCTTAGCGTTAGCAACTCTGCTAAAATCGCCTTGCGAGCGAACAACTCGGAATGACCACCCATGTGCACTGCAGGGGGTAGATATAACATTTGCAGAGAGAGTTATAGGCCCTACACACTTGGCGATATTTTGAAAGATATGAACGATCTCGTTCATAAATGAACGAGAACTCGTTCATATCTTTCAGTGTGGAGACTTAAGCGATGAACGATGCGCGTCCCCGCGCTCGTTCATCGCTGGTCTCCCGTCGGCTGTGCATGCAGGCCAATATGGACGATCTCGTCCATATTTGCCTGCACTTCAATGCAGCCGGGTGACGAGGGGAGTGAAGAAACTTCACTCCCCCCCGTCACTGCCCCCCCGCCGCCGGGTTGCTCGTCGGCCGTATCGGCCGTCGGGCACCTCGGCGACACATCGCCAAATGAGTAGGGCCCCTTAGCTTTGGGTGTGGTGTATTCAAACTGAAATCTAAATTGCAGTGTAAATATAAAGCAGGCAGTATTTACCCTGCACAGAAACAAAATAACCCCCCCAAATCTAATTCTCTCTGCACATGTTATCTCTGCCTCCCCTGCAGTGCACATGGTTTTGCCCAACTGCTAACAAGTGTGTGAGCACCTTTATGTGATACACTCCATGTGCATCGCAGGGACAGAGCAAGACCGCAAGCTCTGTTCCTGCACGCGATAATTGAAACATCCCTGCATTGTAGTGATGTGCACCGGAAATTTTTCGGGTTTTGTGTTTTGGTTTTGGGTTCGGTTTCCGCGTTTTTGCAAAACCTCACCGAATTTTTTTTGTCGGATTCGGGTGTGCTTTGGATTCGGGTGTTTTTTTCAAAAAACCCTAAAAAACAGCTTAAATCAATGAATTTGGGGGTCATTTTGATCCCATAGTATTATTAACCTCAATAACCATAATTTACCCTCATTTTCAGTCTATTCTGAACACCTCACAATATTATTTTTAGTCCTAAAATTTGCACCTAGGTCGCTGGATGGCTAAGCTAAGCGACCCAAGTGGCCGACACAAACACCTGGCCCATCTAGGAGTGGCACTGCAGTGTCAGGCAGGATGGACCTTCCAAAAAATACTCCCCAATCAGCACATGACGCAAAGAAAAAAAGAGGCGCAATGAGGTAGCTGTGTGAGTAAGCTAAGCGACCCTAGTGGCCGACACAAACACCTGGCCTATCTAGGAGTGGCACTGCAGTGTCAGACAGGATGGCCCTTCCAAAAAATACTACCCAAACAGCACATGACGCAAAGAAGAAAAAAAAGAGGCGCAATGAGGTAGCTGTGTGAGTAAGCTAAGCGACCCTAGTGGCCGACACAAACACCTGGCCTATCTAGGAGTGGCACTGCAGTGTCACGCAGGATGGCCCTTCCAAAAAATACTCCCCAAACAGCACATGACGCAAAGAAGAAAAAAAAGAGGCACAATGAGGTAGCTGTGTGAGTAAGCTAAGCGACCCTAGTGGCCGACACAAACATCTGGCCTATCTAGGAGTGGCACTGCAGTGTCATGCAGGATGGCCCTTCCAAAAAATACTCCCCAAACAGCACATGACGCAAAGAAGAAAAAAAAGAGGCGCAATGAGGTAGCTGTGTGAGTAAGCTAAGCGACCATAGTGGCCGACACAAACACCTGGCCCATCTAGGAGTGGCACTGCTTTGTCAGGCAGGATGGCCCATCCAAAAAATACTCCCCAAACAGCACATGATGCAAAGAAAAATGAAAGAAAAAAGAGGTGCAAGATGGAATTGTCCTTGGGCCCTCCCACCCACCCTTATGTTGTATAAACAGGACATGCACACTTTAACCAACCCATCATTTCAGCGACAGGGTCTGCCACACGACTGTGACTGAAATGACTGGTTGGTTTGGGCCCCCACCAAAAAACAAGCAATCAATCTCTCCTTGCACAAACTGGCTCTACAGAGGAAAGATGTCCACCTCATCATCATCGTCCGATTCATCACCCCTTTCACTGTGTACATCCCCCTCCTCACAGATTATTAATTAGTCCCCACTGGAATCCACCATCTCAGATCCCCGTGTACTTTCTGGAGGCAATTGCTGCTGGTGAATGTCTCCATGGAGGAATTGATTATAATTAATTTTAATGAACATCATCTTCTCCACATTTTCTGGAAGTAACCTCGTACGCCGATTGCTGACAAGGTGAGTGGCGGCACTAAACACTCTTTCGGAGTACACACTGGAGGGAGGGCAACTTAGGTAGAATAAAGCCAGTTTGTGCAAGGGCCACCAAATTGCCTCTTTTCCCTGCCAGTATACGTATGGACTGTCTGACGTGCCTACTTGGATGCGGTCACTCATATAATCCTCCACCATTCTTTCAATGGTGAGAGAATCATATGCAGTGACAGTAGACGACATGTCAGTAATCGTTGGCAGGTCCTTCAGTCCGGACCAGATGTCAGCACTCGCTCCAGACTACCCTGCATCACCGTCAGCGGGTGGGCTCGGAATTCGTAGCCTTTTCCTCTCACCCCCAGTTGCGGGAGAATGTGAAGGAGGAGATGTTGGCAGGTCGCGTTCCGCTTGACTTGACAATTTTCTCACCAGCAGTTCTTTGAACCCCTGCAGACTTGTGTCTGCCGGAAAGAAAGATCCAACGTAGGTTTTAATTCTAGGTTCGAGCACGGTGGCCAAAATGTAGTGCTCTGATTTCAACAGATTGACCACACGTGAATCCTGGTTAAGCGAATTAAGGGCTCCATCCACAAGTCCCACATGCCTAGCGGAATCGCTCTGTTTTAGCTCCTCCTTCAATGCCTCCAGCTTCTTCTGCAAAAGCCTGATGAGGGGAATGACCTGACTCAGGCTGACTCAGGCTGGCAGTGTCTGAACTGACTTCACGTGTGGCAAGTTCAAAGGGCAGCAGAATCTTGCACAACGTTGAAATCATTCTCCACTGCGCTTGAGACAGGTGCATTCCACCTCCTTTGCCTATATCGTGGGCAGATGTATAGGCTTGAATGGCCTTTTGCTGCTCCTCCATCCTCTGAAGCATATAGAGGGTTGAATTCCACCTCGTTACCACCTCTTGCTTCAGATGATGGCAGGGCAGGTTCAGGTTTTTTTGGTGGTGCTCCAGTCTTCTGTACGCGGTGCCTGCACGCCGAAAGTGGCCCGCAATTCTTCTGGCCACCGACAGCATCTCTTGCATGCCCCTGTCGTTTTTTAAATAATTCTGCACGACCAAATTCAAGGTATGTGCAAAACATGGGACGTGCTGGAATTTGCCCAGATGTAATGCGCGATTACAATATTGCTGGCGTTGTCCGATGTCACAAATCCCCAGGAGAGTCCAATTGGGGTAAGCCATTCTGCAATGATCTTCCTCAGTTGCCGTAAGAGGTTTTCAGCTGTGTGCGTATTCTGGAAAGCGGTGATACAAAGCGTAGCCTGCCTAGGAACGAGTTGGCGTTTGCGAGATGCTGCTACTGGTGCCGCCGCTGCTGTTCTTGCAGCGGGAGGCAATACATCTACCCAGTGGGCTGTCACAGCCATGTAGTCCTGAGTCTGCCCTGCTCCACTTGTACCCAATGTCCTCTTAACCACGGACATGGGGACAACTGCATTTTTTAGGACACTGGTGAGTCTTTTTCTGACGTCCGTGTACATTCTCGGTATCGCCTGCCTAGAGAAGTGGAACCTAGATGGTATTTGGTAACGGGGGCACACTACCTCAAGAAATTGTCTAGATCCCTGTGAACTAACGGCGGATACCGGACGCACGTCTAACACCAACATAGTTGTCAAGGCCTCAGTTATCCGCTTTGCAAAAGGATGACTGCTGTGATATTTCATCTTCCTCGCAAAGGACTGTTGGACAGTCAATTGCTTACTGGAAGTAATACAAGTGGTCTTCCGACTTCCCCTCTGGGATGACAATCAATTCCCAGCAGCAACAACAGCAGCGCCAGCAGCAGTAGGCGTTACACTCAAGGATGCATCAGAGGAATCCCAGGCAGGAGAGGACTCGTCAGACTTGCCAGTGACATGGCCTGCAGGACTATTGGCTTTCCTGGGTAAGGAGGAAATTGACACTGAGGGAGTTGGTGGTGTGGTTTGCGCGAGCTTGGTTACAAGAGGAAGGGATTTACTGGTCAGTGGACTGATTCCGCTGTCGCCCAAAGTTTTTGAACTTGTCACTGACTTATGATGAATGCGCTGCAGGTGACGTATACGGGAGGATGTTGCGAGGTGGTTAACGTCCTTACCCCTACTTATTACAGCTTGACAAAGTCAACACACGGCTTGACACCTGTTGTCCGCATTTCTGTTGAAATACTTCCACACTGAAGAGCTGAATTTTTTGGTATTTTCACCAGGCATGTCAATGGCCATATTCCTCCCACGGACAACAGGTGTCTCCCCGGGTGCCTGACTTAAACAAACCACCTCACCATCAGAATGCTCCTTGTCAATTTCCTCCCCAGCGCCAGCAACACCCATATCCTCATCCTGGTGTACTTCAACACTGACATCTTCAATTTGACTATCAGGAACTGGACTGCGGGTGCTCCTTTCAACACTTGCAGGGGGCGTGCAAATGGTGGAAGGCGCAAGCTCTTCCCGTCCAGTGTTGGAAAGGTCAGGCATCGCAACCGACACAATTGGACTCTCCTTTGGGATTTGTGATTTCGAAGAACGCACAGTTCTTTGCTGTGCTTTTGCCGCAAGTCTTTTCTTTTTTCTAGCGAGAGGATGAGTGCTTCCATCCTTATGTGAAGCTGAACCACAAGCCATGAACATAGGCCAGAGCCTCAGCCGTTCCTTGCCACTCCGTGTCGTAAATGGCATATTGGCAAGTTTACGCTTCTCCTCAGACGCTTTTAATTTTGATTTTTGGGTCATTTTTTTACTGATCTTTTGTGTTTTGGATTTTACATGCTCTGTACTATGACATTGGGCATCGGTCTTGGCAGACGACGTTGATGGCATTTCATCATCTCGGCCATGACTAGTGACAGCAGCTTCAGCACGAGGTGGAAGTGGATCTTGATCTTTCCCTATTTTTTTAACCTCCACATTTTTGTTCTCCATATTTTGCGCACAACTAAAAGCCACCACAGGTATACAATGTAGATGGACAGATAGTATACTATTATTACTTATACTTATGGATGACGAGTGATGACACAGAGGTAGGTACAGCCGTGGCCTACCGTACTGCTGCTTATATATATATAATATACTGTATAACGGACCTGGTGGACACTGTCAGCAGACTGCTAAACTAGTATGAAGAAAGAAAAAAAAAACACCACAGGTATACAATGTAGATGGATGGATAGTATAGTATTACTTATACTTATTGACGACGAGAGACGAGTCGACACAGAGGTAGGTACAGCCGTGGCCTACCGTACTGCTGCTTAGTGCTTATATATATAATATACTGTATAACGGACCTGGTGGACACTGTCAGCAGACTGCTAAACTAGTATGAAGAAAGAAAAAAAAACCCACAGGTATACAATGTAGATGGATGGATAGTATAGTATTACTTATACTTATGGACGATGAGTGACGACACAGAGGTAGGTACAGCCGTGGCCTACCGTACTGCTGCTTAGTGCTTATATATATAATATACTGTATAACGGACCTGGTGGACACTGTCAGCAGACTGCTAAACTAGTATGAAGAAAGAAAAAAAAAACACCACAGGTATACAATGAAGATGGATGGATAGTATTATTATTACTTATACTTATGGACGACGAGTGACGACACAGAGGTAGGTACAGCCGTGGCCTACCGTACTGCTGCTTAGTGCTTATATATATAATATACTGTATAAAGGACCTGGTGGACACTGTCAGCAGACTGCTAAACTAGTATGAAGAAAGAAAAAAAAAACACCACAGGTATACAATGTAGATGGATAGTATAGTATTACTTATACTTATGGACAACGAGTGACAACACAGAGGTAGGTACAGCCGTGGCCTACCGTACTGCTGCTTAGTGCTTATATATATAATATACTGTATAACGGACCTGGTGGACACTGTCAGCAGACTGCTAAACTAGTATGAAGAAAGAAAAAAAAAACACAACAGGTATACAATGTAGATGGATGTATAGTATAGTATTACTTGTACTTATGGACGACGAGTGACGACACAGAGGTAGGTACAGCCGTGGCCTACCGTACTGCTGCTTAGTGCTTATATATATAATATACTGTATAACGGACCTGGTGGACACTGTCAGCAGACTGCTAAACTAGTATGAAGAAAGAAAAAAAAAACACCACAGGTATACAATGTAGATGGATGGATAGTATAGTATTACTTATACTTATGGACGACGAGTGACGACACAGAGGTAGGTACAGCCGTGGCCTACCGTACTGCTGCTTAGTGCTTATATATATAATATACTGTATAACGGACCTGGTGGACACTGTCAGCAGACTGCTAAACAAGTATGAAGAAAGAAAAAAAAAACACCACAGGTATACAATGTAGATGGATGGATAGTATTACTTATACTTATGGACGACGAGTGACGAGTCGACACAGAGGTAGGTACAGCCGTGGCCTACCGTACTGCTGCTTAGTGCTTATATATAAATATAATATACTGTATAACGGACCTGGTGGACAGTGTCAGCAGACTGCTAAACTAGTATGAAGAAAGAAAAAAAAACACCACAGGTATACAATGTAGATGGATGGATAGTATTACTTATACTTATGGACGATGAGTGACGAGTCGACACAGAGGTAGGTACAGCTGTGGCCTACCGTACTGCTGCTTAGTGCTTATATATATAATATACTGTATAACGGACCTGGTGGACACTGTCAGCAGACTGCTAAACAAACTAGCATGAAGAAAGAAAAAAAAAACACCACAGTGTTTTTCAGGCAGACAAACGTATACTGGACTGATGGTCACTGTCAGCAAAACTGTGCACTGTACTCCTGCTATAACTGCTCCCCAGTCCCCACAATTAGGCAGTGTGAGCAGAGCAGTGCACTCAGCACAGATATATCATGCAGCAGTGCAGCACACTGAGTGAGCACAGATATGGTGGAGCGTTTTTTTTCAGGCAGAGAAACAAAAGATTAAAATCACTGGTGGTGTATAATCAAAACCCTGCACTGTACTCCCTAACAGCTGCTCCCCGTCCCCAATCCTCCCCACAATTATAACAATGTCACTCTTAGTCTTTTCTATTACGGAGAGGACGCCAGCCACGTCCTCTCCCTATCAATCTCAATGCACGTGTGAAAATGGCGGCGACGTGCGGCTCCTTATATAGAATCCGAGTCGCGCGAGAATCCGACAGCGGGATGATGACGTTCGGGCGCGCTCGGGTTAACCAAGCAAGGCGGGAGGTTCCGAGTCGCTCGGACCCGTGTAAAAAAAAAGTGAAGTTCGGGCCGGTTCGGATTCCGAGGAACCGAACCCGCTCATCACTACTGCAATGTAATCAATTACCGCAGTGCGAGTTTGGGCGATTATATCACCGGTTATCCGCATCCTGTGTATGGATGGTGATAAATAGGCCCCTTAATGTTAAACATACTAAATAATAAATTCATATGCTTATAGTGGTTTTTTTAACCATTATTGCATATTTATTAAATTAAAATATTGCTATTAATTAAATATTTTTAATTAATTAATTTACTAATTATTTATTATATTTTAATTCATTGATCTAGTAATTAATCCCATCTAATAATCATTCTTAATTTGTATTAATTAATTATTAATTTATACTCATTTCATCAGTTTTTAATTATTTGATTGTTTATTCTTGTATTTTTATGAATTAACCAATTGTGTTATGTTTATATCTTATAAACAAAAGTTTACGTACGTAAATATAAGTAAATATGTGTTTAGCCCCTGAAACCCAACATTTGTTTACATCGATTTCAAATTGATAAAAAAACATGGAAATGGCCCATTTGTAAATCACTCCCTAGTATAATTATGGGAGCGCAGGTTTGTCAATTTAATTAGTAACTGTTACCATAATGGGGCTGATTCTGCGTTGGCAGCAAAGGAAAAACAGGAGTGACTTTGTACCTGGATAAACCATGCTACAATACCAGGGGGGAAGCAGTGCTTAAAGTGGTCCTCGAGAGGTGGTGGAACTTACCCGCCCTCCCCACGGCGCCCATGTAATAAAGTTATTGCCAAAAAGGGGGTGTGGTCTCAAACATAAAGGGGCGTGGTCACACAATAGTAATAATGCCCACAGTGGTAGTGCCCCTTATATAGAGCCCATAGTAGTGGTGCTCCTTATGCAATGTCCACTGTACTGGTAGTGCCGTTCGTTATGCCCCCAGTAGTTTATCCCCCCCAGTAGTAATGCCGCCAAGTAGTAATGTCCCTGTAGTTTGCCCCCAGTAATAATGCCCTACTGTAGTTTGACCCCAGTAGTTAGCCCCTGTTAGTAATGCCCCCTAGTAGTTAGCCCCCTTGTAGTTTGCCCCCAGTAGTTAGCCCCTGTTAGTAATGCCCCCAGTAGTTAGCCCCCTTGTAGTTTAGCCCCCAGTAGTAATGCCCCCAAGTAGTAATGTCCCCAGTAGTTTAACTCCTGTAGTTATGCCCCCAGTAGTTTATCCCCCCCAGTAGTAATGCCGCCAAGTAGTAATGTCCCTGTAGTTTGCCCCCAGTAATAATGCCCTACTGTAGTTTGACCCCAGTAGTTAGCCCCTGTTAGTAATGCCCCCTAGTAGTTAGCCCCCTTGTAGTTTGCCCCCAGTAGTTAGCCCCTGTTAGTAATGCCCCCTAGTAGTTAGCCCCCTTGTAGTTTGCCCCCAGTAGTTAGCCCCTGTTAGTAATGCCCCCAGTAGTTAGCCCCCTTGTAGTTTAGCCCCCAGTAGTAATGCCCCCAAGTAGTAATGTCCCCAGTAGTTTAACTCCCGTAGTTATGCCCCTAGTAGTTTAGCCCCCCTGTAGTTATGCCCCCAGTAGTAATGCCCTCCTGTAGTTTGCCCCCAGTAGTTATCCCCCATTAGTAATGCCCCCAGTAGCTTGCCCCCTTGTAGTTTGCCCCAGTAGTAAAGCCCCACAGCATTAATGCTTCCCCAGTGGTAATGCCCCCACAGTAGTAAAGCCTCCAGTAGTAAAGCCCCCCACTAGTAATGCCCCAAGTATTAAAGCCCCCCCTAGATGCGCCTCTACACTCACAAAAAACAAAACAAAACCCACCATACTCCCCAAGCCGCGCTCCCGCGTCTGACTGCTGCAGTCCTCCCGGCGTCCGCTCCTCGGCACTATGATAGATAACGTCATGACGTCTCTCCCATAGCGCGCACTGATAGAGCCGGAAGCCAGAGCTCAGTAGTGAGCTCCTGCCTCCAGATGCCCGCTGTGCAGAGGGAGCCAGGCGCCCGCTGGTAACACAATCTCAGCGGGTGCCCAGCATCTTCCAGCGGCGCCGGGCTGACATCGGGTTAGGTGAGCTGAAGGAGGTGGAACTGTGTTCCATCTCCAAGTGGAGCTGACGGAACGCAGTTCCGCCCCGTCCCTGCTCACTATAACCCTGAGGTGAAGCACTGGCATATTTATAATGGGTGCATTTTTGGAATACTTACCCCTCCGGAGTTCCAGGCCTGACGTCTGCAGTGTAATCAAATCACCATGAATATGTTCTGTGCATGTGCAGTATAGAAATCACTGGGAATATGGCCACTGCGCCATTTTCCAGGAGATCTGTGCATGTGCAGTATAGAAATCACTGGGAATATGGCCACTGCGCCATTTTCCAGGAGATCTGTGCATGTGCAGTATAGAAATCACTGGGAATATGGCCGCTGCACCATTTTCCAGGAGATCTGCGCATGTGCAGTATAGAAATCACTGGGAATATGGCCACTGCACCATTTTCCAGGAGATCTGCGCATGTGCAGTATAGAAATCACTGGGAATATGGCCACTGCACCATTTTCCAGGAGATCTGCGCATGCGCAGTATAGAAATCACTGGGAATATGGCCACTGCACCATTTTCCAGGAGATCTGTGCATGTGCAGTATAGAAATCACTGGGAATATGGCCACTGCACCATTTTCCAGGAGATCTGTGCATGTGCAGTATAGAAATCACTGGGAATATGGCCACTGCACCATTTTCCAGGAGATCTGTGCATGCGCAGTATAGAAATCACTGGGAATATGGCCACTGCATCATTTTCCAGGAGATCTGTGCATGTGCAGTATAGAAGTCACTGGGAATATGGCCACTGCACCATTTTCCAGGAGATCTGTGCATGTGCAGTATAGAAATCACTGGGAATATGGCCACTGCACCATTTTCCAGGAGATCTGCGCATGTGCAGTATAGAAATCACTGGGAATATGGCCACTGCGCCATTTTCCAGGAGATCTGTGCATGCGCAGTATAGAAATCACTGGGAATATGGCCACTGCATCATTTTCCAGGAGATCTGTGCATGTGCAGTATAGAAATCACTGGGAATATGGCCGCTGCACCATTTTCCAGGAGATCTGCGCATGTGCAGTATAGAAATCACTGGGAATATGGCCACTGCACCATTTTCCAGGAGATCTGTGCATGCGCAGTATAGAAATCACTGGGAATATGGCCACTGCACCATTTTCCAGGAGATCTGTGCATGTGCAGTATAGAAATCACTGGGAATATGGCCACTGCATCATTTTCCAGGAGATCTGCGCATGTGCAGTATAGAAATCACTGGGAATATGGCCACTGCATCATTTTCCAGGAGATCTGCGCATGTGCAGTATAGAAATCACTGGGAATATGGCCACTGCGCCATTTTCCAGGAGATCTGTGCATGTGCAGTATAGAAATCACTAGAGATGAGCGGGTTCGGTTTCTTTGAATCCGAACCCGCACGAACTTCACTTTTTTTTTCACGGGTCCGAGCGACTCGGATCTTCCCGCCTTGCTCGGTTAACCCGAGCGCGCCCGAACGTCATCATGACGCTGTCGGATTCTCGCGAGGCTCGGATTCTATCGCGAGACTCGGATTCTATATAAGGAGCCGCGCGTCGCCGCCATTTTCACACGTGCATTGAGATTGATAGGGAGAGGACGTGGCTGGCGTCCTCTCCATTTAGATTAGATTTAGAAGAGAGAGAGAGAGAGAGAGATTGCTGTGATACTGTAGATTAGAAGAGAGTGCAGAGTGCAGACAGAGTTTAGTGACTGACGACCACAGTGACCAGTGACCACCAGAGACAGTGCAGTTGTTTGTTTTATTTAATATATCCGTTCTCTGCCTGAAAAAAACGATACACAGTCACACAGTGACTCAGTCTGTGTGCACTGCTCAGCCCAGTGTGCTGCACATCAATGTATTGTATATAAAGCTTATAATTGTGGGGGAGACTGGGGAGCACTGCAGGTTGTTATAGCAGGAGCCAGGAGTACATGATAAATAATATTATATTAAAATTAAACAGTGCACACTTTTGCTGCAGGAGTGCCACTGCCAGTGTGACTAGTGGTGACCAGTGCCTCTCCACCAGTATATTAGTAGTATTGTATACTATCTCTTTATCAACCAGTCTATATTAGCAGCAGACACAGTCCAGTGCGGTAGTTCACGGCTGTGGCTACCTCTGTGTCGGCACTCGGCAGGCAGTCCGTCCATCCATAATTGTATTATATACCACCTAACCGTGGTTTTTTTTTTCTTTCTTTATACCGTCGTCATAGTCATACTAGTTGTTACGAGTATACTACTATCTCTTTATCAACCAGTGTACAGTGCGGTAGTTCACGGCTGTGGCTACCTCTGTGTCGGAACTCGGCAGGCAGTCCGTCCATCCATAATTGTATTATAATATATACCACCTAACCGTGGTTTTTTTTTCGTTCTTTATACCGTCGTCATACTAGTTGTTACGAGTATACTACTATCTCTTTATCAACCAGTGTACAGTGCGGTAGTTCACGGCTGTGGCTACCTCTGTGTCGGAACTCGGCAGGCAGTCCGTCCATCCATAATTGTATTATAATATATACCACCTAACCGTGGTTTTTTTTTCGTTCTTTATACCGTCGTCATACTAGTTGTTACGAGTATACTACTATCTCTTTATCAACCAGTGTACAGTGCGGTAGTTCACGGCTGTGGCTACCTCTGTGTCGGCACTCGGCAGGCAGTCCGTCCAACCATAATTGTATTATATACCACCTAACCGTGGTTTTTTTTTCATTCTTTATACCGTCGTCATACTAGTTGTTACGAGTATACTACTATCTCTTTATCAACCAGTGTACAGTGCGGTAGTTCACGGCTGTGGCTACCTCTGTGTCGGCACTCGGCAGGCAGTCCGTCCAACCATAATTGTATTATATACCACCTAACCGTGGTTTTTTTTTCATTCTTTATACCGTCGTCATACTAGTTGTTACGAGTATACTACTATCTCTTTATCAACCAGTGTACAGTGCGGTAGTTCACGGCTGTGGCTACCTCTGTGTCGGCACTCGGCAGCCCGTCCATAATTGTATATACCAGTGACCTAACCGTGGTTTTTTTTTCTTTCTTTATACATACATACTAGTTACGAGTATACTATCTCTTTATCAACCAGTCTATATATTAGCAGCAGACACAGTACAGTGCGGTAGTTCACGGCTGTGGCTACCTCTGTGTCGGCACTCGGCAGCCCGTCCATAATTGTATATACCACCTAACCGTGGTTTTTTTTTCTTTCTTTATACATACATACTAGTTACGAGTATACTATCTCTTTATCAACCAGTCTATATATTAGCAGCAGACACAGTACAGTGCGGTAGTTCACGGCTGTGGCTACCTCTGTGTCGGCACTCCGCAGCCCGTCCATAATTGTATATACCAGTGACCTAACCGTGTTTTTTTTTTCTTTCTTTATACATACATACTAGTTACGAGTATACTATCTCTTTATCAACCAGTCTATATATTAGCAGCAGACACAGTACAGTGCGGTAGTTCACGGCTGTGGCTACCTCTGTGTCGGCACTCCGCAGCCCGTCCATAATTGTATATACCAGTGACCTAACCGTGGTTTTTTTTTCTTTCTTTATACATACATACTAGTTACGAGTATACTATCTCTTTATCAACCAGTCTATATATTAGCAGCAGACACAGTACAGTGCGGTAGTTCACGGCTGTGGCTACCTCTGTGTCGGCACTCGGCAGCCCGTCCATAATTGTATATACCAGTGACCTAACCGTGGTTTTTTTTTCTTTCTTTATACATACATACTAGTTACGAGTATACTATCTCTTTATCAACCAGTCTATATATTAGCAGCAGACACAGTACAGTGCGGTAGTTCACGGCTGTGGCTACCTCTGTGTCGGCACTCGGCAGCCCGTCCATAATTGTATACTAGTATCCAATCCATCCATCTGCATTGTTTACCTGAGGTGCCTTTTAGTTGTGCCTATTAAAATATGGAGAACAAAAATGTTGAGGTTCCAAAATTAGGGAAAGATCAAGATCCACTTCCACCTCGTGCTGAAGCTGCTGCCACTAGTCATGGCCGAGACGATGAAATGCCAGCAACGTCGTCTGCCAAGGCCGATGCCCAATGGCATAGTACAGAGCATGTCAAAACCAAAACACCAAATATCAGTAAAAAAAGGACTCCAAAACCTAAAATAAAATTGTCGGAGGAGAAGCGTAAACTTGCCAATATGCCATTTACCACACGGAGTGGCAAGGAACGGCTGAGGCCCTGGCCTATGTTCATGGCTAGTGGTTCAGCTTCACATGAGGATGGAAGCACTCAGCCTCTCGCTAGAAAACTGAAAAGACTCAAGCTGGCAAAAGCACCGCAAAGAACTGTGCGTTCTTTGAAATCCCAAATCCACAAGGAGAGTCCAATTGTGTCGGTTGCGATGCCTGACCTTCCCAACACTGGACGTGAAGAGCATGCGCCTTCCACCATTTGCACGCCCCCTGCAAGTGCTGGAAGGAGCACCCGCAGTCCAGTTCCTGATAGTCAGATTGAAGATGTCATTGTTGAAGTACACCAGGATGAGGAGGATATGGGTGTTGCTGGCGCTGGGGAGGAAATTGACCAGGAGGATTCTGATGGTGAGGTGGTTTGTTTAAGTCAGGCACCCGGGGAGACACCTGTTGTCCGTGGGAGGAATATGGCCGTTGACATGCCAGGTGAAAATACCAAAAAAATCAGCTCTTCGGTGTGGAGGTATTTCACCAGAAATGCGGACAACAGGTGTCAAGCCGTGTGTTCCCTTTGTCAAGCTGTAATAAGTAGGGGTAAGGACGTTAACCACCTCGGAACATCCTCCCTTATACGTCACCTGCAGCGCATTCATAATAAGTCAGTGACAAGTTCAAAAACTTTGGGTGACAGCGGAAGCAGTCCACTGACCAGTAAATCCCTTCCTCTTGTAACCAAGCTCACGCAAACCACCCCACCAACTCCCTCAGTGTCAATTTCCTCCTTCCCCAGGAATGCCAATAGTCCTGCAGGCCATGTCACTGGCAAGTCTGACGAGTCCTCTCCTGCCTGGGATTCCTCCGATGCATCCTTGCGTGTAACGCCTACTGCTGCTGGCGCTGCTGTTGTTGCCGCTGGGAGTCGATGGTCATCCCAGAGGGGAAGTCGTAAGCCCACTTGTACTACTTCCAGTAAGCAATTGACTGTTCAACAGTCCTTTGCGAGGAAGATGAAATATCACAGCAGTCATCCTACTGCAAAGCGGATAACTGAGTCCTTGACAACTATGTTGGTGTTAGACGTGCGTCCGGTATCCGCCGTTAGTTCACAGGGAACTAGACAATTTATTGAGGCAGTGTGCCCCCGTTACCACGTGTGCCCTTTGAACTTGCCACACGTGAAGTCAGTTCAGACACTGCCAGCCTGAGTCAGGTCATTCCCCTCATCAGGCTTTTGCAGAAGAAGCTGGTGGCATTGAAGAAGGAGCTAAAAGGGAGCGATTCCGCTAGGCATGTGGGACTTGTGGATGCAGCCCTTAATTCGCTTAACAAGGATTCACGGGTGGTCAATCTGTTGAAATCAGAGCACTACATTTTGGCCACCGTGCTCGATCCTAGATTTAAAGCCTACCTTGGATCTCTCTTTCCGGCAGACACAGGTCTGCTGGGGTTGAAAGACCTGCTGGTGACAAAATTGTCAAGTCAAGCGGAACTTGACCTGTCAACATCTCCTCCTTCACATTCTCCCGCAACTGGGGGTGCGAGGAAAAGGCTCAGAATTCCGAGCCCACCCGCTGGCGGTGATGCAGGGCAGTCTGGAGCGACTGCTGATGCTGACATCTGGTCCGGACTGAAGGACCTGACAACGATTACGGACATGTCGTCTACTGTCACTGCATATGATTCTCTCAACATTGATAGAATGGTGGAGGATTATATGAGTGACCGCATCCAAGTAGGCACGTCACACAGTCCGTACTTATACTGGCAGGAAAAAGAGGCAATTTGGAGGCCCTTGCACAAACTGGCTTTATTCTACCTAAGTTGCCCTCCCACAAGTGTGTACTCCGAAAGAGTGTTTAGTGCCGCCGCTCACCTTGTCAGCAATCGGCGTACGAGGTTACATCCAGAAAATGTGGAGAAGATGATGTTCATTAAAATGAATTATAATCAATTCCTCCGCGGAGACATTGACCAGCAGCAATTGCCTCCACAAAGTACACAGGGAGCTGAGATGGTGGATTCCAGTGGGGACGAATTGATAATCTGTGAGGAGCGGGATGTACACGGTGATATATCGGAGGGTGAAGATGAGGTGGACATCTTGCCTCTGTAGAGCCAGTTTGTGCAAGGAGAGATTAATTGCTTCTTTTTTGGGGGGGGTCCAAACCAACCCGTCATATCAGTCACAGTCGTGTGGCAGACCCTGTCACTGAAATGATGGGTTGGTTAAAGTGTGCATGTCCTGTTTTGTTTATACAACATAAGGGTGGGTGGGAGGGCCCAAGGATAATTCCATCTTGCACCTCTTTTTTCTTTTCTTTTTCTTTGCATCATGTGCTGATTGGGGAGGGTTTTTTGGAAGGGACATCCTGCGTGACACTGCAGTGCCACTCCTAAATGGGCCCGGTGTTTGTGTCGGCCACTAGGGTCGCTAATCTTACTCACACAGTCAGCTACCTCATTGCGCCTCTTTTTTTCTTTGCGTCATGTGCTGTTTGGGGAGGGTTTTTTGGAAGGGACATCCTGCGTGACACTGCAGTGCCACTCCTAGATGGGCCCGGTGTTTGTGTCGGCCACTAGGGTCGCTAATCTTACTCACACAGCTACCTCATTGCGCCTCTTTTTTTCTTTGCGTCATGTGCTGTTTGGGGAGGGTTTTTTGGAAGGGACATCCTGCGTGACACTGCAGTGCCACTCCTAGATGGGCCCGGTGTTTGTGTCGGCCACTAGGGTCGCTAATCTTACTCACACAGCTACCTCATTGCGCCTCTTTTTTTCTTTGCGTCATGTGCTGTTTGGGGAGGGTTTTTTGGAAGGGACATCCTGCGTGACACTGCAGTGCCACTCCTAGATGGGCCCGGTGTTTGTGTCGGCCACTAGGGTCGCTAATCTTACTCACACAGTCAGCTACCTCATTGCGCCTCTTTTTTTCTTTGCGTCATGTGCTGTTTGGGGAGGGTTTTTTGGAAGGGCCATCCTGCGTGACACTGCAGTGCCACTCCTAGATGGGCCCGGTGTTTGTGTCGGCCACTAGGGTCGCTAATCTTACTCACACAGTCAGCTACCTCATTGCGCCTCTTTTTTTCTTTGCGTCATGTGCTGTTTGGGGAGGGTTTTTTGGAAGGGCCATCCTGCGTGACACTGCAGTGCCACTCCTAGATGGGCCCGGTGTTTGTGTCGGCCACTAGGGTCGCTAATCTTACTCACACAGCTACCTCATTGCGCCTCTTTTTTTCTTTGCGTCATGTGCTGTTTGGGGAGGGTTTTTTGGAAGGGACATCCTGCGTGACACTGCAGTGCCACTCCTAGATGGGCCCGGTGTTTGTGTCGGCCACTAGGGTCGCTAATCTTACTCACACAGTCAGCTACCTCATTGCGCCTCTTTTTTTCTTTGCGTCATGTGCTGTTTGGGGAGGGTTTTTTGGAAGGGACATCCTGCGTGACACTGCAGTGCCACTCCTAGATGGGCCCGGTGTTTGTGTCGGCCACTAGGGTCGCTAATCTTACTCACACAGCTACCTCATTGCGCCTCTTTTTTTCTTTGCGTCATGTGCTGTTTGGGGAGGGTTTTTTGGAAGGGACATCCTGCGTGACACTGCAGTGCCACTCCTAGATGGGCCCGGTGTTTGTGTCGGCCACTAGGGTCGCTAATCTTACTCACACAGCTACCTCATTGCGCCTCTTTTTTTCTTTGCGTCATGTGCTGTTTGGGGAGGGTTTTTTGGAAGGGACATCCTGCGTGACACTGCAGTGCCACTCCTAGATGGGCCCGGTGTTTGTGTCGGCCACTAGGGTCGCTAATCTTACTCACACAGTCAGCTACCTCATTGCGCCTCTTTTTTTCTTTGCGTCATGTGCTGTTTGGGGAGGGTTTTTTGGAAGGGCCATCCTGCGTGACACTGCAGTGCCACTCCTAGATGGGCCCGGTGTTTGTGTCGGCCACTAGGGTCGCTAATCTTACTCACACAGTCAGCTACCTCATTGCGCCTCTTTTTTTCTTTGCGTCATGTGCTGTTTGGGGAGGGTTTTTTGGAAGGGCCATCCTGCGTGACACTGCAGTGCCACTCCTAGATGGGCCCGGTGTTTGTGTCGGCCACTAGGGTCGCTAATCTTACTCACACAGCTACCTCATTGCGCCTCTTTTTTTCTTTGCGTCATGTGCTGTTTGGGGAGGGTTTTTTGGAAGGGACATCCTGCGTGACACTGCAGTGCCACTCCTAGATGGGCCCGGTGTTTGTGTCGGCCACTAGGGTCGCTAATCTTACTCACACAGTCAGCTACCTCATTGCGCCTCTTTTTTTCTTTGCGTCATGTGCTGTTTGGGGAGGGTTTTTTGGAAGGGACATCCTGCGTGACACTGCAGTGCCACTCCTAGATGGGCCCGGTGTTTGTGTCGGCCACTAGGGTCGCTAATCTTACTCACACAGCTACCTCATTGCGCCTCTTTTTTTCTTTGCGTCATGTGCGGTTTGGGGAGGGTTTTTTGGAAGGGACATACTGCGTGACACTGCAGTGCCACTCCTAGATGGGCCCGGTGTTTGTGTCGGCCACTAGGGTCGCTAATCTTACTCACACAGCTACCTCATTGCGCCTCTTTTTTTCTTTGCGTCATGTGCTGTTTGGGGAGGGTTTTTTGGAAGGGACATCCTGCGTGACACTGCAGTGCCACTCCTAGATGGGCCCGGTGTTTGTGTCGGCCACTAGGGTCGCTAATCTTACTCACACAGTCAGCTACCTCATTGCGCCTCTTTTTTTCTTTGCGTCATGTGCTGTTTGGGGAGGGTTTTTTGGAAGGGCCATCCTGCGTGACACTGCAGTGCCACTCCTAGATGGGCCCGGTGTTTGTGTCGGCCACTAGGGTCGCTAATCTTACTCACACAGTCAGCTACCTCATTGCGCCTCTTTTTTTCTTTGCGTCATGTGCTGTTTGGGGAGGGTTTTTTGGAAGGGCCATCCTGCGTGACACTGCAGTGCCACTCCTAGATGGGCCCGGTGTTTGTGTCGGCCACTAGGGTCGCTAATCTTACTCACACAGCTACCTCATTGCGCCTCTTTTTTTCTTTGCGTCATGTGCTGTTTGGGGAGGGTTTTTTGGAAGGGACATCCTGCGTGACACTGCAGTGCCACTCCTAGATGGGCCCGGTGTTTGTGTCGGCCACTAGGGTCGCTTATCTTACTCACACAGCGACCTCGGTGCAAATTTTAGGACTAAAAATAATATTGTGAGGTGTGAGGTATTCAGAATAGACTGAAAATGAGTGTAAATTATGGTTTTTGAGGTTAATAATACTTTGGGATCAAAATGACCCCCAAATTCTATGATTTAAGCTGTTTTTTAGTGTTTTTGGAAAAAAACACCCGAATCCAAAACACACCCGAATCCGACAAAAATAATTCGGTGAGGTTTTGCCAAAACGCGTTCGAACCCAAAACACGGCCGCGGAACCGAACCCAAAACCAAAACACAAAACCCGAAAAATTTCAGGCGCTCATCTCTAGAAATCACTGGGAATATGGCCACTGTGCCATTTTCCAGGAGTTCTGTGCATGTGCAGTATAGAAATCACTGGGAATATGGCCACTGCATCATTTTCCAGGAGATCTGCGCATGTGCAGTATAGAAATCACTGGGAATATGGCCACTGCACCATTTTCCAGGAGATCTGTGCATGCGCAGTATAGAAATCACTGGGAATATGGCCACTGCACCATTTTCCAGGAGATCTGTGTATGTGCAGTATAGAAATCACTGGGAATATGGCCACTGCGCCATTTTCCAGGAGATCTGTGCATGCGCAGTATAGAAATCACTGGGAATATGGCCACTGCGCCATTTTCCAGGAGATCTGCGCATGCGCAGTATAGAAATCACTGGGAATATGGCCACTGCACCATATTCCAGGAGATCTGTGCATGCGCAGTATAGAAATCACTGGGAATATGGCCACTGCGCCATTTTCCAGGAGATCTGTGCATGCGCAGTATAGAAATCACTGGGAATATGGCCACTGCGCCATTTTCCAGGAGATCTGTGCATGCGCAGTATAGAAATCACTGGGAATATGGCCACTGCGCCATTTTCCAGGAGATCTGTGCATGTGCAGTATAGAAATCACTGGGAATATGGCCACTGCATCATTTTCCAGGAGATCTGCGCATGTGCAGTATAGAAATCACTGGGAATATGGCCACTGCGCCATTTTTCAGGCGATCT
Organism: Pseudophryne corroboree; assembly: GCF_028390025.1. Lineage (NCBI taxonomy): Eukaryota > Metazoa > Chordata > Amphibia > Anura > Myobatrachidae > Pseudophryne > Pseudophryne corroboree. The sequence continues at coordinate 30,655,616 of NC_086445.1, read as the reverse complement.
GTGCATGCGCAGTATAGAAATCACTGGGAATATGGCCGCTGCACCATTTTCCAGGAGATCTGCGCATGCGCAGTAGAGAAATCACTGGGAATATGGCCGCTGCGCCATTTTCCAGGAGATCTGCGCATGCGCAGTATAGTCTAAACCCTCTAGTGCTCAGTTTCTACAGCGCTGCTGACAGAGAGCAGTGGGCCTGAACAGAGGAGGCTGCACACGGGCCTCCCCCTCTCTTAAAGTGCTCCTGAGGGGCAGATACCTTTATTTTTATTTTTTGCAGGCAGGGTAAGTACTGGCTGCTTTTGCATGTAGCCTACAAATGCTGGATAGCTTTACTGTTACACTACCATTTATATCTGAGTATGGATACACCGCTTTAATCAAATACTACTTTCTGACCGCAAATGCCGAGTCGCACCCAGGATTTGTACGCGGGTCCTTCCCAGGGGCGACTCAGAGAAACCCATTTCAGACAGGTGGCTGACCGCGGCTTATTGCCGGGTTGGTGATGTTACCACTGATACGTCCGGAGGCGGTGCTTGGAGATGAGATGATCTCCAAGCACCGCCTCTTCCTATGGCATGACAGGGTCCCAGGTAGCATTGACCCGGCTTAGCCGTTAACACCACACCGCGTCCTGAGTTGAAGCCGTGTTCAACCTTGGTTGCAGCCTCAGTTCAAATACTGGTTTGCTCAGCTTGGGTTATGTCAATTGGTCCCCTTCAGAGTGCGCCACAACACGGGTCGCTGCGCATTCCAATAACCCGGGTTATTACTGGCGGTCTGAAAGGCGTGTAATTCTCACTGCACATTATGTAATGCAGTGCAGCATGGTTTTACCAAAGTGCATCGTTACTTGCTTTGCTCCCAATTCTGAACCAGCTCAATATAATGGTCTGTTTCAATAAATGTACATAATGCAGTTTGGAGAAATGTCCTGATCTTTTATAAAAAAAAATTTGTGTGATCTCATTTTAGGTAAAAGTCCTAAACACAACAAATTTCGATCGGTCAACAATGAATTCATCGGTTATCTACAGCGATTTCACGTCTAACTCCAACAACAGAGCAGCGGAGTTTCTGAGAATAATCTTTGAGATATTGACCGTGATGTTCTTCCTCCTCTTCCTCTACTTCCTGTCGCTCATGCTCCATGTCTTCTTCACCACCGCTCATGTCCGTGACAACGCCCGATACATCCTGTTTATACACATGCTAATTAATGACACGTTATATCTTGCTGCCGGACTTACTCTTTTTATGTTATCGATGTTCTTGGTATACATCCCTGTGCCCGTTTGCTATGTCATAGTCACTCTGGCATCAGTGACATTTAGGATTACACCCTACAATTTGCTGGCCATGGCCGTGGAACGTTACGTAGCCATTTGTTTCCCTCTGAGACATGTGACACTTTGTACGTCACAGAGAACTAATTATATCATTACCTCCATATGGGTAATTGGTCTAATACCAAATATAGCCGATTTCATTGTCCTGAGATCCTCAGTGGAAAATAGTTTTTTTTCTCAGAAAGTTATATGTTTGCAGGCTACAGTAACACTAAAAAGTGTTCAAATTTCCATATCAAGTAACATCCTCATCATTAGCCTAATTCTGGTCGGATTAATCATTGTCTTCACGTATATTAGAGTGATGCTCATCGCGAGGAGAATGAACTCAGGAAGTTCTGCCTCCAAAGCTGGTAAAACCATAATGCTCCACGCGTTTCACTTTCTGCTGTGTATAGTATCCTTACTTTCCCCAATTACAGACTCTTATCTCAGAAGATATAGTAACGTCTTACCCATTGTCGACTTTCTCTTTCTTTCATGTCTACCCAGATGCCTGAGTCCTTTAATTTATGGAATACGAGACAATGTGTTTCGTAAAAGAATAAAACAGTTCTGCTTGACAAACCTTAAGGATTGATTGTTCAATGACATTGGGTTGATGTCTATCGAAATGTGTTTCTAAAATGAACATGATACAAAAATCCATTCACTTGTTGTAAGTAGATATCTTCTGTGTAGTTGTCTACAAATATTCCTGAAAGTGGAGTTAATAAAGAAACTTCCAACAGTGTAAACTCCAAGAAAATCTTTTTTTATTGCACTTTATTAAAGTCATTAGACAGTACACAGGTACAATCAGGGCCGGGCCAAGGTAAATGAATATATATTTTGGCACTCCTCAGTGGAATATATAGGGGCGTGGTTTCACGGGGAAGGGGCGGGGTCACAGAATAGTACCAATTCGCATTACACCGCACAGTAGTGTCTGTTAGTCACATTACACAACAAGGTAGAGAACATTATACATGTTATACTACAGCAGAACCCCTTTTACACATTATGCCATGGAAGTCCCTTATACACTTTGAACCACAGTAGAGACGCTTATACATGTTACACCACAGTAGAGTTCCTTTTACACATATGGCCATAGTAGAGCCTCTACTACACAGTACATGTTACCCACCCCTAGAACCACCACTGACTGGAATGCAATAAGAACAGCCTGTTTGTATATATTATTCAGATAGTGCACTAGATAAACTAGACTAATTTATAAATGGCATACAGTGTATTGGCATACAGTGTTATTGTTACAGTGTGTAACAATAACACTGGCAAAAACACTAACACACACACAGGGGTGGATTGAGATGAAAATGATAGGGGGGTGGGGGACGCATGCTCTCCCAAAATGGGGCCTAGTCCCACTAGAAGGGACATAGCCTCACAGGATGTGCGGTGCGTGGGCCACAAATGCAACTTGTCAAAATTTGTAAAGAATTTTTTATTTTATTTTTCTTAGCAGCGTCTCTTGCACACAATTTCCGTAGTAGGCAGTGGGTGATTGGAAGTGAGAGAGGATGACGGGAAGAGAGAGAGAGGGTGACAAGCAGGGGGTTATGGAGAAGCAGTGGGTGTCAGGGAGAGGGTAACAGGAGTGGCACCCCATCAGAGCTGCTATGGGCATTTATGTGACTTCTGTGCCCTTTTTACCCCTACAATATGCAGCCTGTCTGGGCGCTTTGTGACTTGCAGCAGAGAAAGAGTTAAATACACATTATGTGCTCTAGCTGACATGCACTGGAACAGATAACAGCCGGGTGCTTGGACTGCTGGCAGTGGGGCGGTGGCCATCTTAGGTGAACAGCTAACAGTAAGGAGCGTTATGGTGCTGTGCAGGTAGCAGGTGAGCCTGCACAACTTACAGGAAGGCTGCCTGGGGCATAGGCCTGTGTTTGGAAACCAGAATTGAGATCCAAAACTTCCCCTGTTAGAGCAGGAAGGCTGAGCAGCAGCTGGTAGAGTGACAGCTGGGAGGCAGAGCGTGTCATCAGAGCGTGTCATCAGAGCCACAGATGCAGCTGTAGAAGTGAAAGCTTCTCTCAGTCCCCGGTATAGCTGTGAGAGGTGTCATAGAAGCAGCCAGCTGAGAGGTTTTGTAAGTGTACATTGCACTATGGGCCTAATTCAGACCTGATCGCAGCAGCATATTTATTAGCAAATAGGCAAAACCATGTGCAGTGCAGGTGGGGCGGGTGTAACATGTGCAGAGAGAGTTAGATTTGGGTGTGGTGTGTTCAAACTGAAATCTAAATGACAGTGTAAAAAAAAAAGCAGCCAGTATTTACCCTGCACAGAAACAATATAACCCCCCCAAATCTAACTCTCTCTGCACATGTTATATCTGCCCCACCTGCAGTGCACATGGTTTAGCCCAAAACCATGTGCACTGCAGGGGGGGCAGATATAACATTTGCAGAGAGAGTTAGATTTGGGTGGGTTATTTTGTTTCTGTGCAGGGTAAATACTGGCTGCTTTACTTTCACACTGCAATTTAGATTGCAGATTGAACTCACCACACCCACATCTAACTCTCTCTGCACATGTTACATCTGCCTCCCCTGCAGTGCACATGGTTTTGCCCAACTGCTAACAAAATTCCTGCTGCGATCAACTCAGAATTACCCCCTATAACCAAAGCCTTTCTTACACAGCAGCACAGTGAGTACAGCAGAACCTGCCTGTGAAGTAACATAGTAACATAGTAACATAGTAACATAGTATCGGAGGTTTAAAAAAGACAATTGTCCATCGGGTTCAACCTATTTGTGGTCTCCTATGCATGATGATTTGACTAAAATTTCTGACGGATGCTGCTGTCAGCCGTTGCATTTTATCCCTATTTATAGTAACTATAATGCATGACTATGCACCATACCCCTGGATATCCTTATCCATTAGGAATTTATCTAACCCATTCTTAAAGGTGTTGACAGATTCCGCCATTACAACTCCCTCGGGCAGGGAATTCCAAACACGTATCGTCCTTACCGTGAAAAAGCCTTTACGCCGTATTGTACGGAATCTCCTCTCCTCTAACCTGAGCGAGTGTCCACGAGTCCTCTGTGTTGATCTAACCAAAAACAGGTCCCGCGCAAGCTCTGTGTATTGTCCCCTTATATATTTGTAGATGTTGATCATATCCCCTCTTAGTCTCCTCTATTCCAATGTAAACATGTCTAGTCTTTCAAGCCTTTCCTTGTATTCCATCGTCTCCATGCCCTTAATTAGTTTGGTCGCCCTCCTCTGTACCTTTTCAAGCTTCAGGATATCCTTTTTGTAGTACGGTGCCCAGAACTGTACACAGTATTCAAGGTGTGGCCTCACTAGTGATTTATATAATGGGAGTATAATACTCTCGTCCCTAGCATCAATACCCCATTTTATGCATGCTAATATCTTATTAGCCTTCTTTGCTGCAGTCCTACTTTGGGTACTACTGCTTAGCTTGCTATCTATGAGGACACCTAAGTCCTTTTCCAGTACAGAATCCCCTAATTTTACCCCATTTAGTAGGTAGGTGTAATTTTTGTTCATGTTACCACAGTGCATTACCTTACACTTGTCTGTATGGAAGCGCATTCTCCATTTGGCTGCCCATGCTTCTAATTTAACTAAGTCGTTCTGAAGAGACTCGGCATCCTCCTCTGTATTTATAGCCTTACACAATTTGGTATTATCTGCAAAAATTGACACCATGCTCTCTAGACCTTCTGTTAGGTCTTTAATGAAAATATTGAACAATAGCGGTCCTAATACTGAGCCTTGCGGCACACCACTTAGCACTTTAGTCCAAGTTGAAAAAGATCCATTAACCACAACGCGCTGCTCCCTATTATCTAACCAGTTTTTGACCCAAGTGCATATTGTGCTTCCTAGACCGATTTCTTGTAGCTTGTAGATAACAAAATACAGACAAAATGTGTATTGCGCTTGATGTATACTTATTGATAATTAAAATGTCAAAAGGTATATACACTGGTGTCTGCTTAAATCAAATTCAACACACAAGGAACTTGCTGGTATAATTAAAATAAACAAATTTATTAACACACACATTTAAAACCCATATATAAAGGGAAGCTCAGGCACACTAATATATTCAGATTTCTTTGTCACTTTGTATAAGAACTTGAAACAGTGTAGCTTATATGTTGCCACACAGACCTATGTGGTCTATTGAATCAATTGAACAGATTGCAACAGTCACTACAGCCTTTAGAAATTGATTAAAGCTCCCGTCCTCTATAATACTGGCGTCCCAGTGCAGAGGTGATGCTGCTGGTAATAATTACCCGACCTGCGGGAAGATTCAGTCTCGCAGCACAGGAGGTACCGGGGAATCTTCTAAGCGTCCGCCGCCGGCACTATCACGGTGCAGATATTACTGTCCTGGCGGGCGAGTGCGGATGCTCCAAAGGTATGCTGACCTGGCGTCCCGGTAAAAAAGCTCCAAGGCTGAATTCAAATTCACCGCTAAATGCGGATACGGCTGATAGCAATCTGTATGTGTGCAGACTGAGCAGGGAAGATGACGTCAACGCGTTTCGTCCTGTCACGCTCGGGACTTCCTCAAGACGATAGGGCTCCTTCTGTGTTGGCCCGTATTTAACGCCCCATAAGAACCGCCTCTATAATCATTAGAGGCACCAGTGTGCATACACAATCAGTTAATTGATTGTATTAAACAGCACCTAAACTCAAGCAAGTTCCATCTCTGTACATAAAGAACATCTCGTGGATTTATATCACTGAATACAGATTTATTAATGGATGTAATCATTATAAAAACATCACAAACATAAAATAAAGTTCTAAAATTCATAATTATTTATAAGAAGAATTTTCTTCATAAGAGTTATTACACGATATTTAACATTTTTCATATTATGTCAAATATCAGTAACAACCATCCTGAATAATGGTTTACTACCTATAGCCAATAATTGAGATATACATTCTAATATTAATAAACCGAATAAATTAAGTAGACCCTTATTACAATATTATAATGATGGTATAATGTTATGATAATATTATAGAGAGCAATCACAATATACCCATACAAAGAGCATTGAAATGACAATGTAAAGAAACATATTACAATCAAGTCATAACCCCCTAATAATGGTTAACCCCTCAGTCGCCAGGCAGCAGCACTTAATCTATACATTTATAATCAATAGCCTCATTTAGCCCTTTAGGGTTAAGAGTATCGAGTTTAAAGATCCATGCAGATTCACCAATACATAACCATCGAAATCTATTTCCTCCTCTCTTTGTCTGGCAAAACTGTTCAACTCCTGTTACAGATAGGCCTTTAGGATCCCCATTATGATATTTCACGACGTGTCTAGAGACACTATGTTTGGTGGATTTATTGAGAATGTTACACCTATGTTCCCTAAAACGACTTTTGATAGATCTAGTAGTCCTGCCAACATATTGCAGTTGGCAGGGACATTGTAAAACATACACCGAGTATGTGGACTCACAATTAAGAAATTGTTTGATTGGAAAGCTCACTCCGCTACTCGTGGAAGTGACCTTAGTTGATCTATTGTTCATATAACTACATGTAAGAGAGATAGGTCTATTACATTTAAAACTACCTAAAGGTCTACTGGGAAGCCAGGAATTGGAACAGGCTTCATTTCTCTGTAGAGTTTTCACAGATCTCAAGTCACTGGGAGCTAATATATTCCTGAGATTAGTATTCTTCTTATAAATCATCCTTGGTCTAGACCCAATAGACTTGCTTAATATTGGATCTTGTTTCAAAATATCAAAATTGGTATTCACAATTTTTCTAATCCTGTTAGATTTGGAGTTGAATTTAGAAATAAAGCATAATTCTTCCGGTGCTACGGGATCCCGACTCAAATGCAAAGAGTCTGCAACCTCCAAAGCAACAGGACAAATCCCCAAAGTTTATGTGGGTAACCTCTCCTCTCAAAGTGTCCAATCATGGTCTTCGATTGTTCGGCAAAGTCCTCATCACGTATACAATTATGCCTAATACGCATTAATTGATTTCTTGGAATATTCTTAATCCAAGGTTTAAAGTGGGCACTTTCATAGTGTAAATAATTACTGGTGCCCACTGGTTTCACATAATTGTTAGAAATGATCATATTGCTCTGAATTGAGAAAGTCACATCTAAAAAATTGATAGTGTCAAAATCAAAAGTATGTGTAAACGTGAGATTATAGGTGTTGTGATTGAGATGATTAACAAATTCCTGTGCTAAAGAGGGACCCCCATTCCAAATAATAAACAGATCATCGATTTAACGGCCATAGAGGACCAGGTTTTCTCTGTATGGGCCGCTCCATATATACTCCTCCTCGAAGCGGCCCATATAGAGATTCGCAAAACTAGGAGCAAACCTGGTCCCCATGGCCGTACCCAGTGCCTTTAAATAATAAGTGTCACCAAACAAAAAATAATTGTGAGTGAGAATGAACAAAATTGATTTAATAACAAAATCACGTCTCTCAATAGATAAATTAGGGTCTCTACATAAGTAATAATTTGCTGCTTCGATCCCGGCTGCATGCGGGATATTAGTATAAAGAGCCTGGACAGCAAGGGTGAGGAAACCCCACCCATCCGTCCAACTCTGTCCCACTACTTTTTGTAAAATATGCTTTGTGTCTTTAATATGTGACTGTAAATTAACAACATGATTTTGCAAGTGCTCATCAACAAAATGTGACAAATTAGATGTGAGGGAACCCACACCAGATATATTAGGGCGTCCAGGAGGTGATGTAAGTGTTTTGTGAATTTTAGGAAGGTGATAGAAAATGGGAGTGATAGGGTGAGTGCACTGTAAAAAATAAAATTCATCTTCTGAAATTGCTTTCTCACTTCTAGCATAAACCAACAAGTTGTTATATTCTTATTGAAAAGGGATAGTGGGGTTAGCCAATAGTGCAGTATAATATTGGATATCTTGTAATTGTCTATAGGCCTCCATAGTATAATCTTCTCTACTCTGTAAGACAATACCCCCTCCCTTGTCTGCTGGTCTTATGACAAGGGAGAGGGTTTCCCTTAGTTCTTTCAGGACCAATCTCTCTTTTTTGGACAAATTGGAGGTATGATCACAATAATGAGTGTTATATCTTTTCTCGGGTTTACGACAAAGAGATTTAAGATCATTCAAAGTTTTGTTATAAAAAATGGTAATAGCAGGACTTTTATGTTCAAGAGGAAAAAATTGAGATTTCTTAAATTTAGGTAGACAAGAAGAGTCTTTTAGTGTTTCTATATCGAACAATTTAACTTCCTCAACAGATTCACTATATAATTGTTCTAAACATTGTAACCCCTCTTTGTCAGAGTCATCTAGAATAATCGGTATTTCTAACAACTCTTGGTGCTCAAGATTACGATTAAGTTTTTTGGCTGCAAAAAAACGTTTTCTACATAGATCCCTCGTGAATCTATTTAGATCTAGAAAAAGTTAAAAAATATTTGGCTCTTTAGTAGGGGCAAAATTTAACCCTTTTTGTAGGAGGGAGATTTGATCATTGGAAAGTTTATGGGAAGATAGATTGAATATTCCACTTTCTTCTAAAACCTGGTCCTCTATGGCTGTTATATCGATGATCTGTTTATTATTTGGAATGGGGGTCCCTCTTTAGCACAGGAATTTGTTAATCATCTCAATCACAACACCTATAATCTCAATTTTACACATACTTTTGATTTTGACACTATCAATTTTTTAGATGTGACTTTCTCAATTCAGAACAATATGATCATTTCTAACAATTATGTGAAACCAGTGGGCACCAGTAATTATTTACACTATGAAAGTGCCCACTTTAAACCTTGGATTAAGAATATTCCAAGAAATCAATTAATGCGTATTAGGCGTAATTGTATACGTGATGAGGACTTTGCCGAACAATCGAAGACCATGATTGGACACTTTGAGAGGAGAGGTTACCCACATAAACTTTTAGCTGATGCTCTAATGTCAGTCTCATCGTTGTCAGTATCAGAAAAAACATCCACATTGGGGATTTGTCCTGTTGCTTTGGAGGTTGCAGACTCTTTGCCTTTGAGTCGGGATCCCGTAGCACCGGAAGAATTACGCTTTATTTCTAAGTTCAACTCCAAATCTAACAGGATTAGAAAAATTGTGAATACCAATTTTGATATTTTGAAACAAGATCCAATATTAAGCAAGTCTATTGGGTCTAGACCAAGGATGATTTATAAGAAGAATACTAATCTCAGGAATATATTAGCTCCCAGTGACCTGAGATCTGTGAAAACTCTACAGAGAAATGAAGCCCGTTCCAAATCCTGGCTGCCCAGTAGACCTTTAGGTAGTTTTAAATGTAATAGACCTATCTGTCTTACATGTAGTTATATGAACAATAGATCAACTAAGGTCACTTCCACGAGTAGCGGAGTGAGCTTCCCAATCAAACAATTTCTTAATTGGGAGTCCAAATACTCAGTGTATGTTTTACAATGTCCCTGCCAACTGCAATATGTTGGCAGGACTACTAGATCTATCAAAAGTCGTTTTAGGGAACATAGGTGTAACATTCTAAATAAATCCACCAAACATAGTGTCTCTAGACACGTCGTGAAATATCATAATGGGGATCCTAAGGGCCTATCTGTAACAGGAGTTGAACAGTTTCGCCAGACAAAGAGAGGAGGAAATAGATTTCGACGGTTATGTATTGGTGAATCTGCATGGATCTTTAAACTCGATACTCTTAACCCTAAAGGGCTTAATGAGGCTATTGATTATACATGTATAGATTAAGTGCTGCTGCCTGGCGACTGAGGGGTTAACCATTATTAGGGGGTTATGACTTCATTGTAATATGTTTCTTTACATTGTCATTTCAATGCTCTTTGTATGGGTATATTGTGATTGCTCTCTATAATATTATCATAACATTATACCATCATTATAATATTGTAATAAGGGTCTACTTAATTTATTCGGTTTATTAATATTAGAATGTATATCTCAATTATTGGCTATAGGTAGTAAACCATTATTTAGGATGGTTGTTACTGATATTTGACATAATATGAAAAATATTAAATATCGTGTAATAACTCTTATGAAGAAAATTCTTCTTATATATAATTATGAATTTTAGAACTTTATTTTATGTTTGCAATGTTTTTATAATGATTACATCCATTAATAAATCTGTATTCAGTGATATAAATCCACGAGATGTTCTTTATGTACAGAGATGGAACTTGCTTGAGTTTAGGTGCTGTTTAATACAATCAATTAACTAATTGTGTATGCACACTGGTGCCTCTAATGATTATAGAGGCGGTTCTTATGGGGAGTTAAATACGGGCCAACACAGAAGGAGCCCTATCGACTTGAGGAAGTCCCGAGCGTGACAGGACGAAACGCGTTGACGTCATCTTCCCTGCTCAGTCTGCACACGTACAGATTGCTATCAGCCGTATCCGCATTTAGCGGTGAATTTGAATTCAGCCTTGGAGCTTTTTTACTGCGACGCCAGGTCAGCATACCTTTGGAGCATCCGCACTCGCCCGCCAGGACAGTAATATCTGTACCGTGATAGTGCCGGCGGCAGACGCTTAGAAGATTCCCCGGTACCTCCTGTGCTGCGAGACTGAATCTTCCCGCAGGTCGGGTAATTATTACCAGCAGCATCACCTCTGCACTGGGACGCCAGTAGCATAGAGGACGGGAGCTTTAATCAATTTCTAAAGGCTGTAGTAACTGTTGCAATCTGTTCAATTGATTCAATAGACCACATAGGTCTGTGTGGCAACATATAAGCTACACTGTTTCAAGTTCTTATACAAAGTGACAAAGAAATCTGAATATATTAGTGTGCCTGAGCTTCCCTTTATATATGGGTTTTAAATGTGTGTGTTAATAAATTTGTTTATTTTAATTATACCAGCAAGTTCCTTGTGTGTTGAATTTGATTTAAGCAGACACCAGTGTATCTACCTTTTGACATTTTAATTATCAATAAGTATACATCAAGCGCAATACACATTTTGTCTATATTTTGTGTTCTTGTTGTTTGGGGGAGCCAGCGATCCCTCAGTGTTTGCAGCTGATGTATAGTTAATTAATCTATTACAAATATTTGCGCCAGGAGTTGGAGTGGTCAAACACTCTAAAATAAATTAGCTTGTAGATAAGTCTCATGTGTGGTACAGTATCGAACGCTTTGGCAAAGTCTAAAAAGATTACATCCACGTCTTTACCCTGATCTAGGTTTGCGCTTACTGTTTCATAAAAGCCAAGTAAGTTGGTTTGACAGGATCTGTCCTTCATAAACCCATGTTGATTCCTTTTAATGACCTTATTGGTTTCAAGGAACTTCTGAATACTATCTCTTAGAATACCTTCCAATACTTTCCCCACTATAGATGTAAGACTAACTGGTCTATAATAACCTGGTTCAGCTTTACTTCCCTTTTTGAATATAGGCACTACTTCCGCTATACGCCAGTCTTTGGGAACCATACCTGATATAACTGAATCCTTAAAGATCAAAGATAGCGGTTTTGCCAGTTCAGAGTGAAGCTCCATTAGAACCCTTGGATGAATGCCATCGGGCCCTGGTGATTTATTAATCTTTAAATGTTTTAATCGGTCACAGACTACTTCCTCGCTTAAATAAGTACCTATCAGTGTCATATTCTCATTATTGAGATTGTGTGTCAGTCCCTGAATTGGGTCCTCTCTAGTGAATACTGTTGAAAAAAACTAATTTAGTGTGTCCGCTATGTCATTATCATTTTTGCTTAAGACTCCCAACTTGTCTTTTAAAGGGCCTATACTCTCCTTCTTTAATCTCTTGCTATTAATGTATTTAAATATTTTTTTGGGATTCGCTTTGCTTTCCTTTGCTACTAGTTTTTCAGTTTCTACTTTAGCCGCTCATATTTCCTTTTTGCAAATTTTGTTACATTCCTTATAGTGCTGAAATGACTCTGCTTCCCCGTCAGATTTGTATTTTTTAAATGCTCGCCTTTTCTTGCCCATAAGTTCCTTAATCTTTTTGTTAAGCCACATCGGTTTATGATTTTTATTCCTTTTTTTGCTACTCATAGGAATACATTTGAGTGTATTTTTAGCTAGCAGGAATTTTAGTACCTCCCATTTCTCCGTAGTATTTTTTCCTAAAAACAAACCTTCCCATTCAATATCCCTGAAAAATACTCTCATCTTTTCAAAATTTGCTTTGCTAAAGTTTAAAGTCCTAGTTGAGCCAGTATAGGGCTGTTTATAGAAACTGATATTGAATGTGACCATATTGTGGTCGCTGTTTCCTATGGGTTCCCCTACTATAATACCCGATACCAAATCCTGATTGTTTGTTAATACCAGGTCTAAGATTGCATTGTACCTAGTTGGTACCTCAATTAGTTGGACTAAGTAGTTATCATTAAGTGTGTTTAAAAACATACTGCCCCTAGCAGTATCACATGAATCATTTTTCCAGTTTATCTCTGGATAGTTAAAATCTCCCATCACTACTATGTCTCCTACTCCTGCTGCTCTTTCAATTTGCTTTAGTAACAATTCATCATCAGATGCGTTGATACTAGGCGGCCTATAGCATACACCCAATACTAACTTTTTTATTCCTTTTTCCCCGCATGCAATTTCTACCCATAATGTCTCGACAGTGTCTACAGTCCCCTCCTGAATATCTTCCCATATATTAGGTTTTAAAAACGGCTTTACGTAAAGACACACCCCTCCACCCTTTTTATTTAGTCTGTCTCTCCTAAACAGTGTATAGCCCTCTAGATTGACTGTCCAATCATGAGATTCATCCCACCAAGTTTCAGTAATGCCTATAATATCATACTGTTTGCTTGCTGCAAGTATTTCTAGTTCACCCTTTTTACCAGTAATGCTTCTGGCGTTTACATACATACAACTAAGATAAGTATTTTCCCTTGCGTTAGGGACATCTTTCACCTTATGTAGCAAGGATGACCTGTAATCGTCATTGGTTAGTGTTTTGGTAAAATCCCTTTTAGTACCCATGTTAGTAACCTTACCGCCTGCTCTTACCCTCCCCCCAACTTCTCCCCCATTTCGTTTACTACCGCCATCCCCACTATTCTCACTGCATGACCCGTACTTTCTAGCTAAACCCTCCCCCCAGGCTACTAGTATAAATCTCCTCCAACCTTCTAACCATCCTTCCCCCCAGCACCGCTGCCCCCTCCTCAGTCAGGTGCAATCCGTCATGACAGAAGAGATGGCGCCTGACTGAGAAGTCCGCCCAGTGTTCCAGGAACACAATCCCCTCTTTCCTGCACCAATCCCTAAACCACACATTTACCTCCCTAATCTCCCTCTGCCTCCCTGAACTAGCGCGTGGCACGGGTAATAATTCCGAGAATATTACCTTAGATGTTCTTGCCTTCAGTTTCTTTCCTAAGTCCCTACAGTCTTTCTTAAGGACATCCCACCTTCCGCTAACTTTGTCATTGGTGCCAACATGCACCAAGACCGTCGGGTCTTTGCCAGCCCCTCCCAACAATCTATCTACCCGGTCCGCGATGTGCCGTACCCGAGCACCCGGGAGACAACAGACTGTACGGCGATCACGGTCCCGGTAGCAGATTGCCCTATCTGCCTTCCTGATGATAGAATCCCCTACCACCATCATCTGACTAGGTACCTCTCTATCTTTTATCCCAACCGCGCCAGAGGGACCGCACCTCTGGATGCTAGAGGGAGCAGTCTCCTCCGGCACCGTCATTTCTTCACTATCATCCTCCGATTCCTCGTCCAATCGGGCAACTTTGTTCGGGTTTGATAGTTCGGAGATGTCGTGCCTCCCCCTCTTTTTCTTCCTTCTAACTGTGACCCAACTGGCTACCTGATCATCATCCTCTTCTACCAGTGACCCCTCCCGCAACTCCTCCACCGTTCTGTCTAAACTACGCTCGAGATTGTGAATCCCCCTCAGTCGCGTAACGGTTTGCTCTAGATCAGTTACCTGGGCTTCCAGGGCAACCGTTCGCACACACCTCGTGCAGATGTAATCACACTGGGCCGGTAGCTCCAGGTGTGCATACATCTTGCACGACATGCACTGAGTGAGGTCCTCAATCACAGCCCCTCCCATATTGTTTGTAAGGTCTAACTCCCTGTTACTCTCACAGAAAAAGCAGCAAAAATACAAAGTAGAAGACATAGTAGAAATATATACAGTAAGTACAAGACGTTATAGCATACCTCCCAACTGTCCCGATTTTCGCGGGACAGTCCCGTTTTTTGAGGACTGTCCCCCTGTCCCACCCGCGGGCCGCAGTGTCCCGCGGTGGGGGGGGGGCAGTTGGGAGTCTCTGACTCTCGCTGCCCTGCTTAGCAGAGCAGCGGTGAATAGACGCTGTGCGCATGGGCACAGCGTCTATTCACTGGAGTCAGAGGAAGAGGGGGCATGCCAGCGGCTCACAGAGCGCTGGGCATGCCCCCTCAGTGACGAAAACGTGCGTGTGTCCCAATTTAAAGAACTTAAACTTTGGGAGGTATGTTATAGACGGGATCCGGATTGAAAGTCGACAGTAACTAGGTCGACAATGTCTAGGTCGACCACTATTGGTCGACAGTAACTAGGTCGACAGGTTGTCTAGGTCGACAGGGTCTTTAGGTCAACATGTTCTAGGTCGACAGGTCAAAAGGTCGACATGAGTTTTTCACATTTTTTATTTTTTTGAACCTTTTCATACTTAACGATCCACGTGGACTACGATTGGAACGGTAATCTGTGCTGAGCGAAGCGGTAGCGGAGCGAAGGCACCATGCCCGAAGCATGGCGAGCGAAGCGAGCCATGCGAGGGGACGGGGTGCACTAATTGGGGTTCCCGGTCACTCTACGAAGAAAACGAAACCAAAATAACATTAAAAACTCATGTCGACCTTTTGACCTGTCGACCTAGAACAGGTCGACCTAAAGACCCTGTCGACCTAGACACCCTGTCGACCTAGCTACTGTCGACCAATAGTGGTCGACCTAGACATTGTCGACCTAGTTACTGTCGACTTTCAATACCACACCCGTTATAGACTATAACCAAAGCCTTTCTTACAAAGCGGCTATATGAAAGGTGAGCAACAGAAGTCAGGTACAGTTGCAGTAGAGATTAGTAGCACTTTGCCAAGACTGAGATATTGCCATGAATTACCACACAGCCATGCCAGTCATCTGAGAGAAGGGCAGCCAAGAGACTCATATACAGTAAATATACTTTCCTGCAAGGAGTTAGCAAGTTCTAAAGGATAACAAAGAAACCAATCTATTGATGCTATCTAGGAGGAGATATTAGTAAAGATGTGGTTGAATCCTCAGCATTACAGCCAGGGCCGGTTCTTGCCCTTGTGGCGCCCCGGGCAAAAGATAGGGGCGTGGCTTAATATGGGGGGTTGATCAGTCACGCCCCCATTTGTAGCGCCGCTGAAAGGAAAACAAAAAAAAAAGTATACTTACTAACCCCGCTCCTGATTCCAGATCTGCAGACCTCCGCCGTCGCCGCTCCTCTCCTCGGATCTATGGGAGCGTCTCTCCCATAGCACAGCATAGACACTAGAGGTCAATTATGACCCCTAGCGTCTGTGCCACAATGCTGTGCGGTGCGCGATGACGTCATCCCGCACCGCACAGCAAAGGTCCTCTCCATGAAGGGAAACTAGATGCGGCGCCCTCGGCAAAAGTCCTGCTAAAAACAATTGGAGCTACTCACATTCATAGCAAAACCAGAAAGTGCACCAACGAGCTCCACCTTGGTCGTAATTATATCACTCCAGTATATGGGGCCCCATTAGCATTATCATTTATATGGGACTATTTGAATTACGTTGTAGTAAGCTGAGGTAAATAAATAATTATCTATACACTGTTATCCTTCTTGATACTTACCTTCGAGTGTCACACAGGGAAAGGGTGACAGGGAGAAGTGGGTAATAGGGAGAAGTATCAGGTAGAGGCAGAGGGTGATGGAGAGTGGGTGAAAGGGAGAGGTAGAGGGTGACAGTGACAGGGCGACAGGGAGAGGCAGAGGGTGATGGGGAGAGGGTATCTCAGGTCTCTATGAGGGAGTAAAGGGGGTAAATTGGGTTGAAAGGGCTCCATGGGACAGGAAGGGAAAGCATTAGTGGGGGAGATGGGCAGAACAAAATAAGGGCTTTTAACACGAGAGCTGAGAGGAGAGAGAGATAGAGGGGAGAAGGAGGTAGGGGAGAGGGGGAGAGAGAAGGGAGAGGGGGAGAGAGAGAGAGGGAATGAGGGGAGAAGGAGGTAGGGGAGAGGGGGAGAGAGAAGGGAGAGGGGGAGAGAGAGAGAGGGAATGAGGGGAGAAGGAGGTAGGGGAGAGGGGGAGGGAGAGAGAAGGCAGAGAGAAGGGGGGGGGAGGGAGGGGGGAAAGGGAGAGAGAGAGAGAGAGAGAGGGAGAGCGAGAGGAGGGAGAGGGAGGTAGGGGAGAGGGAGAGAGAGAGGGAAAGAGGGGAGAAGGAGGTAGGGGGAGGGAGAAGGGAGAGGGGGAGGGAGAGAGAAGGCAGAGAGAAGGGGGGGAGAGAAGGGAGGGGGGAGAGGGAGGGAGAGAGAAGGGAGAGGAAGAAGAGAGAAAAGAGGGGGGGGAGAGGAGGGACAGAGAGGGAGAGAGAAAAAGGGAGAGAGAGAAAAGTGTGGGGGGGGGGGGGGGGGGGGGGAGGCCTTCTCTGACCTGCAGTAAGTGAGACGTTTATTTTTCTGAGCCCCCCTCCCATACTCCGGCTACTGACCGTCTCCAGCTACTGTGTGAAGGCCCACAGCCGGCTGCAGCGTATCGCTACCTCCATCACTGCTGCTCTGTTTAAAAAAAAAATGCCAGGCCGGCTCCAGTCGAGTGGCCGCGCAGGGCACCACCCTTAATGGGCGCCGCTACTTGGGGCTGTCATATTGGGGTATATTTACTAACATTCGTAATTTCCGAAAATAGGTCAAAGTTCAATCACGAATGACATCGAGAGTGTAAAACTGCAACTTTTTGAATTTATTACGATGGATTTACTAAGCTGTCGTATTCGTGTTTTTCTTTTCTTCCGATGTCGATGTCATTCGTTTTTTTTTTCCTAATTTTACGGCAGTGATTAGCAAAACACTGCCGTTTTTTTTTACAATCAATCTCGGCCGGATCTGTGTGATCCGTGCTGGGGTTCTTTTTATTTTTTATTTTTAATTAAACAATGTAAAATCCCCCCAAAAAATGCGTGGGGTCCCCCCTCCTAAGCATAACCAGCCTCGGGCTCTTTGAGCCGATCCTGGTTGCAGAAATATGGGAAAAAAATGACAGGGGTTCCCCCATATTTAAGCAACCAGCATCGGGCTCTGCGCCTGGTCCTGGTCCCAAAAATACGGGGGGAAAAAAGAGTAGGGGTCCCCCGTATTTTTAAAACCAGCACCGGGCTCCACTAGCTGGACAGATAATGCCACAGCCGGGGGTCACTTTTATATAGTGCCCTGCGGCCGTGGCATCAAAAATCCAACTAGTCACCCCTGGCCGGGGTACCATGGGGGAGTGGGGACCCCTTCAATCAAGGGGTCCCCCCCCCCCAGCCACCCAAGGGCCAGGGGTGAAGCCCGAGGCTGTCCCCCCCCATCCAATGGGCTGCGGATGGGAGGGCTGATAGCCTTTGTTGTAAAATAAAAGATATTGTTTTTAGTAGCAGTACTACAAGTCCCAGCAAGCCTCCCCCGCATGCTGGTACTTGGAGAACCACAAGTACCAGCATGCGGCGGAAAAACGGGCCCGCTGGTACCTGTAGTACTACCACTAAAAAAATACCCAAAAAAACACAAGACACACACACCGTGAAAGTATAATTTTATTACATACATACACACATACATACATACTTACCTTATGTTCTCACGCAGGTCGGTCCTCTTCTCCAGTAGAATCCAAGGGGTACCTGTTGAAGAAATTCTACTCACGAGATCCAGGGGTCCAGGCTCCTCGGCAAATCCAGGGATAATCCACGTACTTGAATAAAACAAAAAAACGGTTGCCCGACCACGAACTGAAAGGTGACCCATGTTTGCACATGGGTCACCTTCCCACGAATGCCAGAAACCCACTTTGCCTTCTGGCTAAGTGGGTTTCTTCAGCCAATCAGGGAGTGCCACGTTGTAGCACTCTCCTGATCAGCTGTGTGCTCCTGTACTGAGTGACAGGCAGCACGCGGCAGTGTTACAATGTAGCGCCTATGCGCTACATTGTAACCAATGATGGGAACTTTCTGCTCAGCGGTGACGTCACTTTAGGTCAACCGCAGGGCAGAAAGTTCCCATCATTGGTTACAATGTAGCGCATAGGCGCTACATTGTAACACTGCCGTGTGCTGCCTGTCAGTGAGGACAAGAGCACACAGCCGATCAGGAGGGTGCTACAACGTGGCACTCCCTGATTGGCTGAAGAAACCCACTTAGCCAGAAGGCAAAGTGGGTTTCTGGCATTCGTGGGAAGGTGACCCATGTGCAAACATGGGTCACCTTTCAGTTCGTGGTCGGGCAACCGTTTTTTTGTTTTATTCAAGTACGTGGATTATCCCTGGATTTGCCGAGGAGCCTGGACCCCTGGATCTCGTGAGTAGAATTTCTTCAACAGGTACCCCTTGGATTCTACTGGAGAAGAGGACCGACCTGCGTGGGAACATAAGGTAAGTATGTATGTATGTATGTGTGTATGTATGTAATAAAATTATACTTTCACGGTGTGTGTGTCTTGTGTTTTTTTGGGTATTTTTTTAGTGGTAGTACTACAGGTACCAGCGGGCCCGTTTTTCCGCCGCATGCTGGTACTTGTGGTTCTCCAAGTACCAGCATGCGGGGGAGGCTTGCTGGGACTTGTAGTACTGCTACTAAAAACAATATCTTTTATTTTACAACAAAGGCTATCAGCCCTCCCATCCGCAGCCCATTGGATGGGGGGGGACAGCCTCGGGCTTCACCCCTGGCCCTTGGGTGGCTGGGGGGGGGGGACCCCTTGATTGAAGGGGTTCCCACTCCCCCAGGGTACCCCGGCCAGGGGTGACTAGTTGGATTTTTGATGCCACGGCCGCAGGGCGCTGTATAAAAGTGACCCCCGGCTGTGGCATTATCTGTCCAGCTAGTGGAGCCCGGTGCTGGTTTTAAAAATACGGGGGACCCCTACTCTTTTTTTCCCCCGTATTTTTGGGACCAGGACCAGGCGCAGAGCCCGATGCTGGTTGCTTAAATATGGGGGAACCCCTGTCATTTTTTTCACCATATTTCTGCAACCAGGATCGGCTCAAAGAGCCCGAGGCTGGTTATGCTTAGGAGGGGGGACCCCACGCAATTTTTTTTGAAAAAATAAGCACTTTCCCACCCCTTCCCACTGATATACATGCACGGATCTCATGGATCCGTGCATGCCTATCCAATCACGAATAAAAAAAAAAGGTCTGTTTTTTTTTAGCACTTTTTTACGAGTTGTAATTTTTCACGGCAGTGTTTGTTCTTTTTTGGCTTTGCACTTCTTAGTAAATGACCGAGATTCATACTTAAACAGCCGCGTTTTGACCGATGGTGTATTCATTCGTAATTTTTTACCTGAACTTGCAAAAAATTACGAATGCCCTCATCACTGCCGTGATTAGTGTTTAGTAAATTACCGAGATTAACCGAGATGACACTTTGAAGAAAAAACGGCATCTCGGTCAAAATCGGGAGCTTAGTAAATATACCCCATTGTGTCCACATACCTGGAGCCGGCTCTGCCCTGATCACAGCTGTCCGCCCGGGCTCTCAGCAGTGGCCGCAATGATGGGGGAGTGTTGTGGGCGGGCCAAGGCCAGGCTCAGCGAATTTGTGTGCGGCGCCTGGCCAGCCCGAGCAGCCCTGCCTCCCTCTCGACACACCCTGCCTATCTCCAGCCACAGTGCTCTCCTCATCCCCCTCACCTCCCCAGAATGCCGGTGCAGGCACAACGTCATTGCGCACGTCTGTCTGGGAGGGGAAGTGTTGGTGGGAGAAGAGAGGACCGAGGAGCGGGAAGAGTGAGGAGCAGCGGCATCCCCAGTGACGGTGCATCATGTATTGCATGAGCCCCTGGCCCCGTGGAGGCATCCTGTCAGACCAGGATCCCGGAAGCAGCACAGCACACGGCCGGCATGAGAACTTCATGGAGAGTGCTGCCCCCTAGCCAGGGTAAGTCCGGATGTATACATGCCCTGGCTGACACTCTGTCCTCACCCCCCTCTCTCTCTTTACTTGTCCTCACCCCCCCCCCCATCTCTTTTGTATTCACTTCCCCCTCTCTCTCTTTTGTCCTCGTATCTCTCTCTTCTGTACTCAGACCCTGTCTCTCTCTTATACTAACCCTCCTCTTTGTCGTTACCCCTCCTCTTTGTCGTTACCCCTCCTCTTTGTCGTTACCCCTCCTCTTTGTCAATACCCCTCCTCTTTGTCGTTACCCCCCTCTCTTTGTCGTTACCCTCTCTCTCTTTATCGTTACCGCCTCTCTTTGTCGTTACCCCCTCTCTCTTTATCGTTACCCCCTCTCTTTGTCGTTACCCCCTCTCTCTTTATCGTTACCCCCTCTCTTTGTCGTTACTCCCTCTCTCTTTATTGTTACCCCCTCTCTTTGTCGTTACCCCCCTTTCTTTGTCGTTACCCCCTCTCTCTTTATCGTTACTCCCTCTCTTTGTCGTTACCCCCTCTCTCTTTATCGTTACTCCCCTCTCTTTGTCGTTACCCCCTCTCTCTTTGTCGTAACCACCCTCTCACTCTTTTGTCTTTACCTCCCTCTCTTTTGTTGTTACCCCCTCTGTTTCTTTTGTCGTTACCCCCTCTGTCTCTGTTGTCGTTACCCCCTCTGTCTCTTTTGTCATTACCCCCCTCTGTCTCTTTTGTCCTTATCCCAAACTCTCTATTTTGTCCTTATCCACCTCTCTCTCTTCTTCTCACCTCTCTCTCATCTTGTCCTCACCTCACCTCTATGTCTCTCATCCTCACCCCCCTCTCTTGATCTATCTCCCTCGCTCTCATCCTCTCTCCCTCTCTTTTGTCCTCATCCTCTCTCTTTTTTGTCCTCACCCTCTCTCTCTTGTCCTCACCCCCCCCCCTTTTGGCCTCACCTCTGCTCTCTCTTGTATTCACCTCTGTCTCTCTCTTGTCCTCACCCCACCCCCCATTTTGCCCTCACCTCCCTCTCTCTCTTTTCCTTACCCCTCTCTCTCTCTATCTCTCTCATCGTAGTGTACAGCAGGGAGAGGAGTCCTAGGAGCAGCAGCATGGCGTTGAGCGATGTCGCGTGGTACTATATGCGGCTGGCCGCCCACAAGCACCCGGTCTGCAGCCCGCCTGCCTGAGACCCTGGTCCTGAGGAGGAGTCCAGCCACCCATGCAGTCCGGGATCCCAGCAGTAGCACAGCACACAGCCAGCAGCAGCACTGCAGGGAGAGTGCTGCCCCCCTGGCCAGGGTGAGTGCGGATGTATACATGCCCCGGCTGACTCTCTCTGTCTTCACCCACACTCTCTCTGTTCCTCTGTTCTCACCCCCCCTCTCTCTCTTTTGTCCTCACCACCCCTCTCTTTTGTCCTCACCACCCCTCTCTTTTGTCCTCACCTCTGACTCTTGTCCTCACCTCTCTCTCTTGTCTACATCCTTCTCTCTGATGTCCTCACATCTCTTTTTTTTGTCCTCACCCCCTCTCTTCTCTCTTTTCCTAACCCCTCTCTCGTTTGTACTCACCCTCTCTCTCTCTCTTTTGTCCTCTCTCTCTCTCTCTTTTGTCCTCACTCTCTCTCTCTCTTGCCTCACCTCTATTTCTTTCTTTCTCTCTCTCTTTCTGGTAATTGTCCACAATTCACAGCTACTTCCATAGCGGGTCTACTGTGGTGTATAAGGAGCTCTACTATGGCGTAATATGTGTACGTGACTCTACTGTGGTGTAACGTGTATAAGGGGCATTACTGTGTGGGTCATGATACAGTGCAAGGGGCATTACTGTGTGGAGACCAATAGAACCATACTTCAATTATCGTCTGCTGTGCGGATTTGAAAAACATTCCCCACTGAGTATATTTAAGAACTGGGATTGCGACTTCCGGTGGGCGGGCCATCCAGCATGGCTGCTTTTTAGCCGAGCTCCAGCCTGCAGGTGGAAAATCCAACAACATTCCCTATTATCCGGCATCTATTCTCCTGATAGACCCTCCACAATAATCCCTACAACAGAGGGAGCCTGGAGAGACCCTGCAGGGGTAGGAGCGTGATTGTATGCCCCCGAAGTTTGGCCTTCAAGGAGACGGCCTATATGACCGCCGGTGTGACGACTGGCGCGAAAAACTGGAGGCCTGGTAGCATTCATCCCCGGCCGCTCACGCGGGGTTTATACCTAACCTACAACCCTCTGGGGAGGACCCATCCGTTGGGAGACAGTGCGGAGGCTCCATGTTCTGCTGGCGGGGCTGTAGCTTCTGTTCCCCGATGCTCGCTGGCCCCGGCTGCCTCTAAACGCGAGTAAAGGCCCCCATGACAAGCCGTTGTGTGGCGCTGATCCAGCGGTAGTCTCTGACGTGGTGGACCTGACCCGACTCCCCCCCCCGCTTCTGCTCCCGAGGCTGTGCGGCAGTGATTGGAGACGGGGCTGGACGTCGGGACGGGTTTCGGCTGGCGGCGGTGAAGCGATGACCTGGAGGAGGCCCCTGGAACAGAGGACACTGGCCCGGCTCCCCTCCCCCCCGCTGCTGCTGCCGAGGCTGTGTGGCGATGCAGAGAGACGGAAACGAGCGGCGGGACGAGATTCGGCCGGCGGCGATGAGGAGCTGAACCGAGGGCGGCCCCTGGAGCGGAGGACAGTGACCTGGCTCCCCCCCTGCTTTGAGGTCTGCGCTGCGGTGTCCGAAGACGGAGCTGGGCGACGCGGCAGAGAGAGATCGATATCGGGCGCTGCCGAAGGATCCCAGGAGGCAACTATCAACAAGGGGTGACCGTTGTTATCCTTAGAGCCCGGGGTGTTGAGATCTCTATCCTGCCCTCTGGTCCTGTTCAACCATCCAGACTTCTGAATCGGGGTGCGGTGCGACGGTGGTGAGTGCTGAGACAGGCCCTGTGCCTGCTCGACTGGCCCTTTGATAGTGGCTGGAACAAGAGGTTGGAAACTGCCTCTGGACACACACTGAAGTGGGGAACGCTATCCTGGGAGAGAGTGGCTGCTTGGGGTCTTGCTTGTCGCTGGACACTGGCTGCGTGGTCGTACTACCAGACTGCATATTTACAGGAGAGGCTTAAGCAGCCCCCTTTTACAAGGAGTGCTACCAGCGTACTACACTTCTTTTCCTAACCTCTTCTGTACTTCCCTATACCCTTCTCCAACGGATTGCACAGTCCCTGTCTCCTGCTTAGGCTCGTTTGTCTGGGGGTGCGGGAATCCTGGCCTCTCTTTTATTCTTTCTTCTGTTTCTTGCTGAATTCTCCCCTTTATTTTTCTCTTTCTTTCTTTCCCTATCTGCCCACCATCAACACTGTACTGTATTAGGAAGGTATGTAACTGCTTTAAGCGACACTGGTAATTCAGAGTATTGAAGTCTCTGCTATCCCTGTGCAGGAACTTTTGAGGTTATATCGCCGCCTGGTGGCTACCTAATGTTAAGGCGCCTAACTGGTTATATTAATCTACTGTTACCTTTTACATAGCCCCTTACTTGGGGAAATTTGAAATCTTTCACATACTATTTGTTTTATTACTGTCTTGCTCTGACATCTGCTTTATTCTAGAGGTTTCAGGGTGCATTGCCTCGGTAAGACTTTTACCTGTATAACATATCGAGTTGATGTCTATTACCTACATCTGTACTATGTGTAAAGTAATGTTTACTTAAATTTTGCGGTTATTTTTTTTGCTGAGTAGCTCTGACATAGCATCTGACTCGAACCTTTACGTGAGGTGTCTTATTATCATATATTGTAGGGTGTTGGTATAAGAGTCCCTAGCTTATTACAGTTAACGGTCTACGGACCGGGGGAGGGACAAATTCGTCCATAAAACTCCAGCGGTTAGATCTTCCCAGTCCTCAGTTACTACAAGAATGAGTAAGTCCAAAAACACGACGGCGAAGCCTAACCCCCCCTCGCCCCCAGAGACGGGGAACTCCCGTGACCAAACTCTGGAAGTGGAGAAGCTTCCTGATCAACCCGCGTTGATGCATATGGCCCAGGAGCTCTCTCGGCTCCTCATGCCCCAAATTGACAAGAAACTTGAGAACATCCCTTTAATTGACAAAAGGCTTGAACAGACACAGACACTACTTGATTCGACACTTGCAAAAATTGACCATAACACCTCATGGATCACCTCACTGGAACAGTGGGTTAGCGATGGGGAGGATCAGATACACACACTCCAACGCTCCACTGACACTCAGGATTCCTCTCTTAAAACTTTACAGGCAAAAATAGATGAGCTTGAGAACAGGGACAGAAGATCGAATCTGCGCTTTGTGGGCATCCCCGAATCAGTTAGGGACAGGCAATTGTCAGATTTTGTAACGACTGATATATTTCAGACCTTGGGAATCACAGATGCCCCATTTTTATCTCACATAGAAAGGGTGCATAGAATTGGTCCTGTCCGGCCGGATGTTGAAAATAAGCCTAGGCCCGTCATTACGAAATTCATGGACTTTCGTATGAAGGAACATGTGCTGCGCTCTTATCGCAAACTCCCACAAATGGTAGTGCAGGGAAAACGTATTTTAATTTTTCAAGATTTCTCGGCCTCTGTTGCACAGAAGAGAAGGGAGTTCTCGGATGTTTGTAAAATACTACATGAGAGTAACACTAGATTCACACTGATGTATCCCGCCAAATTACGCATCCATGACAATGGTCGCACATTGATTTTTGTTGATCCCGCCACTGCACACTCCCATGTTACACACATGTTGAACCCGGTGAATCCACCACAACAAGACTAAATATTATGTTGTTAAATACTTTGTGTCAGAATCGGTTTAAATTCCATTCGGGAGAGACACTGGGGGGTAAATTTACTAAGATTCGTAATTTCCGAAAAAAGGTCAAAGTTCAATCACGAATGACATCGACAGTGTAAAACTGCAACTTTTTGAATTGATTACGATGGATTTACTAAGCTGTCGTATTCGGGTTTTTCTTTTCTTCCGATGTCGATGTCATTCGTTTTTTTTTACCTATTTTTACGGCAGTGATTAGCAAAACACTGCCGTTTTTTTTTACAATCAATCTCGGCCGGATCTGTGTGATCCGTGCTGGGGTTCTTATTTTTTTTTTTTTTAATTAAACAATGTAAAATCCCCAAAAAAAAATGCGTGGGGTCCCCCCTCCTAAGCATAACCAGCCTCGGGCTCTTTGAGCCGATCCTGGTTGCAGAAATATGGGGAAAAAATTGACAGGGGTTCCCCCATATTTAAGCAACCAGCATCGGGCTCTGCGCCTGGTCCTGGTTCCAAAAATACGGGGGACAAAAAGAGTAGGGGTCCCCCGTATTTTTAAAACCAGCACCGGGCTCCACTAGCTGGACAGATAATGCCACAGCCGGGGGTCACTTTTATACAGTGCCCTGCGGCCGTGGCATCAAAAATCCAACTAGTCACCCCTGGCCGGGGTACCCTGGGGGAGTGGGGACCCCTTCAATCAAGGGGTCCCCCCCCCCCAGCCACCCAAGGGCCAGGGGTGAAGCCCGAGGCTGTCCCCCCCCATCCAATGGGCTGCGGATGGGGAGGCTGATAGCCATTTGTGATAATGAAAAGATATTGTTTTTAGTAGCAGTACTACAAGTCCCAGCAAGCCTCCCCCGCATGCTGGTACTTGGAGAACCACAAGTACCAGCATGCGGCGGAAAAACGGGCCCGCTGGTACCTGTAGTACTACCACTAAAAAAATACCCAAAAAAACACAAGACACACACACCGTGAAAGTATAATTTTATTACATACATACACACATACATACATACTTACCTTATGTTCTCACGCAGGTCGGTCCTCTTCTCCAGTAGAATCCAAGGGCTACCTGTTGAAGAAATTCTACTCACCAGATCCAGTGGTCCAGGCTCCTCGGCAAATCCAGGGATAATCCACGTACTTGAATAAAACAAAAAAACGGTTGCCCGACCTCGAACTGAAAGGTGACCCATGTTTGCACATGGGTCACCTTTCCACGAATGCCAGAAACCCACTTTGCCTTCTGACTAAGTGGGTTTCTTCAGCCAATCAGGGAGTGCCACGTTGTAGCACTCTCCTGATCAGCTGTGTGCTCCTGTCCTCACTGACAGGCAGCACACGGCAGTGTTACAATGTAGCGCCTATGCGCTACATTGTAACCAATGATGGGAACTTTCTGCCCTGCGGTTGACCTAAAGTGACATCACCGCTGAGCAGAAAGTTCCCAGCATTGGTTACAATGGAGCGCATAGGCGCTACATTGTAACACTGCCGTGTGCCGCCTGTCAGTGAGGACAGCAGCACACAGCTGATCAGGAGAGTGCTACAACGTGGCACTCCCTGATTGGCTGAAGAAACCCACTTAGACAGAAGTCAAAGTGGGTTTCTGGCATTCGTGGGAAGGTGACCCATGTGCAAACATGGGTCCCCTTTCAGTTCGTGGTCGGGACGCCGTTTTTTTTTATTTATTCAAGTACGTGGATTAACCCTGGATTTGCCGAGGAGCCTGGACCCATGGATCTGGTGAGTAGAATTTCTTCAACAGGTAGCCCTTGGATTCTACTGGAGAAGAGGACCGACCTGCGTGAGAACATAAGGTAAGTATGTATGTATGTGTGTATGTATGTAATAAAATTATACTTTCACGGTGTGTGTGTCTTGTGTTTTTTTGGGTATTTTTTTTAGTGGTAGTACTACAGGTACCAGCGGGCCCGTTTTTCCGCCGCATGCTGGTACTTGTGGTTCTCCAAGTACCAGCATGCGGGGGAGGCTTGCTGGGACTTGTAGTACTGCTACTAAAAACAATATCTTTTCATTATCACAAATGGCTATCAGCCTCCCCATCCGCAGCCCATTGGATGGGGGGGGACAGCCTCGGGCTTCACCCCTGGCCCTTGGGTGGCTGGGGGGGGGACCCCTTGATTGAAGGGGTCCCCACTCCCCCAGGGTACCCCGGCCAGGGGTGACTAGTTGGATTTTTGATGCCACGGCCGCAGGGCGCTGTATAAAAGTGACCCCCGGCTGTGGCATTATCTGTCCAGCTAGTGGAGCCCGGTGCTGGTTTTAAAAATACGGGGGACCCCTACTCTTTTTGTCCCCCGTATTTTTGGGACCAGGACCAGGCGCAGAGCCCGATGCTGGTTGCTTAAATATGGGGGAACCCCTGTCATTTTTTTCCCCATATTTCTGCAACCAGGATCGGCTCAAAGAGCCCGAGGCTGGTTATGCTTAGGAGGGGGGACCCCACGCAATTTTTTTGGCAAAAATAAGCACTTTCCCACCCCTTCCCACTGATATACATGCACGGATCTCATGGATCCCTGCATGCATCTCAAATCACGGAAAAAAAAAGCAGGTCTGTTTTTTTTAGGACTTTTTTACGAGTTGTAATTTTTCACGGCAGTGTTTTGTGTTTTTTTGCTTTGCACTTCTTAGTAAATGACCGAGATTCATATCTAAACAGGCGTAATTTGACCGATGGTGTATTCATTCGTAATTTTTTACCTGAACTAGCAAAAAATTACGAATGCCCTCATCACTGCCGTTCTTTGAAGAAAAAACGGCATCTCGGTCAAAATCGGGAGCTTAGTAAATATACCCCTGGGTCTCTTTACATGCTACTCAGCTTGAATTCTAATGTTGCATATATTTTTGATAGGTTTCTCGCCAGTGCTACGGAGGGTTTAGCATTTGCGTGGTCTTTAGTTTGGTTTGGAAAAAATGGAAAATGTTATGTGAAGCAATGTGTGTTTTTTTTGTTTTATTTTTTTTTGTTGTTCTGCCCGTGCCGTGCCTTCCTCACCCGATCTGCTCCTGGGCTCAATGGCATTGTGTGGTCTCGCTCGTTCCTCTCCGCTCGCTGGGAAGGAGGGGGACGGCAATGTGACATGATATTCCCGCTGGAGTATCACCCTAGGGTGGGTGTGGGTTGACAGACAATGACGGATCCTAGGATAGGGACCTCTACTGCAGATTCTTATTTTAAAATGTTATCCTGGAACGTGGGCGGCCTTAACTCCCCGATAAAACGTAAGCGGGTTGTCACACACTTGAAGCGGTTTAGACCTCAAATTATATTTCTCCAAAAAACCCACTGGATGGTGGGCACCTCCTCTGCTCTTCGGGCACCGTGATTGGATAGCTTTGTTTCTGCAGATAACACGAGGAAGACTAGGGAGGTGGCGATTCTATTCAGCAAACACCTACACTATACTGTTTTAAACTCTGTAGCTGACCCGGAGGGGCGCTATTTAATTTTGGATGTAGAAATTTGGGGTAACAAATACACACTGGTTAACATATACGCACCAAATGGCGAGACAGCTGCTTTTTTCCAAGAAATTAGCTCTCAACTGCTTCAACGCTATAATTCTCAGCTTATCCTGGGAGGCGACTGGAACACAGTTGATGATCCCACTATTGATAAACGCCCTATCCCGCGCACTGCCGGTTCCCCTTCTTGGACACATCTCCAAACACTGAAAACCTCCCTTCGGCTTACTGATATTTGGCGTCTCCTCAATCCCTCTGACAGATCATTTACTTTATTTTCCGGGGTTCACAGCTCCTGGTCCAGGTTTGACTCCATCTTGGTTGCAGACTCCCTAGTGACGCGAGTCATGAAAGCTGATATACACAACATTCTGATATCAGATCATGCTCCTGTGACATTGACGCTGCAGAGAACTCTTCAGTCGGGGGGCTCTAGGATTTGGAGATTTCCAAGCTATCTCTATAACTGTGATGATTTTAGAAAAATTTTGATAACAAGCTGGGCCAACTATTTAGACGATAACTTAGAACATTGGGACCGCCCAAACATTTTTTGGGGCGCGGCAAAAGCAGTCCTAAGGGGTCAAATTATTGAGTATGTTCACAGATTGAAAAAGAAAAACTTAGCGATTTATACCACCTTACACTCAGAATTAACTGATACAATGCAACGCCATCTTACCCTGCAGACTGATGAGTCCTTGCGGCTTTATTTACAGGCTAAACAGCTCTTAAACGAACACTTACTAGCGCAAGCAAAACGTGACGTGGTATTTTCTTCCCACAAATACTACAGATGGGGTAATAAATCCGGTAGACTACTGGCAACCATGGCTAGGAAAAAAACTACATGCAAATTCATAACATCTATTAGACACCGAGCCTCGGGTCAACTCCTTACCAATTCCCCAGCCATATTGGATCATTTTGAATCTTACTTTACTGACCTATACTCTAATCTCCCCTTCAACGAATCTATACACACCACACTCCTACCAGACACTTTATTACCTCCAATCACGACTGCACAGTCGGATCTACTGGTGAGAACTATTACAGAAGAAGAATTGATCTCGGCAATGTCCAAACTCAAGTTACACAAGTCTCCAGGCCCTGATGGCCTCTCTAATGAAAATCCTCCAGCCCCATGTGGTTCCGACTCTGCTAGAAGTGTTCAACAGTCTTTTACAACATCGTTCCCGCTTTCACCATTTCACGACAGCACATACTATTTTTATCCCTAAACCTGCGCATGACCCACAATTGGTGACCTCTTATAGGCCTATTACGTTGCTAAACACCGACATAAAACTATTTACTAAGATTCTAGCAGACCGGCTGCAAGTTATTCTCCCCTACACTTTAACTATCCACCAACTTGGCTTTGTTCGCAATACTCATTCGGTTAGGGGAATTAGGGCGGCAATCGCGGCAGTTATAGCTTCTGCTCAATCACCCCAATCCAGAAATATTCTCCTCAGTTTAGACACCACCAAGGCCTTCGACACAGTACTCTGGCCCCATCTATTCAAGGTCCTGGAACGTAGACTGTTCCATCAAGACTTTATTGAAATTATTCGATACCTATATGATTCTCCCTCGACTTCCCTTTTGCTTAATGGCTATATGAGCAACCCGGTGGTGATGCATCGTGGCACGCGGCAGGGTTGCCCCTTATCTCCCCTGCTGTTCAACCTGGCCATAGATCCCTTACATTGCTTGCTGTTAAATGATAATCAGTTTCAAGGAATCCAGGTTGGTCGCAGAAACCTAAAACTTACTGCTTTTGCCGATGATCTTTTGCTATATATCTCTGATCCGGAGGCTTCACTGACCCATATATTTAATTTACTGCAGGCTTATGGACAAGTTTCAGGCTTTAACGTTAACTGGGCAAAATCGGTCTGGGAAACGGTTCATTTTTGAAGCAGAGGGCGATGAATCTACCATTACAATGGAGTTCGGATCACATAACCTATTTAGGGATTCGAATATCGAGAAAGCCGGAGCGATTATATTCCCTAAATTTTACCTCGGCCATCCGAACAATTGAAACGGAACTCGAGACTTGGAAATCTATGCCTTTATCATACTTGGGGAGGGCTAGCTTGATCAAGATGATATCATTCCCCCGTCTGATGTACTTCATTCAAGCCATGCCACACACACTTCTACCTAAAGACGTTCAACGTCTCAATTTTCTCTTTAGGAGATTCATTTGGCAGGGAGGAAGACCGCGTATAGCGCTAATCAAATTACAGCAGACTGTAGGGAATGGGGGAATTAACTTCCCTAATATCCTCTGGTACTCCCAGGCGGCCCAACTACGTTACCTACATGACTGGATGCATAACGATAACACATACACAAATACAGACTTAGATAGAGAATTTATACAGGTGGGAGACCTCATTACATTTCTACATCTGCATGATCGGGAGGTGTCCGAGGAGCTGAGGAGAAACCCCTTACTGTGGAACGTAAAAAAACTATGGAGAGAAATGCGTCATAAACTAAATCTAAATGCCCACAAATCATTACACATTCCGTTCGTGGCTAATCTTGACTTTCAAGAGGGTCAGGCACACTACCCGTTCACTATATGGAGACTGGGGGGGGTGTCCAGGATCGGTGATTTAGTGGACATGCGGGGCTCGAGGCCGCTCACGTTCCAGGAGGCCACTACAAAATACCCAGCTCTGAGGGCATTTACTGTGGCCTTTCTTTTGGCTCAACACTATATTTCATCCACTATCAGATGTCTTTCACTTGGGGATTGGGATAATCCGATGGATAAAATGTTGAAACAAACCCCCAGGGTTAAGAATCTCGATTGCATATGGGTACTTCCGGAATGTCCTAGACTACTCGAGGGGTCCGGGAGGTGTTATGTCTTGGAGAGATTGTCTCCCGAACGTTGAAATTGCGGACCTACTGGCGGCACATGTTAAAACCTGCAATTTATTTCCCTCTTCTAGATACAAAGAAATGTCTCTCAATATTTTGCATAGGACTTATCTATCGCCCCATAGACGACACTTGATAGGACTTGCTGATACACATACTTGTTGGAAATGTGGCACTCCTCAGGCAGATATGTTTCACTGCCTGTGGACATGTCCTTTAATCAGACAATTTTGGATTCAGATACGAAACTACTTGACGGCCGATCTGGTAAATTATTGGAGGTTGTCCCCGGAGTGGGCGCTCTTTGGTATTATACCACCGAATCAGCGCCTCTCTTTAGGCAGTAAAAAATTGTTGCTGGCAGTTAGTTTGGCGGCTAGAAAAGACATCCTGCAGGTGTGGATAGCGAAGGATCCACCAACTCTATCACTATTTAAAGTCAAATTATTCTACCTCTTTAGGATGGAATGGATAAGCGTCCTGCTGGAAAAAGACACTAAGATACACAATTTTTTTGAGGCTTGGGAGAGTTATATAATGACCTTGTCGATGACGGTTAGGAAACAGCTCCACGACTCGTTGTCCAGCACAGAATGGTTTCTAACTAGAATGGCTGCGGGGGATCCGCCAATTGTGCTTTAAAAGCTAATTGACGAACAAGGCGCTGTGGGCGGGTTGGGGGGGAAATCGGGTGCGGCACGGGTATTACACATATGTGTATATATATGTATGTGTAAATTTTTTTTTTTTTTCTCTTATTTTAATCTCTTTCTTTTCTTATGTTCGAAAGTACAAATATGGGTCAGGCGACCGAGTTGAATTTCAGACCCGTAAAATAGATGATCTTCGGAGGTCTTGTTTCTTATAATTGTGATGCTGTTATAACAGATATGTCCCTTGATCAAGGACTCAAATGTACCTTTCTTGTGTTGTTTTCTTATAATACCCTTCTATCAAAGATTGGAAACATATCGAACATTTATGTATGTATAACATGTATTGCTTCAATAAAAAATTTATGCAAAAAAAAAAAGAACTTGGATTGCATATAAGCGATATTTTACAAGGATCTGCTATATGACATTAAGAAATATCTTGGAGTTTGAACGGAATTAATTAGGAACAGGGCTGTGGATTCCTTTTTGGTCTGGTATTTTCAAATATGTGTATCTGCCAATACTGGGGTCATTATGTGTATCTGGCACTGCACTACCGGGGTCATTATGTGTATCTGCACTGCACTACTGGGGTCAATATGTGTATCTGGCACTGCACTACTGGGGTCATTATGTGTATCTGTCACTATTGGGGCACATGTGTATATGGCACTACACTTTGGGGTCATTATGTGTATCTGGCACTACTGGTGTCATATGTATCTGGCACTATTTGGGGCATATGTGTATCTGGCACTGCACTACTGGGGTCATTATGTGTATCTGTACTGCATTACTGGGGCCATTATGTGTATCTGTACTGCACTACTGGGGCCATTATGTGTATCTGGCACTGCACTATTGGGCCATTATGTGTATCTGGCACTATTTGGGGCACATGTGTATCTGGCACTGCACTACCGGGGTCATTATGTGTACCTGCACTGCACTACTGGGGTCATTGGCCCTCATTCCAAGTTGTTCGCTCGCAAGCTGCTTTTAGCAGCTTTGCACACGCTAAGCCGCCGCCTACTGGGAGTGAATCTTAGCTTATCAAAATTGCGAACGAAAGATTAGCAAAATAGCGAATAGACACTTCTTAGCAGTTTCTGAGTAGCTCCAGACTTACTCGGCATCTGCGATCAGTTCAGTGCTTGTCGTTCCTGGTTTGACGTCACAAACACACCCAGCATTCGCCCAGACACTCCTCCATTTCTCCAGCCACTCCCGCGTTTTTCCCAGAAACGGTAGCGTTTTTTCACACACACCCATAAAACGGCCTGTTTCCGCCCAGAAACACCCACTTCCTGTCAATCACATTACGATCACCAGAACGAAGAAAAAACATTGTAATGCCGTGAGTAAAATACCTAACTGCATAGCAAATTTACTTGGCGCAGTCGCACTGCGGGCATTGCGCATGCGCATTAGCGATTAATCGCTCCGTTGCGAGAAAAAAATACAGAGCGAACAACTCGGAATGACCCCCATTATGCGTATCTGGCACTGCGCTACTGGGGTCATTATGTGTATCTGTCACTATTGGGGCAAATGTGTATCTGGCACTGCACTATGGGGTCATTATGTGTATCTGGCACTATTTGGGGCATATGTGTATAAGGCACTGCACTACTGGGGTCATTATGTGTATCTGCACTGCACTACTGGGGTCATTATGCATATCTGGCACTCTACTGGGGTCATTATGTGTATCTGGTACTCTACTGGGGTCATTATGCATATCTGGCACTCTACTGGGGTCATTATGTGTATCTGGCACTATACTGGAATGTTATGTGTATCTGACAGTATACTGGGTACATTATGTGTAAGGAGCACTACTGTGGACGTTATGTGTAAGGATGCTAATTGCTTGTGTAGAGGGTGGGGTAAAAATATACATATTTATAGTTTGATATCATAATATAAAGTTGCGTGGCCACACCTACTTTCGCAGGAGCGCACGTGCTAAAGGCGCACGCTTTGAGAGGAGGGGGGGTGCTTCAAAATTTCTCGCTCAGTGTGCTAGTAGGCCTGGAGCCGGCCCTGGTAGAGGGGAACACTGACACACAGACAGATTGTATATGGGCACACTGATACACACACACACACACACACACACACACACACACACACACACACACATGCCCACTGATACACACACATTGTACAGGGGCACACACAGTATACAGGGGGAGCTGGCAGCCATACAGAGGCATGTACCTTCAGTTCTCACCTCTGTGATGGTGCAGCTCCAGGCCAGCTCACCCTCATCACTACATGCTGCGCTGACTGTCTCCCGCCCGCCCCTGTTCCCTGGCACCGCGGGAGCAGGGAGAATGTACAGCTGCACTATGCAGACTATGGGGGTCATTCAGACCTGATCGTACATGTGATAAATTTAGCACAGCTACGATCATCTTCCCTGACATGCGGGGGGACACCCAGCACAGGGCTAGTCCGCTCCGCATGTCAT
Organism: Pseudophryne corroboree; assembly: GCF_028390025.1. Taxonomy (NCBI): domain Eukaryota; kingdom Metazoa; phylum Chordata; class Amphibia; order Anura; family Myobatrachidae; genus Pseudophryne; species Pseudophryne corroboree. Next base: position 30,620,729 of record NC_086445.1, on the reverse strand, counting down.
TCCGGCCCCGCCCAGCACAGGGCTAGTCCGCTCCGCATGTCATTCCGGCCCCGCCCAGCACAGGGCTAGTCCGCTCCGCATGTCATTCCCTGCCCCGCCGCACAAGTACAAAAGCATCACACAGCAGCGATGCTTTTGTACTTCCATGTCGCCACGAGACCCGCCCCCCACAATGGTCCGGGCAAGCCTGCGTTGCCCGGACCGCGCCCCCTAAACGGTGGCCAAATGCTGCCGGCCCGCCTTCTCCAGCCCAGCGACCGCCTCTGCCTGTCAATCAGGCAGAGGCGATCGCAGGGCTGAGACAGCCGTCGGCTGTCTGGCATGCGCCCGCGCACTGCGACACCGGCGCATGTGCTCTTCAGACCTGATCGCTGTTGTGCGAAAACGCACAGCAACGATCAGGTCTGAATCAGACCCTATGTCTGTGTCTGTTTCCAGAGCAGGCGGGTCGGTGGGCGGACATGGCGCTGTAGAGAGTGAGTGACGTGATGGACGGTCCTCACTGTCTGCTGCAGCGCCCTTCTGAGTCTATGCAGCGGGCCGGCACTGGGTATGAGAACACATATTGAAGGGTTGCGCACGCGCACTGTAGCTGCTATGCCAGGGCTGTTTCTAGCCAAGTAGTGTCCCCTGTAGTATTGCCCCTGTGGTAGTGCCCCCTGTAGTATTGCCCCTGTGGTAGTGCCCCCTGTAGTATTGCCCCTGTGGTAGTGCCCCTGTGGTAGTGCCCCTAGTAATGCCCGCTGTAGTATTGCCCATTACACACACAAAAATAAATACTTACCTAAACCACAGTCCTGCCTCTGACCGCTGCCATCCGTCTGCTCTGGTGCCCGCTCCTCGGAACTATGGGAGTGACGTCATGACGTCTCTCCCATAGTGCACACTGCGGGACTCAGTAGTGAGCTCCTGCCCCCGGCTGCTGCTATGGGGTGGGAGCCGGGTAAGGATGGCCATCTGTGTGTTCACCATCAATGGTTGCTATCGATGGCAAAACTGTGAGTAGCCAGCGATGGTCACCAACTATGCTATGAGAGACCATCATTGGCTTCACCCATCGATGGTCATCGCTGTTAGTTCAGTGGATGAATCGTAGGCCAATCACAGCCCAGGGGCGGGGCTTTGCGGGTGTTGGGAGGAGAGCTATGCTCTATGTCCCGGCACCTTGCAAAAAAATATTTGTTTATGCTCTGCCATTGATGGAGGGAAACCATCTGGTTCTCTCCCATTGATGGCAAAAGCATTTGACATCGGCCATAAACCATCGATGATTAGGAATTATCAATGGTTGATGGCCATCCGTTGAGCTGGGCGCCCGCTGGTAACAAAATCTTAGCGGGCGCCCGGCATTTCCTTGCGGCTCTGAGCTGACTTCTTGGGTTAGGTGTGCCAGAAGAGGCAGAACTGGTTCCGTCTCCAAATGGAACTGACCAAGCGCAGATCCACCCCATTCCAGCTCACTTTAACCCCTGGTCAGTTGTATAAATACTGTACAATAAGGGGGCCTGTGCTGTAGATGAGACCTTTAACACACTGCAAAATCAGTAATGACACATGTTCATCCAATCACACCAATCATATGTAAAAACACACATGTAATATATACATTGCTGCCTGGTATAAGATCAGTGTATAATACAGACTAATACAGTGTTGATAGCAGTGTCAGCCCAAGGGGCAGGGTTGTCCACAATGCGGAGCTGCTGGATATCCATCCCCAGGCTCGGGGTAGCATCAGAACTGCCAAGTACATCAATGTGTGATCCATTATGGTAAGGGGTAAGAAGGACCTTTTTGTGGCTGAGGACATGCGGGAGGACATCAGGTCTCTTACCCCAATTCACAAGTTGTTTCAGTCACCTAGGGGTACGTTTTGGAGGGCATTAGATGAGGGCATATCTATCATGGACTTCAGCTGTAAAGATGTGGTTTATGTATTGAAGGCCATGCAGCCCATGCAAGCTCTTCCTGATGTTGTCACTGTGGCGCATCCAGGAGCTATAGTGGCCAGTAGCGGCCTATGCCCCAGCAGGGCTCTGTGTCCTATGTGGTGGCTCCTATCCTGTGCCAAGCCCTCTGTTGGCTTCCCTGCAGGTACAGTAAGTCCACCAGCACCAGTGGCTCTATATAGAGCACCGTTCCATGTCAAATTGTTGCTTCAGGAAGCAGTCAGGATTCCAGCTGTCGGTAACCCGGCAGTCAGAATACCGATGCCGGAATACTGACCCTTTTCTTAATGCCGACACCATCATCCAGAATGGGTATGCCATCCCGGCACCAGGATCCCAAACAAACACACATCGTGGCTTAACACAGGTAAGTGCGCGTGGGGGGGGAGGGTCAGAATAGGTTTAGGCTTGGAGGAGGTTTAGGGTGAGGCTGCCTCCCTTGGGGTTAGGCTGATGGGAGGGGAGGTTAGGGTTAGGCACCAATGGGGGAGGTTAGGGTTAGGCTGCATCACTTGAGGTTAGGGTTAGGCTGCTGGGAGTGGGGGTTTGGGTTAGGCACCCCCACAGAAGATTATGGTTAGGTTGCGAGGGGGGAAGAAGGTTAGGTTTAGGCATCGGGGATGGGGGTTAGTATTAGGCACCTCTGGGGGGTGGTTAGGGTTATGCACAAAGGGGCAGGTTCGGGTTGGGCTCCGGGTAGGGAGGGTTAGGGAGTTGGGGAGAGGGGAGAACACCCTCACTCACCCCTGTCGGCTTTTTCAAATTCGGGATCAAGGCATCGGTATTTCGACTGCCTGGATCCCATGCGCCACTTCTGTACCCCAGTCAGGAAGATACAGAGCTGTGGAGGAGTGCATTCCGCTTGCCTATTTTGGCGGTGGTCTGCAAAAGTGCCCCCCCCAGAATTTGTGCTTCACTTTTGTTTTGCCACTCATATGGAGTGAAAAGAATGATTAAGGAGATCTAACTGCATACTAGACCCATTGTTAACCAGCCATTGGGGGAATTAGTGCCACATTTAGCATCTACTGTAGCTTACCAGATTGGTTATTCCATCAACAATCCAGTTTCTATGGAATTGTGTCATATGTGCGACCAGACTGTAGAAAAGGCTTATAACCTGGAACTTTTTGGTAAGTTTGATATGGAGTCAGTGTTCTCCTCTCATAGAGTTCTACCTGGAAGAAGGCACCACATAGACAAGTGATTTTTGCCTATGGGTCGCTGTTCTTCCTACATCTATTTTGAGTGATTCAGCTTGTTCCTCTACTGGCGCATTGTCACAGGGACTGGGGAGCGTGGAGTTTCTCATTATGGCAACAACTTCCTTTTTAATGAGGCAAGCCAGTTGTGTTTCCCTCCTATTCTTGCATGAAGACCTTATTTGCCTTACTGTGCACTGGGCCCTGGAACCAGGCTGGTTTATATTGAAATCAAAATGAAACTACATATTGTTGACACCACCTTCCACAAGACAAGACGAGGGTCTTATGTGGCACACTACTGGTAACGTTAGGTTGCATCAGGTTATTTGTGGATCTGCTGAATTATTCTTGCTAAATGATCCTCAAGAACAGAGGGGGTAATTCATATCTGATCGTAGATCTGTTACTCAGACATGCGTTGGGACGCCGTACCCCCTGCAAGGGTGCAAAAGTATCGCACAGCATCAATGCTTTTGCATCCGCTGAGTAGCTCCCTGCCATCGCAGCTCCTGCGCGCTGGCAGGTGACTACCCACCGCGTCCCGGGCACAGCAGCTGCGTGTGATGTCATGCAGCTGCCCCGGCCCACCCCCGCAACAGTCCGGACATGCCTGCATTCTCCAGACCGTGCCCTGAGAACGGCGTTCTAATGCCGTTGGCACGCCCCCTCCCGCCCTACGACTGCCTCTGCCTTTCAATCAGGCAGAGGCGATCGCAGCCCTGAGATGCTGTTATCATCTCACTGGGCTCCCGGGCCGCTGCACAAGCGCACTCAACAAAGGAATGCAGACTGCGGTCACTGCCACTGCAGCAATCCAGTCTGAAATACCCCTAAAGTCTTCTGCCGGTAGTTTGAGCATGCTTTTATTGGGTGGGCTGCTGAGATTAAGCTGGACATTTTGGTGTGGGTGACTTTTTGACAGCACACGCTGCTGTGTGCTGGGCTGCAGTGTAGCCAGGGATGCACTTAAAAATAAAATACTGTATTTTTCTCTAACTGTGCATGGCCACGCCTCCTGTGGCTAGCCCATGCCCCTAGAAAAGTCCCTGGGCCAGGCCTGGCTCTCTACTGCCCTGACTTTCACATCTGAACACCATCCCAAAAAGCTTTGCACAGTTGCTGCTAATTCCACAACAGGGATGGGTTTTTCTGTTCAGGATGCAAATGTTTTAGGCCAGTGGTTCTCAAACTTGGTCTTCAGGACCCCACACGGTTCACGTTTTCCATGTCACCCTCAAGGTGCACAGTGTATTACCAACTGTCACATTTTAAAAATCTACAGGTGACCTGCAAAACATGAACCGTATGGGGTCCTGAGGATGGATTTGAGAACCTGTGTTTTAGGCCAGTGGGAGACAGAATTCTATAAACATTATGTCTGTCTGACTTCATAAAATGCACGCTGCCTCCATGCGTAAGGTAACTAGAGGCTTTGGGGGCATTGAGGGATTTGTGGATATAAGAACACTCCTGTGTGTTCTGGGCAGATTACTCCCATCTTGCATCAGAAATGGTTACTTTTCTAGGAACAAGTGAGGTTGGCGGGGGAGCCAGGATCTCTGTTGGGATGCACTTAAGGATTGATTGCTGGTAATAGTCCTACATTTTGGGTTCCCCAGTGTTCATGTAGTTGACTTAGTGGACAAGGACTTGGGCAGGAGGACATTGGTAGACTCAATGCTGACCATCATTTGGCGCACCTGGACTTGCGATGGGGATCATTTGGTCTTGGTGGACTGTTTTGCTCTCAGATATTGTGGACCTGACGGTTCTAGCATTGCCACCAAGGAAGGCTGTAATTAATGTGGTCTGGATTGTGTCTACAGGTAGTTTTGTGGTCAGGAATGATCTTATCTGCAATTGGGATGATCATTTATTTCACATGGACAGCATTTATCTGAAAGAGGGTAGTATTTCATTCTTCTTGAGGGACTTGTTTAGAGTTTTAGCTGAAGATTCTTAGTGTTGTGTATGGTACAAGTGCTGCAACTCTTGGACTTAGCATCGCCACATCAGGAGGGAGCAAATCAGTGGATCTTATGGCATACAGCTGGTATACTACGTTGGGAATGTGTGTACAGTCTGGTGGTTTGGTGGAGTTAATGTACACACTAGCATAGTATGATTGACCCAAGGATACGTCCAGTTTAGATTAAGTAGGCAGTGTGGTTTATTGAGCAAGTGGTAGTACAGTTGTACTCACTGTTATACTGGTTGAAAACATGAAACGGAGCAGGTTTATATAGACCACCAGCTGATGACTGCCTCTGGGTTCTGGCAGCAGTGCAGGTTCTGGAACAGCGGTCTACCTAGTAATAGGATCGAAGGTTTCAGCAGCTAAGAGGTAGAAATCCATCACACACTATGTCACTCATGCACAATAACAAGATGGCGCCACGCATGTGAAGTAGTAATAGTGGTGGCCATCTTGGTAAGGGAATGAAGCATCATCCCTGGAGGAGCCATATTGGAGACTGCGCAGTAGCACTCTCCTATTCTAACTTACTACACTTCTCAGAAGGGCATTGGCTGACATCGCCTGTCCAGGTATAAGCAACACTACCCTGCCAGGTGGGACTTCAGTCAGGCATGGTCCTGTATGAAGCAGTAAGTGGAAATCATTTTGATAGCCACCATGGACAGAAAGATATATTTAAGGGCCACTGAAAGGATTGCAGGGCCCGATAGTTTCCTGAAGCTCTGCCAGCTCTATCTCCTGGCCATCACACGTTTCTTATCTTAATCAAGTTCTTTTTAATAAATTGATGACCATTTAAATGCTAATTACATGTGCTGTGTCTTTATTAAGGGTGGTTCTTTTTTGGGCGGCCTGACTGATACTGCATCACATAGCATCTGGCATTAAGGGTTTCTCATGTTCCTGAGGGGCCAAGGAATAGACCCTGATGACTACACTGGGTGGCAGAGATGGGTCTTCATCGTATAGTTATTTCTTCTAAGGTCGGTAAAACCAAATCTAGGAAAACTGTCTTTGATCTTCTGTTTGAAACATTTTCCCTAAACTCAGCAAGACGTTTTCTCCCACGGGGACACTGGTACAACTAAGACTTAATTGCAGAACTCTGGTAATTATCTGAGAGATGGGTCAGTGGGGTAGAAGGCTGCAGGGAGTATGAAGCAGATAAATACTCTGGTGTCACCTCACCACTTGCTGTAAGGAACCAGACTGGCAGGACCTACTGTAGGCTTTCTACACATGCTACTGTTAGAGGAACATCAGCACTGTGAGTATATATGTAGTTATATGGCATTTATTACTACATAAAATGTATGCCCAACATTTGTATATATAGCATGCACAAATGTTTTGCAATGTGTGGACCTACAAGAGCATATTTCATTTATTTTGTATATTTTATTAACGACAATAGGTATTGTTCACAAGTCAACTGACTGATCTGTTTTAATAACATAGCAATTCTGGCCCGGATGTATCAAGCCTTGGAGAGTAATAAATTGCACGGTGATATGTGTGAATGTGGTGGCTCATTGCTGCGTCACCTGGTTCTTTTCCTGTGTACTGACAGTATGCTCTGCAGCTGCTTCTGTGTGAATGTGGTGGCTTGTTGCTGTGGCTTTCTGGATGCTCAGATCTGCCCGGTGTTGTTAATAAATTGCACGGTGATAAAGTACCAACAAATCAGCACATAACTGTCATTTTTCAAACACAGCCTGTAACATGGCAGCTAGGAGCTGATTGGTTGGTACTTTATCCCCATGCTATTTATCACTCTCCAAGGCTTGATAAATGACATTTAAAATGTTGACAGGTCAAAAACTCTGCACATGTTTTTCATTGCTTTTTGTTGTTGTCGTGTATGTCGACATAGGTGTACCGCGTCCCCTCGCACAGCTCGCTGTGCTTGGCACACTATTATGTTCAACCTTCAGGTCCACAGGGATGGTAAAGTATAAACAAGTTGGTTTCAATGACAAAAATCATGAAAAACTCATGTAGACTTTTTGACCTGTTAACATTTTAAATGTTGGTATTTTGACCTTGTCAGTATTTTAAATGTCGGTATTTTGACCTTGTCGGTATTTTGACCATTGGTCAATGGTTGTCGGTATTTTGACCGTCGGGATTTTGACTGTAGGTAAATTGACCGCATCCCTTTGTGACCCGCATGACCACTTTACTACAGCTCTGTAGGAACACAATCACTATGCAGGCATGTTGCACCGTGTGACTTAGTGGACTGCACAGTTAAAAAAATATATAGCTTAATTTCATCTGGAAGTGACATAACATGCGTCTCTTAATCAGGCCTTGTCTTCATGTGGGCTATATATATGTTCTTCTTGTGTTTCCTTTGGGTGCTCCAATTTTGGGAGCAGAACACATGACAGTTGGGAGCAGAACACATGACAGTTGGGAGCAGAACACATGACAGTTGGGAGCAGAACACATGACAGTTGGAAGCAGAAAATATGACAGTTGGGAACAGAACACATGACAGTTGGGAGCAGAAAACATGACAGTTGGGATCAGAACACATGACAGTTGGGAGCAGAATACATGACAGTTGGGAGCAGAACACATGACAGTTGGAAGCAGAAAATATGACAGTTGGGAACAGAACACATGACAGTTGGGAACAGAAAACATGACAGTTGGGAGCAGAACACATGACAGTTGGGAGCAGAACACATGACAGTTGGAAGCAGAAAATATGATAGTTGGGAGCAGAACACATGACAGTTGGGAGCAGAATACATGACAGTTGGGAGCAGAACACATGACAGTTGGGAGCAGAACACATGACAGTTGGAAGCAGAAAATATGACAGTTGGGAACAGAACACATGACAGTTGGGAGCAGAAAACATGACAGTTGGGATCAGAACACATGACAGTTGGGAGCAGAATACATGACAGTTGGGAGCAGAACACATGACAGTTGGAAGCAGAAAATATGACAGTTGGGAACAGAACACATGACAGTTGGGAACAGAAAACATGACAGTTGGGAGCAGAACACATGACAGTTGGGAGCCAGGGGTGGAACTCCCGGTGTCAACGGAGTCGGTAGCCGCCGGGCTCCCAGCCCTAAAGGGCGCACCTCCTCCATTGTCCCCCCTGCCGTGCCCTTTCTGCTGTAATAGAGCGACTCGGTGCTCTACTGAGTGCTCTGATCGTTTCCGGGACCCTGGGTAAAGAGATGGAGGGAGACAGTGTGCTGCCGTTCAGAGAGGGGGTCGGATCAGCTGTCACTGTGAGGACAGTGAACGGGAGTACAGGAGAGCCTCAGATAACCAGCAGCAGCAGTGACTGAAAGAAACATGGACTGCTGTGGGGGGACTGCTGAGCATCGACTACAGTGACTGCAGCAAATCAGTGATTTGCTGCAGCCTCTTGCTGTCGTTGCTCAGCAGCCCCTTGGAGGACCCCCTGTTGCCTGTTGTGCACATCCACCACGTGTGTGAGGCTACTAGTCCCAGCAGCATGATGCACCCCAACACAGATAGAAGAAAAGGTCAGAAGGATGGAGGAGCCTGGTGTGCAGATACCCCCTGCCCCTGCTCACTGCCCCAACAGGAGGTCGGCACCCTGCAGAGGTAATGACACTTTGTCCTACTGCATATGTGTGCTGCTACTGCTGCTACTGCTGAGCAGGTCATAAACTACACCCTGTATACTGCAGCACTGAATCAGTGTATAGTATACAGAATATGACCTGCTCATTATGATCTGACCCCCTTATACTGTGATTCAGTGCTGCTGCATACAGGTAGAGCCATATTTCCCACAAGGCAACCTAGGCGCCGTATTAGGCCCTCACAAAATCCGTCCCGTCCATAACAAGGCTGTCAGTGTTATTATATACACAGATTATTGTCAGGGGTTTGTTTTTTGTTAAAAGAAAAACCCTGCAGTTCGTGCATGCACAGTCCGCAATCCCCGCGGCCGCACTGTACATGTTGCCGTGTGTCTGAGTGCTGTGAATGAGCACAGGTTTCGTTCCTCCTGTTTATCACGGTTCATCTTTCCGCATCCACCCCGGTAGCTCCCAGGCCGAGCAGTGAGTCTGCCGTAGTATGGTGCGTCAGGCTGTGCACTGTGGAGGGGGAGGAAGAACCCGAGAACAGGCCATGAGAATGCTCCTCACCTTCCGGACACTGTCCCCTGGCTCTACTACCCCTGCACCCACTGCCATATCTACCTTTGTGCCCACTGCCATATCTACCTGTGACTCCAATAAAACTGTGCCAGCTACTATATACACCCAACTCCACTAACTGTGTGCCTAAAGCCATATCTACCCCAGTGCCCACTGCATATATATCCTTGACTTCACTACCCCTTTATCTGCCGCCATATTTACTCCAGTGCCTATTACATAATCTACCCCTGACTCTACTATCCCTGTGCCCTCTCCCATATATACCCCTGACTCCACTAACCCTGTGCCCACTACTATATATGGTCCCTGACTCCACTAATACGGTGCTCACAATTATATAGGCATCTGGGCAGTATTGGTGGTGTAATAGTTAACATTACTGCCTCACAGCACTGAGGTAATGGTTTCGATTTCAACCACGCCCCTATCTGTGGAGTTTGTATATTCTCCCCGTGATTGCGTTTGTTCTCTTCGGGTACTCCGGATTACTACCACAGTCCAAAAATATACTGGTAGGTTAATTGCTCCCAATAAAAAAAATAACCACAGTGAGTGTATGTACATGGGCAGACTAGAAGTAATTCTTATCTGTCGTCACATTGTATGTTTCTTAGGGCAACACCATATGCTCTGGTATTGGTGTTAGCTTAGGGGCTTGGGTTTTGGGGTGTCCCAAATGGGTATCTTGCCTTGGGCCCCATGAGGTATAAGTCCAGCTCTGCATATAGGAGTGCAGAGTAGGACCTTTTCCTATGCCTTTTATAGTGATTCAGTGCTGCAGCATACAGGAGTGCAGAGAATAGCATAGACAAACCATGTATGTAGTCAGAGTATCCAGGGACATGTTTAGCCCAACTAGCCAGTGATTACCATCAGGAGGGTACAGCCAGTACTAATTAGTGATGAGCGGGTTCGGTTCCTCGGAATCCGAACCCGCCCGAACTTCAGGTTTTTTTACACGGGGCCGAGCAGGCTCGGATCCTCCCGCCTTGCTCGGTTAACCCGAACGCGCCCGAACGTCATCATCCCGCTGTCGGATTCTCGCGAGGCTCGGATTCTATCGCGAGACTCGGATTCTATCGCGAGACTCGGATTCTATATAAGGAGCCGCGCGTCGCCGCCATTTTCACACGTGCATTGAGATTGATAGGGAGAGGACGTGGCTGGCGTTCTCTCCGTTTAGACTAGAGTACTAGAGAGAGACACTTGATTTACTAATTTTGGGGAGCATATTATTAGGAGGAGTACTACTTGCTGCTGATAGTGTGACCAGTGACCACCAGTTTAATTAATCCGTTCTCTGCCTGAAAAAAAACGATACACAGTGTGACACAGTCACATACCATATCTGTGCTCAGCCCAGTGTGCTGCATCATATGTAATACTGTATATCATTATCTGACTGTGCTGAGTGCTCACTGCTCAGACAGCTTAATTGTGGGGGAGACTGGGGAGCAGTTATAGCAGGAGTACATATTTTAAGTACAGTGCGCACTTTTGCTGCCAGAGTGCCACTGCCAGTGTGACTGACCAGTGACCACTGACCACCAGTATATTGTGATTGTCTGCTGACCACCAGTATATTGTGATTGTCTGCCTGAAAAAGTTAAACACTCTTCGTGTGGTGTTTTTATAAACGCATTCTGCTGACAGTGTCCAGCAGGTCCGTCATTATGTAATATATACCTGTCCGGCTGCAGTAGTGATATATATATATATTATATTTTATATCTCATTATCATCCAGTCTATATTAGCAGCAGACACAGTACGGTAGTCCACGGCTGTAGCTACCTCTGTGTCGGCAGTCGCTCGTCCATCCATAATTATATACCACCTACCCGTGGTTTTTTTTTTTCTATCTTCTTGATACTAGTAGCTTACTTTAGGAGTCTGCAGTGCTGAGCTGACAGTGTCCAGCAGGTCCGTCATTACATAATATATACCTGTCCGGCTGCAGTACTAGTGATATATATATATTTTAATTTTATCTCATTATCATCCAGTCTATATTAGCAGCAGACACAGTACGGTAGTCCACGGCTGTAGCTACCTCTGTGTCGGCAGTTGCTCGTCCATCCATAATTGTATACCACCTACCCGTGGGTTTTTTTCTATCTTCTTGATACTAGTAGCTTACTTTAGGAGTCTGCAGTGCTGAGCTGACAGTGTCCAGCAGGTCCGTCATTACATAATATATACCTGTCCGGCTGCAGTACTAGTGATATATATTTTTAGATATATTTTAATTTTATCTCATTATCATCCAGTCTATATTAGCAGCAGACACAGTACGGTAGTCCACGGCTGTAGCTACCTCTGTGTCGGCAGTTGCTCGTCCATCCATAATTGTATACCACCTACCCGTGGTTTTTTTTCTATCTTCTTGATACTAGTAGCTTACTTTAGGAGTCTGCAGTGCTGAGCTGACAGTGTCCAGCAGGTCCGTCATTACATAATATATACCTGTCCGGCTGCAGTACTAGTGATATATATATATATTAATTTTATCTCATTATCATCCAGTCTATATTAGCAGCAGACACAGTACGGTAGTCCACGGCTGTAGCTACCTCTGTGTCGGCAGTCGCTCGTCCATCCATAATTGTATACCACCTACCCGTGGTTTTTTTTTTTTTTCTATCTTCTTGATACTAGTAGCATGTCCTGTTTATACAACATAAGGGTGGGTGGGAGGGCCCAAGGACAATTCCATCTTGCACCGCTTTTTTCTTTCATTTTTCTTTGCGTCATGTGCTGTTTGGGGAGTAGTTTTTTGAAGGGCCATCCTGCGTGACACTGCAGTGCCACTCCTAGATGGGCCAGGTGTTTGTGTCGGCCACTAGGGTCGCTTAGCTTACTCACACAGCTACCTCATTGCGCCTCTTTTTTTCTTTGCGTCATGTGCTGTTTGGGGAGTGTTTTTTGAAGGGCCAGCCTGCGTGACACTGCAGTGCCACTCCTAGATGGGCCAGGTGTTTGTGTCGGCCACTAGGGTCGCTTAGCTTACTCACACAGCTACCTCATTGCGCCTCTTTTTTTCTTTGCGTCATGTGCTGTTTGGGGAGTAGTTTTTTGAAGGGCCATCCTGCGTGACACTGCAGTGCCACTCCTAGATGGGCCAGGTGTTTGTGTCGGCCACTTGGGTCGCTGAGCTTAGTCACACAGCTACCTCATTGCGCCTCTTTTTTTCTTTGCGTCATGTGCTGTTTGGGGAGTGTTTTTTGAAGGGCCAGCCTGCGTGACACTGCAGTGCCACTCCTAGATGGGCCAGGTGTTTGTGTCGGCCACTAGGGTCGCTTAGCTTACTCACACAGCTACCTCATTGCGCCTCTTTTTTTCTTTGCGTCATGTGCTGTTTGGGGAGTAGTTTTTTGAAGGGCCATCCTGCGTGACACTGCAGTGCCACTCCTAGATGGGCCAGATGTTTGTGTCGGCCACTTGGGTCGCTGAGCTTAGTCACACAGCTACCTCATTGCGCCTCTTTTTTTTCTTTGCGTCATGTGCTGTTTGGGGACTGGGGAGTAGTTTTTCGAAGGGCAAGCCTGCGTGACACTGCAGTGCCACTCCTAGATGGGCCAGGTGTTTGTGTCGGCCACTAGGGTCGCTTAGCTTACTCACACAGCTACCTCATTGCGCCTCTTTTTTTCTTTGCGTCATGTGCTGTTTGGGGAGTGTTTTTTGAAGGGCCATCCTGCGTGACACTGCAGTGCCACTCCTAGATCATGGGCCAGGTGTTTGTGTCGGCCACTAGGGTCGCTTAGCTTACTCACACAGCTACCTCATTGCGCATCATTTTTTCTTTGCGTCATGTGCTGTTTGGGGAGTGTTTTTTGAAGGGCCAGCCTGCGTGACACTGCAGTGCCACTCCTAGATGGGCCAGGTGTTTGTGTCGGCCACTTGGGTCGCTGAGCTTAGTCATCCAGCGACCTTGGTGCAAATTTTAGGACTAAAAATAATATTGTGAGGTGTAAGGTGTTCAGAATAGACTGAAAATGAGTGTTAATTATGGTTATTGAGGTTAATAATACTATGGGATCAAAATGACCCCCAAATTCAATGTTTTAAGCTGTTTTTTAGGTTTTTTTGAAAAAAACACCCGAATCCAAAACACACCCGAATCCAACAAAAAAAATTCGGTGAGGTTTTGCCAAAACGCGTTCGAACCCAATACACGGCCGCGGAACCGAACCCAAAACCAAAACACAAAACCCGAAAAATTTCCGGCGCTCATCACTAGTACTAATGTACCAGGACTGGACTTAGGGGTCTCTGGCTGTGCCACCTGTACTGGGCCTTACAATGTCTTACAGTAGCCCTAGCTGCAGTGCAGATCCTGGACACCGACTCCTTTCCTGGAATCTTCATTTACCCAGATGTTCCACTGGTGAGTTGTTGGGATATCAGAGCCCATCCTGGCACTCACTGAGAAGTAGTGTGACAACATTTCTTCATCCCTTGCCCTCTCAGCTGTCTGACTGCTTATGCACCAACGGTCGTTGGCATGTGTGCAAGCTGGAGTCATGGGGGGGGGGGGACACCCCCATGTATTTCACCTCCGGGCGTCTGGTATGAACTTACGCCTCTGTTGGGAGCAGAATACATGACAGTTGGGAGCAGAACACATGACAGTTGGAAGCAGAAAATATGACAGTTGGGAACAGAACACATGACAGTTGGGAGCAGAACACATGACAGTTAGGAGCAGAACACATGAAAGTTGGGAGCAGAACACATGACAGATGGGAGCAGAACACATGAAAGTTGGGAGCAGAACACATTTTAAGTTGGGAGCAGAACACATGACAGTTGGGAGCTGAACACATGACAGTATGGAGCTGATTGACTGGAGCACCATTTATCATACGCAACAAGTTTAAAAATCTAAAACTTATTGATAAATGAGCCCCAGAGCTTATAAGCATAGATGTGCATGGGCCCCATGTTTTGGTTTGTTTTTGGCAAAGCCACCCCCAAGTGTTTTGGTTCGGTTTTGTATTTTAAAATGCTAAAATCATGCCAGCTGGACCATTTACATGCAATCCAAGACCAAAATCTATTTTTAGATCCAAGATCCGAATTGTGACTCGGTTCAACTCGGAAGCCCAAAGTTCAGGTGTGTTTGGTTTTCAGCAAATCTGAACCGCTCATCTCTAATTGTGAGCTCCTTTAGGGCAGTGAATGATGAGAATGACTGAAATATTCTCTGCAAAGTGTTGCGATATATGTGCGCTATATAAATAACTGTTAATACAGAAAATAGTATTGCATCTGTTTCCTTCAGCTGTACTTCATCTATGACTGACAGAAGGCTCTATAAGCCTGAAGAAGGCTAACCTGATGCTGGGAGGCCCTAGTGATGAGGTCAGGGATGCGTGTGTTTAGACAGATCATCTGTTTTATTGTCCAGTGGAATTTAGGTACTGTAGGGAGTGGGCTCTGTGGCTGAGGCAGTTTTATTAAGTTTGGCCGCCCTAATTTAGGTCTCTTTTAAAAGAATCTTCTCACCCCCTTTCCCAGCCTTAAGCAGTGCCCCTAACACTAGAAGGGTGGATGGGACCTTTTTGGAGGCCGCTCTTGCACAGCTCTGTGGGAGACGCAGGAGACAGGAAATGGAAGAGGACACAGCACCCGTCTGGTGAGTAGGACGAATCTCGCCCCAAAACCATCCCACCCAGTGTAGCCGCATCTCCCACACTACCCTCCTTATGGCCCTGTCAATCAAAGTGCCCATGCTGACCCCTGTCCACCACCAAGAGTGCCTGCAATGGGCCCCATGTGCTTTACACTGAATGCAATTATATTTCAGGGATGTTTAGTAATATTTCTCCTCATTGCTGCTTTACCTGGTTCTTTTCCTGTGTACTGACAGTATGCTCTGCAGCTGCTTCTGTGCGAATGTGGTGGCTCATTGCTGCGTCACCTGGTTCTTTTCCTGTGTACTGATAGTATGCCCTGCAGCTGCTTCTGTGTGAATGTGGTGACTCATTGCTGTGTCACCTGGTTCTTTTCCTGTGTACTGATAGTATGCTCTGCAGCTGCTTCTGTGCGAATGTGGTGACTCGTTGCTGCATCACCTGGTTCTTTTCCTGTGTACTGATAGTATGCTCTGCAGCTGCTTCTGTGTGAATGTGGTGACTCGTTGCTGCGTCACCTGGTTCTTTTCCTTTGTACTGATAGTATGCTCTGCAGCTGCTTCTGTGTGAATGTGGTGACTCGTTGCTGCGTCACCTGGTTCTTTTCCTGTGTACTGACAGTATGCTCTGCAGCTGCTTCTGTGTGAATGTGGTGACTCATTGCTGCGTCACCTGGTTCTTTTCCTGTGTACTGATAGCATGCTCTGCAGCTGCTTCTGTGCGAATGTGGTGGCTCATTGTTGCGTCACCTGGTTCTTTTCCTGTGTACTGATAGTATGCTCTGCAGCTGCTTCTGTGTGAATGTGGTGGTTCATTGCTGTGTCACCTGGTTCTTTTCCTGTGTACTGTTAGTATGCTCTGCAGCTGCTTCTGTGTGAATGTGGTGATTAGTTGCTATGTCACCTGGTTATTTTCCTGTGTACTGACAGTATGCTCTGCAGCTGCTTCGGTGTGAATGTGGTGACTCGTTGCTGCATCACCTGGTTCTTTTCCTGTGTACTGACAGTATGCTCTGCAGCTGCTTCTGTGCGAATGTGGTGGCTCATTGCTGCGTCACCTGGTTCTTTTCCTGTGTACTGATAGTATGCCCTGCAGCTGCTTCTGTGTGAATGTGGTGACTCATTGCTGTGTCACCTGGTTCTTTTCCTGTGTACTGATAGTATGCTCTGCAGCTGCTTCTGTGCGAATGTGGTGACTCGTTGCTGCATCACCTGGTTCTTTTCCTGTGTACTGATAGTATGCTCTGCAGCTGCTTCTGTGTGAATGTGGTGACTCGTTGCTGCGTCACCTGGTTCTTTTCCTTTGTACTGATAGTATGCTCTGCAGCTGCTTCTGTGTGAATGTGGTGACTCGTTGCTGCGTCACCTGGTTCTTTTCCTGTGTACTGACAGTATGCTCTGCAGCTGCTTCTGTGTGAATGTGGTGACTCATTGCTGCGTCACCTGGTTCTTTTCCTGTGTACTGATAGCATGCTCTGCAGCTGCTTCTGTGCGAATGTGGTGGCTCATTGTTGCGTCACCTGGTTCTTTTCCTGTGTACTGATAGTATGCTCTGCAGCTGCTTCTGTGTGAATGTGGTGGTTCATTGCTGTGTCACCTGGTTCTTTTCCTGTGTACTGTTAGTATGCTCTGCAGCTGCTTCTGTGTGAATGTGGTGATTAGTTGCTATGTCACCTGGTTATTTTCCTGTGTACTGACAGTATGCTCTGCAGCTGCTTCGGTGTGAATGTGGTGACTCGTTGCTGCATCACCTGGTTCTTTTCCTGTGTACTGATAGCATGCTCTGCAGCTGCTTCTGTGTGAATGTGGTGACTCGTTGCTGTGTCAACTGGTTATTTTCCTGTGTGCTGATAGTATGCCCTGCAGCTGCTACTGTGTGAATGTGGTGACTCGTTGCTGCGTCACCTGGTTCTTTTCCTGTGTACTGATAGTATGCTCTGCAGCTGCTTCTGTGTGAATGTGGTGACTCGTTGCTGCGTCACCTGGTTCTTTTCCTGTGTACTGATAGTATGCTCTGCAGCTGCTTCTGTGTGAATGTGGTGACTCGTTGCTGCGTCACCTGGTTCTTTTCCTGTGTACTGATAGTATGCTCTGCAGCTGCTTCTGTGTGAATGTGGTGACTCGTTGCTGCGTCACCTGGTTCTTTTCCTGTGTACTGATAGTATGCTCTGCAGCTGCTTCTGTGTGAATGTGGTGACTCGTTGCTGCGTCACCTGTTTCTTTTCCTGTGTACTGATAGTATGCTCTGCCGCTGCTTCTGTGTGAATGTGGTGACTCGTTGCTGCGTCACCTGGTTCTTTTCCTATGTACTGATGGCATGCTCTGCAGCTGCTTCTGTGCGAATGTGGTGGCTCATTGCTGTTTCACCTGGTTCTTTTCCTGTGTACAGATAGCATTCTCTGCAGCTGCTTTTGTGTGAATGTGATGACTCGTTGCTGCGTCACCTTGTTCTTTTCCTGTGTACTGATAGCATGTTCTGCAGCTGCTTCTGTGTGAATGTGGGGACTCATTGCTGTGTCACCTGGTTCTTTTCCTGCGTACTCAAAGTATGCTCTGCAGCTGCTTCTGTGTGAATGTGGTGGCTCATTGCTGCGTCACCTGGTTCTTTTCCTCTGTACCGGTAGCACAACCATAGCAAAACCACTTTCACACCCCTTCCCACTGAAAAACATGCACGGATCTCATGGATCCGTGCATGCCTATCCAATCACGGGGAAAAAAAGCATGTGGTGACTCGTTGCTGCGTCACCTGGTTCTTTTCCTGTGTACTGATAGTATGCTCTGCAGCTGCTTCTGTGTGAATGTGGTGACTCGTTGCTGTGTTACCTGGTTCTTTTCCTGTGTACTGATAGTATGCTCTGCAGCTGCTTCTGTGTGAATGTGGTGACTCGTTGCTGCGTCACCTGGTTATTTTCCTGTGTACTGATAGTATGCTCTGCAGCTGCTTCTGTGTGAATGTGGTGACTCGTTGCTGCATCACCTGGTTCTTTTCCTGTGTACTGATAGCATACTCTGTAAGCTGCTTCTGTGTGAATGTGTTGGCTCATTGCTGTTTCACCTGGTTCTTTTCCAGTGTACATATAGCATGCTCTGCAGCTGCTTCTGTGTGAATGTGGTGGTTCATTGCTGCGTCACCTGGTTCTTTTCCTGTGTACTGACAGTGTGCTCTGCAGCTGCTTCTGTGTGAATGTGGTGACTCGTTGCTGCGTCACCTGGTTCTTTTCCTGTGTACTGATGGCATGCTCTGCAGCTGCTTCTGTGCGAATGTGTTGGCTCATTGCTGTTTCACCTGGTTCTTTTCCTGTGTACAGATAGCATTCTCTGCAGCTGCTTTTGTGTGAATGTGATGACTCGTTGCTGCGTCACCTTGTTCTTTTCCTGTGTACTGATAGTATGTTCTGCAGCTGCTTCTGTGTGAATGTGGGGACTCATTGCTGTGTCACCTGGTTCTTTTCCTGCGTACTAAAAGTATGCTCTGCAGCTGCTTCTGTGTGAATGTGGTGGCTCATTGCTGCGTCACCTGGTTCTTTTCCTCTGTACCGATAGCACAACCATAGCAAAACCACTTTCCCACCCCTTCCCACTGAAAAACATGCACGGATCTCATGGATCCGTGCATGCCTATCCAATCACGGGGGAAAAAAGCATGTGGTGACTCGTTGCTGCATCACCTGGTTCTTTTCCTGTGTACTGATAGTATGCTCTGCAGTTGCTTCTGTATGAATGTGGTGACTCGTTGCTGCGTCACCTGGTTCTTTTCCTGTGTACTGATAGTATGCTCTGCAGCTGCTTCTGTGTGAATGTGGTGACTCGTTGCTGCGTCTCCTGGTTATTTTCCTGTGTACTGATAGTATGCTCTGCAGCTGCTTCTGTGTGAATGTGGTGACTCGTTGCTGCGTCACCTGGTTATTTTCCTGTGTACTGATAGTATGCTCTGCAGCTGCTTCTGTGTGAATGTGGTGACTCGTTGCTGCGTCACCTGGTTCTTTTCCTGTGTACTGAAAGTATGCTCTGCAGCTGCTTCTGTGTGAATGTGGTGACTCATTGCTGCGTCACCTGGTTCTTTTCCTGTGTACTGATAGCATGCTCTGCAGCTGCTTCTGTGCGAATGTGGTGGCTCATTGTTGCGTCACCTGGTTCTTTTCCTGTGTACTGATAGTATGCTCTGCAGCTGCTTCTGTGTGAATGTGGTGGTTCATTGCTGTGTCACCTGGTTCTTTTCCTGTGTACTGTTAGTATGCTCTGCAGCTGCTTCTGTGTGAATGTGGTGATTAGTTGCTATGTCACCTGGTTATTTTCCTGTGTACTGACAGTATGCTCTGCAGCTGCTTCGGTGTGAATGTGGTGACTCGTTGCTGCATCACCTGGTTCTTTTCCTGTGTACTGATAGTATGCTCTGCAGCTGCTTCTGTGTGAATGTGGTGACTCGTTGCTGTGTCACCTGGTTCTTTTCCTGTGTACTGATAGCATGCTCTGCAGCTGCTTCTGTGTGAATGTGGTGACTCGTTGCTGCATCACCTGGTTCTTTTCCTGTGTATTGATAGCATGCTCTGCAGCTGCTTCTGTGTGAATGTGGTGACTCGTTGCTGCATCACCTGGTTCTTTTCCTGTGTACTGATAGCATGCTCTGCAGCTGCTTCTGTGTGAATGTGGTGACTCATTGCTGTGTCACCTGGTTCTTTTCCTGTGTACTGATAGTATGCCCTGCAGCTGCTTCTGTGTGAATGTGGTGGTTCATTGCTGTGTCACCTGGTTCTTTTCCTGTGTACTGTTAGTATGCTCTGCAGCTGCTTCTGTGTGAATGTGGTGATTAGTTGCTGTGTCACCTGGTTATTTTCCTGTGTACTGACAGTATGCTCTGCAGCTGCTTCGGTGTGAATGTGGTGACTCGTTGCTGTGTCACCTGGTTCTTTTCCTTTGTACTGATAGTATGCTCTGCAGCTGCTTCTGTGTGAATGTGGTGACTCGTTGCTGCATCACCTGGTTCTTTTCCTGTGTATTGATAGCATGCTCTGCAGCTGCTTCTGTGTGAATGTGGTGACTTGTTGCTGCATCACCTGGTTCTTTTCCTGTGTACTGATAGCATGCTCTGCAGCTGCTTCTGTGCGAATGTGGTGGCTCATTGTTGCGTCACCTGGTTCTTTTCCTGTGTACTGATAGTATGCTCTGCAGCTGCTTCTGTGTGAATGTGGTGGTTCATTGATGTGTCACCTGGTTCTTTTCCTGTGCACTGTTAGTATGCTCTGCAGCTGCTTCTGTGTGAATGTGGTGATTAGTTGCTGTGTCACCTGGTTATTTTCCTGTGTACTGACAGTATGCTCTGCAGCTGCTTCGGTGTGAATGTGGTGACTCGTTGCTGCGTCACCTGGTTCTTTTCCTGTGTACTGATAGTATGCTCTGCAGCTGCTTCTGTGTGAATGTGGTGACTCGTTGCTGTGTCACCTGGTTCTTTTCCTGTGTACTGACAGTATGCTCTGCAGCTGCTTCTATGTGAATGTGGTGACTCGTTGCTGCATCACCTGGTTCTTTTCCTGTGTACTGATAGCATGCTCTGCAGCTGCTTCTGTGTGAATGTGGTGACTCGTTGCTGTGTCAACTGGTTATTTTCCTGTGTGCTGATAGTATGCCCTGCAGCTGCTACTGTGTGAATGTGGTGACTCGTTGCTGCGTCACCTGGTTCTTTTCCTGTGTACTGATAGTATGCTCTGCAGCTGCTTCTGTGTGAATGTGGTGACTCGTTGCTGCGTCACCTGGTTCTTTTCCTGTGTACTGATAGTATGCTCTGCAGCTGCTTCTGTGTGAATGTGGTGACTCGTTGCTGCGTCACCTGGTTCTTTTCCTGTGTACTGATGGCATGCTCTGCAGCTGCTTCTGTGCGAATGTGGTGGCTCATTGCTGTTTCACCTGGTTCTTTTCCTGTGTACAGATAGCATTCTCTGCAGCTGCTTTTGTGTGAATGTGATGACTCGTTGCTGCGTCACCTTGTTCTTTTCCTGTGTACTGATAGTATGTACTGCAGCTGCTTCTGTGTGAATGTGGGGACTCATTGCTGTGTCACCTGGTTCTTTTCCTGCGTACTCAAAGTATGCTCTGCAGCTGCTTCTGTGTGAATGTGGTGGCTCATTGCTGCGTCACCTGGTTTTTTTCCTCTGTACCGGTAGCACAACCATAGCAAAACCACTTTCACACCCCTTCCCACTGAAAAACATGCACGGATCTCATGGATCCGTGCATGCCTATCCAATCACGGGGGAAAAAAGCATGTGGTGACTCGTTGCTGCGTCACCTGGTTCTTTTCCTGTGTACTGATAGTATGCTCTGCAGTTGCTTCTGTGTGAATGTGGTGACTCGTTGCTGTGTTACCTGGTTCTTTTCCTGTGTACTGATAGTATGCTCTGCAGCTGCTTCTGTGTGAATGTGGTGACTCGTTGCTGCGTCACCTGGTTATTTTCCAGTGTACTGATAGTATGCTCTGCAGCTGCTTCTGTGTGAATGTGGTGACTCGTTGCTGCATCACCTGGTTCTTTTCCTGTGTACTGATAGCATACTCTGTAAGCTGCTTCTGTGTGAATGTGTTGGCTCATTGCTGTTTCACCTGGTTCTTTTCCTGTGTACATATAGCATGCTCTGCAGCTGCTTCTGTGTGAATGTGGTGGTTCATTGCTGCGTCACCTGGTTCTTTTCCTGTGTACTGATAGTATGCTCTGCAGCTGCTTCTGTGTGAATGTGGTGACTCGTTGCTGCGTCACCTGGTTCTTTTCCTGTGTACTGATGGCATGCTCTGCAGCTGCTTCTGTGCGAATGTGGTGGCTCATTGCTGTTTCACCTGGTTCTTTTCCAGTGTACAGATAGCATTCTCTGCAGCTGCTTGTGTGAATGTGATGACTCGTTGCTGCGTCACCTTGTTCTTTTCCTGTGTACTGATAGTATGTTCTGCAGCTGCTTCTGTGTGAATGTGGGGACTCATTGCTGTGTCACCTGGTTCTTTTCCTGCGTACTCAAAGTATGCTCTGCAGCTGCTTCTGTGTGAATGTGGTGGCTCATTGCTGCGTCACCTGGTTTTTTTCCTCTGTACCGATAGCACAACCATAGCAAAACCACTTTCCCACCCCTTCCCACTGAAAAACATGCACGGATCTCATGGATCCGTGCATGCCTATCCAATCACGGGGAAAAAAAGCATGTGGTGACT
Organism: Pseudophryne corroboree; assembly: GCF_028390025.1. Classification (NCBI taxonomy): domain Eukaryota; kingdom Metazoa; phylum Chordata; class Amphibia; order Anura; family Myobatrachidae; genus Pseudophryne; species Pseudophryne corroboree. The sequence continues at coordinate 30,598,604 of NC_086445.1, read as the reverse complement.
CGTTGCTGCATCACCTGGTTCTTTTCCTGTGTACTGATAGTATGCTCTGCAGTTGCTTCTGTGTGAATGTGGTGACTCGTTGCTGCGTCACCTGGTTCTTTTCCTGTGTACTGATAGTATGCTCTGCAGCTGCTTCTGTGTGAATGTGGTGACTCGTTGCGGCGTCACCTGGTTATTTTCCTGTGTACTGATAGTATGCTCTGCAGCTGCTTCTGTGTGAATGTGGTGACTCGTTGCTGCGTCACCTGGTTCTTTTCCTGTGTACTGATAGTATGCTCTGCAGCTGCTTCTGTTGAATGTGGTGACTCGTTGCTCAGTAACCTGGTTCTGTTCCTGTGTACTGATAGTATGCTCGGAAGCTGCTTCTGTGCGAATGTGGTGGCTCATTGCTGTGTCACCTGGTTCTTTTCCTGTGTACTGATAGTATGCTCTGCAGATGCTTCTGTGTGAATGTGGTGACTCATTGCTGTGTCACCTGGTTCTTTTCCTGTGTACTGATAGTATGCTCTGCAGCTGCTTCTGTGTGAATGTGGTGGCTCATTGCTGTGTCACCTGGTTCTTTTCCTGTGTACAGATAGCATTCTCTGCAGCTGCTTTTGTGTGAATGTGATGACTCGTTGCTGTGTCACCTTGTTCTTTTCCTGTGTACTGATAGTATGTTCTGCAGCTGCTTCTGTGTGAATGTGGGGACTCATTGCTGTGTCACCTGGTTCTTTTCCTGCGTACTTAAAGTATGCTCTGCAGCTGCTTCTGTGTGAATGTGGTGACTCGTTGCTGCGTCACCTGGTTCTTTTCCTGTGTACTGATAGTATGCTCTGCAGCTGCTTCTGTGTGAATGTGGTGACTCGTTGCTGCGTCACCTGGTTCTTTTCCTGTGTACTGATAGCATGCTCGGAAGCTGCTTCTGTGCGAATGTGGTGGCTCATTGCTGCGTCACCTGGTTCTTTTCCTGTGTACCGATAGTATGCTCTGCAGCTGCTTCTGTGCGAATGTGGTGGCTCATTGCTGCGTCACCTGGTTCTTTTCCTGTGTACTGATAGCATGCTCTGCAGCTGCTTCTGTGCGAATGAGGTGGCTCATTGCTGCGTCACCTGGTTCTTTTCCTGTGTACCGATAGTATGCTCTGCAGCTGCTTCTGTGTGAATGTGGTGACTCGTTTCTGCGTCACCTGGTTCTTTTCCTGTGTACCGATAGTATGCTCTGCAGCTGCTTCTGTGCGAATGTGGTGGCTCATTGCTGCGTCACCTGGTTCTTTTCCTGTGTACTGATAGCATGCTCTGCAGCTGCTTCTGTGCGAATGTGGTGGCTCATTGCTGCGTCACCTGGTTCTTTTCCTGTGTACCGATAATATGCTCTGCAGCTGCTTCTGTGTGAATGTGGTGACTCGTTTCTGCGTCACCTGGTTCTTTTCCTGTGTACTGATAGTATGCTCTGCAGCTGCTTCTGTGCGAATGTGGTGGTTCGTTTCTGTGGCTTTTTGGATGCTCAGATCTGCCCGGTGTTGTTATCTGCTGCTTAGTTCGCACTGGTGAGTGGTAGATCCATTTAATAGGCATCTAGGACTCACCCTCCACCCGCTCTCCATACCTACTCATTTGGTCGGGGTATTCCCTTTGCTTCTTCTTGCTTTGAGTTTTTTGTTAGTTTGGATGGCATTTGTGCTGGCATGACATGGGGCACTTTGTCTTGTGAACAGGAGGTGCCACCTAATGCTGTCATTGCATCCATACCTTGGTTGTGGCCCCCATATGCCGCGAGATGCTCATCACAACTGAAACAGATTGGTATAACCCATGTACAATGATGCAGAGAAAGCGCAATGGAACTCGTCGTGGAGAAAAGCCGCGGCTGCTGGTATCGGATATGTAGTGGTAGAGACCAGGGGATTTCAACTCCAATCCTCATACGCCGCTATCAAGTCCAATTTTCATGAATTTATTTAATCATGCACAGTTTAATTTTTACATGATCAGTAATTAACACAGCCCCTTCCATAGGCAGAAATGAGATGAGAAGTTTCAACAATCACTAAGTCTTCTTTATTTTTTGTCTGTATTTGTATTGGGGCGTGGCTTCTCAGTCACATGGCTCCAGTAGATGGATTATAATTATTATAGGTCTGGCTACTCTTGTCCCAATGTTCTCGATCACTCTCCCATGATGTTGTGCCTTCACCACCTGCTAGGTTGGCACCACTGGTATGGGCTTGACTGTGACTTATACTGACAGTTGTGTGATATAATTTGCCATGTTTGGCACCAGATCTTACTAGCTCTCTAGTTCCATTCCCAGCCTATAAGACTTAGGCCGGGATGTGATGGGAGCCGGTAATGATGCCTGGGAAATTATCACACCACATTGGACATCACAAATGTGTGTCTATTTCCCGGGAGTCGGGCAGTGTAATGGCGTGCGTATATTTCCCGGCTTCTGTATATTGGACCCAAGGTGTAGCAGTATTTAGACTAGAAAACGTCCGATACTTTGGGACCAACCGTAATGTGTCTTTTAGTATAGGAGGACCACAGTGTCAGAGAAAGTCACCCATTGTCCCTCCAAAAGTCCCATGATTAAAGCAACACACTCCCTAAATAATCCCCAGTCCTACAGGATGCACAAGCAGTTTATGCTGATTTAAATTATATGCAGCATGGCTATATTCTGTGTGTAATAGCAACTGTATCTGCATACAAAATATTATGCTACAGTGTATTCCAGCCATACACTGTGACATAATTAGATACAGTTGCAATTACACACTGAATATAGGGGGTCATCTTCCTCTCCCGCCGCTCCACTTCTGGCACTCCCCTTCAACAAAATCTACACTGGCTCCCATTCCCCTACAGAATCCTCTTCAAACTCCTCACCCTCACATACAAGGCCCTCTCTAATTCCACTGCTCCCTACATCTCCAACCTCCTCTCCCTTCATACTCCCTCCCGCCCACTACGGTCGGCTGATGACCGTCGCCTCTCCTCTGCCTTGATCACTGCTTCCCATGCACGAGTTCAGGATTTTACCCGTGCTGCACCCCTTCAGTGGAACGCGCTCCCCCGCTCCATGAGACTCTCCCCGACCTTGCAAAGCTTCAAACGGGCATTGAAAACCCACCTATTTATCAAAGCGTACCCCTCCAATGCATAACCTAGTCCTTAGGCTGCTCTTCCATCCCCCTGCCCCATGCCTTGGACATCTCTGCTTTGCTCGCATACCACTATCAGGCTTCTACCTGCTTGCTTGTACCTCATGTCATCTGTCTGTTGCCCCTCCCCACTAGATTGTTAGCTCTTCAGAGCAAGGCCCTCCTTCCTCTTGTCCTCTTCTTGACACATTTCACTCAGCGACCATCTTTACCTGCTTTCTGTCCTGCTGGTAAAGGCTCATCTCTATCTATGGCCGCCAGCCCCAAGTAGTACAATGATTACTCCTTCGCTACTTACATCTAAGCTGTATTATGTATGAGAATTGTGCTGCTCTCTGTTACCTGCACTCCATTTTTGTTATTTATTTACTGTTATGCTAAGTTTTGTCTCCCTGTACTGTCCTTTGTACGGCGCTGCGAAACACTTGTGGCGCCCTATAAATAAAATGTAATAATAATAATAATAATTCCAAGATGATCGTAGCCCCCTGCCCCCCCCCCTCCCCCGGAAGAAGTGCAAAGTCATTGCACAGCGGTCGGTCCGGCCAATCACCACCATTCCGCCTCCCCCACCCAGCGACCGCCTCTGCCCATCAATCAGGTAGAGGCGATCGTAGCAGCCTGAATGCCTTCGGCCAGCACATGCGCAGTTCTGACCCGATCGCACTGCTGCGATAAACTGCAGCGTGCGATTGGGTCAGAATGACCCCCATAGCTATGCCGCATATCTTAATAATCAGCATAAGATGCTTGTGCATCCTAATACATACCTTTGTGTATCAGACGTATTTTCCTGTGCAAAATTTACAAAATGTACAAAAATGACGTCATCTACACAGACTATTTTTACTGGTCAGAGTTTTTTTTCGGTGTCAAAATATATTGAAACGTGTTTAAATATTGCAAATGTGCATTGTAGCTAGAGATGTGTACCGGAAATTTTTCGGGTTTTGGGTTTGGATTTGGTCCCGCAGCCGTGTTTTGGATTCGGATGCATTTTGGCAAAACCTCCCTGAAAATTTTTTGTCGGATTCGGGTGTGTTTTGGATTCAAAACTCAAAAACAGCTAAAATCATAGAATTTGGGGATACTTTTGATCCTATAGTATTGTTAACCTCAATAACCACAATTTCCACTCATTTCCAGTCTATTCTGAACACCTTACACCTCACAATACTATTTTTAGTCCTAAACTTTGCCCCAAGGTCACTGGATGACTAAGCAAAGCGACCCAGGAGGGCGGCACAAACACCTGGCCCATCTAGGAGTGGCACTGCAGTGTCAGACAGGATGGCACTTAAAAAAATTGGCCCCAAACAGCACATGATGCAAAGAAAGAGAAAAAGAGGTGCACTGTGGTCGCTGGACGGCTAAGCTAAGCGACACAAACACCTCAATATCACAGGAATTATTCGTTCTAATCAATGGTATTATTGGTCCAAATCACTGGAAGAAAATGACAAAATCACTGTAACTATTCGTTCTAATCAATGGTAATATTGGTCCAAACCACTGGAAGAAAATGACAAAATCACTGGAATTATTCATAAACATTTGTAGAAAGTCGCTGCTTTCTGATTACAGAAATGCTCAGATAATTCTGTGAATCCACAATCCCTTCCCAGAGGAAAAATAAATTGAGAAACCGTTGTTTGAGAAAGATTGTTCTCTTTCCCTTACAAAGGAACAAACCACTTTCCAAGAAGACTGACGTTTTTGGGATTATGGAGACATAATGTTTTTGAATATAAATCCTAAAGCAGGTGGTGTATTAGAGCAAAAGAGTGCAAGAGACCAGCCATGCAGTTTCTGAAATATTATGACAAAATGTTACTGTATTTCATAAGCACTCATTCCTAACTCTGCTAAGTACTGTTTGGTATACTGTATCTGGCTTCCACGAGGTAGTTGTCCATTATTTCAGCTTTCATTGACCTTTTTGAAAGTGGTAAAAGTTATTAATTCTCCCCCCCCCCCCCTATTTTTAATTTTCTCCTGCATAGCCCAGTAAAATGTTGCAATGTTAAGTATTGACTTGTGCCTTCTGGGGGTCCACTTCTTCACCAAACCCAGCCAAATCTCATCCTAACCCTCTGTTCCACGTTCTCTATGTACCCCATTTTTGTCACCCCTGTCTGTCTACCCCTCCCCCTTTAGATTGTAAACTCTCACGAGCAGGGCCCTCTTCCCTCATGTGCTTATCCTTTGTCTTACTTAATAATCTTCAACTGTACCACATCCAGCAGTCTTCTGCCACCTGATACTTATTCCAGTGTCATCTGCTGATGTAACTATGTTTATTTACCCTGTACTTGTCCTATATTGTCATCAACTGTAAGTTGCTGTTTTCTGGTTTGATTATTTATGTACTCTGTATTTGGGCACTGCGGAACCCTTGTGGCGCTGTATAAATAAAGGATAATAATAATATAGGGTATATAATCACCAGGTGTATCTCACACATCACTCAGTATAGTATACAGGGTGTATAATCCCCAGGTGTATCTCACACATCACTCAGTACAGATTACATGATGTATAATCAGTAACCACCAGGTGTATAACATACGTCGCACAGTACAGTATATAGGTTGTATAATCCCCAAGTGTATCTCAAACATCACTCAGTACAGATTACAGGATGCATAATCAGTACTCACCAGGTGTATAACACACGTCGCACAGTACAGTATAGATACTGGTCACAACAATACAGCAGATATTGAGCACTGATCAGGATACTAGAAGTGACACGGAGCTGCAAGATACAGCAATGGCCTACTGTACTGTACAACTATATACTGTTGGTCACCAAAATGCTGCACTGTAATACTATATATACTGCTCACAAAAATGCAGCACAGATATGGAATGGATACTTGCAGTGACACAGAGCTGCAAGATACAGCTATGGCCTACTGTACTGTACAACTATATACTGTTGGTCACCAAAATGAAGCACACTGAGCACAGATATTTGCAGGACACTGAGCACAGATATGGAGCTCTTCAGGCAGAGAACGTAGATATTTGCAGCACACAGAGCACAGATACTTGCAGCACACTGAGCACAGATATTTGCTGCACACTGAGCACAAATATGGAGCGTTTTCAGGCAGAGAACGTAGATATTTTCAGCACACTGAGCACAGATATTTGCAGCACACTGAGCACAGATATTTGCAGCACAGTGAGCACAGATATGGAGCTTTTCAGGTAGAGAACGTAGCCACGTCCTCTCCATTCAATCTCCAATGCGCAAGTGAAAATGGCGGCAACGCGCGGCTCTTTATATAGAATACGAATCTCGCGAGAATCCGACAGTGGGATGATAACGTTCAGGCGCGTTCGGGTTTACCGAGCAAGACGGGAAGATCCGAGGCTGCCTCGGAACCGTGTAAAATAGGTGAAGTTCGGGGGGGTTCGGATCTCGGAGAACCGAACCTACTCATCGCTATTTGTAGCTAATACATTAGCCGACTTTGCAAAATGCCCAATATTTGCAGCAATAGCCATTATCGACTCCCATTACATCCCTACCTAAGAGCCTGGACGGATGGCAGCAGCTTGTGTAACGGGCAGTGAAGTCCAAACCAATTTGCAGAAATCCCTGGAGATGACGCCAGTCTCTGCCCCTCTGATCCAGAAAGTGCCAGTCTAGGGTGGTAGTACTCAGTCCAACTCAGGCAGAAACAAAGATAAACCACATAAGCAGTAAATGCATAATACAATAGAGACACAATGGAGCATACATTAATGTTAGTACATAGAGAGAGAACCGGGTGAGTGTCTATTTATAGGACATGTTAGTGCTTCAGTATTTAATCCAAACAAAAGATCTTAAACCAGTTATTTCACATTGTTTCAGTTACTATTTACTCCCATTAGATATAAATATAACTGTCACTCACATAGGGCCCCGTTCATGTCTGTACGCAGATGCAGTTGCGATTTTCCAGGCTGCGGAACGGCTAATGTTAGCAAGTTCTGCTGCCATCTAGAAATGAAGACGCGCACACCGGAGCTGTCACAGACTCACTCACAGCTAAGGGTTGGCCTACGGCTGCGCAGACTGGACACAGCAGTAGCGATGCAGGCGCCATGTTTTTTGCACGTACGAGCTCGCAGCTGATGAGTGATACACGCCCCAAATATGGCCATGACACGCCTCCAAACGCTCCCATCCTGTCAATAGCATCTCCATGAAATCCTCATTATGAGCTACAGATGGGTCCACGGTTATCTTGGCTAGTTTGCTGCGCCTAGGCACAACATGATTTATTAGCATAAACCCTTCTTCTATTGTTCTCAGCTGCAATACAATACAGAGAACAATACAGCAGGGGATTAAGTCATTACAGCAGGGGATTAAGTCCGACTGCCTAATCTCAGATAATCCTATTAAAGGTCAAGATAAACATGGAGCCATCTGTAGGTCGCAGTGGAACCTTGCCTCTAGCACTCTGTGATCGCAGCACTTGCGCGGTCTGCCGATAATCGCTCCGCTGTGTAAATAAACATGAACTAAGCCCAAAGTTCTAACCAGGTTTATCAACAATGACCTGCATATAACAGACTAGATCGTTATATAGAAACCAGGGGGTCATTCAGACCTGGTCGTGCTGTGCGTTGCTTTGTACTTGTGCCGGGGAAGGGAGGGGTGGTCGGGCCTGACACGTGGGGTGGACTAGCCCTGTGCTGGGTGTGTCCAATCATAGGTGTGCTAAATTTAGCACATCTACGATCAGGTCAGAATTAGGCCCCCGGACCGCAGTACAAGGCTCTTATAGAAAAACACACCAACATCAGAAATCCAATGTTTCTTTCTATTTGTTTTTCTATGAGATCCCTGGAAAAGGAGAACGCTACTCTTCCAATAATGATCAACTCATCAGAACTTCACAACAACCCAACCCAAGTGTCCATCACAATCAGTAATGTGACTGAGTACGTACATGGGACAGTTATATTCTGGATAATAGTGGGATTCCGTTTCCTCTTCTACTATGTCACAGTGATGCTGAACGTCTTCTTCCTAACACCAGAGCTCCGGCAGACTGCTCGCTACGTTCTGTATGTTTGTATGCTCATTAATGACACAGTCCTGGCATTCTTCTGGCTTCTTGGATCATTATATTTATTATATGTCCCTATGCCACCATGCTACATTGTGTACCTTGTTTCTGCAAATACATATAAAGTAACTCTATACAACCTGGCAGCCATGGCTGTAGAGCAACATGTCGCCATTTGCTACCCACTGCGACATGCCCAGCTGTGCACCCCACAGAGAAACAAAGCTGCTTTCGCCTTGATATGTTCAGCGATGATGATCCCGTATGTGGCTGAGTTATGTGTCATGTTCTCATCATTCACTAATATATTCCATCTCTATATTATATACAGCCAGGAAATGTTGCTAGTTAATTGCATTTAAAATCTTATTAGATCCCTCATATTTACATATGTGAAGATTATGCTGGTTGCCCTAAAAGCAAGTTCTCAGTCATCTTCTGCCTCCAAAGCCGGGAAAATAGTTTTGCTCCACGTCTTCCAGTTTCTCCTATGCCCGGCGTCCTTACTGACTGTACTTACAGTACAGCTGGGCCCTGGGTTGACGCTGAGGGTGGTGGCTTATGCAGACGATGTTACTGTGGTACTGTCATCTGTGGCAGAGGCACGTGGCATGGAACATCTTATCTGTGAGTACTCTGAGGCTTTGTGCTCCAGAATCAATCAGGATAAGTGTGAAGCTTTCTGGATGGGGAAGCAAGGTGATGAGTTTACCCTTCCAGATAGCCTCTCCTGCGCCAGTCCAGAGATAAAAATTCTAGGTATCAAATTTGGTCGTGGTGATTATGCCACTCAGAATTGGAAGAAGAGGCTGAAAGACGTTACCAGGAAGGTGCAGTCCTGGAGAAGGTGGCAACTTTCTCTCAGGGAGAGTGTTGACTTATGCAAAACCTATCTGATTCCGCTTTTTCTGTATGTCAGTTATGTGTGCTTCTTGCCACAGTCTTTGTGGACCAAGATGAATTCTTTAGTCTTCCTGATGTTATGACGGAATAGAATGAATCTGGTCAAGAGAGGGATCACCTACAGATCGAGGGAACAGGGGGGGCTGAGTATGGTCAACCCTGTGGTGTTTTTTGCTACAACGTTTTTAAAACTGAACCTAGCGAGTTTGTTTCTAAAAACTCCCCCTCGATGGGTAGAGTTTTAGGGCCTGGGTGTTTCCCTTCCTCAGGTTATGGATGGATGGTGGCCAAGTAAAAACCTTTCAAGTCCGGCATGACTACCTTCCGATCTACGTTATACTGTGCTTGAAGATGAAGAGGCTTTGGGGGCTGGAGGTGGGTGAAGTCAAAAACTTCTCTGGAAGGGAGTTGGAGAGAAGAGTTTTGCGGACTCACTTTTATGCTCCGCTGTCGTTGAGGGGCTGCCCAGGCAGTGTCTTCTCGGAAGGGTTGTCTTTGATTAATTCTCAAAGAATCCCACTGAAGTTCAGAGATATTGCCTGGCTTTCCTTCCAAGGGAGGCTTTATGTGCGGGATAACCTCAAGTGTCGAAGTGCCAATGATCGTGGTTGCCCACGTGAGGAATGTCTAGGGGAGCTAAAGACAATGGACCATTTCCTCCTTGGTTTACAGAGCGGTATCAAGGGCCTTAAGCATCCCGTTCCTTTCGGGGCTTAGTTACCCTGAGTGGGTTTATGGGGTGTTCAAAGGGTATAGAAGGTTTGATTTAACCACAATTTTTATAGTTAATTTAGCAGTTAGGTTTCACACATGGGGTGCACGGTGTCAGGTAAAGGTCCTCCCCTGTGAGGAAGTGGTGGGAAATATTCTGCACGAGGTTAAGAGGATGGTGGATATGGACAGGAAGAGGTTAGATGCTGTCGGGTAATCCAGGCTCTGGCGCCACCTGAAACCCCCTTGAGTGGGTAGCAGAAGACCTTTTCTTTTACATCTTATGATATGTGTTGTTTGTATATAGTAGGTTGTTTTTTGCTTAGATGTTAAGCAATATTGACATTGCGTATAGTTATATAAGTTTTGTTGCTTTTTGGTTTAGATTATTGGGCAACAATTTAATGTATATTGTATGTCCTATTTTTACGAGTTTTACCATATTTATGTAATGTATCTTGCAATTTTTCTTAATAAAAGATAGCAGTATATATATGTGGGCATTATACTCAGGAGCAGCAGTATATACATGTGTACATTATACACAGGTGCAGCAGTATATACATGTGTACATTATACACAGGTGCAGCAGTATATACATGTGGACATCATACACAGGTGCAGCAGTATATACATGTGTACATTATACACAGGTGCAGCAGTATATACATGTGGACATTATACACAGGTGCAGCAGTATATACATGTGGACATTATACACAGGTGCAGCAGCATATACATGTGTACATTATACACACGTGCAGCAGTATATACATGTGTACATTATACACAGGTGCAGCAGTATATACATGTGTACATTATACACAGGTCCAACAGTATATACATGTGGGCATTATACACAGGTCCAGCAGTATATACATCTGGACATTATACACAGTTGCAGCAGTATATATATGTGTACACAATGGCCCTCATTCCGAGTTGTTCGCTCGTTCTTTTTCATCGCATCGCAGTGAAAATCCGCTTAGTACGCATGCGCAAAGTTCGCACTGCGACTGCGCCAAGTAACTTTACTATGAAGAAAGTATTTTTACTCACGGCTTTTTCTTCGCTCCGGCGATCGTAATGTGATTGACAGGAAATGGGTGTTACTGGGCGGAAACACGGCGTTTCAGGGGCGTGTGGCTGAAAACGCTACCGTTTCCGGAAAAAACGCAGGAGTGGCCGGGGCGAACGCTGGGTGTGTTTGTGACGTCAACCAGGAACGACAAGCACTGAACTGATCGCACAGGCAGAGTAAGTCTGGAGCTACTCTGAAACTGCTAAGTAGTTAGTAATCGCAATATTGCGAATACATCGGTCGCAATTTTAAGAAGCTAAGATTCACTCCCAGTAGGCGGCGGCTTAGCGTGAGCAACTCTGCTAAATTCGCCTTGCGACCGACCAACTCGGAATGAGGGCCAATATACAGGTGCAGCATTATATACATGTGTACACTATGGGGGTAATTCCAAGTTGATCGCAGCAGGAATTTTGTTAGCAGTTGGGCAAAACCATGTGCACTGCAGGGGAGGCAGATATAACATGTGCAGAGAGAGTTAGATTTGGGTGGGGTGTGTTCAATCTGCAATCTAATTTGCAGTGTAAAAATAAAGCAGCCAGTATTTACCCAGCACAGAAACAAAATAACCCACCCAAACCTAACTCTTTCTGCACATGTTATATCTGCTTCCCCTGCAGTGCACATGGTTTTGCCCAACTGCTAACAAAATTCCTGCTGCGATCAACTTGGAATTACCCCCCATATACAGGTGTATCAGTATATACATGTGTACACTATATACAGGTGTAGCAGTATATACATCTGGACATTATACACAGGTGCAGCAGTATATACATCTGGACATTATACACAGGTGCAGCAGTATACACTGCTGGAAATTTGGTGAGTTTTGATCAGAGATGTGTGGAATAGATAGGTGGGGGGGGGGGGGGGGAGGCACTGCCTCTCCTGCCATAGACTTCTTATTTCAGAGTTTAGACTATAAAAAATGATTAGAATAATGCAAAGAAAATATTTCTATTATATTCTCTGTATTTTTCATACACTTTATATAGTCAAAACTGTCCTATACATTAGTATGACAGGAAAAGCTCTGCCTCACCTGCCTATCCCCACCGCACGTCACTGCCCAATCTGTATCTCCCTCCTGGGGCCCTGGGCCACTGATGACTGACACTCTGTGCCCATGTAAAGCCCCAATCAATCAGCCTTTTTATTTAGCAGCGCCCAAAAATTTCCCTAACCATAAACACGAGGGTCCATACGTATGGGATTCAGTGCAGGTTACAGTGTGGTTCCAATACTGTGCGTGTCTGATACAGTGAGGGTCCGATTCATTGCAGGTTACAGTGTGGGTGAAATACAGTACATGTTGGATACAGTGCAGATTTCAGTGCAGGTTGGATACAGTGCAGGCTGGATACAGTGCAGGCTAGATACAGTGTGGGTTGAATACAGTGCAGGCTGGATACAGAGCAGATTACAATGCAGGTTGGATACAGTGCAGGTTATATACATAGAGGGTCAAACATAGTGCAGGTTACAGTGCGGGTCGGATAAAGTGTGGGACGGATACAGTGCAAGATGGATACAGTGCAAATCGGAAACAGTGTGACTTAAATACAGCGCAGGTCGGATACAGCGCAGGTCGGATACAGTGCAGGTCGGATACAGCGCAGGTCGGATACAGTGCAGGTCTGATACAGCGCAGGTTGGATACAGTTTGGGGCAGATACATTACGGTCCAGATACAATGCAGGTCGGATACATTACAGGTCGGATACAGTGCAGGTTGGATACAGTGCAGGTCGGATACAGTGCAGGTTGGATACAGTGCAGGTCGGATACAGTGCAGGTCGGATATTGTGTGGGCCAGATACAGTGCAGGTTGAATACAGTACAGGTTGGATACAGTGTGGGGTGTATACATTGTGGGCTGGATACAGTGCAGGCTGGATATAGTACAGGTCAGATACAGTACAGATAGGATACAGTGCAATACAGTGCAGGTCAGATACAGTAAGGTTGGATACAGTGTGGGTCGGATACAGTAAGGTCGGATACAGTGCAGGTTGAATACAGTGCAGGTCAGATACAGTAAGGTTGGATACAGTGTGGGTCGGATACAGTAAGGTCGGATACAGTGCAGGTTGAATACAGTGCAGGTCAGATACAGTACAGGTCAGATACAGTACAGGTTGGATACAGTGTGGGGTGTATACATTGTGGGCTGGATACAGTGCAGGCTGGATATAGTACAGGTCAGATACAGTACAGATAGGATACAGTGCAATACAGTGCAGGTCAGATACAGTAAGGTTGGATACAGTGTGGGTCAGATACAGTAAGGTCGGATACAGTGCAGGTTGAATACAGTGCAGGTCAGATACAGTACAGGTCAGATACAGTGCAGGTCAGATACAGTGCAGGTCAGATACATTGCAGGTCAGATACAGTGCAGATCGGATACAGTGTGGGCCGGATACAGTACAGGTCAGATACAGTACAGGTCAGATACAGTGTGGGGTGTATACATTGTGGGCTGGATACAGTACAGGTCAGATACAGTACAGATCGGATACAGTGTGGGGTGTATATATTGTGGGCTGGATACAGTGCAGGCTGGATACAGTACAGGTCAGATACAATGCAGGTCAGATACATTGCAGGTCGGATACAGTGCATATCGGATACAGTGTGGGCCGGATAGAGTGTGCGCCGGATACAGTACAGGTCAGATACAGTACAGGTCAGATACAGTGTGGGGTGTATACATTGTGGGCTGGATACAGTGCAGGCTGGATATAGTACTGGTCAGATACAGTACAGATAGGATACAGTGCAATACAGTGCAGGTCAGATACAGTAAGGTCGGATACAGTGTGGGCCAGATACAGTGCAGGTTGAATACAGTGCAGGTCAGATACAGTAAGGTTGGATACAGTGTGGGCCGGATACAGAGTGGGCCGGATACAGTGCAGGTTGAATACAGTGTAGGTCAGATACAGTGCAGGTCAGATACAGTAAGGTCGGATACAGTGCAGGTTGAATACAGTGCAGGTCAGATACAGTACAGGTCAGATACAGTGCAGGTCAGATACAGTGCAGGTCAGATACAGTGCAGATCGGATACAGTGTGGGCCGGATAGAGTGTGCGCCGGATACAGTACAGGTCAGATACAGTACAGGTCAGATACAGTGCAGATCGGATACAGTGTGGGCCGGATAGAGTGTGCGCCGGATACAGTACAGGTCAGATACAGTACAGGTCAGATACAGTGTGGGGTGTATACATTGTGGGCTGGATACAGTACAGGTCAGATACAGTACAGATCGGATACAGTGTGGGGTGTATATATTGTGGGCTGGATACAGTGCAGGCTGGATACAGTACAGGTCAGATACAATGCAGGTCAGATACATTGCAGGTCGGATACAGTGCATATCGGATACAGTGTGGGCCGGATAGAGTGTGCGCCGGATACAGTACAGGTCAGATACAGTACAGGTCAGATACAGTGTGGGGTGTATACATTGTGGGCTGGATACAGTGCAGGCTGGATATAGTACAGGTCAGATACAGTACAGATAGGATACAGTGCAATACAGTGCAGGTCAGATACAGTAAGGTCGGATACAGTGTGGGCCAGATACAGTGCAGGTTGAATACAGTGCAGGTCAGATACAGTAAGGTTGGATACAGTGTGGGCCGGATACAGAGTGGGCCGGATACAGTGCAGGTTGAATACAGTGTAGGTCAGATACAGTGCAGGTCAGATACAGTAAGGTCGGATACAGTGCAGGTTGAATACAGTGCAGGTCAGATACAGTACAGGTCAGATACAGTGCAGGTCAGATACAGTGCAGGTCAGATACAGTGCAGATCGGATACAGTGTGGGCCGGATAGAGTGTGCGCCGGATACAGTACAGGTCAGATACAGTACAGGTCAGATACAGTGCAGATCGGATACAGTGTGGGCCGGATAGAGTGTGCGCCGGATACAGTACAGGTCAGATACAGTACAGGTCAGATACAGTACAGATCGGATACAGTGTGGGGTGTATACATTGTGGGCTGGATACAGTACAGGTCAGATACAGTACAGGTCGGATACAGTGTGGGCCAGATACAGTGCAGGTCAGACACAGTACAGGTCAGATACAGTACAGGTCAGATACAGTGTGGGCTGGATAGAGTGTGGGCCGGATACAGTGTGGGCCGGATACAGTGTGGGCCGGATAGAGTGTGGGCCGGATACAGTGTGGGACGGATACAGTGTGGGCCGGATACAGTGTGGGCCGGATACAGTGTGGGCCGGATACAGTGTGGGCCGGATACAGTGTGGGCCGGATACAGTGTGGGCCGGATACAGTGTGGGCCGGATAGAGTGTGGGCCGGATACAGTGTGGGCCGGATAGAGTGTGGGCCGGATACAGTGCAGGTCAGATCCAGTACAGTTCGGATACAGTGTGGGCCGGATACAGTGTGGGCCGGATACAGTGTGGGCCGGATACAGTGTGAATCGGATCCCAGAAGTTTGGGTGAGCTTAGTTCTCTGAGAAATGAGTAGGAAAGAATTACCAAAGTAATAAGCTCGGCGCCAATGAAGCGAGATGCTTACCCCTTCAGCTGCTGATTATAGGGATAGTTAGTCCCTAGAACGTACAATATAGAAATGGATATACAGTGCTGATAACTGGATATGGATAAAAGCATGGTTATTAAACACATATGAAAATTAATATGTTAATGTTGCACCAAGTAAACAAGATAGATTAAAATATGTGTAAAAATTATGATTGGGCAAGCACAGCAATTGGATTGGTATATTACCATATGTGGAAGCCGGACATTTTTATGAGCAGGTTGTCCATAGGAATAAGCCACAGTCCTGAGAATGAATTCAAAGCAAACAGATGATTGTCCACAAAGATGGAACACAGACCTTTTGATGCTTGATTCCGGACAAATGATAGTCCTATTGAAAACTGGGTCTTGAAGGCCTTTGTGGCTGTATGCAAGTTCCCCTTTGTTTGGTAACGGACTTCTAGGCGTAATTCCGAGTGCAGATGGATCTCCAATGCTGACCGACTTCTCCAAACCAACGCGTTTCGCTGTATCAACAGCTTTATCAAGGTGTATGTGCTTGCTATGAGATTGCCCTTTTTAAAGGCTGTGCTGATTGCCCATCATTAACAGCTGTTAGTCACTACAAATACTATAATATTTTAAAAATTAACTCCATAGTCCAGTTTTAATTACTCACATTATCAGGAGACAAATCTATATGCCAAACACGGATAATTTTTACAAATATATATAAATGTTTAATATATAAGGATGAATGATTGATTTCCTGTATAGAGTCACTGATCATGTGACCGCATTTGTATACTTCCCATGTTTGGAACGCACACCAGATTCTATTGGTTGTGCTTATAGAGATCCAAGGTCACGTGACCGGATGTTTGTCTACACATTCTGCCACGTGATTACTCCTCTCGGGATAGCGGAAGTGCATCTCTGCCCCTAGTTTGGCAATATACCGGGTCGGTTGCCATAACAACGGAGCGCGCAGCAGCAGCAGGGGCGGGGGTGGAGGCGGCGTCGGGAGATGAGCTCATCTCCTGCGCCGCCTCGCCCTATCTTGTGAATAGGAACCGTGTCGCATCGACACGGCTCCCATTCACACCGCACCTGACCCGGTAATCAACCCGGGTAAAACCCTTCTTTTTTACCGGGTTGATTTACCGACGACCCGCTAAATCGCCCAGTGTGCTTTCACATCGCACACTGACCCGGGTCGACACAGCAATATGCCGTGTCGATACCGGGTTATTTGTGCGATGTGAAAGGGGTATGAGTAACATAGCCGTATAACATCCGTCACGTGACGAACAGTGACGCAGGCCATGGCCAATCCCTCAATAGCACATAGCGCTCGTGTCACGTAGCGCTCGTGTCACGTGACTCACCCTTCTCCGTATATTCCTGAAGGGCTCGGATGAGATATCATGTGTTCAAGTCACATGACTGCATTTATCCTATGGATACTCTTACATGCTATCTATATAGAAAATAAAATCTTTATACATCAATCTGTTATATAATTTCATTATTTCGTAGTAACATAAAAACATGTATAAATTCATCATATATATGTAATGAAAAGATAGGAAAAGGTACATATCGAATAAATACAATAATATTTGTATTGGTTAAACCATCTTAATGGTACCTCACTACTGACATCTTGTGGTCATATATCATACTAGCCATTAGAAAATTACTAGGTTAATCATAATCAACTAAGTACATAAGTAACAAGATTTATACAGATATATATATATATATATATATATATATAAAACCATATTTCTACAAAAGAGATCTTAAGAGTGACAACCATTATATAACTGCATTTAATCCCAGTGCCCCATTGAGGCCACTCGGAAATAGAGAATTAAACTGAAATGTCCAGAATATCTCCTGCCGACACAATCTGGGGAACCTATCTCCCCCCCCCCCCCCCCCCCCCCCCCATGGCTTGACTGTACAATATGCTCTAATCCAATCAATCGCATTGAACTTGGATCTTTATTATGGTAATGAAAAAAAATGTCTGGGCAGCCTAGGTTTAATAAATCCATTGACAATATTTCTACGATGTTCCATGAACCAAGATTTTAATGTACGTGTCAACCTTTCCGACATATTTTAAGTTACAACCACATTCTAGCAGGTAAATGACCCATGAAGTGTTACAGTTAATACAACTGGAAATGTTGATACTTTTCTTTTCTATTGCTACATTCACTGTTTTGGTTTTGTTACAAACATGTGAACAGGTTGTGCATCTATTGGCCTCCACATTTGTAGAAGCCTTTCATTTTTGTTGTTAGCCAGCCTTTTCCACACCTTTCCTCTGTATCTAATGTCTCGCTTCTAAGTTGACTTGGTGCTAATATAGTTTTTAGGGATTTGTTTTTCTTAAAAATGAACTCAGGTTTGGACGGAAGAATACCACGTAAAATAGAGTCACTTTGAAGCATATGATAATTGTGTGTCATCATTTTTTACAAATATTTTAATCTGTCTTGTTTACTTGTTGCAACATTAACATATTCATTTTCATATGTGTTTAATAAACATGCTTTTATCCATATCGAGTTATTAGCGCTGTATATCCATTTCTATATTCTCTGAGAAATGAGCCCGCTCAGCTGTAATAAAAATGCTTTTTTGGAGAAAAGATATGTTACAGTACTTGTGTAATTGTTAGGGTCTCCTGCCCTGTGCTGCCACGTCGTCATGGCAACCGGGAGACAAGTGCTAGCGGAGTAACCTGAGCGCAGCTGATACTCCGGTTCGGGTCTTTTGCTGTGCAGTGGTTACAGGCTCTGTGCACGGCAGGGGATCCGGTGCTGGTTTTTGTGCTCACAGTCTGTGAGGTCTGAGTGGGGCGTGGACAGCACCTGCTTTATAAGGCCTCTTCTCAGGTTAAGCAGATGCTGCTGAATCTTTGTTGGTTAGTCAGTTCCTGAAAGTTAGCCAGTACTGTGTAGCTTTGTATTTGTTGTTGCTTACTGCAAATAGGCCTGGGGATTTGGTACAACACTCTGCCAATCCAGACCTAGCAGTAAGACTGGAGTCAGTCGTTTAACCTGCTGGGGTTCTTTTGCTACTCTGTGAACTTAGCAGGTTTGCGGCTGTATTCTCAGACTGCCTGCCTAAATCCTGTCTCACTGTGCAAGGTGTTCAGGTATTCAGTTTAGTGGCAGTAAGCTGAACCTGTGCACTGCAAGGGAGGATTAGGATTGTGGAGACTCTCCTTGTGTCTATCATTCCATCTCTGACCAAGGAGTTTACTGCCACACCCGTTGGTAACCCTTTAGGGTTTTGCTGTTGCCCCTAGCAACAGCATTTCGGGTTCTCTACGTATTAAAACACAACATCTTGCTTTTTTCATCTGAGCATTCCTAATAATAGCCTCAGGGCTTCTCTGTTCACTTTGTGTTTATTTTGTTACCCTATCACCTTCTGTGTACGTAATGTCATATTCCCCAGTCTTGCTGTGAGTTAATTTGTTTTGCATCCCTATCCGTTCAGACACCAGTACATTCCTGCAGGCACTGGTGTGCATAACAGTTCAGACACCAGTACATTCCTGCAGGCACTGGTGTGCATAACAGTTCAGACACCAGTACATTCCTGCAGGCACTGGTGTGCATAACATATTCAGCAGCCTAATACTCCTGTTGAAATTTTGTGGGAATATGGAGCATACCCCTCAAAATACGTTGCAACAGGTGGTCGATCAGGTGCAGGTCCTGACTCGACAATTTAATGACTTGTCCATTAAAATGCACACCTCCCAGGCCACTGGCGGAACTCCCGCAGCAGCAGCACCTTCAGGGGTTAAGGAGCCGAAAGTAAATCTCCGGGATCGTTTTTCTGGAGATCGCTCGCAGTTCTTTTGTTTCAAGGAGAGCTGCAAGCTGTACTTCCGGCTTAGGCCTCAGTCTTCAGGGTCGGAGATTCAGCGGGTGGGCATAGTGATTTCCTTGCTACAAGGAGACCCACAGGTCTGGGCATATGGGTTGCAGCCTGACTGTCCGTCGCTTAAAAGTGTTGATGCTTTTTTTACGGCACTGGGCATGTTGTATGATGACCCTGACAAGACGGCCTCAGCCGAGGCTCAGATTTCAATCCTTAAGCAAGGGCAAAGGCCAGTTGAGGTTTACTGTACGGAGTTTCGGAGGTTGGCCCATGATACCCAGTGGAATGACCCAGCCCTGAGACACCAGTACCGAAGAGGTCTTTCTAACCAGATAAAAGACCAACTGGTACAATATCCCTTGCCTGATAGCTTGGATCAGCTCATGCAGTTATCCATCCGGGTGGATAGACGGCTGAGAGAGCGTAGGCTTGAAAGGGAGACCGAGGTTTCCTTCTTTCCCAAGGGAACCTCAGACTCTGATGAATTTTCCGAGGAGCCTATGCAGATTGGGGCTACCCGCCTCTCCTCGCGTGAGAAGACGCGGAGGAGACAGCAGGGGTTGTGTTTGTACTGTGGGAATAAAGGTCATGTGGTAGTATCATGACCAGAAAAGCCGGAAAACTTCAGGGCCTGAGGGTGATGGGAAATATCCTGTCAGGCCAGAAGTCAGAATTTCCCAAGAAGACTTTTATCATTCCGGTGACCTTGAAGATCCTCGGTCAAACTGTCAAGACTGAGGCCTTTGTGGACAGTGGGGCCGACGGGGTTTTTATGGACCGCCAATTCGCCCTGAAACACTCTGTTCCCCTAGTACCCTTGGCATCGGAAATTGATATTTGTGGGTTAAATGGGGAACCATTATCCCAAGGTAAAATTACCTCTTGCACTAGCCAGATTTCTTTGTTTATTGGAGCCACACACTCTGAAAAATTGTCCTTTTATGTGACTGTCTGTACTTTTGCCCCATTGGTGTTGGGGTTACCCTGGTTAAGGGCCCACAATCCTCAATTTGACTTGGTCTCTGGGGAGATTCTTAGTTGGGGTACTGATTGTTTCAGGAGTTGCTTGAGCCTTCCTGTCAGGCTCTCGCAGCTAAGTTTGCCTGGATTGCCAGGGTGTTATGCAGATTTTGCGGACGTGTTCTCCAAAAAAGTTGCAGAGGTACTACCTCCCCATCGCCCCTATGACTGTGCCATTGATTTGTTGCTAAATGCTAAGCTTCCCAAGAGCAGGTTGTACTCCCTGTCACGTCCTGAGACTCAGGCTATGGCAGAATACATTCAGGAGAACTTGGCTAAGGGATTTATCAGACCTTCACAGTCTCCAGTTGGGTCGGGGTTCTTCTTCGTGGGTAAAAAGGACGGTTCGTTGCGACCCTGCATCGACTTCAGGGAATTGAACCGTATCACGATTAAAAACTCATACCCACTGCCTCTCATTTCGGTCTTGTTTGACCAGCTTCGTACTGCCACCATTTTTTCTAAGATTGACCTACGCGGGGCGTACAATCTAATCCGAATAAGAGAGGGGGATGAATGGAAGACTGCCTTTAATACCCACTCAGGGCATTATGAATATTTGGTGATGCCTTTTGGGCTCTGTAATGCCCCGGCAGTCTTCCAGGATTTCATGAACGATGTACTCAGGGAATATTTGGATAGATTCTTAGTTGTATACTTAGATGACATCCAAATCTTCTCCCATTCCCTGGAGGAACATCGGAAGCATGTACGCTTAGTCCTCCAAAAACTCAGAGACCACCGGGGCGAAGCTGGAGAAGTGCGAATTTGAAGTTCAGAAAATCGCATTTCTAGGATATATTATCTCCCCAGAAGGTTTCCAAATGGAGGGTTCCAAGGTACAGGCAGTCCTGGATTGGGTGCAGCCCACTAGTTTGAAGGCGCTTCAGCGTTTCCTGGGCTTTGCAAATTTTTATAGACGATTTATCGCTGGATTTTCGTCTATAGTGGCGCCCTTGGTGGCACTCACTAAGAAAGGGGCGGATGTTGCTCACTAGTCTTGTGAGGCTAAAGCGGCTTTTGCCCGTCTCAAAAGGGCATTTGTCTCGGCCAAGGTGCTGCGACACCCAGATCCAGAGCGTCCTTTTGTGGTGGAGGTGGATGCCTCTGAGATGGGTATTGGGGCAGTGCTCTCTCAGATGGGAGTGTCTGATAATCGCCTTCATCCCTGTGCTTACTTTTCCCGTAAATTTTCGCCTGCCGAGATGAATTATGACGTGGGTAACCGGGAATTGTTGGCTATTAAGGATGCACTCGAGGAGTGGAGACACTGGCTTGAGGGGGCTAAGTTTGTGGTCTCAATTCTCACCGACCATAAGAATCTGGCATATTTAGAGTCAGCGAAGCGTCTCAATGCCAGGCTGGCACGATGGGCTTTGTTTTTTGCTCGCTTTAATTTTTTGATAACATATCGCCCTGGGTCAAAAAACATCAAGGCTGATGTGCTCTCGCGGAGTTTTGCTCCAATCCAGGAGACCACCGAGGAGCCGTTGCCCATTGTGTCCCCATCATGTATTAAAGTGGGCATTACCCAGGACCTCTTGTCATTAGTCCTTAGAGCACAGGAGCAGGCTCCTCCAGACCTTCCGGTAGGTCTTTCGTTTGTGCCTCCTAGGTTAAGACAGCGAGTGTTCCTGGAATTCCATGCCAAGAAGTCGGCAGGTCACCCGGGTATTGCCAGAACTCGGGAGTTGCTATCTAGGGCGGTGTGGTGGCCCTCGGTGGCTAAGGATGTGGATCAGTGGGTTCGGGCATGTGACATCTGTGCCCGAAATAAGACTCCTAGAGGGGTTCCTGTTGGCCCATTACATCCACTCTCTATCCCATCTAAGCCATGGACCCACATTTCAATGGATTTTGTGGTGGACTTGCCCAAATCCTCGGGGATGACAGCCATCTGGGTTGTCGTTGACAGGTTTTCGAAGATGGCGCACTTCGTTCCACTGGTTGGGCTGCCATCGGCCAGACGCCTGTCTGAATTATTTATGCTGCATGTTGTGCGTCTCCACGGGTTGCCACTTGATGTGGTCTCTGACCGCGGATCCCAGTTTGTGGCCAAATTCTGGAGGGCATTTTGTTCCGATCTCCAGATTTCTGTCAGCTTGTCGTCAGGCTACTATCCGCAGTCTAATGGGCAGACTGAAAGGGTGAACCAGTCCTTGGAGAAGTTCCTCAGGTGTTATGTCTCCAAGTGTCAGACTGACTGGGTTGCTCATCTGTCCATGGCGGAGTTTGCCTATAACAACGCGGCTCACTCTGCTACAGGGATCTCTCCCTTCCTTTGTGTGTATGGGCATCATCCTAAGGCCAATTCTTTTGACCCCCTGGACTCCACGCCTGGTGGTTCCTCTGTGGTTTCTGTCCTTAGAGGTATTTGGAGGAAAGTGAAGAAAGCCCTTGTGTCTGTGTCATTAGTGACCAAAAGGGTTTTTGATAAGCGGAAAAGACCCTGCAGCTTCAAATTAGGAGACTTCGTCTGGTTGTCTACCAAGAATTTGAAGTTGAGACAGCCATCTCATAAGTTAGGCCCCCGGTTCATCGGCCCTTATAAGATCACCAGGGTAATCAATCCGGTGGCATTTCAGTTAGACTTGCCCCGTTCTTTGGGTATCAATAAAACATTTCATTGTTCCCTTTTAAAACGGGCGATTAGTAATCCTTCTTCCAGTGGAAGACCTTCTCCTCTTCTGATACGTGGCCAGAAGGAGTTTGTTGTTGAAAGGATTCTTGACTCCAAGATGGTTCGGGGTCGGCTGTCATTTTTGGTGCACTGGAAGGGGTATGGCCCGGAGGAGCGGTCGTGGGTGCGCAGTTGTGATCTTCATGCCCCCAGACTGATACGCTCTTTCTTCTCGCAGTTCCCAGATAAACCCGGTGGTAGGGGTTCTTTGACCCCTCGTCAGAGGGGGGGTACTGTTAGGGTCTCCTGCCCTGTGCTGCCACGTCGTCATGGCAACCGGGAGACAAGTGCTAGCGGAGTAACCTGAGCGCAGCTGATACTCCAGTTCGGGTCTTTTGCTGTGCAGTGGTTACAGGCTCTGTGCACGGCAGGGGATCCGGTGCTGGTTTTTGTGCTCACAGTCTGTGAGTTCTGAGTGGGGCGTGGACAGCACCTGCTTTATAAGGCCTCTTCTCAGGTTCAGCAGATGCTGCTGAATCTTTATTGGTTAGTCAGTTCCTGAAAGTTAGCCAGTACTGTGTAGCTTTGTATTTGTTGTTGCTTACTGCAAATAGGCCTGGGGATTTGGTACTACACTCTGCCAATCCAGACCTAGCAGTAAGACTGGAGTCAGTCGTTTAACCTGCTGGGGTTCTTTTGCTACTCTGTGAACTTAGCAGGTTTGCGGCTGTATTCTCAGACTGCCTGCCTAAATCCTGTCTCACTGTGCAAGGTGTTCAGGTATTCAGTTTAGTGGCAGTAAGCTGAACCTGTGCACTGCAAGGGAGGATTAGGATTGTGGAGACTCTCCTTGTGTCTATCATTCCCTCTCTGACCAAGGAGTTTACTGCCACACCCGTTGGTAACCCTTTAGGGTTTTGCTGTTGCCCTTAGCAACAGCATTTCGGGTTCTCTACGTATTAAAACACAACATCTTGCTTTTTTCATCTGAGCATTCCTAATAATAGGGAGACACCCAGTTTCTTAGCCT
The DNA here is from genome assembly GCF_028390025.1 of Pseudophryne corroboree. Lineage (NCBI taxonomy): Eukaryota > Metazoa > Chordata > Amphibia > Anura > Myobatrachidae > Pseudophryne > Pseudophryne corroboree. The sequence continues at coordinate 30,574,575 of NC_086445.1, read as the reverse complement.
CTGGGCTTCTCTGTTCACTTTGTGTTTATTTTGTTACCCTATCACCTTCTGTGTACGTAATGTCATATTCCCCAGTCTGTCTGTGAGTTCATTTGTTTTGCATCCCTATCCGTTCAGACACCAGTACATTCCTGCAGGCACTGGTGTGCATAACAGTTCAGACACCAGTACATTCCTGCAGGCACTGGTGTGCATAACAGTTCAGACACCAGTACATTCCTGCAGGCACTGGTGTGCATAACAGTAATGAGATGTACAGCAGGTATCAGATAGCACTGACCTATTGTACAATGCTCCGCAGGAATTCTGCTTTTTACATTCTCACAAATAATCTTCCAGTTTTATTCACATATTCACAATTCATTCCAAATCATTGTAAGTGACAAAATAATCTGGTTTCCAAGACTACTGCAAGAGTTAATGACCTATTCAGGTAGATCAAACACATGACAGCTGCTGCAGCCTTTACACCAGGATACACAATTACTACACACAGTGTACGTCTTACATGTCTCGCAATGCGCCTACTAATTATCAGACACAGTGACATCATGATATGCAGTATCGCTTACATCAGGGGAATAATGCCAGGTGAAAGTCCTCATAGTGACATCATGATATGCAGTATCACTTACATCAGGGGAACAATGCCAGGTGAAAGTCCTCATAGTGACATCATGATATGCAGTATCACTTACATCAGGGGAACAACGCCAGGTGACAATCCTAATAGTGAGCTGCGTGTTTCCCATCCACACTCTCTAATTACCAGGTAATCCTAACCTATCTACAGCACATTATGCTAGAAATGTGCGGCTGGCACTTTTCGTGTTTTGTGTTTTGGTTTTGATTCTAATTCCACTTTTGTGTTTTGGTTTTGGCTGGGTTTTGCCAAAACCACCCTTTCGTGTTTTGGTTTTGGTTTTTGATGATTTTGGGGGGAAAAACAATAAAAACAGCTAAAATCACAGAATTTGGGGCTATTTTTGCTCCTACGGTATTATTGACCTAATAATAATAATTTCCACTAATTTCCAGTCTATTCTGAACACCTCACACCTCACAATATTGTTTTAGGCCAAAAGGTCGCACCGAGGTCACTGGATGACTAAACTAAGCGACCCAAGTGGGCGGCACAAACACCTGGCCCATCTAGGAGTGGCTCTGCAGTGTCCGATAGGAGGGCAGATATAAAAAAAAGGCCCCTAACAGCACATGATGCAAAGAAGAAAAAAAGGTGCACCGAGGTTGCTGTCGGCCTAAGCTAAGCGACACAACCACCTGGCCCATCTAGTAGTGTCATGCAGTGGCTGAATGTTCAGAGTGGGCCACAATTGTTCGGTCCACTGACAGAATCTCCAGCACGCTCCAGTCACTTTAAAAAAAATCTGCAATTGGTGGACTTATACGGCAGTACCCCAGGACTAATACAGCAGTACCCCTGGACTCATACGGCAGTGTCACACAGGATGGCACTTTTCAAAACCTAGGCCCCAAACAGCACCTCATGCAAAGATGTCAAAGAGGTGCAATGAGGTAGCTGTATGACTAAGCCAAGCAACACAAATAATTCCCACTTGAATTATATGTCCAAATCATTGGAATTAATTGGTAAAATCGCTGTATTTAATAATTATAAATCACTGACATTAATTGGCAAAATCACTGTAATTAATAATCATAACTCACTGACATTTATTGACAAAATCACTGTAATGCTATGTCCAAATCACTGGAATAAATTGGCAAAATCTCGCTATCGCCTGCCTAGTGAAGTGGAATCTAGATGGGATTTGGTACTGGGGACTCAATACCTCCATTATTGTCTAAATCCCACTGCACTAATGGCGGATACCGGACGCACGTCTAACCAACATAAGTGTCAAGGCCTCAGTTATGAGGGTTTCCATCGTCATGTGATGCTGAACCACTAGTCATGAACATAGGCCAGGGCCTCAGCCGTTCCTTGCCACTCCGTGTCGTAAATGACATATTGGCAAGTTTACATTTCTCCTCAGACGATTGTAAAAAAAAATTGGTTCTTTTTACTGAACTTTGGCTATTTGCATTTTACATGCCCTCTACTATCACATTGGGCATCAGCCTTGGAAGACGACGTTGATGGCATTTCATCGTCTATGTCATGGCTAGTGGCAGCAGCTTCAGCACTAGGAGGAAGTGGTTCTTCTTGATCTTTCCCTATTTTATCCTCCAAATTTTTGTTCTCCATTATTTTTTTTGGGAGTTATATGAGACAATATGTGGCACAGGAATGACTGGAATGACTGATGAGACATTACACTACCACTGGTCTGATGCAGCACAACAGGTTGTTGTTATAATTATTATACTGCAGCAGTGGACATATAGCAGCAGCGTATATCGTCACTGGAATGATTGATGACACAGGACACTACCACTGGTCTGCACAACACAGTGTTATGCACACCAGTGCCTGCAGGAATGTACTGGTGTCTGAACTGTTATGCACACCAGTGCCTTCAGGAATGTACTGGTGTCTGAACTGTTATGCACACCAGTGCCTGCAGGAATGTACTGGTGTCTGAACGGATAGGGATGCAAAACAAATGAACTCACAGACAGACTGGGGAATATGACATTACGTACACAGAAGGTGATAGGGTAACAAAATAAACACAAAGTGAACAGAGAAGCCCAGAGGCTAAGAAACTGGGTGTCTCCCTAGTATTAGGAGTGCTCAGATGGAAAAAGCAAGATGTTGTGTTTTAATACGTAGAGAACCCGAAATGCTGTTGCTAAGGGCAACAGCAAAACCCTAAAGGGTTACCAGCGGGTGTTGCAGTAAACTCCTTGGTCAGAGATGGAATGATAGACACAAGGAGAGTCTCCACAATCCTAATCCTCACTTGCAGTGCACAGGTTCAGCTTACTGCCACTAAACTGACACCTGAACACCTTGCACAGTTAGACAGGATTTAGGCAGGCAAGTCTGAGAATACAGCCGCAAACTTGCTAAATTCACAGAGTAGCAAAAGAACCCCAGCAAGTTAAACGACTGACTCCAGTCTTACTGCTAGGTCTGGATTGGCAGAGTGTAGTACCAAATCCCCAGGCCTATTTGCAGTAAGCAACAACAAATACAAAGCTACACAGTACTGGCTAACTTTCAGGAACTAACTAACCAACAAAGATTCAGCAGCATCTGCTTAACCACGCCCCACTCAGACCTCACAGACTGTGAGCACAAAAAACAGCACCGGATCCTCTGCCGTGCACAGAGCCTGTAACCACTGCACAGCAAAAGACCTGAACCGGAGTATCAGCTGCGCTCAGGTTACTCCGCTAGCACTTGTCTCCCGGTTGCCATGACGACGTGGCAGCACAGGGCAGGAGACCCTAACAGTACCCCCCCTCTGACGAGGGGTCAAAGAACCCCTACCACCGGGTTTATCGGGGAACTGCGAGAAGAAAGAGCGTATCAGTCTGGGGGCATGAAGATCACAACTGCGCACCCACGACCGCTCCTCCGGGCCATACCCCTTCCAGTGCACCAAAAATGACAGCCGACCCCGAACCATCTTGGAGTCAAGAATCCTTTCAACAACAAACTCCCTCTGGCCACGTATCAGAAGAGGGGAAGGTCTTCCACTGGAAGAAGGATTACTAATCGCCCGTTTTAAAAGGGAACAATGAAATGTTTTATTGATACCCAAAGAACGGGGCAGATCTAACTGAAATGCCACCAGATTGATAACCCTGGTGATCTTATAAGGGCCGATGAACCGGGGGCCTAACTTATGAGATGGCTGTCTCAACTTCAAATTCTTGGTAGACAACCAGACAAAGTCTCCTAATTTGAAGCTGCAGGGTCTTTTCCGCTTATCAAAAACCCTTTTGGTCACTAATGACACAGACACAAGGGCTTTCTTCACTTTCCTCCAAATACCTCTAAGGACCGAAACCACAGAGGAACCACCAGGCGTGGAGTCCAGGGGGTCAAAAGAATTGGCCTTAGGATGATGCCCATACACACAAAGGAAGGGAGAGATCCCTGTAGCAGAGTGAGCCGCGTTGTTATAGGCAAACTGCGCCATGGACAGATGAGCAACCCAGTCAGTCTGACACTTGGAGACATAACACCTGAGGAACTGCTCCAAGGACTGGTTCACCCTTTCAGTCTGCCCATTAGACTGTGGATGGTAGCCTGACGACAAGCTGACAGAAATCTGGAGATCGGAACAAAATGTCCTCCAGAATTTGGCCACAAACTGGGATCCGCGGTCAGAGACCACATCAAGTGGCAACCCGTGGAGACGCACAACATGCAGCATAAATAATTCAGACAGGCGTCTGGCCGATGGCAGCCCAACCAGTGGAACGAAGTGCGCCATCTTCGAAAACCTGTCAGCGACAACCCAGATGGCTGTCATCCCCGAGGATTTGGGCAAGTCCACCACAAAATCCATTGAAATGTGGGTCCATGGCTTAGATGGAATAGAGAGTGGATGTAATGGGCCAACAGGAACCCCTCTAGGAGTCTTATTTCGGGCACAGATGTCACATGCCCGAACCCACTGATCCACATCCTTAGCCACCGAGGGCCACCACACCGCCCTAGATAGCAACTCCCGAGTTCTGGCAATACCCGGGTGACCTGCCGACTTCTTGGCATGGAATTCCAGGAACACTCGCTGTCTTAACCTAGGAGGCACAAACAAAAGACCTACCGGAAGGTCTGGAGGAGCCTGCTCCTGTGCTCTAAGGACTAATGACAAGAGGTCCTGTGTAATGCCCACTTTAATACATGATGGGGACACAATGGGCAACGGCTCCTCTGCGGTCTCCTGGATTGGAGCAAAACTCCGCGAGAGCGCATCAGCCTTGATGTTTTTTGACCCAGGGCGATATGTTATCAAAAAATTAAAGCGAGCAAAAAACAAAGCCCATCGTGCCTGCCTGGCATTGAGACGCTTCGCTGACTCTAAATATGCCAAATTCTTATGGTCGGTGAGAATTGAGACCACAAACTTAGCCCCCTCAAGCCAGTGTCTCCACTCCTCGAGTGCATCCTTAATAGCCAACAATTCCCGGTTACCCACGTCATAATTCATCTCGGCAGGCGAAAATTTACGGGAAAAGTAAGCACAGGGATGAAGGCAATTATCAGACACTCCCATCTGAGAAAGCATTGCCCCAATACCCATCTCAGAGGCATCCACCTCCACCACAAAAGGACGCTCTGGATCTGGGTGTCGCAGCACCTTGGCCGAGACAAATGTCCTTTTGAGACGAGCAAAAGCCGCTTTAGCCTCACAAGACCAGTGAGCAACATCCGCCCCTTTCTTAGTGAGTGCCACCAAGGGCGCCACTATAGACGAAAATCCAGCGATAAATCGTCTATAAAAATTTGCAAAGCCCAGGAAACGCTGAAGCGCCTTCAAACTAGTGGGCTGCACCCAATCCAGGACTGCCTGTACCTTGGAACCCTCCATTTGGAAACCTTCTGGGGAGATAATATATCCTAGAAATGCGATTTGCTGAACTTCAAATTCGCACTTCTCCAGCTTCGCCCCAAGCCGGTGGTCTCTGAGTTTCTGGAGGACTAAGCGTACATGCTTCCGATGTTCCTCCAGGGAATGGGAGAAGATTAGGATGTCATCTAAGTATACAACTAAGAATCTATCCAAATATTCCCTGAGTACATCGTTCATGAAATCCTGGAAGACTGCCGGGGCATTACAGAGCCCAAAAGGCATCACCAAATATTCATAATGCCCTGAGTGGGAATTAAAGGCAGTCTTCCATTCATCCCCCTCTCTTATTCGGATTAGATTGTACGCCCCGCGTAGGTCAATCTTAGAAAAAATGGTGGCAGTATGAAGCTGGTCAAACAAGACCGAAATGAGAGGCAGTGGATATGAGTTTTTAATCGTGATACGGTTCAATTCCCTGAAGTCGATGCAGGGTCGCAACGAACCGTCCTTTTTACCCACGAAGAAGAACCCCGACCCAACTGGAGACTGTGAAGGTCTGATAAATCCCTTAGCCAAGTTCTCCTGAATGTACTCTGCCATAGCCTGAGTCTCAGGACGTGACAGGGAGTACAACCTGCTCTTGGGAAGCTTAGCATTTGGCAACAAATCAATGGCACAGTCATAGGGGCGATGGGGAGGTAGTACCTCTGCAACTTTTTTGGAGAACACATCCGCAAAATCTGCATAACACCCTGGCAATCCTGGCAAACTTAGCTGCGAGAGCCTGACTGGAAGGCTCAAGCAACTCCTGAAACAATCAGTACCCCAACTAAGAATCTCCCCAGAGACCCAGTCAAATTGAGGATTGTGGGCCCTTAACCAGGGTAAGCCCAACACCAATGGGGCAAAAGTACAGACAGTCACATAAAAGGACAATTTTTCAGAGTGTGTGGCTCCAATAAACAAAGAAATCTGGCTAGTGCAAGAGGTAATTTTACCTTGGGATAATGGTTCCCCGTTTAACCCACAAATCTCAATTTCCGATGCCAAGGGTACTAAGGGAACAGAGTGTTTCAGGGCGAATTGGTGGTCCATAAAACCCCGTCGCCCCACTGTCCACAAAGGCCTCAGTCTTGACAGTTTGACCGAGGATCTTCAAGGTCACCGGAATGATAAAAGTCTTCTTGGGAAATTCTGACTTCTGGCCTGACAGGATATTTCCCATCACCCTCAGGCCCTGAAGTTTTCCGGCTTTTCTGGGCATGATACTACCACATGACCTTTATTCCCACAGTACAAACACAACCCCTGCTGTCTCCTCCGCGTCTTCTCACGCGAGGAGAGGCGGGTAGCCCCAATCTGCATAGGCTCCTCGGAAAATTCCTCAGAGTCTGAGGTTCCCTTGGGAAATAAGGAAACCTCGGTCTCCCTTTCAAGCCTACGCTCTCTGAGCCGTCTATCCACCCGGATGGATAACTGCATGAGCTGATCCAAGCTATCAGGCAAGGGATATTGTACCAGTTGGTCTTTTATCTGGTTAGAAAGACCTCTTCTGTACTGGTGTCTCAGGGCTGGGTCATTCCACTGGGTATCATGGGCCAACCTCCGAAACTCCGTACAGTAAACCTCAAGTGGCCTTCGCCCTTGCTTAAGGATCGAAATCTGAGCCTCGGCTGAGGCCGTCTTGTCAGGGTCATCATACAACATGCCCAGTGCCGTAAAAAAAGCATCAACACTTTTAAGCGACGGACAGTCAGGCTGCAACCCATATGCCCAGACCTGTGGGTCTCCTTGTAGCAAGGAAATCACTATGCCCACCCGCTGAATCTCTGACCCAGAAGACTGAGGCCTAAGCTGGAAATATAGCTTGCAGCTCTCCTTGAAACAAAAGAACTGCGAGCGATCTCCAGAAAAACGATCCGGGAGATTTACTTTCGGCTCCTTAACCCCTGAAGGTGCTGCTGCTGCTGCGGGAGCTCCACCAGTGGCCTGGGAGGTGTGCATTTTAATGGACAAATCATTAAATTGTCAAGTCAGGACCTGCACCTGATCGACCACCTGTTGCAACGTATTTTGAGGGGTATGCTCCATATTCCCACAAAATTTCAACAGGAGTATTAGGCTGCTGAATATGTTATGCACACCAGTGCCTGCAGGAATGTATTGGTGTCTGAACTGTTATGCACACCAGTGCCTGCAGGAATGTACTGGTAAAGTAATCTACCAAGCAAATGGAAGATCGGGCGCTTTCAGGTGCTGTGTCTTTAATGCTGCTGCTATAACAACTTGGAGGTAGTCACACCCCAACCATATATCAAAAGAAACCAAGAAAATAAAAATAGCAGCGCTAATGGAAATATTAGATAGTAATTCTAATACGAAGGATTGAGTGAAAAACGTTCGTTAATTTAATAAAACATAAATTTAGGCCTCAATAAAAATTGGATACACGATCCAAACATAACAATTTAAAACAATGAGAAATGATAAAATTAACATGTATGGGTCAATTGAATTGTAGCTGCCCGTCGCATTAATATCCGTTCCTATTAATAAAACTGGAATATATAGCAGATAAAAATAGACTGACAATGCAGTCACACCAGTACACATTACCCGAAGACCGCTAGAGGTGTAGTCCCTTAAGAGTGTCTCTGATATTTTTACTCAAAACCAGCCAGGTTTGGGGTCCTCATTTAGTGCGGTGTCCTCCTCATAGAGATGGGTGTAAATAGTGTTCCTGGTTGTTGGATATTTGTCCTGTTTTTTCTGCAGATGGCAAAGTCCAGTTTCGCTGCGAGCAATGCAGCTTTTCGCTGCGAGCAATGCAGCTTTTTCAAAGGACTCACCTTTGAAAAAGCTGCATTACTCGCAGCGAAACGCGTCAGCAGGAGGCTACCTGGGTCGTCAATCGTGACATTTGCTGCTGCCGTAACATATCCGGACCAAACTGGACTTTGCCATCTGCAGAAAAAACAGGACAAATATCCAACAACCAGGAACACTATTTACACCCATCTCTATGAGGAGGACACCGCACTAAATGAGGACCCCAAACCTGGCTGGTTTTGAGTAAAAATATCAGAGACACTCTTAAGGGACTACACCTCTAGCGGTCTTCGGGTAATGTGTACTGGTGTGACTGCATTGTCAGTCTATTTTTATCTGCTATATATTCCAGTTTTATTAATAGGAACGGATATTAATGCGACGGGCAGCTAGAATTCAATTGACCCATACATGTTAATTTTATCATTTCTCATTGTTTTAAATTGTTATGTTTGGATCGTGTATCCAATTTTTATTGAGGCCTAAATTTATGTTTTATTAAATTAACAAACGTTTTTCACTCAATCCTTCGTATTAGAATTACTATCTAATATTTCCATTAGCGCTGCTATTTTTATTTTCTTGGTTTCTTTTGAGGAATGTACTGGTGTCTGAACTGTTATGCACACCAGTGCCTGCAGGAATGTGCTGGTGTCTGAACGGATAGGGATGCAAAACAAATGAACTCACAGACAGACTGGGGAATATGACATTACGTACACAGAAGGTGATAGGGTAACAAAATAAACACAAAGTGAACAGAGAAGCCCAGAGGCTAAGAAACTGGGTGTCTCCCTAGTATTAGGAGTGCTCAGATGGAAAAAACAAGATGTTGTTTTTAATACGTAGAGAACCCGAAATGCTGTTGCTAAGGGCAACAGCAAAACCCTAAAGGGTTACCAACGGGTGTGGCAGTAAACTCCTTGGTCAGAGATGGAATGATAGACACAAGGAGAGTCTCCACAATCCTAATCCTCACTTGCAGTGCACAGGTCCAGCTTACTGCCACTAAACTGACACCTGAACACTAGTGATGAGCGGATTCGGTTTTTCTCGGTTTTACTCGGTTCTCAAAACAGAACCTTATTGGCTATCCAAAACACGTGACATCCGTGAGCCAATAAGATGCCGTTTTGAGAACCGAGTAAAACCGAACCCGCTCATCACTACTGAACACCTTGCACAGTGAGACAGGATTTAGGCAGGCAAGTCTGTGTTATGGTCTCCTGCCCTGTGCTGCCACGTCGTCATGGCAACCGGGAGACAAGTGCTAGTGGAGTAACCTGAGCGCAGCTGATACTCCGGTTCGGGTCTTTTGCTGTGCAGTGGTTATAGGCTCTGTGCATGGCAGGGGATCCGGTGCTGGTTTTTGTGCTCACAGTCTGTGAGGTCTGAGTGGGGCGTGGACAGCACCTGCTTTATAAGGCCTCTTCTCAGGGTAAGCAGATGCTGCTGAATCTTTGTTGGTTAGTCAGTTTCTGAAAGTTAGCCAGTACTGTGTAGCTTTGTATTTGTTTGTTGCTTACTGCAAATAGGCCTGGGGATTTGGTATTACACTCTGCCAATCCAGACCTAGCAGTAAGACTGGAGTCAGTCGTTTAGCTTGCTGGGGTTCTGTTACTACTCTGTGAACTTAGCAAGTTTGCGGCTGTATTCTAAGACTTGCCTGTCTAATCCTGTCTCACTGTGCTAGGTGTCAGGGGTCAGTTTAGTGGCAGTAAGCTGAACCTGTACACTGCAAGTGAGAATTAGGATTGTGGAGACTCTCCTTGTGTCTATATCATTCCATCTCTGACCAAGGAGTTTACTGCCACACCCGTTGGTAACCCTTTAGGGTTTTGCTGTTGCCCTTAGCAACAGCATTTCGGGTTCTCTACGTATTAAAACACAACATCTTGCTTTTCCCATCTGAGCAGTTCTAATACAAGGGAGATACCCAGTTCCTTAGCCTCTGGGCTTCTCTGTTCACTTTGTGTGTATTTTGTTACCCTATCACCTTCTGTGTACGTTATGTCATTTTCCCCAGTCTGTCTGTGAGTCCATTTGTTTTGCATAACAGTTCAAACACCAGTACATTCCTGCAGGCACTGGAGTGCATAACAGTCCTGACACCAGTACTTTCCTGCAGGCACTGGTGTGCATAACATATTCAGCAGCCAAATACTCCTGTTGAAATTTTGTGGGAATATGGAGCATACCCCTCAAAATACGTTGCAACAGGTGGTCGATCAGGTGCAGGTCCTGACTCGACAATTTAATGATTTGTCATTAAAATGCACACCTCCCAGGTTGCTGGCGGAGCTCCCGCAGCAGCAGCACCTGCAGGGGTTAAGGAGCCTAAAGTAAATCTCCCGGATCGTTTTTCTGGAGATCGCTCGCAGTTCTTTTGTTTCAAGGAGAGCTGCAAGCTATACTTCCGGCTTAGGCCTCAGTCTTCTGGGTCGGAGATTCAGCGGGTGGGCATAGTGATTTCCTTGCTACAAGGAGACCCACAGGTCTGGGCATATGGGTTGCAGCCTGACTGTCCGTCGCTTAAAAGTGTTGATGCTTTTTTTACGGCACTGGGCATGTTGTATGATGACCCTGACAAGACGGCCTCAGCCGAGGCTCAGATATCGATCCTTAAGCAAGGGCGAAGGCCAGTTGAGGTTTACTGTATGGAGTTTCGGAGGTTGGCCCATGATACCCAGTGGAATGACCCAGCCCTGAGACACCAGTACCGAAGAGGTCTTTCTAACCAGATAAAGGACCAACTGGTACAATATCCCTTGCCTGATAGCTTGGATCAGCTCATGCAGTTATCCATCCGGGTGGATAGACGGCTGAGAGAGCGTAGGCTTGAAAGGGAGACTGAGATTTCCTTCCTTCCCAAGGGAACCTCAGACTCTGAGGAATTTTCCGAGGAGCCTATGCAGATTGGGGCTACCCGCCTCTCCTCGCGTGAGAAGAAGCGGAGGAGACAGCAGGGGTTGTGTTTGTACTGTGGGAATAAAGGTCATGTGGTAGTATTATGCCCAGAAAAGCCGGAAAACTTCAGGGCCTGAGGGTGATGGGAAATATCCTGTCAGGCCAGAAGTCAGAATTTCCCAAGAAGACTTTTATCATTCCGGTGACCTTGAAGATCCTCGGTCAAACTGTCAAGACTGAGGCCTTTGTGGACAGTGGGGCCGACGGGGTTTTTATGGACCGCCAATTCGCCCTGAAACACTCTGTTCCCTTAGTACCCTTGGCATCGGAAATTGAGATTTGTGGGTTAAACGGGGAACCATTATCCCAAGGTAAAATTACCTCTTGCACTAGCCAGATTTCTTTGTTTATTGGAGCCACACACTCTGAAAAATTGTCCTTTTATGTGACTGTCTGTACTTTTGCCCCATTGGTGTTGGGGTTACCCTGGTTAAGGGCCCACAATCCTCAATTTGACTGGGTCTCTGGGGAGATTCTTAGTTGGGGTACTGATTGTTTCAGGAGTTGCTTGAGCCTTCCAGTCAGGCTCTCGCAGCTAAGTTTGCCAGGATTGCCAGGGTGTTATGCAGATTTTGCGGACGTGTTCTCCAAAAAAGTTGCAGAGGTACTACCTCCCCATCGCCCCTATGACTGTGCCATTGATTTGTTGCCAAATGCTAAGCTTCCCAAGAGCAGGTTGTACTCCCTGTCACGTCCTGAGACTCGGGCTATGGCAGAGTACATTCAGGAGAACTTGGCTAAGGGATTTATCAGACCTTCACAGTCTCCAGTTGGGTCGGGGTTCTTCTTCGTGGGTAAAAAGGACGGTTCGTTGCGACCCTGCATCGACTTCAGGGAATTGAACCGTATCACGATTAAAAACTCATACCCACTGCCTCTCATTTCGGTCTTGTTTGACCAGCTTCGTACTGCCACCATTTTTTCTAAGATTGACCTACGCGGTGCGTACAATCTAATCCGAATAAGAGAGGGGGATGAATGGAAGACTGCCTTTAATACCCACTCAGGGCATTATGAATATTTGGTGATGCCTTTTGGGCTCTGTAATGCCCCGGCAGTCTTCCAGGATTTCATGAATGATGTGCTCAGGGAATATTTGGATAGATTCTTAGTTGTATACTTAGATGACATCCTAATCTTCTCCCAATCCCTGGAGGAACATCGGAAGCATGTACGCTTAGTCCTCCAGAAACTCAGAGACCACCGGCTTGGGGCGAAGCTGGAGAAGTGCGAATTTGAAGTTCAGCAAATCGCATTTCTAGGATATATTATCTCCCCAGAAGGTTTCCAAATGGAGGGTTCCAAGGTACAGGCAGTCCTGGATTGGGTGCAGCCCACTAGTTTGAAGGCGCTTCAGCGTTTCCTGGGCTTTGCGAATTTTTATAGACGATTTATCGCTGGATTTTCGTCTATAGTGGCGCCCTTGGTGGCACTCACTAAGAAAGGGGCGGATGTTGCTCACTGGTCTTGTGAGGCTAAAGCGGCTTTTGCCCGTCTCAAAAGGGCATTTGTTTCGGCCAAGGTGCTGCGACACCCAGATCCAGAGCGTCCTTTTGTGGTGGAGGTGGATGCCTCTGAGATGGGTATTGGGGCAGTGCTTTCTCAGATGGGAGTGTCTGATAATCGCCTTCATCCCTGTGCTTACTTTTCCCGTAAATTTTCGCCTGCCGAGATGAATTATGACGTGGGTAACCGGGAATTGTTGGCTATTAAGGATGCACTCGAGGAGTGGAGACACTGGCTTGAGGGGGCTAAGTTTGTGGTCTCAATTCTCACTGACCATAAGAATCTGGCATATTTAGAGTCAGCGAAGCGTCTCAATGCCAGGCAGGCACGATGGGCTTTGTTTTTTGCTCGATTTAATTTTTTGATAACATATCGCCCTGGGTCAAAAAACATCAAGGCTGATGCGCTCTCGCGGAGTTTTGCTCCAATCCAGGAGACCACCGAAGAGCCGTTGCCCATTGTTTCCCCATCATGTATTAAAGTGGGCATTACCCAGGACCTCTTGTCATTAGTCCTTAGAGCACAGGAGCAGGCTCCTCCAGACCTTCCGGTAGGTCTTTTGTTTGTGCCTCCTAGGTTAAGACAGCGAGTGTTCCTGGAATTCCATGCCAAGAAGTCTGCAGGTCATCCGGGTATTGCCAGAACTCGGGAGTTGCTATCTAGGGCGGTGTGGTGGCCCTCGGTGGCTAAGGATGTGGATCAGTGGGTTCGGGCATGTGACATCTGTGCCCGAAATAAGACTCCTAGAGGGGTTCCTGTTGGCCCATTACATCCACTCTCTATCCCATCTAAGCCATGGACCCACATTTCAATGGATTTTGTGGTGGACTTGCCCAAATCCTCGGGGATGACAGCCATCTGGGTTGTCGTTGACAGGTTTTCGAAGATGGCGCACTTCGTTCCACTGGTTGGGCTGCCATCGGCCAGACGCCTGTCTGAATTATTTATGCTGCATGTTGTGCGTCTCCACGGGTTGCCACTTGATGTGGTCTCTGACCGCGGATCCCAGTTTGTGGCCAAATTCTGGAGGGCATTTTGTTCCGATCTCCAGATTTCTGTCAGCTTGTCGTCGGGCTACCATCCGCAGTCTAATGGGCAGACTGAAAGGGTGAACCAGTCCTTGGAGCAGTTCCTCAGGTGTTATGTCTCCAAGTGTCAGACTGACTGGGTTGCTCATCTGTCCATGGCGGAGTTTGCCTATAACAACGCGGCTCACTCTGCTACAGGGATCTCTCCCTTCCTTTGTGTGTATGGGCATCATCCTAAGGCCAATTCTTTTGACCCCCTGGACTCCACGCCTGGTGGTTCCTCTGTGGTTTCGGTCCTTAGAGGTATTTGGCGGAAAGTGAAGAAAGCCCTTGTGTCTGTGTCATTAGTGACCAAAAGGGTTTTTGATAAGCGGAAAAGACCCTGCAGCTTCAAATTAGGAGACTTCGTCTGGTTGTCTACCAAGAATTTGAAGTTGAGACAGCCATCTCATAAGTTAGGCCCCCGGTTCATCGGCCCATATAAGATCACCAGGGTTATCAATCCGGTGGCATTTCAGTTAGATCTGCCCCGTTCTTTGGGTATCAATAAAACATTTCATTGTTCCCTTTTAAAACGGGCGATTAGTAATCCTTCTTCCAGTGGAAGACCTTCCCCTCTTCTGATACGTGGCCAGAGGGAGTTTGTTGTTGAAAGGATTCTTGACTCCAAGGTGGTTCGGGGTCGGCTGTCATTTTTGGTGCACTGGAAGGGGTATGGCCCGGAGGAGCGGTCGTGGGTGCGCAGTTGTGATCTTCATGCCCCCAGACTGATACGCTCTTTCTTCTCGCAGTTCCCCGATAAACCCGGTGGTAGGGGTTCTTTGACCCCTCGTCAGAGGGGGGGTACTGTTAGGGTCTCCTGCCCTGTGCTGCCACGTCGTCATGGCAACCGGGAGACAAGTGCTAGTGGAGTAACCTGAGCGCAGCTGATACTCCGGTTCGGGTCTTTTGCTGTGCAGTGGTTATAGGCTCTGTGCATGGCAGGGGATCCGGTGCTGGTTTTTGTGCTCACAGTCTGTGAGGTCTGAGTGGGGCGTGGACAGCACCTGCTTTATAAGGCCTCTTCTCAGGGTAAGCAGATGCTGCTGAATCTTTGTTGGTTAGTCAGTTTCTGAAAGTTAGCCAGTACTGTGTAGCTTTGTATTTGTTTGTTGCTTACTGCAAATAGGCCTGGGGATTTGGTATTACACTCTGCCAATCCAGACCTAGCAGTAAGACTGGAGTCAGTCGTTTAGCTTGCTGGGGTTCTGTTACTACTCTGTGAACTTAGCAAGTTTGCGGCTGTATTCTAAGACTTGCCTGTCTAATCCTGTCTCACTGTGCTAGGTGTCAGGGGTCAGTTTAGTGGCAGTAAGCTGAACCTGTACACTGCAAGTGAGAATTAGGATTGTGGAGACTCTCCTTGTGTCTATCATTCCATCTCTGACCAAGGAGTTTACTGCCACACCCGTTGGTAACCCTTTAGGGTTTTGCTGTTGCCCTTAGCAACAGCATTTCGGGTTCTCTACGTATTAAAACACAACATCTTGCTTTTCCCATCTGAGCAGTTCTAATACAAGGGAGATACCCAGTTCCTTAGCCTCTGGGCTTCTCTGTTCACTTTGTGTGTATTTTGTTACCCTATCACCTTCTGTGTACGTTATGTCATTTTCCCCAGTCTGTCTGTGAGTCCATTTGTTTTGCATAACAGTTCAAACACCAGTACATTCCTGCAGGCACTGGAGTGCATAACAGTCCTGACACCAGTACTTTCCTGCAGGCACTGGTATGCATAACAGTCTGAGAATACAGCCGCAAACTTGCTAAGTTCACAGAGTAGCAAAAGAACCCCAGCAAGTTAAACGACTGATTCCAGTCTTACTGCTAGGTCTGGATTGGCAGAGTGTAGTACCAAATCCCCAGGCCTATTTGAAGTAAGCAACAACAAATACAAAGCTACACAGTACTGGCTAACTTTCAGGAACTAACTAACCAACAAAGATTCAGCAGCATCTGCTTAACCTGAGAAGAGGGTTTATAAAGCAGGTGCTGTCCACGCCCCACTCAGACCTCACAGACTGTGAGCACAAAAACCAGCACCGGATCCCCTGCCGTGCACAGAGCCTGTAACCACTGCACAGCAAAAGACCCGAACCGGAGTATCAGCTGTGCTCAGGTTACTCCGCTAGCACTTGTCTCCCGGTTGCCATGACGACGTGGCAGCACAGGGCAGGAGACCCTAACAGACAGCACCACTTTATACAGCTACACTGGATATATGGCAGCAGAGAACACCAACACTGTGACTGGCTGGACTGATGCAGCACAATACACTGACTACCCTGTACTGGACTGCACAACACAGCACAAGACTCGCCACCCCCACACAGACACTGAACACTGAGGACAAGTCCTCTCAATACACTCTCCGAGACTGAAGTGAAAATGGCCGCAACGCAGGACTCCTTATATGGAATCCAAATCCTGCGAGAATCCGACAGCGTGATGATGACGTTTTGCTGCGTTGGGGTTCCAGGTCAAGAGGGAAAATCCGAGCCTGGCTCGGATTCAGACTCGGAAAGCAAAGTCCGGTAGGGTTCGGTTCTCTGAGAACCGAATCCGCTCATCTCTAGTATTTGGATTTGCTGCCCATACAAGAAACAATATTATGAAGACTCACGTGTTACAGTCAGGTGTCTATGTGCAGCCAATCAACTGAGACGTTCTGTGCCATGACAAGACACCTTAAAGCAATACAACCTTATTATACTTATTATATACTTATTATATATTCGGCGGCTTTCTCAGTGTATGAATGTGTATGCTTCTGCTGCTGCTGCAGCTGACTGAAGCGCTCTGACCAGCTCACGCTGTGCTGAGGAGAATGGAGATTCATTGTGGACAACACCACGTCGTGCTGCGGCTGATTCAAGCTGCTCATCAGTCTATGCTGCACTGAGGAGAGGAATCCACACACCGGAGAGGGATGCACAGATCCTAGCCACTATTGCCACTTGTTGGAGAGGCTGCCATGGCCACAGCACTTTGAGGAGAGGTATTTCATTGAGTACATAGGCCCGAGTTGTTCGCTCGCTGCTAATTTTTGCAGAATTGCTAATAGGCGTGTTTGTGACGTCAATCCAGGAACTAAACTGACTGAGGTGATCGCAATCTAGGAGTAGGTCTGGAGCTACTCAGAAACTGCAAGGAAATTGCTTTCGTTAGCAATTCTACTAATATTGGCCCTCATTCCGAGTTGTTCGCTCGGTATTTTTCATCGCATCGCAGTGAAAATCCGCTTAGTACGCATGCGCAATGTTCGCACTGCGACTGCGCCAAGTAACTTTACTATGATGAAAGTATTTTTACTCACGGCTTTTTCTTCGCTCCGGCGATCGTAATGTGATTGACAGGAAATGGGTGTTACTGGGCGGAAACACGGCGTTTCAGGGGCGTGTGGCTGAAAACGCTACCGTTTCCGGAAAAAACGCAGGAGTGGCCGGAGAAACGGTGGGAGTGCCTGGGCGAACGCTGGGTGTGTTTGTGACGTCAACCAGGAACGACAAGCACTGAAATGATCGCACAGGCAGAGTAAGTCTGGAGCTACTCTGAAACTGCTAACTCGTTTGTAATCGCAATATTGCGCGTACGTCGGTCGCAATTTTAAGAAGCTAAGATTCACTCCCAGTAGGCGGCGGCTTAGCGTGTGTAACTCTGCTACATTCGCCTTGCGAGCGAACAACTCGGAATGAGGGCCATTAGCAGAATTGCTAATCTTTCGTTAGCAATTGCTAATCTTTCGTTAGCAATTATGCTATGCTAATATACACTCCCAGAGGGCGGCGGCTTTGTGTTTGTATTTCTACTAAAAGTAGCTAGCGAGCGAGCAACTCAGAATGAGGGCCATAGGCCCTCATTCCGAGTTGTTCGCTCGCAAGCTGCTTTTAGCAGCTTTGCACACGCTAAGCCGCCCCCTACTGGGAGTGAATCTTAGCATAGTAAAATTGCGAACAAAAGATTCTTTAAATTGTGAATAGACACTTCTTAGCAGTTTCTGAGTAGCTCCACACTTACTCGGCATCTGCGATCAGTTCAGTGCTTGTCGTTCCTGGTTTGACGTCACAAACACACCCAGCGTTCGTCCAGACACTCCCCCTTTTCTCCAGCCACTCCCGCGTTTTTTCCCAGAAACGGCAGCGTTTTTTCGCACACACCCATAAAACGGCCTGTTTCTGCCCAGAAACACCCACTTCCTGTCAATCACATTACGATCACTAGAACGAAGAAAAAACCTCATAATGCCATGAGTAAAATACCTAACTGCATAGCAAATTTACTTGGCGCAGTCGCAGTGCGGACATTGCGCATGCGCATTAGCGACTTATCGCTCCGTTGCGAGAAAAAAATAACGAGCGAACAACTCGGAATGACCACCATAGCGCATTGTACTCTAGGTGAACTGTGGACTCTCTGGTTTCAGATATTGCCATATATAATTGCTTTTTGGCTTAACAGCTCACCTCATATTAACAGCTGTATAATGAATCAATGTTTAGTACAATAATAACAAGTTTGGTAGAATTCATGGACGGTATCCATTACAACAGAAGATCTTTATCTGCCTGACTAAACATCAACAGCTGATTCCAAACTAACAGCTGCACCATTAATTACATATATAGTGCACTAACAAACAGCTTGCTATAATTGATGGACAATACTCATATCTATCTGCTTCAATATCTTTCTGCTTGACTAAAATCTTCATGCGGACTTTCTGAAGGACTTTCTTGCTTATTAACCACGCATATTGGCCCTCATTCCGAGTTGTTCGCTCGGTAAATTTCATCGCATCGCAGTGATTTTCCGCTTAGTGCGCATGCGTAATGTTCGCACTGCGACTGCGCCAAGTAATTTTACAATGAAGATAGTATTTTTACTCACGGCTTTTTCTTCGCTCCGGCGATCGTAGTGTGATTGACAGGAAAAGGGTGTTACTGGGCGGAAACAGGCCGTTTTAGGGGCGTGTGAGAAAAAACGCTACCGTTTCTGGGAAAAACGCGGGAGTGGCTGGAGAAACGGGGGAGTGTCTGGGCGAACGCTGGGTGTGTTTGTGACGTCAAACCAGGAACGACAAGAACTGAACTGATCGCAGATGCCGAGTAAGTCTGAAGCTACTCTGAAACTGCTAAGAAGTTTGTAATCGCAATATTGCGAATACATCGTTCGCAATTTTAAGAAGCTAAGATTCACTCCCAGTAGGCGGCGGCTTAGCGTGTGCAACTCTGCTAAAATCGCCTTGCGAGCGAACAACTCGGAATGAGGGCCATAGTGCACTAACAAACAGCTTGCTATAATTGATGGACAATACTCATATCTATCTGCTTCAATATCTTTCTGCTTGACTAAAATCTTCATGCGGACTTTCTGAAGGACTTGCTTGCTTATTAACCACGCATATTGTGTTATACTAAAAGTCTAGAGAGTCCATAAATTAGAGGCTCATTAAGAGAGAGAGATAGGGCTGTATGGCACATGTGCTATTCTAGCTGGATCATTTTGGATTAATTATTCCCGGTGTGGAATTGTTTTTAATATATTGTATATTTTAGATTGAATTGATACTGGCCGGTATCGTAGTGTGATATCTGTATTGTGTTATTCATGCATATAGGTGGAAATTTGTATATGTACTTTTTATAATATAAAAGTCAAAATTATCCTTTTATACAAAGTGAAAAGCGCTGTCTCATTCTTTGTTTGGTTATTTAATTGAATAGCCTTTTCCCCTGCTGCTGGGTTTTTTGCTGGCAATTAGTTGCAGTGTAAACCCTTCGGCTAATTGAATACCCCCCTTACTGTATACAGTAGGTTAAGCTTTCATGATGTGCATTACAAACAGGAGCTTGTAAAGCCCGATGCTGATTTTATTGCTTCGGTGACAGGATGGGTTAATATAATAAATTGTAAGCTTCTTGTAATGGATACGAGCAGTACAGAAGCCCTTTTGTATAGTAATACACAATGGTTTGTTACTGATGTAAGGCATTTCAGTCTACACAATTGAATGTACTTGGCGCAGAACCAGACATGTGTGAGTAGACAGAGCTGGCAGTGCCCGGTGCAGACTCATGCTGGGCAGAGATTGTGCCTGGGCTGTACCCATGTTTCCAGGTGCAGTAATAGGGACTTCCCTAAAGTCACACAGATCAGCCTTCATCATATAGTGTCTTCCCTTATGGTCAAAGCTAAATAGAAGTGGTAATGACTTTCATGTAACTTCCCGAGTTCTCTGACTAGTTACAGTGTATGTGTGTACTAGTGTCTGTGTATAGTGCAGTATGTGTGTACTTGTGTCTGTGTATAGTGCAGTATGTGTGTACTAGTGTCTGTGTATAGTGCAGTATGTGTGTACTTGTGTCTGCGTATAGTGCAGTATGTGTGTACTTGTGTACGTGTATAGTGCAGTATGTGTGTACTTGTGCCTGTGTATAGTGCAGTATGTGTGTACTTGTGTCTGCGTATAGTGCAGTATGTGTGTACTTGTGTCTGTGTATAGTGCAGTATGTGTGTACTTGTGTCTGTGTATAGTGCAGTATGTGTGTACTTGTGTCTGCGTATAGTGCAGTATGTGTGTACTTGTGTATGTGTATAGTGCAGTATGTGTGTACTTGTGTCTGTGTATAGTGCAGTATGTGTGTACTTGTGTCTGCGTATAGTGCAGTGTGTGTGTACTTGTGTCTGTGTATAGTGCAGTATGTGTGTACTTGTGTCTGTGTATAGTGCAGTATGTGTGTACTTGTGTCTGTGTATAGTGCAGTATGTGTGTACATGTGTCTGTGTATTGTGCAGTATGTGTGTACTTGTGTCTGTGTAAAGTGCAGTATGTGTGTACTTGTGTCTGTGTATAGTGCAGTATGTGTGTACATGTGTCTGTGTATAGTGCAGTATGTGTGTACTTGTATCTGTGTATAGTGCAGTATGTGTGTACGAGTGTCTGTGTATAGTGCAGTATGTGTGTACATGTGTCTGTGTATAGTGCAGTATGTGTGTACTTGTGTCTGTGTATAGTGCAGTATGTGTGTACTTGTGTATGTGTATAGTGCAGTATGTGTGTACTTGTGTCTGTGTATAGTGCAGTATGTGTGTACTTGTGTCTGTGTATAGTGCAGTATGTGTGTACTTGTGTCTGTGAATAGTGCAGTATGTATGTACTTGTGTCTGTGTATAGTTCAGTATGTGTGTACTTGTGTCTGTGTATAGTGCAGTATGTGTGTACTTGTGTATGTGTATAGTGCAGTATGTGTGTACTTGTGTCTGTGTATAGTGCAGTATTTGTGTACTTGTGTCTGTGTATAGTGCAGTATGTGTGTACTAGTGTCTGTGTATAGTACAGTATGTGTGTACTTGTGTCTGTGTATAGTGCAGTATGTGTGTACATGTGTCTGTGTATAGTGCAGTATGTGTGTACTTGTGTCTGTGTATAGTGCAGTATGTGTGTACTTGTGTCTGTGTATAGTGCAGTATGTGTGTACTTGTGTCTGTGTATAGTACAGTATGTGTGTACTTGTGTCTGTGTATAGTGCAGTATGTGTGTACATGTGTCTGTGTATAGTACAGTATGTGTGTACTTGTGTCTGCATATAGTACAATATGTGTGTACTTGTGTCTGCGTATAGTGCAGTATGTGTGTACTTGTGTCTGTATATAGTGCAGTATGTGTGTACTTATGTCTGTGTATAGTGCAGTATGTGTGTACATGTGTCTGTGTATAGTACAGTATGAGTGTACTTGTGTCTGTGTATAGTGCAGTATGTGTGTACTTGTGTCTGTGTATAGTGCAGTATGTGTGTACTAGTGTCTGTGTATAGTACAGTATGTGTGTACTTGTGTCTGTGTATAGTGCAGTATGTGTGTACTTGTGTCTGTGTATAGTGCAGTATGTGTGTACATGTGTCTGTGTATAGTGCAATATGTGTGTACTTGTGTCTGTGTATAGTGCAGTATGTGTGTACTAGTGTCTGTGTATAGTGCAGTATGTGTGTACTAGTGTCTGTGTATAGTACAGTATGTGTGTACTTGTGTCTGTGTATAGTGCAGTATGTGTGTACTAGTGTCTGTGTATAGTACAGTATGTGTGTACTTGTGTCTGCATATAGTACAGTATGTGTGTACTTGTGTCTGTGTATAGTGCAGTATGTGTGTACTAGTGTCTGTGTATAGTACAGTATGTGTGTACTTGTGTCTGTGTATAGTGCAGTATGTGTGTACTTGTGTCTGTGTATAGTGCAGTATGTGTGTACTAGTGTCTGTGTATAGTACAGTATGTGTGTACATGTGTCTGTGTATAGTGCAGTATGTGTGTACTTGTATCTGTGTATAGTGCAGTATGTGTGTACGAGTGTCTATGTATAGTGCAGTATGTGTGTACTTGTGTCTGTGTATAGTGCAGTATGTGTGTACTAGTGTCTGTGTATAGTACAGTATGTGTGTACTTGTGTCTGTGTATAGTGCAGTATGTGTGTACTTGTGTCTGTGTATAGTGCAGTATGTGTGTACTAGTGTCTGTGTATAGTACAGTATGTGTGTACATGTATCTGTGTATAGTGCAGTATGTGTGTACTTGTATCTGTGTATAGTGCAGTATGTGTGTACGAGTGTCTATGTATAGTGCAGTATGTGTGTACTTGTGTCTGCGTATAGTGCAGTATGTGTGTACTTGTGTATGTGTATAGTGCAGTATGTGTGTACTTGTGTCTGTGTATAGTGCAGTATGTGTGTACTTGTGTCTGCGTATAGTGCAGTATGTGTGTATTTGTGTCTGCGTATAGTGCAGTATGTGTGTACTTGTGTCTGTGTATAGTGCAGTATGTGTGTACTTGTGTCTGTGTATAGTACAGTATGTGTGTCAGTGTATAGTACAGTATGTGTGTCTATGTCAGTATGTGTCTGTGTATAGTACAGTACGTGTGTGTCTATGTCAGTATGTGTCTGTGTATAGTATGTGTCTATGTCAGTATGTGTCTGTGTATAGTACAGTATGTGTGTCTATGTCAGTAAGTGTCTGTGTATAGTACAGTATGTGTCTATGTCAGTATGTGCCTGTGTATAGTACAGTATGTGTGTCTATGTCAGTATGTGTCTGTGTATAGTACAGTATGTGTGTTTATGTCAGTATGTGTCTGTGTATAGTACAGTATGTATGTGTCTATGTCAGTATGTGTCTGTGTATAGTACAGAATATGTGTCTATGTCAGTATGTGTCTGTGTATAGTACAGTATGAGTGTCTATGTCAGTATGTGTCTGTGTATAGTACAGTATGTGTGTCTATGTCAGTATGTGTGTGTATCGTACAGTATGTGTCTGTGTATATTATTTGTATATGTCAGTATGTGTCTGTGTATAGTACAGTATGTGTGTCTATGTCAGTATGTGTGTGTATCGTACAGTATGTGTGTGTCTATGTGTGTGTGTGAGAGAGTGAGTGAGTGTGTGCGTGTGTCTGTGTCAGTATGTGGGTGTGTGTGCGTGTATATCTATGTGCGCATGTGTGTGTCAGAAAGATCCTTTGTGTAAAATATTTGTCCTGTATTCAGTGAGACAATAAACTCCACAGGGACACTAGTACAATTATAACTTAGTTGCAGAACTCTGGTAATTACACGGAGACAGGTCAGTGATGTGGAAGGCTGCAGGGAGTACAGAGCAGATAAATATCTTGGTCTCGCCACTGTACCTGCAATAAGGAACCAGACTGACAGGACCCCGGCTTTCTGCACTACTGGTAAATGTACGTCACCACTGTGAGTATTATACGTAGTTATTAGAGATGAGCGGGTTCGGTTCCTCGGAATCCGAACCCCCCCGAACTTCACCCATTTTACACGGGTCCGAGGCAGACTCGGATCCTCCCGCCTTGCTCGGTTAACCCGAGCGTGCCCGAACGTAATCATCCCGCTGTCGTATTCTCGCGAAATTTGTATTCTATATAAGGAGCCGCGCGTCACCGCCATTTTCACTCGTGCATTGGAGATGATAGGGAGAGCACGTGCGGTGTTCTCTCAGTTTCTATGTTCAGTGTGCTGCAAATATCTGTGCTCAGTGTGCTGCAAATATCTGTGCTCAGTGTGCTTTATTGTGGGTACTGGGGACCACCAGTATTATATAGTAGGAGGACAGTGCAGAGTTTTGCTGACCAGTGACCAGTGACCACCAGTATTATACGTTCTCTGCCTGAAAAACGCTTCATATCTGTTCTGCATTGTAGTATATATTGCTGACCAGTGACCACCAGTATTATATCAGTATGGTACAGTAGTCCACTGCTCTACCTACCTCTGTGTCATCAAGTATACTATCCATCCATACCTGTGGTGCATTTTAGTTGTTGTGCGTAGTAGTAGGAGGACATTGCATAATTTTGCTGACCACCAGTATATAATATATAGCAGTACGGTACAATAGTCCACTGCTCTACCTACCTCTGTGTCATCAAGTATACTATCCATCCATACCTGTGGTGCATTTTAGTTGTTGTGCGCAGTAGTAGGAGGACATTGCATAATTTTGCTGACCACCAGTATATAATATATAGCAGTACGGTACAATAGTCCACTGCTCTACCTACCTCTGTGTCATCAAGTATACTATCCATCCATACCTGTGGTGCATTTTAGTTGTTGTACGCAGTAGTAGGAGGACAGTGCATAATTTTGCTGACCACCAGTATATAATATATAGCAGTACGGTACAGTAGTCTACTGCTCTACCTACCTCTGTGTCGTCAAGTATACTATCCATCCATACCTGTGGTCAGAGGCGTAACTAGGGGTTTTGGAGCCCAGGGCAAGATCAAAAATGGCGCCCCCCCCCCCAAATAAATAAATAAATAAATAAATAATAATAAATAAAATACAAAAGGAAAGTATGTGCGCACGCTAATGGCGATGTGCCAACATGATACACCAGCTGTTACAGGTCATACTGGGAACATTCTTTTCAATTCCACATGCACCTTACCATCATCATCTCCTACACAAATAGGTGTCACTGTGTATAAAGTGGTCGAAGTTTAATTTTTGAAGGGGGATATGAAAAAGTGGAGGTATGCATGCGCGCGCTCCCTGGAAAAGGGGGCGTGGCCACTCAGGAGGGGGCGTGTCCTTCAGTGTAGTAGGACCCATTATACTATCTAGTACTGGTGCCCCTTTCATATTATAACACACGGTAGGAGCCGAAATTCACATTATAGAGAGAGGGGATTCAACCCTCTTAATTAACAAGGCCTGTGGGGCACTGTGGTGAGGGGAGCCTACCCCCTTAATCGACTAATTGCAGAGTTTAGCAGTGGAAGGGTTGCAGCGGTTTCTCACCCCAAGCTGCGGCGCTTCTGCCACCTCCGACACTCCACATCTTCGGCGCCACCCGGGATGCAGAGCACCGCACCGGGGATGCACCCTTTTCAGTGTGGTCTGCTGCGCTCCAAAGGGGAATATTCTCTCCTGCTGCAGGATTCCGATCTGCACCCTCCTCCCCGCTGTTCCGTGCCGTCTTCTTTAAGCCAGCCAGGGTCTTCTGCCGGTGCTCCCATTGCTGGTCAGTCTCCTCCCTTGCTGCAGTGTCCCGGTCCACCGAAGGTTGGATGTCCTTCCCCAGTCCTGCGTCTGGCTGGACTCCTCTTCTGCGGCATCTTCTCCACTCAGCGCGGACGGCTCTGGTCGCTACGGTGACAGGTGCAGGCGTGAATCCTCCAGGGCCTACTTCCTACGTGCTGCTGCTGTCTGCTAATTAAAAAATAAGTAAGTTACGCCTCTGGTCGTCTCTCACTCAGCACACCATCACCTCCCCCTGCGTCGTCACTCAGCACACCATCACCTCCCCCTGCGTCGTCACTCAGCACACCATCACCTCCCCCTGCGTCGTCACTCAGCACACCATCACCTCCCCCTGCGTCGTCACTCAGCACACCATCACCTCCCCTGCGTCGTCACTCAGCACACCATAACCTACCTCTGCGTCGTCACTCAGCACACCATCACCTCCCCCTGCGTCGTCACTCAGCACACCATTACCTCCCCCTGCGTCATCACTCAGCACACCATCACCTCCCCTGCGTCGTCACTCAGCACACTATAACCTACCTCTGCGACGTCACTCAGCACACCATAACCTACCTCTGCGTCGTCACTCAGCACACCATCACCTCCCCCTGCGTCGTCACTCAGCACACCATCACCTCCCCTGCGTCGTCACTCAGCACACCATAACCTACCTCTGCGTCGTCACTCAGCACACGATCACTTCCCCCTGCGTCGTCACTCAGCACACCATCACCTCCCCCTGCGTCGTCACTCAGCACACCATCACCTCCCCCTGCGTCGTCACTCAGCACACCATCACCTCCCCCTGCGTCGTCACTCAGCACACCATCACCTCCCCCTGCGTCGTCACTCAGCACACCATCACCTCCTCCTGCGTCGTCACTCAGCACACCATCACCTCCCCCTGCGTCGTCACTCAGCACACCATCACCTCCTCCTGCGTCGTCACTCAGCACACCATCACCTCCCCCTGCGTCGTCACTCAGCACACCATCACCTCCCCTGCGTCGTCACTCACTCAGCACACCATCACCTCAACCTGCGTCGTCACTCAGCACACCATCAGTTGGGAAATCCTAGGGTTAGTAACTAGGGTTAGTTTGTGGGTGGCCAGTCTGTGTGTGTGTGTGTGTGTGTGTGTGTGTGTGTGTGTGTGTGTGTGTGTGTAATCTACAGATTACACACACACAGACTGGCCACCCCCCAAACCCCACACACACCCACTCAGACTACACACACATTCTCATACTTTCGCCTCCCTCCCCCCCACACACAGGACTACAATATTCACTTACACTCCCACTGTCCCACACACACACACACTTAACCCACACACACACTGTACCACCCCCCCTCCCCTCCCGACAATAAACTACTGCTGCCGCCGCCTGCCTACTCACCTGTTGCCTCCGCAGACCCGCGCACGCGCGCCTCCACGATTAGACACTGCTTGGGGGGAGGGGGGGGGAGGGGAGTAGGGGGAGGCTCCGTCCTAGCTGCTGCTGCCTGTGTGGCAGTCACAGCAGCCGGGTCTGGGGAGCCAGGGAGAGCCCGCCGACGGAAACCATGTCGCATGGGGCGAGCGGAGCGGGCCGTGCAGGTGGCGGTGGCGCCCCCCTCTGCTGGGGCTGCCACAGCGCCCAGTGCACGTGCCCTGCTCGCCCCATGCTAGTTACGTCTCTGGTGGGGGAGGGGAAAGTATGAGAATGTGTGTGTAGTCTGAGTGGGTGTATGTGGAGTTTGGGGGTGGCCAGTCTGTGTGTGTGTGTAATCTACAGATTACACACACACACACAGACTGGCCACCCCCCAAACCCCACACACACCCACTCAGACTACACACACATTCTCATACTTTCCCCCCCTCCCACCCCACACACAGGACTACAATATTCACTTACACTCACACTGTCCCACACACACACACACACACACTTAACACACACACACACTGTACCACCCCCCCCCCCCTGCCAATAAATTACTACTGTTGCCGCCGCCGCCTGCCTGCTCACCTGCCGCCTCCTATGCCCTACGCGGGCGCACCTCCGAGGTCGCGCACGCGCGTACGCGCGCACCTCCGAGGTCGCGCACGCGCGCCTCAACAATTAGACACTGCTTGGGGGGGGAAGTAGGGGGAGGCTCCGTCCTAGCTGCTGCTGCCTGTACAGTGTGACAGGCACAGCAGCCGGAGCTGGGGAGCCAGGGAGAGACCGCCGGCGGAAACCATGTCGCATGGGGCGAGCGGAGCGGGCCGTGCAGGTGGCGGTGGCGCCCCCCTCTGCTGGGTCTGCCACGGCGCCCAGGGCACGAGCCCTGCTCGCCCCATGCTAGTTACGCCTCTGCCTGTGGTGCATTTTAGTTGTTCATAGTATTATATAGTAGGAGGACAGTGCAGAATTTTTCTGACAACCAGTATATAATATATAGCAGTACGTTACAGTAGTCCACTGCTCTACCTACCACTGTGTCGTAAAGTATACTATCCATCCTTACCTGTGGTGAATTTTAGTTGTTGTGTGCAGTAGTAGGAGGACAGTGCAGAATTTTGCTGACCACCAGTATATAATTTATAGCAGTACGGTACAGTAGGCCATTGCTATTGATATATTACTGGCATATAATTCCACACATTAAAAAATGGAGAACAAAAATGTGGAGGGTAAAATAGGGAAAGATCACGATCCACTTCCACCTCATGCTGAAGCTGCTGCCACTAGTCATGGCCGAGACATTGAAATGCCATCAACGTCGTCTGCCAAGGCCGATGCCCAATGTCATAGTAGAGAGCATGTAAAATCCAAAAAACAAAAGTTCAGTAAAATGACCCAAAAATCAAAATTAAAAGCGTCTGATGAGAAGCGTAAACTTGCCAATATGCCATTTAAGACACGGAGTGGCAAGGAACGGCTGAGGCCCTGGCCTATCTTCATGGCTAGTGGTTCAGATTCACATGAGGATGGAAGCACTCATCCTCTCGTTAGAAAACTGCAGTGCCACTCCTAGATGGGCCAGGTGTTTGTGTCGGCCACTTGGGTCGCTTAGCTTAGTCATTCAGCGACCTCTGTGCTCATTTTAGGACTAAAAATAATATTGTGAGGTGTGAGGTATTCAGAATAGACTGGAAATGAGTGGAAATTATGGTTATTGAGGTTAATAATACTATGGGATCAAAATTACCCCCAAATTCTATGATTTAAGCTGTTTTTGAGGGTTTTTTTGTAAAAAAAACACCCGAATCCGACAAAAAATTTTCAGGGAGGTTTGACAAAACGCGTCCGAATCCAAAACACGGTAGCGGAACCGAATCCAAAACCAAAACACAAAACATGAAAAATGTCCGGTGCACATCACTAGTAGTTATATAACATTTATTCTGCATAAGGGACTGATTGTGAGTTGGAAGTAAGTCAATAAAACATCTTGCATCTGGAACAAACCATGTTGCAATGCAGGGGGGGGCAAGTACATTTATTATATGTGCACGTAGGGTAAATACTGGCTGCTCCTGCATGTAGGGACTGATGCACTGGTGGACAAAGTTTCCTCTGCAGGTGCGATCTCGCACGCAGCAGCTGTGAGTAAATTAGCAATTGCCGCAGTTGCTGGGATTTCTATTGAGACGCCTGCTGGCAGCTTTGTAGATCCCTGTGGCTGTGTATAAAGGTGCAGCATCAGTTGTGAGTAGCCGTACGGTCACACAGCATAACCGCGGGAAGTGAGACCCTGGAGACATTGCCGGTGTATACGGGAACACAGTCGCAGCCTCAAAATGGTGGGAACATGCCGGCGTATCCCCGTTACCGCTCTCACACTGTCGCTGACAGATAAAAACACGTTACAGATAAATCCTCTCTGCAGCCGCTGTGGTGAGACCATCGTGGTTCCTTCCGGTGCGACTACAGACGTCAGATAATCGCTCAGCTGTGTAAATATTCATCTATGAATCAGACCCGTAGTGCACAAATGGGATCCGGGATTTAGGTCGACGACACTTAGGACGACAGTATCTAGGTCAACCTCTATTAGACGACAGTAACTAGGTCAACAGGGTTTCTAGGCCAACAGGGTTTCCAAGTCGACATGTTCTAGGTTGACAGGTCAAAAGGTCGACATGAGTTTTTCTAAAAAAAATTCTTTTTTGAACTTTTTCATACTTAACGATCCACGTGGAATACGATTGGGAATAGTAACCTGTGCCGGGTGGAGCGTCAGCAGAGCGAGGGGACGTGGTGCAGTAATTGGGGTTCCTGGTCACTGTAAGGAGAAAATTATACCCAAATTTTTTTAAAGATTCAAGTCGTCCTTTTGACCTGTCGACCTAGAACATGTCGACCTAGAATCCCTGTTAACCTAGATACTGTCGACCTAAGTGTGGTTGACCTTCCATACCACACTCTCCACTCCACTGAATTTTAGATTTGAGCCACAGTAAGATGCGCACCTTCCAAATGTAACTCTCTCTGCACATGTTACATCTGCCCCATCTGCAGCGTGAACTGTGAAATGGTTTGCAAAGATGCACAGACCAATTATCATTATCTGCCATTGCCCTACCCAATGAGATCATTGCTCTGCCGGAGGGAGAGGAGATCCCAACACAAATGATTGCATCTGTCGGGGAAGATGGAAGAATTTTTACATTAAGAAGGTGCCGAACTTTATATTAACGTCTCCTACTTATTTATTTATGTATTTATTTATGTATTTATTACATTCTATATTTTCTTTACTTATCTCTTCACTTATCTTTTTTATGAATTTCTTTTTTGTTATTAATATAGAATAAGCTGTGACAGTAGGTAATGGCCACTGACCTGTTTTAATGGCATAGCAATAGAGTATAGCAATGAGATCTGCTACAGGGCCCAGGTGCCTGTCCCAGCAGGAAGAGGGCAGACAAGAGATCAGGGGGACAGACAGGAGATCAGGGGGACAGACAGGATATCAGGGGGACAGACAGGAGATCAGGAGGACAGACATAAGATCAGGGGGACAGACAGGAGATCAGGGGGACAGACAGGAGATCAGGAGGACAGACAGGAGATCAGGGGGACAGACAGGAGATCAGGGGGACAGACAGGAGATCAGGGGGACAGACAGGATATCAGGGGGACAGACAGGAGATCAGGAGGACAGACATAAGATCAGGGGGACAGACAGGAGATCAGGGGGACAGACAGGAGATCAGGAGGACAGACAGGAGATCAGGGGGACAGACAGGAGATCAGGGGGACAGACAGGAGATCAGGGGGACAGACAGGAGATCAGGGGGACAGACAAGAGATCAGGGGGACAGACAGGAGATCAGGGAGACAGACAGGAGATCAGGGGAACAGACAGGAGATCAGGGAGACAGACAGGAGATCAGGGGGACAGACAAGAGATCAGGGGGACAGACAGGAGATCAGGGAGACAGACAGGAGATCAGGGGGACAGACAAGAGATCAGGAGGACAGACAGGATATCAGGGGGACAGACAGGAGATCAGGGGGACAGACATAAGATCAGGGGGACAGACATGAGACCAGGAGGACAGACATGAGATCAGGGGGACAGACATGAGATCAGGGGGACAGACAGGAGATCAGGGGGACAGACATGAGATCAGGGGGACAGATAAGAGATCAGGGGGACAGACATGAGACCAGGAGGACAGACATGAGATCAGGGGGACAGACATGAGATCAGGGGGACAGACAGGAGATCAGGGGGACAGACAGGAGATCAGGGGACAGACATAAGATCAGGGGGACAGACAGGAGATCAGGGGACAGACAGGAGATCAGGGGGACAGACAGGAGATCAGGGGGACAGACAGGAGATCAGGGGGACAGACAAGAGATCAGGGGGACAGACAGGAGATCAGGAGGACAGACAGGAGATCAGGGAGAAAGAAGACAATAGATCAGGGGGACAGACAGGAGATCAGGGGGACAGACAGGAGATCAGGTGGACAGACATAAGATCAAGGGGACAGACATGAGATCAGGGGGACAGACAGGAGATCAGGTGGACAGATATAAGATCAAGGGGACAGACAGGAGATCAGGTGGACAGACATAAGATCAGGGGGACAGACAGGAGATCAGGGGGACAGACAAGAGATCAGGGGGACAGACAGGAGATCAGGTGGACAGACATAAGATCAGGGGGACAGACAGGAGATCAGGGGGACAGACAGGAGATCAGGGGGACAGATAAGAGATCAGGGGGACAGACAGGAGATCAGGGGGACAGACAAGAGATCAGGTGGACAGACAGGAGATCAGGGGGACAGACAGGAGATCAGGGGACAGACAGGAGATCAGGGGGACAGACAGGAGATCAGGGGGACAGACAGGAGATCAGGTGGACAGACATAAGATCAGGGGGACAGACAGGAGATCAGGGGGACAGACAGGAGATCAGGGGGACAGATAAGAGATCAGGGGGACAGATAAGAGATCAGGGGGACAGATAAGAGATCAGGGGGACAGACATGAGATCAGGGGGACAGACAGGAGATCAGGGGGACAGACAAGAGATCCGGCGGACAGACAGGAGATCAGGGGGACAGACAGGAGATCAGGGGGACAGACAGGAGATCAGGGGACAGACAGGAGATCAAGGAGACAGACAGGAGATCAGGGGGACAGACAGGAGATTAGGGGGACAGATAAGAGATCAGGGGGACAGACATGAGATCAGGGGGACAGACAGGAGATCAGGGGGACAGACAAGAGATCCGGCGGACAGACAGGAGATCAGGGGGACAGACAGGAGATCAGGGGGACAGACAGGAGATCAGGGGGACAGACAGGAGATCAGGGGACAGACAGGAGATCAAGGAGACAGACAGGAGATCAGGGGGACAGACATGAGATCAGGGGGACAGATAAGAGATCAGGGGGACAGACAGGAGATCAGGGGTACAGACAGGAGATCAGGGGGACAGACAGGAGATCAGGGGACAGACAGGAGATCAAGGAGACAGACAGGAGATCAGGGGGACAGACAGGAGATCAGGGGAACAGACAAGAGATCAGGGAGAAAGAAGACAGCGATCAGGGGAACAGATAAGAGATCAGGGGGACAGACATAAGATCAGGGGGACAGACAGGAGATCAGGGGGACAGACATGAGATCAGCGGGACAGACAGGAGATCAGGGGGACAGACAGGAGATCAGGGGGACAGACAGGAGATCAGGGGGACAGACAGGAGATCAGGGGGATCAGACAGGAGATCAGGGGAACAGACAAGAGATCAGGGAGAAAGAAGACAGCGATCAGGGGAACAGATAAGAGATCAGGGGGACAGACATAAGATCAGGGGGACAGACAGGAGATCAGGGGGACAGACAGGATATCAAGGGGACAGACAGGAGATCAGGGAGAAAGAAGACAAGAGATCAGGGGGACAGACAGGAGATCAGGGGGACAGACAGGAGATCAAGGGGACAGACAGGAGATCAGGGAGAAAGAAGACAGGAGATCAGGGGGACAGACAGGAGATCAGGGGGACAGACAAGAGATCAGGGGGACAGACATAAGATCAGGGGACAGACAGGAGATCAGGGAGAAAGAAGACAGGAGATCAGGGGGACAGACATAAGATCAGGGGACAGACAAGAGATCAGGGAGAAAGAAGACATGAGATCAGGGGGACAGACAGGAGATCAGGGGGACAGACATTAGATCAGGGGGAAAAACAAAAGGATTTTTCCCATGCACTCTGCGGGCTGTTAGTAACAAGAACTGTATACTATATAATAATAGAAAATGTAGAGCTCTTTGTTACATATATTTAGCAAAAAATATGATAAGCCTCCAGGTCACTTCACGCCCGCTCTATTACTGGAGGTCCCTAATACTAAGTATAAGTCCAGGGCATGGACCCCACAAAGTCGGCTCAGGCCCAACCACCCCAGGGCAGCACACCCTTGACATACTGTAGTGTTAATATGTGTTAATAAGAAAGAAGCAGGAGCTATATGTTAGAAAGTGATACAAAAATAAGGGTTCTAGTAAAATACTCAAAAGAGTAAAATTAGTGGAAAAATAAAAGTGTTTCACAAGTGCTAAATAAAAATTATGGCGTGCTGCCCCTAGGTATCTCGGTCACACCAAACCCGGGGGATGGGGGGGGAGGGGTACCAACCCCCAAACTCACACACAGCATAATAATAATAATAATTACATCCACTATGGGTCTTACTCCTGCTCCAGCTTCTTATTCACTTCTTATTCCTGCTCCAGCTTCTTATTCACTTCTTATTCCTGCTCCAACTTCTTCTTCACTTCTTATTCCTGCTCCAGCTTCTTATTCACTTCTTATTCCTGCTCCAGCTTCTTATTCACTTCTTATTCCTGCTCCAGCTTCTTATTCACTTCTTATTCCTGCTCCAACTTCTTCTTCACTTCTTATTCCTGCTCCAGCTTCTTATTCACTTCTTATTCCTGCTCCAGCTTCTTATTCACTTCTTATTCCTGCTCCAGCTTCTTATTCACTTCTTATTCCTGCTCCAGCTTCTTATTCACTTCTTATTCCTGCTCCAGCTTCTTATTCACTTCTTATTCCTGCTCCAGCTTCTTATTCCCTTCTTACTCCAGCTTCTTATTCACGTCTTATTCCTGCTCCAGCTTCTTATTCACTTCTTATTCCTGCTCCAGCTTCTTATTCCCTTCTTACTCCAGCTTCTTATTCACTTCTTCTTACTGCTCCAGCTTCTTATTCACGTCTTATTCCTGCTCCAGCTTCTTATTCACTTCTTATTCCTGCTCCAGCTTCTTATTCACTTCTTATTCCTGCTCCAGCTTCTTATTCACTTCTTATTCCTGCTCCAGCTTCTTATTCACTTCTTATTCCTGCTCCAGCTTCTTATTCACTTCTTATTCCTGCTCCAGCTTCTTATTCACTTCTTATTCCTGCTCCAGCTCCTTCTTCACTTCTTATTCCTGCTCCAACTTCTTCTTCACTTCTTATTCCTGCTCCAGCTTCTTATTCACTTCTTATTCCTGCTCCAGCTTCTTATTCACTTCTTATTCCTGCTCCAGCTTCTTATTCACTTCTTATTCCTGCTCCAGCTCCTTATTCACTTCTTATTCCTGCTCCAGCTTCTTATTCACTTCTTATTCCTGCTCCAGCTCCTTATTCACTTCTTATTCCTGCTCCAGCTTCTTATTCACTTCTTATTCCTGCTCCAGCTTCTTATTCACTTCTTATTCCTGCTCCAGCTTCTTATTCACTTCTTATTCCTGCTCCAGCTTCTTATTCACTTCTTATTCCTCCTCCAGCTCCTTATTCACTTCTTATTCCTGCTCCAGCTTCTTATTCACTTCTTATTCCTGCTCCAGCTTCTTATTCACTTCTTATTCCTGCTCCAGCTTCTTATTCACTTCTTATTCCTGCTCCAGCTTCTTATTTACTTCTTATTCCTCCTCCAGCTTCTTATTCACTTCTTATTCCTGCTCCAGCTTCTTATTCACTTCTTATTCCTGCTCCAGCTCCTTATTCACTTCTTATTCCTGCTCCAGCTTCTTATTCACTTCTTATTCCTGCTCCAGCTTCTTATTCACTTCTTATTCCTGCTCCAGCTCCTTATTCACTTCTTATTCCTGCTCCAGCTTCTTATTCACTTCTTATTCCTGCTCCAGCTTCTTATTCACTTCTTATTCCTGCTCCAGCTTCTTATTCACTTCTTATTCCTGCTCCAGCTTCTTATTCACTTCTTATTCCTGCTCCAGCTTCTTATTCACTTCTTATTCCTCCTCCAGCTCCTTATTCACTTCTTATTCCTGCCCCAGCTTCTTATTTACTTCTTATTCCTGCTCCAGCTCCTTATTCACTTCTTATTTGTGCTGCAGAGTCTTATTCACTTCTTATTCCTGCTCCAGCTTCTTATTTACTTCTTATTCCTGCCCCAGCTTCTTATTTACTTCTTATTCCTGCTCCAGCTTCTTATTCACTTCTTTTTCCTGCTCCAGCTCCTTCTTCACTTCTTATTCCTGCTCCAGTCTCTTGCTCACTTCTAATTCCTGCTCCAGATCCCTATTCACTTCTTATTCCTTCCCCATCTTCTTACTCCCTTCTTTTTCCTGCACCAACTTCTAACTTCTTATTCCTGCTCCAGCTTCTTATTCACTTCTTATTCCCGCTCCAGCTTCTTACTCACTTCTTATTCCTGCTCCAGCTTCTTATTCACTTCTTATTCCTGCTCCAGCTTCTTATTCACTTCTTATTCCTGCTCCAGCTTCTTATTCACTTCTTATTCCTGCTCCAGCTTCTTATTCCCTTCTTATTCCTGCTCCAGCTTCTTATTCACTTCTTATTCCTGCTCCAGCTTCTTATTCACTTCTTATTCCTGCTCCAGCTTCTTACTCACTTCTTATTCCTGCTCCAGCTTCTTATTCACTTCTTATTCCTGCTCCAGCTTCTTATTCACTTCTTATTCCTGCTCCAGCTTCTTATTCACTTCTTATTCCTGCTCCAGCTTCTTATTCACTCCTTATTCCTGCTCCAGCTTCTTATTCACTTCTTATTCCTGCTCCAGCTTCTTATTCACTTCTTATTCCTGCTCCAGCTCCTTATTCACGTCTTATTCCTGCTCCAGCTCCTTATTCACTTCTTATTCCTCCTCCAGCTTCTTATTCACTTCTTATTCCTGCTCCAGCTTCTTATTCCCTTCTTATTCCTGCTCCAGCTTCTTATTCACTTCTTATTCCTGCTCCAGCTTCTTATTCACTTCTTATTCCTGCTCCAGCTTCTTATTCACTTCTTATTCCTGCTCCAGCTTCTTATTCACTTCTTATTCCTGCTCCAACTTCTTATTCACTTCTTATTCCTGCTCCAACTTCTTATTCACTTCTTATTCCTGCTCCAACTTCTTATTCACTTCTTATTCCTGCTCCAGCTTCTTATTCCCTTCTTATTCCTGCTCCAGCTTCTTATTCACTTCTTATTCCTGCTCCAGCTTCTTATTCACTTCTTATTCCTGCTCCAGCTTCTTATTCACTTCTTATTCCTGCTCCAGCTTCTTATTCACTTCTTATTCCTGCTCCAGCTTCTTATTCACTTCTTATTCCTGCTCCAACTTCTTATTCACTTCTTATTCCTGCTCCAGCTTCTTATTCACTTCTTATTCCTGCTCCAGCTTCTTATTCACTTCTTATTCCTGCTCCAGCTTCTTATTCCCTTCTTATTCCTGCTCCAGCTTCTTATTCACTTCTTATTCCTGCTCCAGCTTCTTATTCACTTCTTATTCCTGCTCCAGCTTCTTATTCACTTCTTATTCCTGCTCCAGCTTCTTATTCACTTCTTATTCCTCCTCCAGCTCCTTATTCACTTCTTATTCCTGCTCCAGCTTCTTATTTACTTCTTATTCCTGCCCCAGCTTCTTATTCACTTCTTATTCCTGCTCCAGCTCCTTATTCACTTCTTATTCCTGCTCCAGCTTCTTATTCACTTCTTATTCCTGCTCCAGCTCCTTATTCACTTCTTATTCCTGCTCCAGCTTCTTATTCACTTCTTATTCCTGCTCCAGCTTCTTATTCACTTCTTATTCCTGCTCCAGCTTCTTATTCACTTCTTATTCCTGCTCCAGCTTCTTATTCACTTCTTATTCCTCCTCCAGCTCCTTATTCACTTCTTATTCCTGCTCCAGCTTCTTATTTACTTCTTATTCCTGCCCCAGCTTCTTATTCACTTCTTATTCCTGCTCCAGCTCCTTATTCACTTCTTATTCCTGCTCCAGCTTCTTATTCACTTCTTATTCCTGCTCCAGCTTCTTATTCACTTCTTATTCCTCCTCCAGCTCCTTATTCACTTCTTATTCCTGCTCCAGCTTCTTATTTACTTCTTATTCCTGCCCCAGCTTCTTATTCACTTCTTATTCCCGCTCCAGCTTCTTATTCACTTCTTATTCCTGCTCCAGCTTCTTATTCACTTCTTATTCCTGCTCCAGCTTCTTATTCACTTCTTATTCCTCCTCCAGCTCCTTATTCACTTCTTATTCCTGCTCCAGCTTCTTATTTACTTCTTATTCCTGCCCCAGCTTCTTATTCACTTCTTATTCCCGCTCCAGCTTCTTATTCACTTCTTATTCCTGCTCCAGCTTCTTATTCACTTCTTATTCCTGCTCCAGCTTCTTATTCACTTCTTATTCCTGCTCCAGCTTCTTATTCACTTCTTATTCCTGCTCCAGCTTCTTATTCACTTCTTATTCCTGCT
Source organism: Pseudophryne corroboree (assembly GCF_028390025.1). Lineage (NCBI taxonomy): Eukaryota > Metazoa > Chordata > Amphibia > Anura > Myobatrachidae > Pseudophryne > Pseudophryne corroboree. The sequence goes on along the minus strand of NC_086445.1, from coordinate 30,537,000 downwards.
CCAGCTTCTTATTCACTTCTTATTCCTGCTCCAGCTCCTTATTCACTTCTTATTCCTGCTCCAGCTTCTTATTCACTTCTTATTCCTGCTCCAGCTTCTTATTCACTTCTTATTCCTGCTCCAGCTTCTTATTCACTTCTTATTCCTGCTCCAGCTTCTTATTCACTTCTTATTCCTGCTCCAGCTTCTTATTCACTTCTTATTCCTCCTCCAGCTCCTTATTCACTTCTTATTCCTGCCCCAGCTTCTTATTTACTTCTTATTCCTGCTCCAGCTCCTTATTCACTTCTTATTCTTGCTCCAGCTTCTTACTCACTTCTTTTTCCTGCTCCAGCCTCTTACTCACTTCTTATTCCTGCTCCAGCTCCTTATTCACTTCTTATTCCTGCTCCAGCTTCTTATTTACTTCTTATTCCTGCCCCAGCTTCTTATTCACTTCTTATCCCTCCTCCAGCTTCTTATTCACTTCTTATTCCTGCTCCAGCTTCTTATTCACTTCTTTTTCCTGCTCCAGCTCCTTCTTCACTTCTTATTCCTGCTCCAGTCTCTTGCTCACTTCTAATTCCTGCTCCAGATCCCTATTCACTTCTTATTCCTTCCCCATCTTCTTACTCCCTTCTTTTTCCTGCACCAACTTCTAACTTCTTATTCCTGCTCCAGCTTCTTATTCACTTCTTATTCCCGCTCCAGCTTCTTACTCACTTCTTATTCCTGCTCCAGCTTCTTATTCACTTCTTATTCCTGCTCCAGCTTCTTATTCACTTCTTATTCCTGCTCCAGCTTCTTATTCACTTCTTATTCCTGCTCCAGCTTCTTATTCCCTTCTTATTCCTGCTCCAGCTTCTTATTCACTTCTTATTCCTGCTCCAGCTTCTTATTCACTTCTTATTCCTGCTCCAGCTTCTTACTCACTTCTTATTCCTGCTCCAGCTTCTTATTCACTTCTTATTCCTGCTCCAGCTTCTTATTCACTTCTTATTCCTGCTCCAGCTTCTTATTCACTTCTTATTCCTGCTCCAGCTTCTTATTCCCTTCTTATTCCTGCTCCAGCTTCTTATTCACTTCTTATTCCTGCTCCAGCTTCTTATTCACTTCTTATTCCTGCTCCAGCTTCTTATTCACTTCTTATTCCTGCTCCAGCTTCTTATTCACTTCTTATTCCTGCTCCAGCTTCTTATTCACTTCTTATTCCTGCTCCAGCTTCTTATTCACTTCTTATTCCTCCTCCAGCTTCTTACTCACTTCTTATTCCTGCTCCAGCTCCTTATTAACTTCTTATTCCTGCTCCAGCTCCTTATTCACTTCTTATTCCTGCTCCAGCTTCTTATTCACTTCTTATTCCTGCTCCAGCTTCTTATTCACTTCTTATTCCTGCTCCAGCTTCTTATTTACTTCTTATTCCTGCTCCAACTTCTTATTCACTTCTTATTCCTGCTCCAGCTTCTTATTCACTTCTTATTCCTGCTCCAGCTTCTTATTCACTTCTTATTCCTGCTCCAGCTTCTTATTCACTTCTTATTCCTGCTCCAGCTTCTTATTCACTTCTTATTCCTCCTCCAGCTCCTTATTCACTTCTTATTCCTGCTCCAGCTTCTTATTTACTTCTTATTCCTGCCCCAGCTTCTTATTCACTTCTTATTCCTGCTCCAGCTCCTTATTCACTTCTTATTCCTGCTCCAGCTTCTTATTCACTTCTTATTCCTGCTCCAGCTTCTTATTCACTTCTTATTCCTCCTCCAGCTCCTTATTCACTTCTTATTCCTGCCCCAGCTTCTTATTTACTTCTTATTCCTGCTCCAGCTCCTTATTCACTTCTTATTTGTGCTGCAGAGTCTTATTCACTTCTTATTCTTGCTCCAGCTTCTTACTCACTTCTTTTTCCTGCTCCAGCCTCTTACTCACTTCTTATTCCTGCTCCAGCTCCTTATTCACTTCTTATTCCTGCTCCAGCTCCTTATTCACTTCTTATTCCTGCTCCAGCTTCTTATTTACTTCTTATTCCTGCCCCAGCTTCTTATTTACTTCTTATTCCTGCTCCAGCTTCTTATTCACTTCTTTTTCCTGCTCCAGCTCCTTCTTCACTTCTTATTCCTGCTCCAGTCTCTTGCTCACTTCTAATTCCTGCTCCAGATCCCTATTCACTTCTTATTCCTTCCCCATCTTCTTACTCCCTTCTTTTTCCTGCACCAACTTCTAACTTCTTATTCCTGCTCCAGCTTCTTATTCACTTCTTATTCCCGCTCCAGCTTCTTACTCACTTCTTATTCCTGCTCCAGCTTCTTATTCACTTCTTATTCCTGCTCCAGCTTCTATCTAATTCTTACTCCTTCTCCAGCTTCTTACTGACTTCTTTTTCCTGCACCAACTTCTAACTTCTTATTTCTGCTCCAGCTCCTTACTCACTCCTTATTCCTGCTCCAGCTTCTTATTAACTCCTTATTCCTGCTCCATTTTCTTACTCACTTCTTATTCCTGCTCCAGATTCTTATTCACTTCGAATTCCTGCTCCAGCTTCTTATTCACTTCGAATTCCTGCTCCAGCTTCTTACTTATTCCTTATTCCTACTCCAGCTTCTTATTAACTCCTTATTCCTGCTCCATTTTCTTACTCACTTCTTATTCCTGCTCCAGCTTCTTACTCACTTCGAATTCCTGCTCCAGCTTCTTACTCATTTCTTTTTCCTGCTCCAGCTTCTTACTCACTTCTTATTCCTGCTCCAGCTTCTTACTTATTCCTTATTCCTACTCCAGCTTCTTATTAACTCCTTATTCCTGCTCCATTTTCTTACTCACTTCTTATTCCTGCTCCAGATTCTTACTCACTTCTTTTTCCTGCTCCAGCTTCTTACTCACTTCTTATTCCTGCTCCAGCTTCTTACTTATTCCTTATTCCTACTCCAGCTTCTTATTAACTCCTTATTCCTGCTCCATTTTCTTACTCACTTCTTATTCCTGCTCCAGCTTCTTACTCACTTCGAATTCCTGCTCCAGCTTCTTACTCATTTCTTTTTCCTGCTCCAGCTTCTTACTCACTTCTTATTCCTGCTCCAGCTTCTTACTTATTCCTTATTCCTACTCCAGCTTCTTATTAACTCCTTATTCCTGCTCCATTTTCTTACTCACTTCTTATTCCTGCTCCAGATTCTTATTCACTTCTTATTCCTGCTCCAGATCCCTATTCACTTCTTATTCCTTCCCCATCTTCTTACTCCCTTCTTTTTCCTGCACCAACTTCTAACTTCTTATTCCTGCTCCAGCTTCTTATTCACTTCTTATTCCCGCTCCAGCTTCTTACTCACTGCTTATTCCTGCTCCAGCTTCTTATTCACTTCTTATTCCTGCTCCAGCTTCTTATTCACTTCTTATTCCTGCTCCAGCTTCTATCTAATTCTTACTCCTTCTCCAGCTTCTTACTGACTTCTTTTTCCTGCACCAACTTCTAACTTCTTATTTCTGCTCCAGCTCCTTACTCACTCCTTATTCCTGCTCCAGCTTCTTATTAACTCCTTATTCCTGCTCCATTTTCTTACTCACTTCTTATTCCTGCTCCAGATTCTTATTCACTTCGAATTCCTGCTCCAGCTTCTTATTCACTTCGAATTCCTGCTCCAGCTTCTTACTCATTTCTTTTTCCTGCTCCAGCTTCTTACTCACTTCTTATTCCTGCTCCAGCTTCTTACTTATTCCTTATTCCTACTCCAGCTTCTTATTAACTCCTTATTCCTGCTCCATTTTCTTACTCACTTCTTATTCCTGCTCCAGCTTCTTACTCACTTCGAATTCCTGCTCCAGCTTCTTACTCATTTCTTTTTCCTGCTCCAGCTTCTTACTCACTTCTTATTCCTGCTCCAGCTTCTTACTTATTCCTTATTCCTACTCCAGCTTCTTATTAACTCCTTATTCCTGCTCCATTTTCTTACTCACTTCTTATTCCTGCTCCAGATTCTTATTCACTTCTTATTCCTGCTCCAGATCCCTATTCACTTCTTATTCCTGCCCCAGTTTCTTACTCACTTCTTATTCCTGATCCAGCTGCTTTCTCACTTCTTATTCCTACTCCAGCCTCTTACTCACTTCGAATTCCTGCTCCAGCTTCTTACTCACTTTTTTTTCCTGCTCCAGCTTCTTTTCTTCTAATTCATGTGCCAGATTCTTATTCACTTCTTATTCCTGCTCCAGCTTCTTACTCACTTTTTTTTCCTGCTCCAGCTTCTTACCTCTAATTCATGTGCCAGAATTCTTACTCATTTCTTTTTCCTGCTCCAGCTTCTTACTCACTTCTTATTCCTACTCCAGCTTCTTATTAACTCCTTATTCCTGCTCCATTTTCTTACTCACTTCTTATTCCTGCTCCAGATTCTTATTCACTTCTTATTCCTGCTCCAGATCCCTATTCACTTCTTATTCCTGCCCCAGTTTCTTACTCACTTCTTATTCCTGATCCAGCTGCTTTCTCACTTCTTATTCCTACTCCAGCCTCTTACTCACTTCGAATTCCTGCTCCAGCTTCTTACTCACTTTTTTTTCCTGCTCCAGCTTCTTTTCTTCTAATTCATGTGCCAGATTCTTATTCACTTCTTATTCCTGCTCCAGCTTCTTACTCACTACGAATTCCTGCTCCAGCTTCTTACTCACTTTTTTTTCCTGCTCCAGCTTCTTACTTCTAATTCATGTGCCAGAATTCTTACTCATTTCTTTTTCCTGCTCCAGCTTCTTACTCACTTCTTATTCCTGCTCCAGCTTCTTACTCATTCCTTATTCCTACTCCAGCTTCTTATTAACTCCTTATTCCTGCTCCATTTTCTTACTCACTTCTTATTCCTGCTCCAGATTCTTATTCACTTCTTATTCCTGCTCCAGATCCCTATTCACTTCTTATTCCTGCCCCAGTTTCTTACTCACTACGAATTCCTGCTCCAGCTTCTTACTCACTTTTTTTTCCTGCTCCAGCTTCTTACTTCTAATTCATGTGCCAGAATTCTTACTCATTTCTTTTTCCTGCTCCAGCTTCTTACTCACTTCTTATTCCTGCTCCAGCTTCTTACTCACTTCTTATTCCTGCTCCAGCTTCTTACTCACTTCTTATTCCTGCTCCAGCTTCTTACTCACTTCTTATTCCTGCTCCAGCTTCTTATTAACTCCTTATTTCTTCTCCATTTTCTTACTCACTTCTTATTCCTGCTCCAGATTCTTATTCACTTCTTATTCCTGCTCCAGATCCCTATTCACTTCTTATTCCTGCTCCAGCTCCTTATTCACTTCTTATTCCTGCTCCAGATTCTTATTCACTTCTTATTTGTGCTGCAGAGTCTTATTCACTTCTTATTCTTGCTCCAGCTTCTTACTCACTTCTTTTTCCTGCTCCAGCCTCTTACTCACTTCTTATTCCTGCTCCAGCTTCTTATTCAATTCTTATTCCTGTTCCAGCTTATTATTCACTTCTTATTCCTGCTCCAGCTTCTTATTCACTTCTTATTCCTGCTCCAGCTTCTTATTTACTTCTTATTCCTGCTCCAACTTCTTCTTCACTTCTTTTTCCTGCTCCAGCCTCTTACTCACTTCTTATTCGTGCTCCAGATTCTTATTCACTTCTTATTCCTGCTCCAGCTTCTTATTCACTTCTTATTCCTGCTCCAGCTTCTTATTCACTTCTTATTCGTGCTCCAGATTCTTATTCACTTCTTATTCCTGCTATAGCTTCTTACTCGCTTTTTATTCCTACTCCAGCTTCTTAGTCACTTCTTATTCCTACTCCAGATTCTTAATCACTTCTTATTCCTGTTCCAGCTTCTTATTTATTTCTTATTCCTGTTCCAGCTTCTTATTTCCTATTGCCCTGGCTCTTCCACCTTAGCCGTGGTGCCAGTCTCCCCCCCCCCCCCCCCCTTCCTGGTGCTTTTATGTTTTGAATTCTCTTCTGCATGTCTGGCTGCCCAGGTTTGGGCATCTGATGATTGTCCTGCTGCTTCTGCTCCAGTCATTGAAGTTGTGGGCTTTGGTTTTGGTCCTGTCTGTGAGTGGCCCTACAATTTGAATATGGATTGGTATGCTGTTGCTACTTCTTCCTCTTCTGTCTCCTCTAATATCTCTCAGATGCATTTTGCCCTCAGGTTGCTTCTACCTTCGCTAGGTATCACTACAGAAGGAGATGCCTTCACAGTTCCTCGCTCACAAATGAGGCTTCCTACCCTTCACATTCCAGCATGTCTTTGTGTCCTTTGCTAGGTATGTGAAGTTTGCAACAATGGCCATATGGCCATCTCGGCTGCTCCAAGGGTCCCAGAGTCCTTGCATGGTGTTCTTTCTTGGTAATAAGGTTCTAGTTGTGAAGTTATGCTAGATGGGAAAACAGCTTTGACCTGGGACCTTTGCAGCAAGGTTCATTCCTGGTTTTCTTTCTGGAAAGAACATGGATGTGCTTGAAATTATATTGATGGGTAAGGAGGGGCTCAAAGACTTGGGTGGGTTAGGAACATTTTTGTCCTACCACAATTGTCTAGGAAATTATTATTTTCTTATAGTGTGCTACTTTGACACGCTTCTGGGCAAACACTTCAATGTCATGGCTAGCCTCATATGGATGGAATATTATGAACAAATTTGCCATAAGCAGGACAGTTGCTGCATCATGTAATTCAATTGCAAGTTTGTGGAGATTACCCAAGCTAATCACCTGGACTGCGTTCAGATCCTTCACCATTGATTTTCTTGGTCCTTTCTCCACTACTGTTCCCACTGGTGTGGCCCTCAGTCTGCAAAGGATTTTACCAAACAGTACACACACCACATCAAGGAGACAACCTTCTTCCAGTGTTCAGAGCAAGGTGCCATGCCCATCAGAATTGAGGCCATGGCCTGATGGCTCTTATGGTACCCTTGTAGGTCTGCCACAACCTTCCTTGACCAGGTTTTGGCATCAGTTTTCATCTGCTTGTCTTGAACCTGGTCAGTTCCACTAAGGCTCGAATTTCTAATCAGTCTTTGACATTGCTCAAGTGCTGATGGAGCATGTTATGAAGGATGTTGGATGGTTGCATGGTTTAGGCCTTTTGTGTTGTCTCATTTTTGTAACCTGGTGTTGTCGCTAGTGGAAGTCAACTCCAAAAAAGATATTGGTTTGATTTCATCTTATTCAGAACCTCTCATACACTGCTGGTGGCTTGGCTATTAGTGCAATTTCTGCAAATCTGTGTTGTATGTCTAAAAGCCATCTGTGACTGCATTGGTTTTGGTCAGTGCTCCTGGGCCGGGTTGCCTTCTGGCCAAAACTTACTTTCTGTTTGCTGTCCTTGTAGCCAGAATCTATCTGCTTCATGAGTTTATGATTATGTTGTAGACAGATGCTTATCCATGGGATGTTCAGCATCTTGTACCTACAGATGGGTCCACATTTATCTTTACCTTGTTTATACACTGTTTTATTATTGTGGGTTTCCAGCAGTAGAGACTACCTCCCTACCTTGATGAATTTCTTCTTGCCAGCACAGCAGATTCACTGTGATGTTCTGCATTGCATGTAATATTTACCTATTATCGAGTTATCAGTAGAGCTATGTGATTCGGTTTTCCTGAAATACAAACACATCAGAACTTAGGGGATCCAAACTGAATCAAGTCCCAGTTCAGAATCAATTTGGTGTTCTGAGTGGAACGAAGTCCCAGCTCGGGTCTGTTGTCAGCTCAGATCTCAGATTTAAAAACCTAACTTGGGTTTTGGATTGCATGTGAACAGGTATAAATTACATTATTTTAGCTGTTTTTTATTGATTTGTAACAATTTTTTTTTTTCAACTTTTGTTTTAAATCAATGCTCATCAAATTTTATTTAATAATTTTAAGGAAATCCAAAACTGAACTAAAAACCGCATCCGAACCAAAACACATGAGGGTGGTTTTGTTCAAACCAAAACACGATGATGAATTAGAACCAAAATTAAAACCAAAACATGGGGGTCTACGCACACCGCCAGTTACAAGACTCTCTTTCCTGGGTATTGAATTGATATAGCTGTTGCCAGTTTGATGAGGTGGTGAGACTGCAATCAAGGATGGTGGTATCTCATGCTGAGAGTAAGGTCACTTTGCACCAGGTCCAGTCACTGTAGGATTTGATGAATTTTGCCTGTCAGGAGAATCATATGGCCAGGGTATTTTGCCACAAACTGGAGCATGCTACTATGGGTCTTACAAATAAGCATGGCCTGGCTGACTTGGATGTGTTTTTGAGGTCCTTTAATGGAACCATCTTTGGGTTTATTCCAATAGTCCCCAGTTGCAGCTGTTTACCAATGCCACTGGGTCCAGGGGATTATGGGTCTAATTGACTAGCACATGGTGCTGAAATAAATTAGCACAAATGAAAGCTCCTAAAAATATATGGCAAAAAAATTAAGCAGTATCTCAGAGAATCTCCAAACATTCTGCATCTTAATAACTGTAGTTACGTCTCTAGAGAACAGTATCAACACATTTCTTGCTTTTCAGTGTTGGTGGCCTCATCATAAGTCTCAGCCATGAATTACTGTAATGTCATACTAGACACAGCTTCACTCCAAGATAGTCCATTAAGGGAGGGATCACTGTATTTTTCTTAAGGTGGATAGTAACTCTAGGCTATGCCTAGTGGTGCTTGCTTCAGTGTATACATTACATCACCCTGCCATTTATTTCTCATACATTTTGATAGCACCACCGTAACTTTTTTGTTTGCTCCTAACGCTGAATCAGGGCTACTATTGCGTCATTGTGAAAAATAAAAGGTTAGTAAATGTTTTAATGGATCCTAATTCATTTTTCATTTATTTTTATGTGTATGAGATCCCTGGAAAAATAGAACATTACTCTTCTAATCATGATCAACTCATCAGAAAATCAACAAAACATGACTCAAGTGTCCGTCACTGGAAGCAAAACAACAGAGTATGTACAGTGGACCATTATATTCCTTATAATAGTGGGATTCTGTTTCTTCTTCTACTTTGTCACAGTGATGCTGAACGCCTTCTTCCTCATACCTGACCTCCAGCAGAATGCTCGTTATGTTCTTTTTATTTACATGCTCATCAATGACACATTGTATCTAGTCATGTCATTTCTCTTTCTTCTTGCAGCTATATATGTAGTATATGTCCCTGTGCCACTGTGCTATATTTTGTACACTGTTTCTGCAATGGCATTTAGAATAACTCCATACAACCTGGCAGCCATGGCTGTAGAGCAATATGTCGCCATTTGCCACCCACTGCGACATGTCCAGCTGTGCACCCCACAAAGAGCTAATGCTGCTTTCACCTTGATATGTTCAGCAATGATGATCCCGTATGTGACTGAGTTATGTGTCATGGTCTCATCATTTACCAATATATTCAACATCTATATTGTATGCACACAGAATATGTTGTTAGTTAATAACATTCAAAATGTTATTAGGTCCGTTAATCTCATTCTGTGTTTCAGCTCTGTGGGACTTGTCATCATATTTACATATGTCAAGATTATGCTGGTTGCCCTAAAAGCAAGTTCTCAGTCATCTTCTGCAGCCAAAGCCGGGAAAACAGTTCTGCTCCACGCCTTCCAGTTTCTCTTATGCCTGTCTTCATTATTAACTGTTCTCTCACTGGCATTTTCTGTACAAGCAGAGGAGCCCATACAATTGTTCAACTTTTTTATGTTCACCTATGTGCCGAGATTCCTCAGTCCGATAATCTATGGAATCCGGGATGATGTATTGAGAAAACATTTTAAGAAATCTTTACCAAAATTTTATCATTAGTTACAAAACTAGTGTCAAAGATCACCGGCTAGTAATATAGCGCTGGCAATAGTCACAAGTTGTACAGTTATAGGAATATGAATCTCACTAACATAATCTACAAATAAATCTATCTACAAATATGTCTGATTTATTGAGTCATGTAAACTGGGATGTATAACGTTGCATCTGCTGGTGTAAAGGTTCTACTAGGCAGATCATTATTCTCTTCTTCTACAGTCTTAATGGCTTATTCTTATTTCTGGTCTTATGATGTTATTCCTCTGTAATTAGATAAAGCGCAGTCTGTGACAACAAAAATATCAGTTTAAACTTTTTTTTACATAAAATGTTAATCTTTAATTATCCTGCTTTAGGTGAATGGCAACTTCATAGCATACAAACAAGCATAACTGTCCATAGTGCTGTCATTTCTCTATATATTATAAAGGGTTATTTCAGAATGGGGAAGATAGAAGGAGATGTTAAGTATAACATTTATTGTACTATTGAAGTGGGGCTCAAACATGCTGCCAAGAACACTGCAGGACCAAATGGAGCCTAATTATACCCCTTTCAGACATAAGCACAATCCCCGGATATTGCTGGGGCACGGTGAGACTACAGAGGTCCTGTTTATGCTTCAGAGGGTCTGACCTGGGTTTACAGTCCCGGGTCCTTGACCCACCAATCGACCAGGGTTATTCCAGGAACTTGCTATCTGAGTCAGCACCCCGGCCCATGTCTGAATGGTACAACCTAGGTATTTAGCCCTGAGTTGCACTAAAGGCCCCCATCCAATAACGAGATTTATCTCAGCAATGAGTTGGATCCTTTTTTCCTGCAATCTGGTCGGCAGCTTCCCCAGAGCCCTGCGATTGTGATTTACTACTTGAGTTTATTTTGTACATGTGATTTATCTCATGCGATCTGACGTTATTAAACCTATTTCTGTGCGATTGAGATAAATATAATGGTCAGCCTGTGTGATCTGTGACTGTGATGCACATGGGAACGCGCCTCGCATCCCAATCGCACGAAAAGAACATGCAATGGGATCCTTTTCCTACAATCCGTCTCAGCAATTCATCTCAATCGCATAAAAAGAGCCCATATCGCACTAGTGGATGGGGGCCTTTTGAATGAGCTGATTTTCTGTGTGGTGTCCGCCTGGAGGGGGAAAGGCTTCCGCCCTATAATAGCTGTCAGAGCCTCAGCCAATCAGAGGATGCGGTGGCCAGCAGCACTCCCCACCCAGTGACTGGCACTATTCTCTGGCTGTATGCCACCTCCCTCCTCTCCCTCATTCAGAGCTGGCTTGTCTTGCTTGTTCTATGCAGGATCAGGCTGCTGCAGCTGTTGAAGGCAAGTAGAGCTGGACTGAGGGGTGGGGTAATCACCGGTAAGTGTTAGTCAGCTGTGGTGAATGCCAGAGCAGACATGGCTTATGTGTGAAAGCGGTCAACCCATGAAAAACCAGGGTCTACGGCGTTCTGTGAAAGGGGATCTCTGTGCTTAGACCTGGGTTAGAGTCATGTTAAAAAAAGCCTGGTCTTACCCATGTATTTGCCGGGGTCTGAAAGGGGTATAACTGATTGTTATAGCTTTCTAGAATTTCCATATGCTCTGGACTGCTGTAGGGATGTAAGACCAGAGCTTTGTGCTCTCTGTCAGCAGAGTCATCAGATAGGGCAACAGTTGAAGGAGAGGGGCCTGATTGTAAGAGGTACCTGAAGTAGCAGCCCTGAGAGCTGCCCCAGGGGAGATCACCACTGGGACTCATCCTCAGAGAGAGAGAGAGAGATGTCTGCTATTCACACAGCTCCTTCCTCCATAGCACTGTTTGAACACCCACCGCTACGGGAGTCAGAGCTTTGACAGTGAATGAAGTGGAAGGTGTCCCATCTATACTTGTCCACTATCACTTGTCCCCAGTACTGAACCTAGCCTGGCAGCCCAAGCTGAGGCTTTGTCAGTGCTGTGGCAGCTGAGATGAAGCTGCGCCGTCTGTGAGGAAGCTGTTCTCAGTGCTGAAACCAGCCTGCAGCTCATACTGAGGCGTCCAGGGGGTAAATTTACTATGATGGGAGTTCTATTTAAGATGGGATGTTGCCCATAGCAACCAATCAGATCCTACTTCTCATTTATTTAGCACCTTCTAGAAGATAATACCTGAAATCTGATTGGTTGATATGAGCAACATCCCATCTTAAATAGAACTCCCATCTTAGTAAATTTACCCCCTGGAATGCTATGACAGGGGAAGGGAAGCTGCTCTGTCTATGAGGGAGCTGTCCTCAGTGCTGAAACCAGCCTGCAGTCCAACCTGAGGAGTCCGGGTGCGCAGCTGCATGTGTAAAAATAATTCTGAAGTAAAAAAGAAAAAGAAAACAGAGGATTCAGAGGTAACTCCAGTAAATCACCGGCAGAGCTCAGACTGACAAGCTGATCCCATATAAAGACAACTACATATAACTCATATTACAGCATTTCAGGTCAGCTCTGGTCAACTTATTTCTTTTCTCATTAAAGTGCTGTAAAGGAGGAGAGAGATGTAATATGCAGCCAGGCCCTATATTTAACTCTGATGAGTGGTTGGTAATTCATACAAAGTTGCTCCCTTTTAGGGATAATTTATACAAAGTTAATCCTTCTTATGGAACATTAATTCATTTGAAAAAAATCACACTCAGCTACTGAAACAATAACCTTTAGGTAAAAAATCCAAATAACTGCTAAAAAAAAATTAAAAGGAAATGAGAGAGAGCGAGAGAGAGAGAGAGAGAGAGAGAGAGATAGAGTGTTATTCTATTCCTTTGCATCAGTGAGTGTGCGGACCTCAGAGAACTTATTTTACATCATTACATAAATCAAACCTACACTAGGAATTACTGTTTTAGAATACCAACCAAATGCAGCCTTTAGTTCTGTTTTTCAATAAATAGAATTGGTTTATGATGTCTTGAGTCAGAAATATATATCATTACACACTGCGGTTTAGCTTCACTGACAGTGCTGCACAAATAAATCAGAAATATGTATTATTTTTTATATCACATGCTGTGGTTACAGTGTCCCACAAATATATCAGAAATATATATCATTACACACTGCGGTTTAGCTTCCCTGACAGTGTTGCACAAATAAATCAGAAATATGTATTATTATTTTTTATATCACCAACTGCACCCCAAGAGGACAAAGCCCTTGATGGACAGACAGAGCAGCCCCTTTCAGTCAGACAACCCCAGTTTATGGACAGAGCACCCACTGAGGCAGCCCCTTGTGTAAACCAGAGTACCACAGCAGCCCCTTCCATCAGACAGACCCTTAAAGAATAGCAGGCAGCAAATGTACACTGTACAGCCCCAGTTTATGGACACCCAAGGCATCTGTTTTATGGACAGAGTACTCCTGCAGCAGCCCCTTGTGTACACCAGAGTACCACAGCAGCCCCTTCCTTAAGTTCCGGCAGCCCCCCTTAAAAAATAGCACACAGAGGGTGTGGTCTGGCTGCTGAATGAGGCAGCTGTGTTCTAAAAGAGCTCCTGGGACCCACGGCTATTTATATACATATTTCTCCTTCCTGAGCTCTCCCAACCACCCCAATACATCCCCTATCCCTCCTGTTCCCCCTGCTATGCCCCCCGAGGTGCCGCGGAATCGGGGAGCAGTTTTCACTGCTCCTGCGGGTTGCGGCCTACGGGGCTCACGGAAGCCGGGGCCTCAAGTTCCTCCTCACGCCAGAGACAGTTCCGGGACCCACAGCTCGGGCCGCAGACCTCCTCCGGAGCTCCGTCTTCCTTACCGCCGCTGGCCGCTGACCGCGGCAAGGAAAGACTCCCTGCTGCCGGCTGTCTGAGGTGCGCTCCTGCCCGGTGGGGACCCGAGACTCGCCGCGCGGGTGGGCGCCGGCGGGCGCCCGGCGGCCATCTTAATACCAAATCAGGTACTGACTGCCTCACTCCCGCTGGGCCACTAGATGTAGATGCGGTCCCCGGGCCAGTGATCCGCGGTGCCCAGGCGAGGGAAGGGGGAGGGGTGCATATATAAGGCTGGGCCTACAGACCTTTTTGCTAATTTCCATCTGCTAAAGTGCCCCCCCATCCATCCATCCATCCTTCCTTCCATTCATTCGGGTGTCTGAATCAGCTGATTCCCTCCTCAGTGGACTCCACACGGCCCGTTACCCGCTGCCGCCATTTATCTATAACACCATGGAGCGGTGTCGTGGCCGCATATTCTCTAACGCATAGTGTACCGCAGTTGCACCTCAATTAGACCAAGTCGGATGTTCTGCCACTGTGAGTTGATGTATGGCTCCCTAGCTATGTGACTGCCTGCCTGATGTTGTCCTAAGGCCACGTGGGGACTTTTGCATGGCGACGACCCACATGCTTTATACTGCCGAGGATATGTGAAAGTGTAATACTATACTGCTTTATTTGAAGACCGATCTCATGGTGAGAGGGATAAAGAAAAAAAAGGCCAAGACCAAGCCGGACGCGATCCCATCCCCTGCAATCCGACATTCATCGGACCTACGTCAGTTCTTAACTACTCCAACCTCATTACCCGCTACTTCCTCTTCTGTCCCGGCCTCCCCGAATCTGCACGGTCCGGTAGACGACATGACATCCCCTGGAACTCCGTTGCCTCCACAGGCCCTCTCTCTGTCTGCGGAGATAAGCGAGATATTGTCCCATGTAAAGTCACTCCCCACGAAACAAGATTTCTCGGCCTTGGAGACTCGCTTGCTTTCCACCATCACTCAGAAAGGGACAGCGCTCCGACAAGATATGTCCCAAATTGCAAACCCGTGTCGATGTCCTGGAACGCCATGAATCGTCTAGTATGGATTCTCTGACTAAATTCTGGGAGGTGCTATCCCATCAAAGGTATGACATCTCTTTTCTAAAATCATGTATTGAGGATATGGATAATCGCGTCCGGCGAAATAATATCAGAGTCAGGGGTTTACCTGAGAGCGTTCAACAGGCTGACCTGACAGCGGCCTTAACTACGATATTTGGAAAACTTATTGACCTGGATCCGAACAAAGACATTATATTTGATAGAGCTCACCGAGCCCTCCGTCCTCGCGGCTTACCCTCTGACAGACCACGGGACGTGATTTGCAGGCTCCATTATTATGTCCAAAAAGAGGAAATAATGAGGTCGGCCCGTCAACTGGACAGCATTGACTTTCAAGGGGACAAGATTCAGATATTTCCTGATCTTGCCTGGTCGACCTTACAACAACGTCGAGCCTTGAAGCCTCTTACAGACTCTCTCAGGAAACTCGAGCTGAAATATAGATGGGGCTTCCCTTGCTCCCTCCAGGTTTCTCATGGTGGCAGAGTCGCGAGTCTCTCTAGACCTTCGGACTTACAGGCCTTCTTCACGACCTTGGGAATCCCTCTGGTACCGTTGCCAGATTGGGATGCTTTTCACCACCTACCGGACTTACCTGTTGTGCTCCCTCCAGACGACGCCTGGCAACAAGTGCTTTCCCCACGGACGCTGGAAACTACTCCTAGTTCACGTTCTTCAGAGCCTCCCTGAATGAGACGTCTCGTCCCGAGCGGACGTGAATTTTCTTGTTACCCATGTCTTTCTCTTAAATAGTGCTATGTGTTGCTCACACGTGAGATCGGTTTTTGTAACTTTGTAACAGTGTACAGTTGTAATGGTTCCATAGATAAGTAATGGGGTGTCGTCGATATGTTATTTTGGTTTATTTTCAAGCTGCATTCATTATTTTGGTGACGATACTCATATACACAATTGCTCAGCCTTTATGAAACCTGGTATGATAGCTTAAGGATTATATGTACATCTTTATATAAGCTTTCATATTTTTAGTTTTGTTTCACCTGTGCCTTTGTGCACACCTCGGTAATACCATATACTTGTTTAGCTTCTATCTTGTGGATGGTCGCTGTCCTGGGCCCCCCGTAGGACCCCCACTATGCTGCATCCCCTGTTTCTTTGGACTGGGAGTCGGCAGGATTCCGCTCCTGTCCTTTTTGCAGCAATCCTTTTTGTAGTACTAACATCTGTGTTTAATATCAAAGTACTTTACGGCATGGTTTCCCACGCTACATCTTTTTTTCTTCTTTTCTCTGCTTTCTCTCTTTTTCTATTCCCTTCCCTTGCTGCTCTTCCTTTCCCTCCCCCAGTGTCTGACGTAGGGAAGACTATTGTGAAGCTCTTAGGTCTGTGATATAGATAAGTGAATACACAAAATGGAAGCTGGATGTCAGTTTGTCTATTGCTTAAAAGAAACTGTTGCTTTAAATGTGATTCTTATATGTTTGCAGAAACTTTGATTTTAGTAGCAATTAAGGAAGTTAGTCTAGCTTTACAGTATTTCATAGACTGTGGTTAGCTAGTATCCTATAGAAAAGGGAAGTCGAAAGTATGTTGAAGGTAAAAGTATATTTTTAATGTAACAGTCATAATCACAAGATGCTGAGCTAATTAATTGGAAATCCCCCATAAGGGGAGTTTATAAATTATAATATATTCTGATATTTGAAATGTAATTGGTCTATGTATATGATTGGCTTGTTAATTTGATTAGATCATGTAATGCTATGATGAAAGTAATAGTATATAAGATGAAATCAACGTGTCAATGTGCAGTTCATGATATTCTTTTATCGTGAGCCCTGTGAACTTCACAATGCAATAAATCTACCAAAGAGACTTCATTGTTCTTCAATTATTTTACGTGACCATATCATTTTGGAGGTCTGTGCCACCGAGATCAACCCAACATTGACACACGAAGAAGGAAGGTGGGCTGGAGCCGGGACACCTGAATCAACAGTGGCCACAGGTAAGAGCTGTTATCTTACTTCTGCTCCATGTGTCCCTGCCTCGGTCTGCTGACTTTGTGTGTTATTGTTGGCTTGTAACTCCTTGAAGTCTTTTTGGAGATTGTGAGTATGGAACCAAATTGATTTTAACTGCATTTTATTACCAGATGCAGTGATTAGTATAGAGTGTTAAGATTGTAATTTCTGTCATTATCATATTTAATGATTTTATGGGATCTTTTGCCTGCCATATCTTGCTAAATGAAGCGTGAAGTCTGTGAGTGATTATGAGTGTGATTGGCCGAGGCTTTACGCCGGCAGATTCTGGACAGGGCCCAGGTAGGAGAGAGGCTCCGGTTAAACTCTCCTATGCTGGATAGTATCAGGGATACTCACCCACTGTGAAAAGCACCTTGTACACTATAAGGCCAAGCTTAGCAGAGTGTGGAACACGTGTGCCTGTTCAGAGCCGTGGCACCTGACGAGGTGGTGAGGTTTCCTAAGTGGAGTAATATCTCTCTAAACAAGGGGAGCGTCCCTGTTTACCATTGTATTGGACATTGAGGCTGGACTGTAAAATAAAGATTAGCCATTACAATGGGTCAAGAGATGTCCACACCGAAGGGCTCTTCTATGTTAGAGATCCCGCACGGCAGTCCAGCGAGTGTGATGTATCAGAGACAAGGGAGTGTGGCTGTGAAATTTCTCAGGAGATGGCATGCAAAATACCTTGATAGATCATTCATAGGAACCTTTAGCATAGACAAGTGGATAGAATTAAGTAAATTAAGGGAAAGGGGAAAAAAAAAAGGGTGCAAATTATGCCAACATACACCCAGATAACATGACTGCAACTGGAATTACATGAAGTAAGGTAGCACAGCAACAAACACTTTTACGTGCTCCACTAAGAGTAGTAACTACTGAAGAGGGCAAGTTATGGTCAATCCATGTGCCCTGGACCCTAGAAAAATGTAACCATTATAGGAGAAAGCCAAAGTAAGTTAATCAAGCTAGTACGGCTGTATAAGACACATTCATTTACACATAGTAATATGGTACAATTGGTTACTGGTTTATTAACAACTGAAGAATAAAAGGCACTCACTAAAGAAGAAGGGTGAGAAAACATCCATTTCAAACACACAGGATACAAATAGAGTAAGAAAAGATGTTTCTCAGAGACCTACAGAGAAAACATACC
Source organism: Pseudophryne corroboree (assembly GCF_028390025.1). Lineage (NCBI taxonomy): Eukaryota > Metazoa > Chordata > Amphibia > Anura > Myobatrachidae > Pseudophryne > Pseudophryne corroboree. The sequence continues at coordinate 30,519,221 of NC_086445.1, read as the reverse complement.
AGAAATTATTGGGTAAGGTTCAAACCAGAAGTACAAAATTATGGACAAATAAAAGAGATATTTGATCACAAGAAACCTTTTACAATGTTGACCATTGCTTTTGTTGAGGGTCTTAGATCGCATATCAAAAATTGGTTGACCATTAATGATCTACTGTGGCGCACACAAGTCCCAGAGGATTTGACAACCTTAGCAGTACACCATGAAGATAACTTGGTGTTCAATAAAGTTAGAAACAAGTTAAAGTTGCTGAAGTCACTGGTAATATGGCTGGGTGGGCAACAGAAAGGTACCACCCCTAGACATAGACCGTTTCAGCGTGAAACAGGCAGGTGTCCAGTCTGATCAACTGGATACTTGCGCTGTTGAGCTGAAATTGTTTGTTAATTCTGTAGAAACCAACTGCAGATAATACGTTGTTAATTTGACCTGCAGACCGTGCTGGGCAGGACAGTTCCAGAGAAGAATAAAATATATTAGTTTTTAATTAAGGCATATAATGTAATTTCACCTCATATTGTATAGCAAACCATGCTAACAGAAATCCCTGCAAAGCAAAATAATAATAATAGCAGCTCTACTAACTTGTCAGAAAACTCGGCATGACACTGTGGCACGCTTACCAGAATGGGAACTGGTCCTCATTATTTCTACCACCATTACCCTGGTCAAATGTAATATTTTGAAGTCTGCTACTTTACAAATGGTTAATGAAACTGATGGGTTTCAGAGAGAGGAATGGGGGGAGGAAAGTGTAACCCCTCGTGCTTGCTTAACATACCCTGACTAAGCTGATAATAACTGCCAAGGTAGCAACACGAAAATAAATTGTAATAAAAATGTTTACATGTTTACTAAAGATATATGTATACTAAATGAACAAACATTAATCAAAATGCAAAAAGCTTGTTATTTACAGGAAAGGACTAAAGAGGGAAAATGCAATGAAGGCTTGTGGCACAGCTCTGAAGGTAAAACTGTTGCCCCAAAATCACTCTTGCCAGCATTGGCACAGATGTCCCATGGACTGACCCATGCAGGTAAGATGGCCATAATTAGTCTGATTCAGACTTACTGGGATGCACCTTGTTTTGCATCAGTTGCAACCAAATACTGTGCTTCTTGCATCGTCTTGCAGAGGAATGCTGGAAGAACAGTTAAGACTGTACCTTCACATCTTCCCCAGACAACTGGTCCTTTCCAAGTTATACAAATTGAGGTCATTCAGCTTCCAAAGGTTAGGATGTTTTAGCATATATTGGTTTGTGTAGACAGGTTCAGTGGCTAGGTAGAGCATCAAGTCCAGCACAGAAATTGGTACAGGAATTTATAGGTATACCATATGTGATATGGTATAGCATATGTGATATCATCTAACCAAGGCATACATTTTATGGGACTAGTGTTTAAAAAGATGTGCCAACCAGCAGCAAAATTGAACATTGCAACGGGACTATTAAAAATAAGCTGGCCAAAATATGTAAAGAAACCAGCTTGCAGTGGCCAGAAACTTTGCCATTAGTGTTGCACTCGATCAGAACAACACCAAGGGGGGAGTTGAACATTTCTCCGTATGAAATACTGTTTGGAAAATTGCCCAATGTTGCTATTGCACCCGCATATGAACTCAGTAAAACAAATGATTTAACTGTGAACTATCTTATTTCATTAAGCAACCAGCTAAAGAAGATCCAAGCTACTGTGACCAGCACACAACCAATCCCTGTGGAAGGTGCTTGTCATAATCTACATCCTGGTGATGAGGTGATGGTCAGAAATTTCCTGAGATCGGGCTCGCTGACAGACCGGTGGGAAGGACCTTACCAAGTCTTGTTGACAACCCCAACTGCTGTTAAGATAAAGGAGAAGACTTCGTTGATCCACTCCACCCACTGCAGAAAAGTCACGCCTCCTGAGACAGCACATGTGGAAGATATTCTCCAAGACTCCTCTGCACTTCAACAGTAAAACCAGCAAGTGAGTGGTTCGGGCATAATAATCCCTTGAGCCACTTGCCAACGCAGTATCTCTGTGGAGGGTACATAACTCCTAGAAGAGTACTGTGAAGATCAAAGGACAACAAAGACAATGCTAAACAGGATGATGCTGATAGGCCAAAGGCCAGACCGTGGACTATGGGGGTGCATTCTCTCATGGGCATGTCTGATTACAATCATACTCATTGTGCTTGAGTGTTGTATATACATTCCAGGGTCTGTTAACAATGTGACCAGTCAAACAGGTAATGTAACATCTTACAATGAAGCGTTATTCAAGACACGTGTGTGTAGGGCCTTACAAAAGAATAATTATGGAGGAGAATTTACAGGTAATTCCATGATAGCAATGCACAGTAAAATTGCAAAGGCTCTCAACACAAGCAAATGTTGGATTTGTACCCACCTACCCATCAGTGTAGATGCAGGTATACCCCTCCTGGCTCATTACATAAGCACAGCTGACATGATAGACAGAGATTGGTCCTGCCATAAGCGAAAGAATGGTAGTCGCAGTTGTGCCAATAAGACACCTAAAGTACAGAATATAGTAGACTTCCCATATTTGGATGTCTTAGACGCAGGCTTGCTGTATGCGCCCGCTCTGCAGGTATCTGCAGCCAAAGGGAAACCTGAATTCTGCTTAAGTGTTAATGAAAAGTCCCACCCATATGTGTACAAGGAAAAAATATTACAGGTAAAAAGCCCAAACCTAGGGTACACTAACTATACTGGAGCCACATTTGTGGTAAAGATGTCCGGTAGATGCTCCCTCAAGAATCTCAAAACCTGTTGGCATTCCATAGATGCAAATGGGGCATTAACACCTAACGATACTTTATACCAACTACAGAGAAAGGTATACACTTGATAACAGCACATGTGGAGATGCCAATGGTAATAACACAGGGTACTTTATGATATACATAAGGCTCATTTATACTAGAGATGAGCGGGTTCGGTTTCTCTGAATCCGAACCCGCACGAACTTCATGTTTTTTTTCACGGGTCCGAGCGACTCGGATCTTCCCGCCTTGCTCGGTTAACCCGAGCGCGCCCGAACGTCATCATGACGCTGTCGGATTCTCGCGAGACTCGGATTCTATATAAGGAGCCGCGCGTCGCCGCCATTTTCACACGTGCATTGAGATTGATAGGGAGAGGACGTGGCTGGCGTCCTCTCCATTTAGATTAGAAGAGAGAGAGAGAGAGATTGACCTGATTTACTGGAGCTTAGGAGTACTGTAGAACTGTAGAGAGTGCAGAGTTTACTAGTGACTGACCACAGTGACCACCAGACAGTGCAGTTTTATTTAATATATCCGTTCTCTGCCTGAAAAAAACGATACACAGTGACTCAGTCACATACCATATCTGTGTGCACTGCTCAGCCCAGTGTGCTGCATCATCTATGTATATATCTGACTGTGCTCAGCTCACACATCTTATAATTGTGGGGGAGACTGGGGAGCACTGCAGTGCCAGTTATAGGTTATAGCAGGAGCCAGGAGTACATATTATTATTAAAATTAAACAGTGCACACTTTTGCTGCAGGAGTGCCACTGCCAGTGTGACTGACCAGTGACCTGACCACACTGACCACCAGTATAGTTAGTAGTATAGTATACTATATTGTGATTGCCTGAAAAAGTTAAACACTCGTCGTGTGACTTCACTTGTGTGGTGTTTTTTTTTTTTATTCTATAAAAAACTCATTCTGCTGACAGACAGTGTCCAGCAGGTCCGTCATTATATAATATATACCTGTCCGGCTGCAGTAGTGATATATATATATTTTTTATATCATTATTTATCATCCAGTCGCAGCAGACACAGTACGGTAGTTCACGGCTGTAGCTACCTCTGTGTCGGCACTCGGCAGTCCGTCCATAATTGTATACCACCTACCCGTGGTTTTTTTTTCTTTCTTCTTTATACATACATACTACTACTACATCTCTTTATCAACCAGTCTATATTAGCAGCAGACACAGTACAGTACGGTAGTCCACGGCTGTAGCTACCTCTGTGTCGGCACTCGGCAGTCCGTCCATAATTGTATACCACCTACCCGTGGTTTTTTTTTCTTTCTTCTTTATACATACATACTACTACTACTACATCTCTTTATCAACCAGTCTATATTAGCAGCAGACACAGTACAGTACGGTAGTCCACGGCTGTAGCTACCTCTGTGTCGGCACTGGGCAGTCCGTCCATAATTGTATACCACCTACCCGTGGTTTTTTTTTCTTTCTTCTTTATACATACATACTACTACTACATCTCTTTATCAACCAGTCTATATTAGCAGCAGACACAGTACAGTACGGTAGTCCACGGCTGTAGCTACCTCTGTGTCGGCACTGGGCAGTCCGTCCATAATTGTATACCACCTACCCGTGGTTTTTTTTTCTTTCTTCTTTATACATACATACTACTACTACTACATCTCTTTATCAACCAGTCTATATTAGCAGCAGACACAGTACAGTACGGTAGTCCACGGCTGTAGCTACCTCTGTGTCGGCACTGGGCAGTCCGTCCATAATTGTATACCACCTACCCGTGGTTTTTTTTTCTTTCTTCTTTATACATACATACTACTACTACTACATCTCTTTATCAACCAGTCTATATTAGCAGCAGACACAGTACAGTACGGTAGTCCACGGCTGTAGCTACCTCTGTGTCGGCACTGGGCAGTCCGTCCATAATTGTATACCACCTACCCGTGTTTTTTTTTTCTTTCTTCTTTATACATACATACTACTACTACATCTCTTTATCAACCAGTCTATATTAGCAGCAGACACAGTACAGTACGGTAGTCCATGGCTGTAGCTACCTCTGTGTCGGCACTGGGCAGTCCGTCCATAATTGTATACCACCTACCCGTGGTTTTTTTTTATTTCTTCTTTATACATACATACTACTACTACATCTCTTTATCAACCAGTCTATATTAGCAGCAGACACAGTACAGTACGGTAGTCCATGGCTGTAGCTACCTCTGTGTCGGCACTCGGCAGTCCGTCCATAATTGTATACCACCTACCCGTGGTTTTTTTTTCTTTCTTCTTTATACATACATACTACTACTACATCTCTTTATCAACCAGTCTATATTAGCAGCAGACACAGTACAGTACGGTAGTCCACGGCTGTAGCTACCTCTGTGTCGGCACTGGGCAGTCCGTCCATAATTGTATACCACCTACCCGTGGTTTTTTTTTCTTTCTTCTTTATACATACATACTACTACATCTCTTTATCAACCAGTCTATATTAGCAGCAGACACAGTACAGTACGGTAGTCCACGGCTGTAGCTACCTCTGTGTCGGCACTCGGCAGTCCGTCCATAATTGTATACCACCTACCCGTGGTTTTTTTTTCTTTCTTCTTTATACATACATACTACTACTACATCTCTTTATCAACCAGTCTATATTAGCAGCAGACACAGTACAGTACGGTAGTCCACGGCTGTAGCTACCTCTGTGTCGGCACTCGGCAGTCCATCCATAATTGTATACTAGTATCCATCCATCTCCATTGTTTACCTGAGGTGCCTTTTAGTTGTGCCTATTAAAATATGGAGAACAAAAATGTTGAGGTTCCAAAATTAGGGAAAGATCAAGATCCACTTCCACCTCGTGCTGAAGCTGCTGCCACTAGTCATGGCCGAGACGATGAAATGCCAGCAACGTCGTCTGCCAAGGCCGATGCCCAATGTCATAGTACAGAGCATGTCAAATCCAAAACACGAAATATCAGTAAAAAAAGGACTCCAAAACCTAAAATAAAATTGTCGGAGGAGAAGCGTAAACTTGCCAATATGCCATTTACCACACGGAGTGGCAAGGAACGGCTGAGGCCCTGGCCTATGTTCATGGCTAGTGGTTCAGCTTCACATGAGGATGGAGGCACTCAGCCTCTCGCTAGAAAAATGAAAAGACTCAAGCTGGCAAAAGCAGTAGCACCGCAAAGAACTGTGCGTTCTTCGAAATCCCAAATCCACAAGGAGAGTCCAATTGTGTCGGTTGCGATGCCTGACCTTCCCAACACTGGACGTGAAGAGCATGCGCCTTCCACCATTTGCACGCCCCCTGCAAGTGCTGGAAGGAGCACCCGCAGTCCAGTTCCTGATAGTCAGATTGAAGATGTCAGTGTTGAAGTACACCAGGATGAGGAGGATATGGGTGTTGCTGGCGCTGGGGAGGAAATTGACCAGGAGGATTCTGATGGTGAGGTGGTTTGTTTAAGTCAGGCACCCGGGGAGACACCTGTTGTCCGTGGGAGGAATAGGGCCGTTGACATGCCTGGTGAAAATACCAAAAAAATCAGCTCTTCGGTGTGGAAGTATTTCACCAGAAATGCGGACAACAGGTGTCAAGCCGTGTGTTCCCTTTGTCAAGCTGTAATAAGTAGGGGTAAGGACGTTAACCACCTCGGAACATCCTCCCTTATACGTCACCTGCAGCGCATTCATAATAAGTCAGTGACAAGTTCAAAAACTTGGGCCGACAGCGGAAGCAGTCCACTGACCAGTAAATCCCTTCCTCTTGTAACCAAGCTCACGCAAACCACCCCACCAACTCCCTCAGTGTCAATTTCCTCCTTCCCCAGGAATGCCAATAGTCCTGCAGGCCATGTCACTGGCAATTCTGACGAGTCCTCTCCTGCCTGGGATTCCTCCGATGCATCCTTGCGTGTAACGCCTACTGCTGCTGGCGCTGCTGTTGTTGCTGCTGGGAGTCGATGGTCATCCCAGAGGGGAAGTCGTAAGCCCACTTGTACTACTTCCAGTAAGCAATTGACTGTCCAACAGTCCTTTGCGAGGAAGATGAAATATCACAGCAGTCATCCTGTTGCAAAGCGGATAACTGAGTCCTTGACAACTATGTTGGTGTTAGACGTGCGTCCGGTATCCGCCGTTAGTTCACAGGGAACTAGACAATTTATTGAGGCAGTGTGCCCCCGTTACCAAATACCATCTAGGTTCCACTTCTGTAGGCAGGCGATACCGAGAATGTACACGGACGTCAGAAAAAGACTCACCAGTGTCCTAAAAAATGCAGTTGTACCCAATGTCCACTTAACCACGGACATGTGGACAAGTGGAGCAGGGCAGGGTCAGGACTATATGACTGTGACAGCCCACTGGGTAGATGTATGGACTCCCGCCGCAAGAACAGCAGCGGCGGCACCAGTAGCAGCATCTCGCAAACGCCAACTCTTTCCTAGGCAGGCTACGCTTTGTATCACCGCTTTCCAGAATACGCACACAGCTGAAAACCTCTTACGGCAACTGAGGAAGATCATCGCAGAATGGCTTACCCCAATTGGACTCTCCTGTGGATTTGTGGCATCGGACAACGCCAGCAATATTGTGTGTGCATTAAATATGGGCAAATTCCAGCACGTCCCATGTTTTGCACATACCTTGAATTTGGTGGTGCAGAATTTTTTAAAAAACGACAGGGACGTGCAAGAGATGCTGTCGGTGGCCAGAAGAATTGCGGGACACTTTCGGCGTACAGGCACCACGTACAGAAGACTGGAGCACCACCAAAAACTACTGAACCTGCCCTGCCATCATCTGAAGCAAGAAGTGGTAACGAGGTGGAATTCAACCCTCTATATGCTTCAGAGGTTGGAGGAGCAGCAAAAGGCCATTCAAGCCTATACAATTGAGCACGATATAGGAGGTGGAATGCACCTGTCTCAAGTGCAGTGGAGAATGATTTCAACGTTGTGCAAGGTTCTGATGCCCTTTGAACTTGCCACACGTGAAGTCAGTTCAGACACTGCCAGCCTGAGTCAGGTCATTCCCCTCATCAGGCTTTTGCAGAAGAAGCTGGAGGCATTGAAGAAGGAGCTAAAAGGGAGCGATTCCGCTAGGCATGTGGGACTTGTGGATGCAGCCCTTAATTCGCTTAACAAGGATTCACAGGTGGTCAATCTGTTGAAATCAGAGCACTACATTTTGGCCACCGTGCTCGATCCTAGATTTAAAACCTACCTTGGATCTCTCTTTCCGGCAGACACAAGTCTGCTGGGGTGCAAAGACCTGCTGGTGACAAAATTGTCAAGTCAAGCGGAACGCGACCTGTCAACATCTCCTCCTTCACATTCTCCCGCAACTGGGGGTGCGAGGAAAAGGCTCAGAATTCCGAGCCCACCCGCTGGCGGTGATGCAGGGCAGTCTGGAGCGACTGCTGATGCTGACATCTGGTCCGGACTGAAGGACCTGACAACGATTACGGACATGTCGTCTACTGTCACTGCATGTGATTCTCTCAACATTGAAAGAATGGTGGAGGATTATATGAGTGACCGCATCCAAGTAGGCACGTCACACAGTCCGTACTTATACTGGCAGGAAAAAGAGGCAATTTGGAGGCCCTTGCACAAACTGGCTTTATTCTACCTAAGTTGCCCTCCCACAAGTGTGTACTCCGAAAGAGTGTTTAGTGCCGCCGCTCACCTTGTCAGCAATCGGCGTACGAGGTTACATCCAGAAAATGTGGAGAAGATGATGTTCATTAAAATGAATTATAATCAATTCCTCCGCGGAGACATTGACCAGCAGCAATTGCCTCCACAAAGTACACAGGGAGCTGAGATGGTGGATTCCAGTGGGGACGAATTGATAATCTGTGAGGAGGGGGATGTACACGGTGATATATCGGAGGATGATGATGAGGTGGACATCTTGCCTCTGTAGAGCCAGTTTGTGCAAGGAGAGATTAATTGCTTCTTTTTTGGTGGGGGTCCAAACCAACCCGTCATATCAGTCACAGTCGTGTGGCAGACCCTGTCACTGAAATGATGGGTTGGTTAAAGTGTGCATGTCCTGTTTATACAACATAAGGGTGGGTGGGAGGGCCCAAGGACAATTCCATCTTGCACCTCTTTTTTCTTTTATTTTTCTTTGCGTCATGTGCTGTTTGGGGAGTGTTTTTTGGAAGGGCCATCCTGCGTGACACTGCAGTGCCACTCCTAGATGGGCCAGGTGTTTGTGTCGGCCACTAGGGTCGCTTAGCTTAGTCATCCAGCGACCTCGGTGCAAATTTTAGGACTAAAAATAATATTGTGAGGTGTGAGGTATTCAGAATAGACTGAAAATGAGTGGAAATTATGGTTTTTGAGGTTAATAATAATATGGGATCAAAATGACCCCCAAATTCTATGATTTAAGCTGTTTTTTAGGGTTTTTTGAAAAAAACACCCGAATCCAAAACACACCCGAATCCGACAAAAAAAATTCGGTGAGGTTTTGCCAAAACGCGGTCGAACCCAAAACACGGCCGCGGAACCGAACCCAAAACCAAAACACAAAACCCGAAAAATTTCAGGCGCTCATCTCTAATTTATACCAAAACTTTTGGGATGCCTCTGCCTAAGGGTATGTATTGGGTTTGTGGAAAATGGGCATACTCATGGATTCCCTTAGGTGCTAAAGGACAATGTGTACTCTCCTCAGTATTCCTATAGAGCATGACTTGGTGCCAAGTGACCAGACATATTTAAGACATCTCAGTAAAAGAGAAGTGAAAAAAGGATATGTATCTTTCAGATTTTCTGATGGTGAACGTACGGCTGGAACTTTGTTTCCTCTGTCCACTATCTATTTGGTGGAAAAAGTTGTGTCCCAAACCTTAACGGTACTAGATCAGATGGTAGGGGAATTGGTAGTTTCAATCAATCAGACAGTGGAAGAGCTGGCTCAAGTAAGAAAAGTGGCTTTACAAAATAGGATGGCACTGGATCAGCTGTTGGCAGCAGAAGGGGGCACGTGTGCAGTGGTAGGACAAGAATGTTGTACTTATATTGAAGATCACAGAGCTGAAATAAGTGCTCATCTGAGCAAGGTGGGAGAGTTGCAAGAGGAAATGAGAAGGTTAGGTGCGAGTGAAGGTTGGGATCCACTTGGATGGCTAGGAGGAAGTATTGCAAAGCTTTTTTCTGGAGTATTGCAGTGCATTGTGTTTGCTGCACTGATTGTAGGAATCATATATCTTACCATCAAGTGTGGACCAGTAGTCTGTGTACAATGTGGTAAAGGATTTAAAAGGTTGAAAGTGCACCATGAAATGACCATTGTGGTGGTAGATGATGAGGTTCCACTAGAACAGGTGACTCAGGGAACAAGTCAGGGGCAGCAGGAAAGACAGGTGGTATATGCTGACATGAGCAAATCTTATGAAAGTTTACAACTCCAGGAAGCTGAGCCCATATACCAGGCTTTAGAGGAGGATCAGGCAGGTAGGGAAAGTACACAGCTTGTTAATTTTACTTATGGACTGGATAACAGGGTAGAAATTAATCAGGATGAGTATGTTAGACATGAAATACAAGCGAGTTTCACCTAACTGTGTCAACACCCTCTTAGCCAACACCAGAAGGTTCCTATAAAAAGAACAGGGATTCCCGTCCGGTGCGGTGAGCATTGGCGCCAGGCCCATCCCCGTGAACCTACCTTTTTCCTATGTTGTGCGTCTACCTAACCCTCATTAGAAATTGTGAAATTGAACCTTCTGATTTGTGTATTAGAGTGCCAAGTATATTGGCAGAGAGAGGAATGATATAGATAAGTGAATACACAAAATGGAAGCTGGATGTCAGTTTGTCTATTGCTTAAAAGAAACTGTTGCTTTAAATGTGATTCTTATATGTTTGCAGAAACTTTGATTTTAGTAGCAATTAAGGAAGTTAGTCTAGCTTTACAGTATTTCATAGACTGTGGTTAGCTAGTATCCTATAGAAAAGGGAAGTCGAAAGTATGTTGAAGGTAAAAGTATATTTTTAATGTAACAGTCATAATCACAAGATGCTGAGCTAATTAATTGGAAATCCCCCATAAGGGGAGTTTATAAATTATAATATATTCTGATATTTGAAATGTAATTGGTCTATGTATATGATTGGCTTGTTAATTTGATTAGATCATGTAATGCTATGATGAAAGTATATAAGATGAAATCAACGTGTCAATGTGCAGTTCATGATATTCTTTTATCGTGAGCCCTGTGAACTTCACAATGCAACAAATCTACCAAAGAGACTTCATTGTTCTTCAATTATTTTACGTGACCATATCAGTCTGCCTGACAATGGGGGTGAATGATCTACATCTACATGTAACCACCCTTAATGTCAAAGAGTTGAATGTTCCTGAGAAAAGGTCTAAACTTCTTAAATGGCTTAGAGATGAGAAAGTTGACGTTGCTTTTATTCAGGAAACACATTTTAAGATGGGACACGTGCTGTCCCTAAAATGTCACTATTGTCCTCATGTTTTCCTGTCTAAAAATTCTGCCGGTAAGACATTGGGCGTGGCTATATTACTGGCTCGCCACTTGCCTGTCCTTAATGTTGCCTCCCATAGAATAGCTGAGGGTAGGGGATTGCTGGTGAAATGCGACATACACGGTCAACGTGTTTCTTTCTTGAACATATATGCTCCCAATGCTAAACAACCTTCCTTTTTGTCCTCAGTTCTAGATAGTGCGGAACCTCTCTTGGAGGGGGTGGTGGTGATGGGAGGTGATCTAAATTGGACCTTAGATCCCCACCAGGACAACTCTAAAAAGATTTCCTGCAGGCCGGAGAGGGAGCATAGGGGAGTGAGGCGCGCCCTGCTCGACCACCAGCTGATTGACACATGGAGACTGACACATCCTACTGAGATAGATTATTCCTTTTTCTCACACCCACATCAGACATATTCCAGAATTGATTATCTGTTTCTGAGCCACCGTCACCTACACCTCCTTTCTGATGCCTCTATAGGACAGATTGTGTGGTCAGATCATGCCCCAGTTAACCTCACTTTACGCTTGCCTCCCAATACACATCGCCAATGGTCCTGGCGTTTTAACGACACTTTTTTGCAGGACGCAGACTGTTGGTTTCAAATCGATAACGCTTTAGATTTTTATATCTGTACCAACGACCTAGATGACATTTCTAAAGTCTCAGTCTGGGAAGCACACAAATGTGTCATTAGGGGGGTTTGTGTCCAGATATGATCTTTCCGTAAAAAGCAGAGGCAGAAACTTCGGGGTGATTTATTGTCTAAAATACAATCTCTCGAGCTTTTACACAAAAAATTCCAAACCCCACAATATTATGCTGACCTCGAAGCTGCTAGGGCAGATCTGAATAAGTTACTCTCTGACAGAGTCAAGTTTTCTTATTGGAAGTGCCGTAGCAGATATTATCAATGGGGCAACAAACCTGGGAAATTACTAGCCAAAGCCCTTAGAGAGCAACGTGCTCTTACTTTTATTCAAACAATTAAAAATAGCCACGGTCAGTCCCAACATTAAACACCTCACATCGCTAGGGCCTTTAGGGCATATTATTCCACTCTGTATAACCTTTCTGGTCCGACCGAAAGGACTGACAAGTTGTCCCATCAAACAGCCATAGCTGACTATTTACGGGCCTTAGACTTCCCCACGCTATCCATAAAAGAAGTGGAAGATTTAGATGCCCCTTTTTCTACTGAGGAGGTTAGGAAAGTTATTGAATCCTCTCCCAACGGCAAGAGTCCCGGCCCTGATGGATATACCATTGCTTATTATAAAGCTTTCAAAGAGAAATTGGTCCCTCTACTCACGAGAGCCTTTAATACTATATCAGAACAATCGCATTTCTCCCCACAATCTCTCGAAGCCCATATTGCAGTTTTACCCAAGGAGGATAAAGACCCCAGTCTTTGCTCCAGTTATCGGCCAATTTCACTATTAAATATAGATATAAAACTTTTTGCCAAACTGATTGCAAACCGCCTTAAACTATTATTACCTGGTCTGATACATGGAGATCAAGCTGGATTTGTTTTAGGCCGAGAAGCTAGAGATAACACCTCTAAAGTGCTCAACATGATTCACTATGCCGGCCAGCTTTCGTCCCCATCAATCATACTGTCGACTGATGCTGACAAAGCATTTGACAGAGTGGACTGGGACTTTCTGTCTGGCATACTGAAGCATCTAGGGCACGGTAACACCTGTTTTCTCAGAATCCTATCTCTTTATACTTCCCCGTCCACCAAAATTAGGATTAATGGCTCCCTTTCTGATTCCTTTCCTATTTCCAATGGCACGCGACAGGGCTGCCCACTATCTCCATTGCTCTTTGTCCTTTGCATGGAAACATTAGCTCGAAGCATTAGGGTTAACCCGAATATCTCGGGTTTGCTGGTAAAAGGGACTGAATACAAACTGGCTTTATATGCCGACGACTTACTCGCTATAATCTCAAAACCGGTGATTTCTTTACCAAATTTGATGGTAGAATTTGAGAAGTTTGGAGCCCTCTCTAACTTCAAAATAAATTATTCCAAATCTATTGCCATGAATTTAACTACTCCTCCTGATATAGTAGAGGGTCTGAAACATGCCTTCCCCTTCACCTGGCACGATCACAAATTAAAATATTTGGGGGTGTTACTGACCAACGATTTGTCCAAATTATTCTCCCTAAATTTTAACCCCTTGTTGGCTAGGCTTCGCCTAGACTTCCAGAAATGGAAGAAACTAAGACTGTTATGGTTCGGCAGTATTAACGTTGTCAAAATGAACGCCCTCCCTAGGATACTATTCTTTCTCCAGACCCTTCCAATACACATCCCCCTACTTTGGCTCCGAGACGTCAAGAATCTTATTTGCGCATTTGTTTGGGGATGTAAGACACCCAGGTTTAAACACGACATTTTATTTAGGAGAAAACATCAAGGGGGGCAACAACTCCCACATATTTCTAACTACTACCATGCAGTACATTATGGGCCACGCTGAGATCCCAGAGCCATATATCCGCCAAATGGTCCCCCCTAACCTCCTTTCTCCATGACTCCGAATTTGCTCCCGATCTTCACGGGACAGATTTTGCTCCATGGGCGGAAGCCGGGATTTTTAGAGTTGGTCAGCTGGTGAGCTCGGGTAGGGTGCGCTCCTTTTCAGATGTTCAGTCTTCTTGGAACCTACATAGTGCTGAGTTTTGGAGGTTCCTGCAGGTTCATCATTTCATATCATCTTCTAAGAACCTCTCTGACATAACTAGGGATCTCACCGGGTTTGAAAGACTATGCGCTTCTCCTAGTTCTCCCACACATACTATCTCACAAATCTATGCGCTTATCATGGAAGACTTTTTCCCGCAACCTCCTACCTTCATGGCTTCCTGGGAGAAGGAACTGTCAGGGCTACCTACGCAGATCAAATGGGATTCCGTATTTAGTAACGCCCAGGCAAGCTCTTTATGCTTATCGACATTAGAGACCCTCTATAAACTTATATATAGGTGGTATAGGACTCCTCTTGTTCTCAATAAAATATTTCCCTCTCTCTCGAATCTGTGCTGGAGATGCAAAAATGCCCCAGGGAGTTTTATACATATTTAGTGGGATTGCCCTCTTATAACTCCATTTTGGGCAGAGGTATTTAAGTGTTCCGAACAGATAGTGGGAGATGAGATCCCGAAAGACCCGGGTTTTTGGCTCCTCAATCACGCCTCCGCAGAAACACACTCCTATAAACATTCCCTGTTGAGACATCTTAGCAACGCAGCGAAAGCGGTTGTTCCAATTCTTTGGAGATCCACCTCACCACCCTTGATTAAATTATGGTTCACAAAGATTGATTACTTTTTAGATATGGAAGACCTTGTCTCCTTCTCATCTGGGAAAACCGTTAACTTTACAGCTATCTGGTTTCCCTGGTACGACTTTAAGGACACACCTGTGTATCGGTCCTACATGGCAACATAACCCCCCCCCCCCATATTCATATTCATATTCCGATTACGATGTCTTTCTAATATGTCTCAGACCCTTAATTGGTGGAGATCCCCCCTTTTGTCCCCCAAACAACCCATACTTACTGCACAGACACTCACACCTGACTCTACCTGTCTTAATTTTCCCCCTCTTTTCCTTTTTCTTTCTTCTCTTCTCTCCCTTTCTCCTCTTTCCTATTTTCCTATGCTGTTTTGTTAAAATGTTCCCCCTTTATAAGTTCTGATGTTGTAAGCTAAGCAGACAATTTATTTTCATACTTTGGGCGCTCTAAGTGTAGTGTACTGACATATATGATATGTGATGTTTTTGTCCCCCTTTTTTGGAAAAGTATTGCTGTAATGTTTTGTCTGCTGCTTTAATTAACAAAAACAGTTTACATAAAAAAAAAAAATAGCACACAGCACAGAAAGGCAACACATGTACACTGTACAATCTCCAATGCTGGAGTGAAGATGGCGCCGATGCACGAGGACTAGTGATGTGCACCGGAAATTTTTCGGGTTTTGTGTTTTGGTTTGGGATTCAGTTCCACGGCCATGTTTTGGATTCGGACGCGTTTTGGCAAAACCTCCCTGAAATTTTTTTGTCGGATTCGGGTGTGTTTTAGATTCGGGTGTTTTTTTTTACAAAAACCCTCAAAAACAGCTTAAATCATAGAATTTGGGGGTCATTTTGATCCCATAGTATTATTAACCTCAATAACCATAATTTCCACTAATTTCCAGTCTATTCTGAACACCTCACACCTCACAATATTATTTTTAGTCCTAAAATTTGCACCAAGGTCACTGGATGACTAAGCTAAGCGACCCAAGTAGGCGACACAAACACCTGGCCCATCTAGGAGCGGCACTGCAGTGTCAGACAGGATGGCACTTCAAAAAATAGTCCCCAAACAGCACACGATCAAAAGATAAATTAAAGAAAAAAGAGGTGCAAGATGGAATTGTCCTTGGGCCCTCCCACCCACCCTTATGTTGTATAAACAGGACATGCACACTTTAACAAACACATCATTTCAGCAACAGCATCTGCCACATGACTGTGACTGAAAGGACTAGTTGGTTTGGGCCCCACCAAAAAAGAAGCACTCAATCTCTCCTTGCACAAACTGGCTCTACAGATGCAAGATGTCCACCTCCTCCTCATCGTCCGATTCCTCACCCCTTTCACTGTGTACATCCCCCTCCTCACAGAGTATTTATTCATACACACTGGAATCCACCATCTCAGGTCCCTGTGTACTTTCTGGAGGCAATTGCTGGTGAATGTCTCCACGGAGGAATTGATTATAATTCATTTTGATGAACATCATCTTCTCCACATTTTCTGGAATTAACCTCGTACGCCGATTGCTGACAAGGTGAGCGGCTGCACTAAACACTCTTTCGGAGTACACACTGGAGGGGGGGCAACTTAGGTAAAATAAAGCCAGTTTGTGCAAGGGCCTCCAAATTGCCTCTTTTTCCTGCCAGTATACGTACGGACTGTCCGACTTGGATGCGGTCACTCATATAATCTTCCACCATTCTTTCAATGGTGACAGAATCATATGCAGTGACAGTAGACGACATGTCAGTAATCATTGGCAGGTCCTTCAGTCCGGACCAGATGTCAGCACTCGCTCCAGACTGCCCTGCATCACCACTAGCAGGTGGGCTCGGAATTCTTAGCCTTTTCCTCGCACCCCCCAATTGCATGAGAATGTGAAGGAGGAGCTGTTGACGGGTCACGTTCCGCTTGACTTGACAAGTGTCTCACCAGCAGGTCTTTGCACCTCTGCAGACTTGTGTCTGCCGGAAAGAGAGATACAATGTAGGCTTTAAACCTAGGATCGAGCACGGTGGCCAAAATGTAGTGCTCTGATTTCAACAGTTTGACCACCCATGAATCTTGGTTATGCGAATGAAGGGCTCCATCCACAAGTCCCGCATGCCTAGTGGAATCGCTCCATTTTAGCTCCTCCTTCAATCTCTCCAGCATCTTCTGCAAAAGCCTGATGAGGGGAATGACCTGACTCAGGCTGGCAGTGTCTGAACTGACTTCACGTGTGGCAAGTTCAAAGGGTTGCAGAACCTTGCACAACGTTGAAATCATTCTCCACTGCACTTGAGTCAGGTGGATTCCCCCTCCTTTGCCTATATCGTAGGCAGCTGTATAAGCTTGAATGGCCTTTTGCTGCTCCTCCATCCTCTGAAGCATATAGAGGGTTGAATTCCACCTCGTTACCACCTCTTGCTTCAGATGATGGCGGGGCAGGTTCAGGAGTGTTTGCTGGTGCTACAGACTTCGGCACGAGGTGGCTGAATGCCGAAAGTGGCCTGCAATTCTTCGGGCCACCGACAGCATCTCTTGCACGCCCCTGTCGTTTTTTAAATAATTCTGCACCACCAAATTCAATGTGTGTGCAAAACATGGGACATGCTGGAATTTGCCCACATGTTGCACGCACAATATTGGTGGCGTTGTCCGATGTCACAAATCCCCAGGAGAGTCCAATTGGGGTAAGCCATTCTGCAATGATGTTCCTCAGTTTCCGTAAGAGGTTGTCAGCTGTGTGCCTCTTATGGAAAGCGGTGAAACAAAGCGTAGCCTGCCTAGGAACGAATTGGCATTTGCGAGATGCTGCTACTGGTGCCGCCGCTGCTGTTCTTGCTGCGGGAGGCAATACATCTACCCAGTGGGCTGTCACAGTCATATAGTCCTGAGTCTGCCCTGCTCCACTTGTCCACATGTCCGTGGTTAAGTGGACATTGGGTTCAACTGCATTTTTTAGGTCACTGGTGACTCTTTTTGTGACGTCTGTGTACATTCTCGGTATCGCCTGCCTAGAGAAGTGGAACCTAGATGGTATTTGGTAGCAGGGACACACTAACTCAATAAATTGTCTAATTCCCTGTGAATTAACGGTGGATACCAGACACAAGTTTAACACCACCCAGGCTGCCAAGGCCTGAGTTATCTGCTTTGCAGCAGGATGACTGCTGTGATATTTCTTCTTCCACGCTAAGGACTGTTTGACAGTCAATTGCTTACTGGAAGTAGTACAAGTGGTCTTCCGTCTTCCCCTCTGGGATGACAATTGACTCCCAGCTGCAACAAAAGCAGCGCCAGCAGCAGTAGGCGTTACACTCAAGGATGCATCGGAGGAATCCCAGGCAGGAGAGGCCTAGTCAGACTTGCCAGTGACATGGCCTGCAGGACTATTGGCTTTCCTGTCTATGGAGGAAATTGACACTGAGGGAGTTGGTGGTGTGGTTTGCAGGAGCTTGGTTACAAGAGGAAGGGATTTAGTTGTCAGTGGACTGCTTCCACTGTCACCCAAAGTTTTTGAACTTGTCAATGACTTCTGATGAATGTGCTCCAGGTGTCGTACAAGGGAGGATGTTCCTAGGTGGTTAACGTCCTTACCCCTATTTATTACAGCTTGTAAAGGCAACACACGGCTTGACACCTGTTGTCCGCATTTCTGTTAAAATAATTCCACACCGAAGAGGTGATTTTTTGTGTAATTTGACCAGGCATTTCAATGGCCATATTCATCCCACGGACAACAGGTGTCTCTCCGGGTGCCTGACTTAAACAAACCACCTCACCATCAGAATCCTCCTTGTCAATTTCCTCCTCAGCGCCAGCAACACCCATAACCTCATCCTGGTGTACTTCAACAGTGACATCTTCAATTTGACTATCAGGAACTGGACTGCGGGTGCTCCTTCCAGCACTTGCAGGGGGCGTGCAAATGGCGGAAGGTGCCACCTCTTCCCGTCCAGTGTTGGGAAGGTTAGGCATCGCAACCGACACAATTGGACTCTCTTTGGGGATTTGTGATTTTGAAGAAATCTTTGCTGTGCTTTTGCCAGCTTAAGTCTTTTCATTTTTCTAGCGGGAGGATGACTGCTTCCATCCTCATGTGAAGCTGAACCACTAGCCATGAACATAGGACAGGGCCTCAGCCGTTTCTTGCCACTCCGTGTCGTAAATGGCATATTGGCAAGTTTACGCTTCTAATCAGACGCTTTTCATTTTGATTTTTGGGTCATTTTAATGAACTTTTGTTTTTTGAATTTTACATGCTCTCTACTATGACATTGGGCATTGGCCTTGGCAGACAACTTTGATGGCATTTCATCGTCTCGGCCATGACTAGTGGCAGCAGCTTCAGCACGAGGTGGGAGTGGATCTTGATCTTTCCCTATTTTACCCTCCACATTTTTGTTCTCCATTTTTTAATGTGTGGGATTATATGCCAGTAATATATATTAATAGCTATGTCCGACTGTACCGTACTGCTATATATATACTGGTGGTCAGCAAAATTCTGCACTGTCCTCCTACTGTATACTGCGCACATCTAAAATGCAGCACAGGTATGGATGGATAGTATGCTTGACGACACAGGGGTAGAGCAGTGGACTTCTGTACCGTACTGCTATATATATACTGGTGGTCAGCAAAATTCTGCACTGTCCTCCTACTATATACGGCCCACAACTAAAATGCCGCACAGGTATGGATGGATAGTATACTTGACGAAACAGAGGTAGAGCAGTGGACTACTGTACCATACTGCTATATATATACTGGTGGTTAGCAAAATTCTGCACTGTTCTCCTACTATATACTGCGCACAACCAAAATGCAGCACAGGTATGGATGGAGAGTATACTTGACGACACAGAGGTAGAGCAGTGGACTACTGTACCGTACTGTTATATATATACTGGTGGTCAGCAAAATTCTGCACTGTCCTCCTACTATATACTGTGCACAACTAAAATGCAGCACAGGTATGGATGGATAGTATACTTGATGACACAGAGGTAGAGCAGTGGACTACTGTAACACACTGCTATATATATACTGGTGGTCAGCAAAATTCTGCACTGTCCTCCTACTATATACTGTGCACAACTAAAATGCAGCACAGGTAAGGATGGATAGTATACTTGACGACACAGAGGTAGAGCAGTGGACTACTGTACCGTACTGTTATATATATACTGGTGGTCAGCAAAATTCTGCACTGTCCTCCTACTATATACTGTGCACAACTAAAATGCAGCACAGGTATGGATGGATAGTATACTTGATGACACAGAGGTAGAGCAGTGGACTACTGTAACATACTGCTATATATATACTGGTGGTCAGCAAAATTCTGCACTGTCCTCCTACTATATACTGTGCAAAACTATAATGCAGCACAGGTATGGATGGATAGTATATTTGACGACACAGAGGTAAAGCAGTGGACTACTGTACCGTACTGCTATATATATATACTGGTGGTCAGCAAAATTCTGCACTGTCCTCCTACTATATACTGCGCACAACTAAGGTGCAGCACAGGTATGGATGGATAGTATACTTGACGACACAGAGGTAGAGCAGTGGACTACTCTACCGTACTGCTATATATATACTGGTGGTCAGCAAAATTCTGCACTGTCCTCCTTCTATATACTGCGCACAACTAAAATGCAGCACAGGTATGGATGGATAGTATATTTGACGACACAGAGGTAGAGCAGTGGACTACTGTACCGTGCTGCTATATATATACTGGTGGTCAGCAAAATTCTGCACTGTCCTCCTATATACTGCGCTCAACTAAAATGCAGCACAGGTATGGATGGATAGTATACTTGACAACATAGGGGCAGAGCAGTGGACTACTGTACCGTACTGCTATATATATATACTCGTGGTCAGCAAAATTCTGCACTGTCCTCCTACTATATACTGCGCACAACTAAGATGCAGCACAGGTATGGATGGATAGTATACTTGACGACACAGAGGTAGAGCAGTGGACTACTCTACCGTACTGCTATATATATACTGGTGGTCAGCAAAATTCTGCACTGTCCTCCTTCTATATACTGCGCTCAACTAAAATGCAGCACAGGTATGGATGGATAGTATACTTGACGACACAGGGGCAGAGCAGTGGACTACTGTACCGTACTGCTGTATCTATACTCGTGGTCAGCAAAATTCTGCACTGTCCTCCTACTATATACTGCGCACAACTAAGATGCAGCACAGGTATGGATCGATAGTATACTTGATGACACAGAGGTAGAGCAGTGGACTACTCTACCGTACTGCTATATATATACTGGTGGTCAGCAAAATTCTGCACTGTCCTCCTTCTATATACTGCGCTCAACTAAAATGCAGCACAGGTATGGATGGATAGTATACTTGACGACACAGGGGCAGAGCAGTGGACTACTGTACCGTACTGCTATATATATATATATATATATATATATGTACTATATATATATATATGTACTGGTGGTTAGCAAAATTCTGCACTGTCCTCCTACTATGTACTGCGCACAACTAAAATGCAGCACAGGTATGGATGAATAGTATACTTGACGACACAGAGGTAGAGCAGTGGACTACTGTACCGTACTTCTATATATATACTGGTGGTCACAGCAAAATTCTGCACTTTCCTCCTATATACTACAATGCAGCACAGATATGAAGCTTTTTCCAGGCAGAGAACGTAGATATTTTCAGCACACTGAGCACAAATTTTTGCAAGAACACTGAGCACAGATATTTGCAGCACACTGAGCACAGATATTTGCAGCACACTGAGCACAGATATTTGCAGCACACTGAACATAGAAACTGAGAGAATACAGCCACGTCCTCTCGCTATCATCTCCAAAGCACTGAACACAGAAAAAGAGAACGCTGCACGTCCTCTCCCTATCATCTCCAATGCATGAGTGAAAATGGCGGTGACGCGCGGCTCCTTATATAGAATACGAATCTCGCGAGAATACGACAGCGCGATGATGACGTTCGGGCGTGCTCGGGTTAACCAAGCAAGGCGGGAAGATCCGAGTCTGCCTCGGAACCGTGTAAAATGGGTGAAGTACGGGGGGGGGGGTTCGGATCCCGAGGTACCGAACCCGCTCATCACTAACGAGGACTTATATAGAATCCAAAACTCGCGAGAATCTGACAGTGGAATGATGTTTTGCCTTGTTTTGGGATCCGAGTTAGATAGGAAAACCCAAGCCGGGTTCGGATCCCAACTCGGATCTCAATGTTCGGGTGGGTTCGATTCTTGGAGAACCAAACCCACTCATCTCCTGTATATATATATATATATATATATATATACACACACACACACACACACACATATACATATATACATATATATATATATATATATATACACACAGTATATATATATCTATATCTATATATATATATATATATATATATATATATATCTCTTCCTACCCTAGTCCAATGTGCAGGGGAGGGGGTTGCATAGGGAGCAGGAGACAGCCACTGGGGTATCCACCAAGAGGCTGGGTGCTTTTTTTTTAAAAAAAATCAGGTGCTGCAGTGGTCCCAGGCAGCCAATCTGGGGGTGCCACTGCTAGGATAGGGGACAAGCCTGCTGCCTGCAACCAATGGCCCAGGAACTTTTCCAGTTTTGTTTTTGGGTTTCGCCCCAGCACAGCAGTGGTGCCAGGTAGCCAACAGGGACACTGCTGTGGGGATAGGGGACAACCTCACTGCATGCAACCGATGGCCCAGGTACTTTTCCTGGTTTTGGGTTTCCCCCCACGCTCTGCTGTGGCACCAGGCAGACAATGAGGGACGCTGCTGTGGGGATAGGGGACAACCCTGCTATCTGCAATTGATGGCCTGAGTACTATTCCCATTTGTTTGTGGGTTTCTGCCAGGCACTGCAGTAGTGCAAGTCGGCCAATATGGGCACAGCTGCAGGGATAGGGGACAACCCAGATGGCTGCAACTGGAAGCATGTGTACTTTCCCCACTTTCCCCAATGGGGGTGCCGTTGTGGGGATAGGGAACAACTGCAAACAACGGTCCAGGTAATTTTTCCATTGTGTTTTTGTTTTTTTAATTTCCCCAGGTGATGCAATGGTGCCAGGCAGGCAACGGGGGGACCACTGTAGCAATAGGGAAAAACACCACTGGCTACGACCAATGATCTGGATACTTTTCCAATTTAGTTTTTGGTCTTTATCCCCACAGGCACTGCAGTGGCACTCGGCAACCAATGGAGGGTGCCTCGATGGGGGAGAGGGATTGCTCTATCAAGAGGGAGCTTCCCTTCCAAGTTAGCCCATGGCCATGGAGCCTATGCTAAGGACCTGTGACGGAATAAGCTCAGAACCCAGAGCCCAGAAAAAATCCCCCTCTCCCCGTACCTGGCACAGTGCCTTTAGTGGATGACCTGGGAACTGCGGCCTTGAAGTTCATGCAATGATATCAGAGCAGCACCCCTCTGGCCAGGAGCCTGAGCAAAACTGCAGCAAGTCCCGCAAAAGTGTTGCACATTCTACTCATTCCACTATGCTTGTGGGAGCTCCTCTCCAGATTAAAAACGAGGTGTGCGACGTGAACGCCAGGTCCCCACATTACGAATTCTATGCTAACAGAGGTTTTAGCGTGGCTTGTTAAAAAAAGAGGGATAAAAAAGTACTGTAGGCTGGCAAAGGCAGGCAGTGCAACACACTCCAAAAGTTACTTTGTTTGTCCTGTAAAGACAATGGATATGGACAGGGGAGATGGTAACATGGAGAGGCGTGAAGAAGACCATCTCCACAACTTTTCTGAGTTGAGCAGTTCAAACAACAAGAGCAGAAATGACAAATTGTGTCATGGAAGACAGAAGCCACAATAAGCCGTGGCTTCCTCCATGGAAGGTGGCCTAAATTGTCAGATGCCCCACCGGTATTGGTCCAGGTACTTACCTGAAAAGGGGATGGTTCAAGAGCATATACCAAAAAAACCTTTGTATATAGTGCGAATGGCCATACTCAAAAAAGCCATCCACCACAGCCTGAAGTAGTTAGGGCACTGAGCTTTCTGAAGCACTCCAGGGGAAGGTGCGTGCAGATGGACTTGATTTATAAGTAGGGACACTTTGTTCATAATGCTGGGTTCCCCATGTTGGCATCAGTGTCCTACTACAGTACCATGCAAGAAGTGGCTCCCCAAGATTTCATGCACTGTGAACACTGTCAAGGCCTATTCTCCAGGCAACATCTGTGGCAACAAGTGATGAGGAGTCCACTTCACAAAGGGGACTTTAATCTCAAACCTGGGAGAACCAGGGCCCAGTCCCTGTGCAGTTTTGCCACACACATTCCACCAGGTGTTGGCATCGGCCTCTGGAAGCTGTTGAGCAACATGAAATACAGTGATGTAGTACCCATTATTAAGGCGGACCGCTGCATCATGCTGTTCATTAGGCCCCTTTATAACCCAGCAAGCATGAGTACATCTGCCAGAAGCTGTGATAGGTAAGCGGCTTCTGCTGCATGTATTGAAGGTCACTCCATTACAGAGAATGGAAGACATCATTTGCCCACCCAACTTCTTCCATGTGGTGGCCAACACCTTCAAAATGATGACCTCGCTGGCGCTGAAGGAGGGCCACAGCTTTCAAAAGATATCCAGCATGGTCGAGTGTCAGGCACTGAAGAAGTCCTGCACCCTAACTGTGGAGAGTGCACAGAGCTTCAGGAAACCAGAGAACCAAACCTGTTTCCATGATATGACATTATCACCGTACACCTGGACAAGTTGACAATAAATTTCAGCTGCTGCTGATCCCTTTAGATGCAGAAATGAGATCACTCTGCGCGCCTCAATGTTTGACCATGTTTCCGCTAGTCCCGCCATCTTACACCTGATGCTAGGACAGTATGACTGATAGAAGGTGCAGCCTAATTGCCGCGAGGGGAAGCAGTGGTCTGCCTGCTCTGGCAGGATATTAGAATGAAATAGGGAACATTACACACGTGAGGGGTCTTGTTATCTTATATATTGAACCACCTTCACATACACAGTACAATAAATTTGTAAAACAAAAACCGTGCATCTAGCATTGTAACAAACAACATATAAATATTAAATATCACAATACATCCTTATGAGCGTGTCATAATTCCTCAATGGAATCTTTCCATATAAAGTGTCCTTTTCCTTCATCAATTGTATTGGCAGATACCAAATTTCTTATTGCTGTTCTGAAAGGCATGGATGAGACCAGCATTGTGCCATTACCATGTGGCCTTATACTAGGCAGTTATATGACCCAAATGGGATGCCGTTCCTAGTTTTATTGATGAGTTTGGGGAATGGTGCCCCCTGGGATGGTGGGGCTGAGCTGCTTTGTGGTAGCACACTGTACTATTTCATTTAGCCTGTTTTGTAATACTTTCAAATATTTTTTCTACTAACACAACTCTTTTACTCATTTTAATTCCACCTTTCACTTGTGTATCACCTTTTCATACATAGCTTTTGCTTCTTTCTTCTTAACATTCATTAACCCTTTAGCTTCTCACTGGTGTGCTGCCCTAGGGTAGCTGGCCCTTCCTGCCTTGTGGGTTTCCACACCCCAGACTTAGACTTAGTATTAGGGACCTCCAGTATCAGAGACACCATCACCTGCGGCCAAAAATAAATATACTTAAAACCTGGACCATTAATGCTCATTGAGTTTGGGAATCACTGATATAAACAAATGTGACCACTGTATGCATGAGGATCCCCCTACATATCACCCATGGAAAAAAACGCTTCAAAGGGCGTGTCAATTACTTTTTTTTATCTCTCCAAAAGGAGTGCATCAAACCCTTGGTCTCTCATCACATAACAGATGTAGACCCGAAAATCAGAAGAAGCAGGTGACAGTGTTACCGTAACACATTTTGAAAGAAATCTCAGCATAAAGCACATGTAATATGGTGCAGCTGGACTCTGGCAGAAGTAAAAGAGAAAGGCGTATATCAAACAGATGGAGATAGATGTTAAAATGACTTGGGTATCAACCAACAGATTAATTGCTTCTACACTGGACAGGAGCACAACAGCTACTAAATCCTTCTCACCAACGCGTTTCACACCTCAATAGGATCTTCTTCATAATAGTACAATAAATGGGCAGAAAGTTTACATAACAAGTATCCAATTCTATTAGAGTCTAATTATTGCAAATACTGTAAGATACAAAATATAAAAATTGTATTTGTTCAATGTTTATACTATCACACATACCATATGGACAGGATTATCTTTCTCACACAGTATGACAAATACTTTTATGTTTAGTACTATGTAATCTTCTTACTATATTACATCTGCTGCAGTTCCACCAAATGGGTTTGTTTAAGGCAAAATCAGTGAATAAGGTGTTGGATGCTGTCATCATCTCACAACTAACACCATGGTCTGAGCACCCACAAGTCATGTGACTCCAATCAGATGCAATTGCGGTTCTTCAGTTGTTGTCTAAAATGCACTTTGTGATGACACACCTAGACTATACTTTGACCATACAACACCTACAACCCATGTCCCACCTCTTTTGGCATAGAATCATAGATACAAGATACTTCCAAGTTGTAACAGCAAAACACGTATCAGAAACAATTGGGAATGCATGCAGAGTTGCTGAATGTACTTTTAAGTCATCTGTAAATGAGGTTCTATGTTACAGGATAAGTATTTCAATCATTAATCTTTGCACTAAAACATTTTTAGTTGGGTTTAATGCACTATTGATTAAAAGCATGAAAATTAAAGATTAACTGCCCATGGGGCTGATTCTGAGTCAGACACAGAAATGCATTAGCAGCGTCTTTTGGCGCTCACCCGCCAGGTTTTTATGTTACTGCCAGTACCAAGACTTTCCCTGGTGGAGCTTAAATTTAGTACAATTTTTTAAAAATGTTGTCTCAACACATCATCCCGGATTCCATAGATTAAAGGGCTGAGAAATCGCGGCACATAGGTAAAAATCAAAAAGTTTTTCACGTGTATCGGCGCTGATGCTTGGAGAGAAAATGCCTGTGTAAGTGTATTCACTAAGGACGCCATGCACAGGAGAAACTGGAAGGCGTGGAGCAGAACTGTTTTCCCGGCTTTGGAAGCAGAAGATGACTGAGAACTTGCTTTTAGGGCAACCGACATAGGGGGTCATTCCGAGTTGAAATTTAGCACAGCTACGATCGTTGACTCAGACATGCAGGGGGACATGCGGGGGGCCGCCCAGCACAGGGCTAGTCCACCCCACAAGTCCACCCCGCATATCCCCGCACAAATACAAAAGCATCACACGGAGGCGATGCCTTTGAATTTGAGGAGTAACTCCCGGCCAGGGCAGCTCCTGCGGTTGGCTGGGAGTTGCTCATCCCTCCTGCTGGCTACAGCGGCTGCGTGAGACGCAATGCCCACCCCAATGGTCCGGCCATGCCTGTGTTGGCCGGACCGCTCCCCCTAAACAGCGGCTTAATGCCGCCATTCAGCCCCTCTCGCCTATCAACCGCTACTGTCTCAGAGGCGATCGCTAGGTAACAAAAGCTGCCATGCGCAAGCGCAATGCGGCAATGGTGCATGCGCAGTTCCGACCCAATCACTGCGCTGCGACAAACTGCAGCGAGCTATCGTGTTGGAATGACCCCCATAATCTTCACCTATGTTTTGCTTTTAAGTTTACACTGGGGCCTAGCACCTCTAGATGGTATCCGGACTCCAGGTTGACACCAATTAGGTCGACAACACTTAGGTTGACACCAATTGGTCAACACACCTTGGGTCGACACCTGAAATAGGTTGACATGGACAAAAGGTCAACATGGAAAAAGTTTGATGTGAGTTTTTCCCTTTTTCATATTTTACAATCCACGTGGACTACAAATTGGAATGGTAACCTGTGCCAAGCATAGCACCGCAATGCGCAGGGGCGTCGTATGGGTACAAAGCTGATCATTGCTGGGCTGCAAAAAACTGCAGCAGCGATCAACTCGGAATGACCCCCTTAGTCACACACAGATATGCAACTGTTGCATTTCAAGTTAATCAGCATAGTCCTCCGGGGTATCCTACAGATGGGTCCTCCATTATCTTGGCTGGCTAAGGCATTAGTCGCGATGGGGCATATGCAGCGTGCCTGGGCGCAGGGAGGCACTCCTAGTCAAAGGGAGGCGCACAGAGCATTTGTCGTTACCTTTAAGTGTAATACCTGTGATCATCCACCAGATGTCACTTTTTACAATCACCACTGCTCATGCGTGTGGTCTTCTGTAAAAAACAATACTGAAATACATAGTAAGAACTACTTTACAGTATTTCATACAGTATATAACAGTATATACAGTACAGATGCAAATAGTACAGCATATACAGATGCAAACAAATGTGATAAAGCCACAGTATGGTCCATTTACATTACTTTAGGTATATGTGAATGTCCAAGTCCCGCAGACAAATCAACATAAAACCAGTAGTGTACACAGATGCAAACGGACGTGTTACAAGTACATTGTTGCCTATTTATGTTAGGGATATTGTACTGTGTGTTAGCGTCCTAATCCCGTAGCCATTAGTCGCTCCTGCAGATTTACTCTGATTTATGTGAAACCTGTGTGCACCCTTCCATTGAATGTAATGCTAAGAAAAAAATAATAAAGTGAATGTCAGGGGAAAAAAAAATATATACAGTAGATTGGCCCTTTGGAAATCGAACCCGGGACTCTCAGCGTGGGAAGCGGAAGTTTTCATCGCTTACCCACGATGCTGCACAGAAGATTCACAAGTTCATGTGTAAAAGTACTGCAAAACAGCGATTCCTTCCCATTGGTGTTAGTTTATACCGTTAGGGGACGCGGATGCTCATATTGCAAAAGCACGGTATTGAGTGCACTGTACATGCTTTAAAGTCAGTGAGCTACATTATTCCTTTCACACAGTTGCGTCTGCATACATAATCTTTCGCACATTATTTGCGTCTGCATACACAAGTGTTTTAACATGTTCGTTTGAGTCTGCATAAACTATTTTTTTAACACTCTCCATCTGAACATTGGTCACCATCTGTGTGTACAGTATGCAGTACAGGACTGTATATTAACATTACAGTCGTCACTGACTATTTGCCAGAGCTTGTATATCAATCCGCCTTTATTCGATCTAAAATACTGGATTTATGTAGCATTAGCCACCCAGTGTTGGAGATGTGTATTGCATGCTGAGTATCTAGTTGCGCCTCAACGCGCCTGTCCGTGATTAAACTCAGCAACCTAAGCTATCGCCTAGGCGTGACTAAACCTCGGTCTAGGCGCAGAAAGAGCAAAGATAACGGAGGACCCATCTGTACTTGCATTGCATTGACAGACTTTCATCAAAAATGATTCAAATAAGACAAAAAAAGACACCTGACGCCAGTGGTGGCGAGAGACGGTGGAGAGGGTACAAATTACCCGGGCCAGGTCTGATGGAGGGGCCCAGTGAGGTCCCAGTGGGGGCCCAGGGCTCCCTCTCCCTTAATTGGCAGCAGCAGCTACAGCTCTTCTCCTAAGCTCAGCACACGCTGCTGACTGCTGGGCTGGAGTGTGGCCTTGGTGGTGCTTAAAATAAAATGTTGGGGGTATTTTTTTAAAAGGGGCATGACTACGCCTCCTGTGAATAGGCCACGGCCCCTGAAAAGTACCTGGGGCCAGATACACTATCTATCTATGGGGGTCATTCTGACCCATTCGCTGGCTGCTTTTTATTGCATCTGAGCGAACAGGTACACACTGCGCATGCGCCAGCGCCGTAATGCCCCAGCGCGTGCCAGAAGGCCATAGCTGGGCCAAATGCAGCCGTACCGCCCCCTCCCTCCCAGTGACCGCCTCTGCCTGTCAATCAGGCAGAATTGGTCACTGGGTGGGAGTGGGCGGAACGGCTGCATTTGTCTGCCGTTTCGTGGGTTCAGTCCGGCCAACGCAAGCCTGGCCGGACCATGTGGGAAGTGGGCCGCAGTGGCTGCCTGATGACATACGTAGCCACTGCAAGCCAGGGAGCATTGAGTGGCTCCCGGCCAGCACACTAAAGCTGCACTGGTCGGGAGCCGCTGTGTGATGCCTTTGCACTTCTGCAAGGGGGCCGGCACTGACATGCGGGGCGGACTAGCCCTGTGCTGGGTGTCCCGCCACATGTCAGTGTGAATGATTGTAGCTGTGCTAAATTTAGCACAGCTACAATCATCTCGGCATGGGGGCCTATATACAGTATACAGTATGTGTGACTGTATGTTTGCCATATACTGAAGGGCTGTGCCGGACCAATATGACAATTGCTCTCCTTTCTCTGCAGGTAATCTACACTCATTTGCATTTTGGATCTGCTCAGAATATATATGCATCAGTGATAGTGTTATTATAACTAGGTAATCTACACTGTCAATTTGTATATTATAAGCTTTATTGTATTCTAGGATGAAACTGTCTTGCAGCTTTATATAGTTGGTAACTGCTATCTTAGTGTTTGTTTTAGCTGAGTTTTATGGCATGCTCTGCAAACGGGGGTGGAATGTTAGGCCTTGATTGCAATTACTAGAGACACATGGATACCTACCATTCATAAGGAAAGATGCCTGGCTGAACAACAGCCAGCTGAACAGGGCTTTATTATAAGGGCTTTTTAAAAGGGTTATGAAAATATTACAATATAGACTTACCCAGGACGAAAACAGACGGAAACAACCCACCGACAAAACAGAAAACATTGTCCCTTCCTCAGGGCCGAAACTAGGGGGGGGGCTAGGGGGGCAGGCGACCTGGGCGCCGGATTGGAGGGGGCGCCGAGACCCCCTAACACCCGCCGCGGCACTTTTATAACGTTGAAACCCCCTTCTCCCGAGTGCCCAGCTCGGGGGGCGGGGTTTCGCGGAATGACGCGATTGCGTCGTGACGTCACGGCGCAAACGCGTCATTCCACGAAACCCCGCCGGAGGAGGGAGAAGGGGGAGCCGCGCAGACCGGACGAGGAGGGAGAGGCGGCTGAAGAGCGGCGAGAACCGCTTCAAATGTAAGTCAGCCCCTCTCCCTTCCTCTCTCTCTCTCTCCCTCCACCACCGTCCTGCCGCAATGTGTAAAATGGGGACCTGTGCCTGCCGCAATGTGTAAAATGGGGACCTGTGCCTGCCTCAATGTGTAAAATGGGGACACTTTTTCCTGCCACAATGTGTAAAATGGGGACACTTGCCAGCGTACTGTGTAAAATGGGGACCTGTGCCTGCCGCAATGTGTAAAATGGGGACACTTTTTCCTGCCGCAATGTGTAAAATGGGGACCTGTGCCTGCCTCAATGTGTAAAATGGGGACACTTTTTCCTGCCACAATGTGTAAAATGGGGACACTTGCCAGCGTACTGTGTAAAATGGGGACCTGTGCCTGCCGCAATGTGTAAAATGGGGACACTTTTTCCTGCCGCAATGTGTAAAATGGTGACACTTTTTCCTGCCGCAATGTGTAAAATGGGGACACTTGCCAGCGTACTGTGTAAAATGGGGACACGTGCCTGCCGCAATGTGTCAAATGGGGACACTTTTTCCTGCCGCAATGTGTAAAATGGGGACACCTGTCTGCCGCAATGTGTAAAATGGGGTCACCTGTCTGCCGCAATGTGTAAAATGGGGACACTTTTTCCTGCCGCAATGTGTAAAATGGGGACACCTGTCTGCCGCAATGTGTAAAATGGGGTCACCTGTCTGCCGCAATGTGTAAAATGGGGAATGGGGACACTTGCCTGTCGTACTGTGTAAAATGGGGACACTTTTTCCTGGATATGAAATTCATGTTAGAAAAGGCAATTTTTCAGGTAAAAAAGTTCTGAAAGAGATATATATATATATATATATATATATATAATATTTTTATTCATGTATTTATTTATTTTAATTTTTATTATTATTATTTTTATTTATTTATTGTAAAATATTTTTTATTTTTTTTTGCCGGGTGGGGGGGGGGGGGTGTCAAATGACTACCTTGCCCCGGGTGACAAAAATCCTAGTTTCGGCCCTGCCTTCCTTTCATTCCCAATCATCTGTGTATTTCAGCGTATGTAAATATTTTACCAACTAAAATCCTCATGACCTCTAAGAACAAAATGCAACCAATTTGGTAGACAACTATATACATTGTGATTTACATGTGATTGTACATACCTGTTTGTCACTTTGCTCTATAATGCACAGTTAACATACAGCAGAACAACACCAGTAAATAGGCACCAGAACTTTTAACTTGAACAGGTAAAACCTTACACTCTCAGCCTAGAAAACACTGGTTTCAGCTCAAACTAACTATGTTCCACAAATTGATTTTCTGCATTGCTCTTCATGGAGTATTCATAAAGGCCATTGCATCATTCAGTCTCCCAGCAACTCACCCCTCTCTACATATTGCCCCCTCAATTCTACACTCCCCTCTTATTAGCACTCATCATGAGCTTTTTAGTTCCCTATACTCATTGACAATAACATCTACAACCTCTCACCATAAAAAACTTTCACAAACCTCTGACACCCACATTTATCTCTCTCTTCTGCTTCTGATAGCTGGTGACATTTCACCAAATCCAGGACCCAGCCACTTGCATCACTCGCATTCACCTGATTCACAGCAACATAGAAATCCAGCTAACCTCATAAACATCACATGTCTTCCATCACACTCCAGATCACTAAAATGTGCCTTATGGAATGCACGCTCTGTTTGTAACAAATTAACATCTATCCATGACCTCTTCATATCTAACAACATCAATCTGCTGGCTATAACAGAAACCTGGCTCACACAATCTGACACAGCCTCCCCTGCAGCACTGGCACATGGTGGTCTCCACTTTACACACACCTTCAGACCCGATAACCATAAAGGAGGAGGAGTTGGACTTTTACTTTCCCAATCTTTTGCATATACTGTTCTACCACAGGTTCCATCACTCACATTTACATCATTTGAAGTACATTCCATTAGGGTTTACTCTCCTTTCTCTCTGCGTGTTGCAGCTATCTACCGCCCACCTGGGCATCCAAAACAATTTTTGGAAGATTTTTCTGCCTGGCCCCCTCACTTTATATCCTCTGACATCTCCACCATTATCATGGGTGATTTCAATATTGCTATTGATTGTCCAAAATCTGCTGCGCATGCCTCCAAACTACTCTCTCTAACCTCCTCTCTTGGCCTCTCCCAATGGACTGACTCCTCTACTCATCAGGCGGGCCACTGCCTTGATCTAGTATTCACCAGACTATGCTCCATCTCTGAACTCACTAACACTCCTTTCCCCCTATTAGATCACAACCTTATCACCTGCATGCTTTCCTCTGTTAATTCAAACCCTGTGTTGCGGAAGTTCTCCAATCTTCCTCAAACTCGCAGAAATATTAACACAATTCATCTTCAAGAACTTTCCACTTCACTCCAACAACTGCTTTCACCTATTTCTGCATTCGCCTCTCCTGAGATGGCTGTATCACACCTTAATAAGACTCTAGAACTAGCCCTTGATGAAGTGGCTCCAGCTACCCATTACACTCCACGTAGGCCTAGATGTCAACCATGGCACTCCAAATCAACAAGACAACTACAAAAACTCACACGAAAACTTGAACGTCAGTGGCATAAATCTCGTATTTCAAGTGATTTCCTCACATATAAGACAGTCTACCAGTCTTATAAAACTGCCCTGGACACTGCCAAACAAACATATTTCCAAACTCTTATCTCTGCTCAAGCCTCTAACCCCAAACAACTCTTTAATACATTTAAATCACTTCTGAATCCTCCCGCACCTACCCCACCAGCCACTATCAAGGCACAGGATCTTGCTTCCTACTTCAAGGAGAAGATTGATAAGATCCGAGATGAAATGGTATGCTCTTCGGCAGCCAGTGACCTGCTCCGTTCTTTACCTGAACCCTCTGGCACTATTTTTTCATTTGATCCCACAAATGAAGATGAAGTATCATCACTCTGCTCATCCTGCTTCTCTACTACCTCTCCTCTTGATCCTTTACCCTCACAAATAAGTAAAGCTCTGTCTCTGGTGCTCATCCCTACCTTAACTAACATCTGTAATCTCTCTCTCTCTACTGGTATTTTTCCTTCACTCTTCAAGCATGCAGTAATTACTCCCATTTTAAAAAAACAAAATTCTGACCCTAATGCTCTCTCAAACTACCGCCCTATCTCTCAGCTCCCTTGTCTCTCTAAGCTACTTGAGAGACTTGCCTACACTCGACTCACACACTTTCTTAACTCATACACTTTGTTGGACCCACTTCAGTCAGGCTTCCGTTCCCAACATTCCACAGAGACGGCACTGACTAAAGTGGTTAATGATTTGGTTACTACGAAGTCTAAAGGCCACTACTCACTACTTATTCTTCTAGATCTATCTGCTGCATTTGACACTGTAGACCACTCTCTTCTCATACAGACACTACAATCCCTAGGTCTTAAAGACACAGCCCTTTCTTGGTTCCTATCGTACCTATCTAATCGCTCCTTCAGTGTTCGCTTCTCTGAATCTACCTCCTCTTCGCTACCTCTTTCAGTTGGAGTACCGCAAGGCTCAGTCTTGGGTCCTCTGCTTTTCTCTATCTATACCTCATCTCTTGGTAAACTAATCAGCTCTTTTGGTTTTCAGTATCATCTGTACGCAGATGATACTCAAATCTACCTATCCTCCCCTGACTTGTCCCTATCTGTACTGGACCGTGTCACTGAATGCCTTTCTGCCATCTCATCCTGGATGACATCTCGCCACCTCAAACTTAATATTTCAAAGACAGAGTTAATTATATTTCCACCGGCCAATACAGGTTGAGTATCCCTTATCCAAAATGCTTGGGACCAGAGGTATTTTGGATATCGGATTTTTCCGTATTTTGGAATAATTGCATACCATAATGAGATATCATGGTGATGGGACCTAAATCTAAGCACAGAATGCATTTATGTTTCATATACACCTTTTACACACAGCCTGAAGGTCATTTTAGCCAATATTTTTTATAACTTTGTACATTAAACAAAGTGTGTGTACATTCACACAATTCATTTATGTTTCATATACACCTTATACACACAGCCTGAAGGTAATTTAATACAATATTTTTAATAACTTTGTGTACTAAACAAAGTTTGTGTACATTGAGTCATCAAAAAACAAAGGTTTCACTATCTCACTCTCACTCAAAAAAGTCCGTATTTCGGAATATTCCGTATTTCGGAATATTTGGATATGGGATACTCAACCTGTAGTAGGTACCAACCTGATATCTCTAGCACTGTTGAAAACTCGACTATCTACCCTACCCCACAAGCTCGCTGCCTAGGTGTCATCCTTGACTCTGATCTGTCCTTTGTTCCCCACATTCAATCTGTCTCAAGATCATGTTACATGCATCTAAAAAACATATCCAAAATACGACCATACCTTACACAAGACACTGCTAAAACTCTAATCCACGCTCTCATTATCTCCCGCATTGATTATTGCAATAGTCTCCTAACTGGTCTTCCCAAAACAAGACTCTCACCACTACAATCCATTCTGAATGCAGCGGCGAGGCTTATCTTCCTCGCTAGATGTTCATCGTCTGCAGATCCACTCTGTCAGTCCCTCCATTGGTTACCTGTACTCTACCGCATTCAATATAAAATACTTTTACTCACACACAAGGCCATTAACCAAACTACACCAACGTACATCACTTCGCTTATCACAAAATATCTCCCAACCCGACCTCTGCGCTCTTCACAAGACCTGCGTCTCTCATCCACACTCATTACTCGCTCCCACTCACGACTGCAGGACTTTCATTGGGCTGCACCCACTCTGTGGAATGCCCTACCACGCACAATAAGACTCTCCTCTAGTCTCCAAACCTTCAAGCGTTCCCTCAAAACTCACCTCTTTAGGCAAGCGTATCAAATTCCTGAACCGCCCACATAACTTTCATAAACCTTCCTATCAAATTACATCCACTCTGTACAGTCCACACATATCCTCACATGTCTTCTCATTCTATGCAATAGATAGCACCTTTCCTTGTGTACATATGTCTATTTCCCTATAGATTGTAAGCTTGCGAGCAGGGCCTTCCTACCTCTATGACTGTTATCACCCAGTTTGTTATTGTTATTTCAAATTGTAAAGCGCAACGGAATTTGCTGCGCTATATAAGAAACTGTTAATAAATAATAAATAAATAAATGTGTGTGTGTGTTTCTATCTATATCTATATATATCATGGCTGTCCAAAATACTGCACAATTTCCTGGGTGCACTTAGTGGGGTGACAGCTCATATAAGCAGAAATACTGAGGCACCCTCAGAACTTGCTAACGTAACAATATATTTCAACTTTAATCATAGTAAGTCCTGAAAGTTGTGTGGCAATTCTGCATATTCTATTTGTTTGTGTGTTTATATATTTGTGTGTGTGTATACAGTGATTGCACATACACACTATAGGGTAGAGATGAGCGGGATCAGTTCCCTGAGAACCGAACCCTGCCAGACTTCACTATGGGAGCCCAGATCCGAGCCTGGCTCGGGTTTTCCCACCTGACTTGGAAATCAGGATGAGGCAAAACATCATCATTCCGCTATCGGATTCACTCAGGGTTTGGATTCCAAATAAGGAGGCGCGCATCACCGCCAATTTCACTCCAGGAATGGAGAGTGTAGAGAGAGAGGACGTGTCTCCGTCCTCAGTGTCTTTGCAGGAGGGAAAGTGGGGTGGTGATTCCAGTGCTGTCTTGTGCTGCTCAGTCCAGTGTAGTGTCTTATGCTGCATCAGTCCAGTCACAGTGGTGGTGTCCTCTGCTGCCATATGTCCAGTGCTGCTGTATAAGTCCAGTCCAGTGGTGCTGTGTTGTGCTGCATCAGTCCAGTGTAGGTGTCCCTGTGCTGCTGTATAAGTCCAGTGGTACTGCCGTATATATATGTCCAGGGGTACTGCCATATATATCCAGTGGTAGTGCCATATAAATTCAGTGATACTGCTGTATATGTCCAGTGGTACTGCCGTATAAATCTAGTGGTACTGGCGTATATATATGTCCAGGGGTACTGCCATATATATCCAGTGGTTCTGCCACATAAATCCAGTGGTACTGGCATATAAATCCAGTCCAGTGATACTGCCATATAAGTCCAGTGGTACTGCCGTATAAATCCAGTTATACTGCTGTATATGTTCAGTGGTACTGCTGTATAAATCCAGTCCAGTAATACTGCTGTATATGTCCAGTGGTACTGCTGTATAAATCCTGTGGTACTGGTGTATAAATGCAGTCCATTGATACTGCCGTATAAGTCCAGTGATACTGCCGTATAAATACAGTCCAGTGGTACTGCCGTATAAGTCCAGTGATACTGCCGTATACTTCCAGTGGTATTAGTCCAGTGGTACTGCTGTATAATTCCAGTGATACTGTTGTATAATTCCAGTGGTTCTGGCATATAAATCCAGTGGTACTGGCATATAACTCCAGTGATACTGCCATATAAATCCAGTCCATTTGTACGGCCGTATAACTCCAGTGGTACTGCCATATAATTCCAGTAATACTGTCATATAATTCCAGTGGTACTGGCATATAAGTTCAGTGATACTGCCATATAAATCCAGTCCAGTGGTACTGGCGTATAAATCCAGTGATACTGCCGTATAATTCCAGTGGTACTGCTGTATAAATCCAGTGATACTGGTGTATAAATCCAGTCCAGTGATACTGCCGTATAAGTCCAGTGATACTGCCATATAAATCCAGTCCACTGGTACTGCAGTATAATTCCAGTGATACTGCCGTATAATTCCAGTGGTACTGGCGGATAAGTCCAGTGATACTGCCATTTAAATCCAGTCCAGTGGTACTGCCGTATAAGTCCAGTGGTACTGCCGTATAATTCCAGTGATACTGCCGTATATTTCCAGTGGTACCGCCGTATAAGTCCAGTGGTACTGTCCTGTGCTGTATATTAGTGGTTATTAATATTTAATCCAAATAATTTGCCCTGTGTGGTGTAGGGATACGCTGTCCTGTGCTGCATGTTGTTTTCTATAACTTCAGAAAAATAATGGATTAGAAAAATTTGGAGGATAAAATAGGGAAAGATCAAGAACCACTTCCTCCTAGTGCTGAATCTGCTGCCACTGGTCATGACATAGACAATGAAATGCAATCAACGTCGTCTGCCAAGGCCGATGCCCAATGTGATAGTAGAGGGCATGTAAAATCCAAAAAGCCAAAGTTCACTAAAAATACCCAAAATAATAAATTGAAATGGTCTGAGGAGAAATGTAAACTTGCCAATATGCCATTTATGACACAGTGTGGCAAAAAAGGCTAAGGCCCTGGCCATGACTAGTGGTTCAGTTTCACATGAAGATGGAAGCCCTCATCCTCCCGCTAGAAAAATGAAAAGAGCTAAGCTGGCAAAAGCACAGCAAAGAACTGTGCATTCTAAGTTGGTATCATAAATCCCCAAGGAGAGTCCAACTGTGTCGGCGGTTGCGATGCCTGACCTTCCCAACACTGAATGGGAAAAGATGGCTCCTTCCACCATCTGCATGCCCTCTGCAAGTGCTGGAAGTAGTACCCACAGTCCAGTTCCTGATATTCAAATTGAAGATGTCACTGTTGACGTACACCAGGATGAGGATATGGGTGTTGCTGGCGCTGAGGAGGAAGTTGAAGATGAGGATTCTGATGGTGATGTGGTTTGTTTAAATAAGGAACCGGGGAAGACAGTTGTTGTCCATGGGATGAATAAGCCCAATGTGATGCCTGGGCAAAATACAAAAAAGCCACCTCTTCGGTGTGGAATTATTTCTACACAAATCTGGACAACAGTTGTCAAGCCGTGTGTTGCCTCTGTCAATCCAGAATAAGTAGGGGTAAGGACATTAACCACCATGAATGTGCTGTTTGTGGACTAGTTTTTTTTAAATGCCATCCTGTCTGCCACTGCAGTGCCACTCGTAGATGGGCTAGGTGTTTGTGCCGCACACTTGTATCGCTTAACTTAGCCATCCAGCTACCTCATTGCACCTCTTTTTCTTCTTTACATCATGTGCTGTTTGGAGCCTATTTTTTAAATCTGCCATCCTGTCTGCCACTGCAGTGCCACTCCTAGATGGGCCAGGTGTTTGTGCCGCACACTTGTGTAGCTTAACTTAGACATACAGCCACCTCGGTGCAAGCTGTTGGCCTAAAAACAATATTGTGAAGTTTGAAGTGTTCAGAATAGACTGGACATGAGTGGAAATTAATGTTATTGAGGTTAATAATACCACAGGATCAAAATTACCCCCAAATTTTGTGATTTTAGCTGTTTTTATATTTTTTTCCAAAAATCATCCAGATCCAAAAACAAAACCAAAACCAAAACCCAAAAGGGTAGTTTTGGCAAAACCAGTCCAGATCCAAAACACAAGCATGGAACCAGACCAAAACCAAAACACATAACACGCCGCCATTTCTACTATAGGGCATCTTTTATCCCAAAATTACAATGGGGGATCCATTTTCACAAACTGATGTTTTCCAGGGAATGCACTCTGCAACCAATGCTGCTTTTATGTGACTGTCCCACCATCCTACTAGTGAACATTTTTGTCCCAACTGCTGGGTGGTATGTCATGCTCCTGAGAGTGCATACCTCCCAACATGACCCTCCCCAAGAGGGACAGAATGCTCTCCTTCTGGACTTCCTTCTTACTGTATGATTGCCATCACCTGTAGTGAAACACCTTTCTTATCCATTACTTGTTCAACACAGGTGCCGGCAATCATAGATTAAGAGTAAAATCCAGAAGCAGAGCATTGTGTCCCTCCTGGGGAGGGTCATGTTGGGAGATATGTGAGTGGGGACATCTCTTGTCCTAGACATGCCCCTAGAGTGGTGCAGCCATGCAACTAACAGGGTGTGGCCACACACCCTGCAGGGGGGCCCCCAGGAGGTCAATGTACTGGGGCCCAGGATATCTCTTGGAAGCCCTGCCTGATGCTAGCAGCAATGATGTATGAGGACACAGGAAGGTCAATGAGTCTTTTAGCTTTCCCTAAGATGCACGTCAGACCCTTGGTCTCGCAACACATAAAGGATGTAGACACCAAATCAGAAGAAACAGTTGGCAGTGTACTGTAACACAGTTATAATGACATTGCAACATCTTATGCAACAAATGGACAATTGGACAAAGCTAAAACACATATATATTATGGTTTATCTTGAGTTCTACTGGAAGAAGCAAAAAAATTAAGGTTTGTATCACACAGATGGACATGGAAGCTGAAAAGTCCAGTGTCCCAACCATCAGATTAATAATAATAATAATAATTTTATGTATATAGCGCTCTTTCTCCAACATGACTCAAGGCGCTTTACAGACATCAGAAACAATGTACATAATACATAAGATGTAATTAATACAGCAATAGACAAGCCACACAGACATAAAAAGAAAACCTTGAGCACATAGTAAGCATGATGCAGGGTTGGTGCAGGCATTTTTGGGTAATATCTTCTACGGGTTGTGTATTCCACCCTCACAGGTACCAGCTGAGGCAGCCATCTTGGACACACTGCGTAGGATTATCTTCGGTGGAATAATCTACCCCTAGAAGAGATGACACAAAATGGGGAGATCGTAACGTCTTAATGCTCAGAGTAGGGTCCAAAGAGAACCACCAGGTCCATATATTTTTCAAAAAATCCACAAGCATTCCAGATGAGGCAGCCATGTTGGGTGCAATGCGAAGGTTACACTGTGGAAGGTGAGCCATACAAGGGCCCAGTGCATATATGAAAAAACTGACACTTGTGCAGTAGTAGTAGTAGTAGTAGTAGTAGTAGTAGTAGTAGTATAAACCCTGTATGGAAAGATCCACATGAAGAACATGCTGCCCGCAGAGGAATCATCCAAGGCCACCATTAATTCCATACTGGACAGAAGCACAACAGCTACAATCCTTTTCCTTGCTAACGCATTTCAGTCCTTTTTCAATGTACAGTAGCATAATAAATGGCCAGAAAGTTTACATGCCAAGTGCCCAAGTCTATAAGATCTTAGGAATTGTTAAATGAATATTATAAGATAGAAAAGAGTACTGTATTTTTTTTACTATATTTCATCTTCTGCAGTTCCACAAAACAGTTTTGTGTCAGGCACAACAGATGAATCAGATGTTGGATACTTCCATCTTCAGCTGAGAACTAACACTATGGTCTGAGCACACACAAGTCATGTTCCTCCAATCAGATGCATTTGGGCTCTTGAGTTGCCATCTAAGGAGCTTTTTAGTAGGACATGCCTAGACTATACTTTGACCACATCTAATCAATACCTAAAACCAATGTCCCAGCTCCTTTGGATTAGAGACACAGGTGTAAGATGCTTCCTAGAAACGTATCAGAAAAAAACAGGCATACATGGAAAGTATCCTGAGAAAGCTGAAATTTGCTTTTAAGTCCATCTGTAAATGACGTCCTATGTGGCATCTGTACACTGGTGGCTACATGATAAGTCATTCAGTAATTAATCTGTGCAAGAACAACAGCACCAGGGACAGTCATTGTTACTTGTGTCTTATGCAGTATTGGCTGAAAGCATGAAAATGAAAGATTACCTGCTCATGGGGCTGATTCTGAGTCAGACACAGAAATACATTAGCAGCGTCTATTGGCGCTCACCCTTCTGTGTCATTATGTTACCGCCAGTAACAAGTCTTTCCCTGATGGAGGTACATTTTGGTAAAGATTTCTTAAAATGTTTTCTCAGTACATCATCCCGGATTCCATAGATTATAGGACTGAGAAATCGCGGCAGATAGGTGAAAATAAAAAAGTTTATCAATTGTATATGCCCAGCAACTTCCAGAGAAAATGCCACTGTAAGCGTATTCACTAAGGACGCCAGGCATAGGAGAAACTGGAAGGCGTGGAGCAGAACTGTCTTCCTGGCTTTGGAGGCAGAAGATGTCTGAGAACTTGCTTTTAGGGCAACCAGCATAATCTTCACATATGTAAATATGATGACAAGTCCCACAGAACTGAAACACAGGATGAGATCAACGGACCTAATAAGATATTGTATTTTATTAACTATCATGTTTTCCCTTACACACATAATATAGAGATTGAATATATTGGGACATGACAAGAACATGACACATAAATCAGCAACATATGGGATCATCAGCACCAAGCATATAATGGTAAAAGCAGCTTTGGCTCTCTGTGGGGTGCACAGCTGGGCATGTCGCAGTGGGTAGCAAATGGCGACATATTGCTCTACAGCCATGGCTGCCAGGTTGTATGGAGTTACTTTAAATGTAATTGCAGAAACAAAGTACACAATGTAGCATGTTGGTACAGGGACATATACTAAATATGCAAGGTTTAAGTAGAATGCCAGGACTAGATACAATGTGTCATTAATAAGCATACAAACAAACAGAACGTAGCGAGCAGTCTGCCGGAGCTCTGGTGTTAGGAAGAAGGCGTTCAGCATCACTGTGACATAGTAGAAGAAGAAACATAATCCCACTATTATCAAGGCTGTAATGATCCACATTGTGTACACAGACGCTTTACTGAATGTGAAGGACTCTTGGGTCAGGTTGTTTTTAAGTACTGATGAGTTGATCATTATTGGAAGAGTAATGTTCTCTTTTTCCCGGTATCTCACAAATAAAAAGACAAATAAAAAGGGATATTAATTATTTAAGACCCATGCAAACACAGTTACATGGTTAGTAGAAGTTAGTTAAGCATGCTTGGGATAGACATATAAAGATGGGACTAGCAGACTAGAGTGTCACTATTTATTTATTTTTTCCACTATCCATGCCAGTGTAAACCAATTTTTTCTTTTCTACTGTCTAAGACACATCACAATATGATCTTGCTTTTTCAAATTCTCTATGC
Organism: Pseudophryne corroboree; assembly: GCF_028390025.1. Classification (NCBI taxonomy): domain Eukaryota; kingdom Metazoa; phylum Chordata; class Amphibia; order Anura; family Myobatrachidae; genus Pseudophryne; species Pseudophryne corroboree. The sequence goes on along the minus strand of NC_086445.1, from coordinate 30,476,598 downwards.
AATAATTGATTTTTGAATACAGTTAATTAATAAATTGTACAGGAGTCCTAAAGTATATGATGTGGTTTGTTACAGCATGATTAGAGTGTGGTCTTTTACAAATGGTGGCTATGTAAGATATCTGTATCTGTTACATTATCTGCTGACTTAAACATTAGTGTGTCAAGCTTTTGGCTTAAAGATACAAATGAACCAAAATGTAGACAGAGTGTTCAGCATAGTATAATTGCAACTATGTATTCCTCATTTGTTTATACACTGACATGGATAGAAATGTTTCTCTTGCAGGGAAGGGCTGTAAGTATTTGATGTATAAAAAAACTATTGTGAAGTATGGGGAGAAGTCGATCCTATATGCATAGTATTACCTATACCGCCAGGTGGAATTCAGATATGTATTATTAGATTGGACCTTATATGAGATAATTAAGGTGAATATCTAAAGATTAAGCAACAAAATTCTTTAGAATAACCTTTCTGATTGTATGTAAGAATATATATCACCAATATCACTACTGCTGCTTATTTGATAAGTTTGATGGATTACCATCATTTTCTTGTCATCAATTTTTGAGCCAAATACATAATTTCAATACGATAGTATTTGCTCTCATGTATTTATATTTTTACCACTGTTTAGAAGGGGAATTAATTGATATTTCCAGTACACCCCTGTCATTATTTTTTAGTTGAGTATTTGATTAATAAAAGCTAAGTTTTAAACTAAATACAGTTTTCATCCATCTATATATAATATTATCAAAAAGAGTGCTCCAAACATTGGAATTTCTTTCGTTTGGTGAGGCGTGGGCGCTTCCACACCCATCAAATTAATTTGTATCTGGTACACTATTCCTGGGAGCACCTCCAACGCAAGAACAGCTGCCCATTGGGGCTCAATTCGCTTCTGTTTAGTTGGTTTTCATGATTTAGTCATCTAATTATATTCAGTCTGGTGCAGGGTAAATCCAGTTTTGCTACATTATTGGAAGAGTAATGTTCTCTTTTTCCCGGTATCTCACAAATAAAAAGACAAATAAAAAGGGATATTAATTATTTAAGACCCATGCAAACACAGTTACATGGTTAGTAGAAGTTAGTTAAGCATGCTTGGGATAGACATATAAATATCCTTACAAAGAACTAAGGTTCAAAAATTGTTGAGATTACCTAAATGATAAAATAGCGGCAGACTAGATGGGCCAAGTGGTTCTTATCTGCCATCATATTCTATGGAGTAAATTTACTAAATTTCCGTGTTTCTGCCAATTCCAACTGAGACTAGTCTCATCTGACATCGGCCGTTTTCATGTAAATTTTTTGGCAAACATACCCCGTAGAATGCTAAGCTCCCGACTTTCTCTCATTCATGTTTTCCGATGTCGATGTTATTTGTACTCCAGAACAGCGTTTTACTAGGGAGTTTTATAAAACACTGCCGAACATGACACAATGAAAATAGGCCGGATCAGTGAGATATGAACAATGCTTCATTGTGTTAAGTAATAAAAATAAGAAAAAGAATGTGGGTTCCCCCTTCCTAAGCATAACTAGCCATGGGCTCTTTGAGCCGTTCCATGTGCTTAAAGTACCAGGAAGGAAATTGTGTAGGGGTTCCCAGTATTTTAAGAACCAGCAACTGGCGCTTGGACCGGTCCTAGTTCCAAAAATATGGGGGGAGAGGACATAGGGTTCCCCAGCACTGGGCTCCTCTAGCCAAGGAGGTAATATTGCATCCAGGTAACACATTTATATTGGTCCCTGCAGCCGCAGCATCATCTGCCAACTATTCAGCCTTGGCTGGGGCTTTCATGTGGTAGTGGGGACCCCCATAATAAAGGGGTCCCCTTACCTATATATACTTACCTACATCCCACGTAGCCATTTTCATCCACTTGTCCAATAGAAATCCATGTGGTACCTGTAAATATATATATATATATATATATATATATTCGCCTATTTCCAGTGCAGATCTGTCCCCTTCATTCCATGTAGGCATCCAAGGGGTTAATAATCACAAAACACAAAAAACCCAACCTAGAATGGACTAGAAGAAGTGTATGGTTACACATACACTTCTTCTACGTAACTGCCAGGCCACCATGTGATTAGAGGGGGAAACCACAAGGTCAGTTGGGGATGACCCTTGTGGTTTTACAATTTAAGTGTTTCCCACAATAGGAATGAATGGAGCAGAGCAGTGGCGTAACTACTACCCCCGCAGTCCTCGCGGTGGCTTGGGAGCGAGGGGCTGCGGGGGCGCCACTGATTTACAGCAGACTGACATGCGGACGAGCGTCTGCATGTCAGTCTGCGGTCTCCTTCCCTCCGCCGCTTGTTGGAGGGACACGGAGGGCACAGCGCGCGCCTCCCTGTGTCCCTCCTGCATCATCTCCGGCGGCCGCGGGTCTAATAGGGGGAAGTGCCGTTCGTGAACTCTAATTGGCTCACGAACCGGCACTTCCTTTATAAGACCCGCGGCCACCGGAAATGATGCAGGAGGACACAGGGAGGCGCGCGCTGTGCCCTCCGTGTCCCTCCAACAAGCGGCGGAGGGGGGGGGGGAATATCTGGCACTGGGGGCATATATGGCACTGGGGGGAATATCAGGCACTGGGGTGGAATTTCTGGCACTGGGGGCATATATGGCACTGGGGGGGTATCTGGCTCTGGGGCATATATGGCACTGGGGTGGAATATCTGGCACTGGGGGCATATATGGCACTGGGGGGAATATCTGGCATAGGAGCATATATGGCATGGGGGGGGGATATCTGGCACTGGGGGGAATACCTGGCACTGGGGGCATATATGGCACGGGGGTATATCTGGCACTGGGGCATATATAGCACTGTGGCGGAATACTGTATCTGGCACTGGGGGGGGGGATATCTGGCACTGGGGCATATATGGCACTGGGGGGGAATATCTGGCACTGGGGGCATATATGGCACTGGGGGGGAATATCTAGCACTGGGGGCATATATGGCACTGGGGGGAATATCTGGCACTGGGGCGGAATATCTGGCACTGGGGGGGATATCTGCACTGGGGCATATATGGCACTGGGGGGAATATCTGGCACTGGGGGCATATATGGCACTGGGGGGGAATATCTGGCACTGGGGGCATATATGGCACAGGGAGGAATATCTGGCACTGGGGGCATATATGGCACTGGGGGGGGAATATCTAGCACTGGGGGGCATATATGGCACTGGGGGGGAATATCTGGCACTGGGGCGGAATATCTGGCACTGGGGGCATATATGGCACGGGGGGGAATATCTGGCACTGGGGCAGAATATCTGGCACTGGGGGCATATATGGCACTGGGGGGGGGAATATGTCACTGGGGCATATATGGCACTGGGGGGGAATATATGGCACTGGGGGCATATATGGCACTGGGGGGGGATTTCTGGCACCACGTTGTAGCACTCTCCTGATCAGCTGTGTGCTCCTGTCCTCACTGACAGGCGGCACACGGCAGTGTTACAATGTAGCGCCTATGCGCTCCATTGTAACCAATGGTGGGAACTTTCTGCCCTGCGGTGACGTCACTTTAGGTCAACCGCAGGGCAGAAAGTTCCCAGCATTGGTTACAATGTAGCGCATAGGCGCTACATTGTAACACTGCAGTGTGCCGCCTGTCACTCAGTACAGGAGCACACAGCCGATCAGGAGAGTGCTACAACGTGGCGCTCCCTGATTGGCTGAAGAAACCCACTTAGACAGAAGTCAGAGTGGGTTTCTGGCATTCGGGGAAAGGAGTCCCATGTGAAATCATGGGGCCCCTTTCAGTTCGTGGCTCGTGTATGCGGTTTGTTATTTTATTCAAGTACGTGGATTAAACATGGATGCCCCGAGGACCCTGGGACCTTGGATCTGGTGAGTAGAATTTTTTCAACAGGTACCCCTTGGATACTACTGGAGAAGAGGACCGACCTGCGTGTGAACATAAGGTAAGTATGTTTGTATGTTTGTGTGCATGTATGTAATAAAACTTTACTTTCAAGGTGTGTGTGTCTTGTATTTTTTGGGGTATTTTTTTAGTAATAGTACTACAGGTACCAGCGGGCCCGTTTTTCCGCCGCATGCTGGTACTTGTGGTTCTCCAAGTACCAGCATGCGGGGGAGGCTTGCTGGGCCTTTTAGTACTGCTACTAAAAACAATATCTTTTAATTCTCACAAAAGGCTATCAGCCCCCCCATCCGCAGCCCATTGGATGGGGGGGGACAGCCTCGGGCTTCAACCCTGGCCCTTGGGTGGCTGGGGGGGGGGACCCCTTGATTGAAGGGGCCCCACTCCCCCAGGGTACCCCGGCCAGGGGTGACTAGTTGGATTTTTGATGCCACGGCCGCAGGGCACTATATAAAAGTGACCCCCAGCTGTGGCATTATCTGTCCAGCTAGTGGAGCCCGGTGCTGGTTTTAAAAATACGGGGGACCCCTACTCTTTTTGTCCCCCGTATTTTTGGGACCAGGACCAGGCGCAGAGCCCGATGCTGGTTGCTTAAATATGGGGGAACCCCTCTCATTTTTTTCCCCATATTTTTGCAACCAGGATCGGCTCAAAGAGCCCGAGGCTGGTTATGCTTAGGAGGGGGGACCCCACGCATTTTTTTTTTGTTAAAAAAACCACTTTCCCACCCCTTCCCACTGATAGACATGCACGGATCTCATGGATCCCTGCATGCCTATGCAATCACGGCTCAAAAAAGCAGGTCTGCTTTTTTTTAGCACTTTTTTGCGATTTGTAATTTTTCACGGCAGTGTTTTCCTCTTTGCAGATTTGCACTTTTTAGTAAATGACCGAGTTCTACTAATTTGCTGGCGTATTTTGACCGATGGTGTATTCATTCGTATTTTTTTACAACTACTTCCAAAAAAATACGAATGCCCTCATCTCTGCCGTGATTTGAGTTTAGTAAATTACCGAGATGACACTTTGAAGAAAAAACGGCATCTCGGTCAAAATCGGGACCTTAGTAAATTTACCCCAATGTGTAAGTAATAAGACATCTCCAGTCAGAATATAAACAAGGAGAACATTTGTTGGACATATGTGTGTACAGGCTGGAGGATGTAGTGGAGATTCTGTACTCACTAGTGGTTATAGCTATGAACCGCCCAATCACTTAAGCAGTGAAGTGGTTTCATTGCTGATAGAGCTGATAGAGTTGGGAATAGAATGTTCTGCGGAAGTTGCAGCGCATCACTGAGAGAGGGGGATGGGTGTTCTATGCTCCGCCCATGTCTATCTCCACATATCCCTGTGTATGTGTATACTGTATATGGAGATGAGGAGTATATGGGTGAGGGATGTATATAGCTGTAGGCCATATATAAAGATGATGAGTGTATATGGGTGGAGGATGTATATGGCTGTATGATAGATATATATATATATATATATATATATATATATAGATGAGGAGTGTATATCGGTGAGGGATGTATATGGCTGTATGATGTATATAAAGATAAGGGGTGTATATGGGTGAGGGATGTATATGGCTGTATAATGTATATAAAGATATGGGGTGTATATGGGTGAGGGATGTATATAGCTGTTTGATGTATATAAAGACGAGGAGTGTATATGGATGAGGGATGTACAGTTGTGCTCATAAGTTTACATACCCTAGCAGAAATTGTGATTTTCTGGCCATTTGTCAGAGAATATGAATGATAACTAACAAACTTTTCTTTCACTCATGGTTAGTGGTTGGGTGAAGCCATTTATTGTCAAACAACTGTGATTACTCTTTTTAAATCAAAATGACAACATAAACTACCCAAATGTTTCAAAATGATCAAAAGTTTACATACCCTGGAGATTTTGGCCTGATAACATGCACACAAGTTGACACAAATGGGTTTGAATGGCTACTAAAGGTAACCATCCTCACTTGTTATCTGTTTGCTTGTAATCAGTGTGTGTGTATAAAAGGTCAGTGAGTTTCTGGACTCCTGAAAGACCCTTGCATCTTTCATCCAGTGCTGCACTGCCGTGTCTGGATTTTGAGTCATGGGAAAGCAAAATAATTGTCAAAGGATCTGCAGGAAAAGGTAATTGAACTGTATAAAACAGGATAGGGATATAAAAAGATATCCAAGCAAGGAGGCATTTGAAGAAAAATGGGCTGCATGGTCGAGTCGCCAGAAGAAAGCAAGCACATTCCCTGCCCTGGTGCCAGATTAGCCTGTGGGAGGAAAACACAGGCTGCAGCTATCCAGTGTTCTTCATGGCATCGGCAGCTTCCTCAGTCAGAGGAACTGAGAAAGCCGCCGATGCCTATAGGCGGAGAAACACGTCTTTATCTATCCGACTTACCCGTGAACAGCATACCATGTATCTGCCTCAATTACCGGGAAGAACCCATATGATCTCTGGATAAGGCTCTTCTAAAAGGTATTCGAGCACCAGAGCCGGGGTCATAACGGAACGGAACCCAGGAGGAATTGTGGTAAAGTTGCATCCCTAACATGGCCATGTTGGAAATATCTGCTGTGACACTCTAATAACTTTGTTGCTTTGAGATGAGTTATTTAACGCATGCATGCTTAATCAACTAACAAATAACTAACCAACTGCTGCTGTGCACTAAATCAGTGCTGATCCCAAGGGGGAGAAAAAGTTACGGAAAATCTGCATGTCAAGTTAAGGGTGTGTACACACGGTGAGATATTTTCTTTTGATTTTGACTATATTGCCTTGCGATCCCGATTCGATACCGTTGCACGGTCCCGCCAGGTCGGCATCGCAAGAAAAGATAGACTGTGCAGGCAAGTCAATCCTTGCTAGATCGGTGTACTATCTAGTTCATCTCAGATGTCAATGACATCTCACATAAGCCAAAATCTCACATAAGCCAAAATCGTAAGCACACATAGGGGGTAATTCCAAGTTGATCGCAGCAGGATTTTTGTTAGCAATTGGGCAAAACCATGGCCCTCATTCCGAGTTGATCGGTCGCAAGGCGAATTTAGCAGAGTTACACATGCTAAGCCACCGCCTACTGGGAGTGTATCTTAGCATCTTAAAATTGCGACCGAAGTATTCGCAATATTGCGATCACAAACTACTTAGCAGTTTCAGAGTAGCTCCACACTTACTCTGCCTGTGCGATCAGTTCAGTGCTTGTCGTTCCTGGTTTGACGTCATAAACACACCCAGCGTTCGCTCAGACACTCCCCCGTTTCTCCGGCCACTCCTGCGTTTTTTCCGGAAACGGTAGCGTTTCCATCCACATGCCCCTAAAACGCCGTGTTTCCGCCCAGTAACACCCATTTCCTGTCAATCACACTACGATCGCCGGAGCGAAGAAAAAGCCGTGAGTAAAAATCCTATCTTCTTAGCAAAATTACTTGGCGCAGTCGCAGTGCGAACATTGCGCATGCGTACTAAGCGGATTTTCACTGCGATGCGATGAAAAAGAACGAGCGAACGACTCGGAATGAGGGCCCATGTGCACTGCAGGGGAGGCAGATATAACATGTGCAGAGAGAGTTAGATTTGGGTGGGGTATGTTCAATCTGCAATCGAATTTGCAGTGTAAAAATAAAGCAGCCAGTATTTACCCTGCACAGAAATAAAATAACCCACCCAAATCTAACTCTCTCTGCACATGTTATATCTGCCTCCCCTGCAGTGCACATGGTTTTGCGCAATTGCTATCAAAAATCCTGCTGCGATCAACTTGGAATTACCCCCATAGTCCATATCTCAAGAAAAGTTAGTCAAAATCTGTGCTATCTGGGTTTCAGGGAGTTCAAGGGAAATCGCAAGTGAAAATCGGGCATAGAAAGGATCTCACCGTGTGTACACACCGTAACATTGGGAAGCAAAGATTATTATTACTAAACCATATTTTGAATAAGAGACTTCTCAACGAACGCTCTGCTACAAATGTATCAATAAAGCATTAACTCTCAGCTCGAGTTAAATAGAACTATTTAACATCAGATTGGAGCTTGTAGATTTTGCAACACTGAAGTGAAACCGTGTGTGTTAATTGTATCCAGCTGCATGTTACGTGCACAGAGCCGGCCCTAACCAATTTGATGCCCTAGGCAAGATTTTGGCTGGTGCCCCCTAGCACCACCGCTAGTTCTGCAGGAAATGCCTGGTATGAGTCAGCTGGCAGCACTGCTAACGTTGGGCGCCTTTTGTTTATGAAAGTGCATCTTATTTGCCTTACTATGTGGATAGAACGCACAAGCAGCTTCTGCTGATTAAAATGATATGCAGCATGGCTATATTCTGTTTGCGACTGCGGCTGTATCTGCATATGAAATGCTACATTACAGTGATTTCCAGGAATACACTGAAACGTAGCATTTCGTATGCAGATACAGCCGCAGTCACGCAAAATATAGGCATGCCGCATATCATTTTAATCAGCAGAATCTGCTGGTGCCCCTAAGCATACCAAATAGGCATTTGTCTAGTTTGCCTATGCCTAAGGCCGGCTCTGTACGTGCATTAAGGAAAAAGTCACTCCAGAGAGCAGAGCATTGAATGGTGTTACTAAATGTATTATGATTGTTTTATGTACACAGTGTCATGATTTTAGCTAAATCTTCTTAATTGCATGCAATTAGCCTTAGAGGTAAGAAAAGGATTTTTTATTAAATATATGAATAGAGGAAAATAAAAAATAGTTTTAATAAGAAATCTGCTAGCACTCTCTGTATTTTTTCTTGATGCATGATGCAAAGAAGAAAAAGAGATGCAAGATGGAATTGTCCTTGGGCCCTCCCACCCACCCTTATGTTGTATAAACATGACATGTACACTTTAACAAACCAATCATTTCAGTGATAGGGTCTGCCACACGACTGTAGCTGAAATGACTGGTTGGTTTGGGCCCCCACCAAAAAAGAAGCAATCAATCTCTCCTTGCACAAACTGGCTCTACACAGTCAAGATGTCCACCTCATCCTCATCCTCCGATTCCTCACCCCTTTCACCATGTACATCCTCCTCACTGAGTATTAATTTGTCCCCACTGGAATCCACCATCACAGGTCTCTGTGTACTTTCTGGAGGCAATTGCTGGTAAAGATCTTCCCGGAGGACTTTATAATTCATTTTGATGAACATCATCTTCTCCACATTTAGTGGAAGTAACCTCCTACGCCGATCGCTGACAAGGTTACTAGCTGCACTAAACACTCTTTTGGAGTACACACTGGAGGAGGGGGAGGGGGGGCAACTTAGGTAAAATAAAGCCAGTTTGTGCAAGGGCCTCCAAATTGCCTCTTTTTCCTGCCAGTATACGTACGGACTGTCTGACATGCCTACTTGGATGCTGTCACTCATATAATCCTCCACCATTCTTTCAGTGGTGACAGAATCATATGCAGTGACAGTAGACATGTCAGTAATTGTTGGCAGGTCCTTCAGTCCAGACCAGATGTCAGATTTTGCTCCTGACTGCCCTGCATCACCGCCGGTGGGTGGGCTAGAAATTGTTATTCTTTTCCTTGTAGCCCCAGTTGTGGGAGGAAATGAAGGAGAGCTGTTGACAGGTCACGTTCCGCTTGAGCTGACAATTTTCTTACCAGCAGGTCTTTGCACTTCTGCAGACTTGTTACCACCACAAAGAGAGATACATTGTAGGCTTTAAACCTAGGATTATGAACGACTCCATCCACAAGTCCCACATATTTAGTGGAATCGCTCTGTCAGCTCCTCCTTCAATTTCTCCAGCTGCTTCTGCAAAAGCCTAGTGAGGGGAATGACCTGACTCAAGCTGGCAGTGTCTAAACTGACTTCACATACTGTATGGCAAGTATGAAGGGTTGGAGAACCTTGCACAAGATGGAAATCATTCTCCACTGCTCTTGAGTCAGGTGCATTCCCCCTCCATTGCCTATATCATAGGTGGATGTACAGATGGGTCCATGTTTATCTTGACCTTTAATAGGATTAATTGAGACTGGGAAATCGAACTTAATCCCCTGCTGTAATGACTTAATCCCCTACTGTATTGTTCTCATTATTGTACTGCAGCTGAGAACAATAGAGGAAGGGTTTATGTTAATAAACCATGTTGTGCCTACTGTAGGTGCAGCAAACTAACCAAGATAACTGTGGACCCATCTGTATAGGCTTGAATATCCTTTTGCAGCTCCTCCAACCTGTGAAGAATATAGAGGGTTGAATTATACCTCATTACTACATCTTGTTTCAGGTGATGGCATGGCAGGTTCAAGAGTGTTTGCTGGTGCTCCAGTCTTCAGCATGCAGTTGCTGAATGTCAAAAGTGGCCTTCAATTTTTTGGGCCACTGACAGCATTTTCTGCATGCCCCTGTAGTTTAAAAAAAAATTCTGCACCACCAAATTAAATGTATGTGCAAAACATGGGACGTGCTGGAATTTGCCCAGATGTAATGTACACACAATATTGGTGGCATTGTCCAATATCACAAATCCCCAGGAGAGTCTAAGTGGGGTGAGCCATTGTGCAAAGATGTCCCTCAGTTTTTGTAAGAGGCTGTCAGCGGTGTGACTCTTGCGGAAACCAGTGATACACAGCGTAGCCTGCCTAGGAACGAGTAGGCATTTGCGAGATGCTGCTACTGGTGCCGCCGCTGCTGTTGTTGCTGCGGAAGGCAATACATCTACCCAGTGGGCTGTCACAGTCATGTAGACCTTAGTTTTCCCCTGCTCTACTTGTCCATGGTTAAGTGGACAGTGGGTACAACTATATTTCTCAGGACACTGAGGACACTTTTACTAATGTCCCTGTAAAATCCGGGAATCGCTTACCTAGTGAAGTGGAATCTAGATGTGATTTTGTACCAGAGACACAGTACTAATGGCGGATACCGGACGCACAACTAACACCAGCATAGTTGTTATGGCCTCAGCAATCTGCTTTGCAATAGGAAGACTGCTGTCATAGTTCATCTTCCTCGCAAAAGACTGTTGGACAGTCAACTGCTTAGTTAAAGTAGTACAAGTGGTCTTCCGACTTCCTCTCTAGGATGACGATCGACTCCCAGCAGCAACAACAACAACAGCAGCAGTAGGCATACCATTCTAGGATCCTCACAGATAGGAGTGAACTCGTCAGTCTACTTCCATTCCAGACTGAGGAGCAAATTGACATTGAGGGAGTTGGTGGTATGGATTGCAGGAGATTGGATACAACAGGAAGAAGGAATGTAGGTGTCAGTGAACTGCTTACACTATTACCAAAGTTTCTGAACTTGACAATGACTTATGATGAATGCACTGCAGGTGAATTATAAGGGAGGATGTACCTAGGTGGTTAACGTCCTTACCCCTACTTATTATGGATTGACAAAGTCAACACATGGCTTGACACATGTTGTCCAGATTTGTGGAGACATAATTCCACACCAAAGAGGTGGCTTTTTTGATATTTTTCCCAGGCATGAAATGGGCTTTTTCATCCCATGGCTAGCCACTGTCTACACTGGTGTCTTGTTCAAAAAATCCACATCATCATCAGAATCCTCATCGTCAACTTCCTCCTCAGCGCCAGCTACACCAATATCCTCCTCATCCTGGTGTACTTCTACAGTGACATCTTTAATCTCAATATCAGCAACTGGACTGGCGGTGCTCCTCCCAGCACTTGCAGGGTGCATGCAAATGGTGGTAGGAGCTGAACCACCAGTCATGAACATAGGCCAAGGCCTTAGCCTTTCCTTGCCACTTTACGTTTCTCATCAGATATTTATTTTTTTTTTTCTGGTTATTAATTTTTGCTTCTTGGATTTTTTCATGCCCTCTATGACATGGGCATCGGCCTTAGCAGACAATGTTGATGGAATTGCATCGTCAATGTCATGACTGGTGGCAGCAGCAGCTTCAGCACTAGTACTTGGAACTGGAATTGGTTCCTGATCTTTCAATATTTTTTCCTCCAAATTTTTGTTCTCCATTTCACAGGACAGCACCCCTTTATTATTACTGCACACAGAACAGTGTTTCTTTATTTTAAAAGCACCCCTGTATTTATACAGCATATAAGACAGGGCCAGTGTATATTTTAACAACATACCCCTGTATTTTTACAGCATACAGTACAGGGCAAGTGTACATTTATTTTCACAGCACCCCTGTATTTTTACAGCATATAAGACAGGGCCAGTGTATATTTCAACAACAGCACCCCTTTATTTTTACAGCATACAAGACAGGGTCAGTACCTTTATTTTCACAGCACCCTTGTATTTTTACAGCATACAAGACGGGGCCAGTGTACATTTTTTTCAAAGCACCCCTGTAATTTTACAGCATACAAGAAAGTGCCAATGGACCTTTACAACACCCCTGTATTTTTACAGCATACTGGACAGAACCAGCACCTCTGTATTTTCACAGCACCCTGATTTTTTATAGCATTCAGGACAGGGTTTGCACCCCTGTATTTTAACAACAGCAATGTAATTTTACAGCATACAAGACAGGGCCAGCACCCCTGTATTTTCACAGCACCTATGTATTTTTACAGCATACAAGGCAGAGCCAGTGTATCTCTGTTTTCACAGCACCCCTGTATTTTAACAACACCCCCCTTAATTTTACAGCATACAAGACAGGGCAAGTACCTTTATTTTCACAGCGCCCCAGTATTTTTACAGGATACAAGACAGGGTCAGTACCTTTATTTTCACAGCACCCTTGTATTTTTACAACATACAAGACAGGGCCAGCGTACATATATTTTTACAGCACCCCTGTAATTTTACAGCATACAAGAAAGGGCCAGTGTACCTTTACAACACCCCTGTATTTTTAAAGCATACTGGATAGAACCAGCACCCCTGTATCTTCACAGCACCCTGCTTTTTTATAGCATTCAAGACAGGGTTTGCACCCCTGTATTTTAACAACAGCAATGTAATTTTACAGCATACAAGACAGGGCCAGCACCCCTGTATTTTCACAGCACCTCTGTATTTTTACAGCATACAAGGCAGAGCCAGTGTATCTCTGTTTTCACAGCACCCCTGTATTTTAACAACACCCCCCTTAATTTTACAGCATACAAGACAGGGCCAGCGTACATATATTTTCACAGCACCCCTGTAATTTTACAGCATACAAGAAAGGGCCAGTGTACCTTTACAACACCCCCTGTATTTTTTACAGCATACAGGACAGTGCCCATGTACAGCACAGTGACAGGACAGCAACACCCATGTACAGTTGCAGCACCCATAACATCACAGAACACCACAGTGACAGGACAGCACCCCTACAGAGCACACACTGACCCCACCCGACACCACCACCCACAGACAGATAAAGTTCTGTACCCCTCACTCTCCAAGACCGGAGTAAAAATGGCGGTGATGTGTAGCTCTTTATATGGAATCCAGAATCCGACAGCGGGATGATGATGTTTTTCCTCATTCTGGGATCTGAGTCTGGTGGGAAGTCACAAGCCGGACTCGGTTACTGTCTCGGATCGTGAAGTTCAGGGGGGTTTGGATTTCGGAGATCCGAACCCGCTCATCTCTAACTTAAAGTACTATTTTTTCTGTCATTTTGCAGGGCTACTCCTCCCATGAGTAGGCCACACCCCCTGAAAGTACCTGGGCCCGGCCAGGCTCTCTACTGCCCTACACGTGCCACCCAGGCCAGACTCCTCATCAGAATTTTTGGGCAGGCAACGGACTAGTTGCTTTGTATAGATTGAGTTGTGCGGTCGCCTCTGTCACTGCCCGATGGTAGCGATGACCTGTGTACACAAAGGGGAGTGGGCGGGAGTGATGCAACCACACCATTCACCATAGCAACTAATGGGTTTTTATACTTATTCTCAACATTTCCCATGTGCTGCATTGTGGGCCTCATTCAGCTTCAGTTACAGTTTTGCTTTTTTATCAAAACAGCAACTGACTGTGATCGCATGCTGGGGCCGCCCAGCACAGGGTAATGCACCACCAAAGGAACGTCTCAAGGATGATCAGTGGAAACAGGATGCACCTGAGCTCAATTTCTAGCTTCATGGCAAAGGCTGTGAATACTTATGTACATGTGATTTCTTCCTTTTTTATTTTTAATACATTTTCAAAAATCTCAAAAACACTTTTTTCACATTGTCATTATGGGGTATTGTGTGTAGAATTTGCAGGGGGGGAAAAAATCATTTATTCCAGTTTGGAATAAGGCTGTAACATAACAAAATGTGGATAAAGTAAAGCGCTGTGAAAACTTTCCCTGGGTATGTTAGCCCCTGAGTTTTATTTCTGAGGTTACAGTACCTTGTACAGATGGACTGCTGCTGTGTACTTACCCCCCAGGCTAAACAAACAGCCCCTGCCCGTGACCCAGTTGGTCCCAGGGTTGTTCAGCTTTGTTAGCAAACCTAAAAAGTTAGCAATTGTGCAAAACCAAGGCCCTCATTCCGAGTTGTTCGCTCGGTATTTTTCATCGCATCGCAATGAAAATCCGCTTAGTACGCATGCGCAATGTTCGCACTGCGACTGCGCCAAGTAACTTTGCTATGTAGAAAGTAATTTTACTCACGGCTTTTTCATCGCTCCGGCGATCGTAATGTGATTGACAGGAAATGGGTGTTACTGGGCGGAAACACGGCGTTTCAGGGGCGTGTGGCTGAAAACGCTACTGTTTCCGGAAAAAACGCAGGAGTGGCCGGAGAAACGGTGGGAGTGCCTGGGCGAACGCTGGGTGTGTTTGTGACGTCAAACAGGAACGACAAGCACTGAACTGATCGCACAGGCAGAGTAAGTCTGGAGCTACTCTGAAACTGC